>NC_083241.1:29244599-29860554 GCF_032191835.1 Heteronotia binoei
CAGAACCAGGCTAACCCAGACCATCAGGTCAGGGCTATTTTTGGTTGTGGAAAGTGATATCAAATCTCAGCCAACTTATGGCAACCCCATAGGATTTTCAAGGCATGAGGCATTCAGAGGCGGCTTGCAATTGCCTGCCTCTCCGAAGCAATCTTGGACTTCTGTAGTGGTCCTTCCATCCAAGTATTAAGCAGGGCTGACCCTGCTTAGCTTCCGGGAGCTGACATGATTGGGGTTACCTAGGCCATCCAGGTCAGAGCAATGCACCCATGTTGGGCTGTTATAATTTTTTTTGGTGATGTTCAGTTGTATATTTCTTGGCCAGGGGGTATTACTCTGCTCTAAACATTTGGGTCAGAACCAGAGAACCAAACTAAGCAACTCATCCTTTCTGCTTGCTGTGCAAGACCCTGTCTTGGCTATAGGAATGTGTTTTTGTGTCTTGTGTGTTGCATTTAGCCCTCCCGAGTTGTTGCTAGAATAATCTCTGTCCCTCGTTACATGACTGTTCATGCTGGCTAGTGGCAGCAGAGGCTGGAATTTGCAATATTAGCCAAATTAGACATTAAGACATGATTCTCTCTCAGAGACTGCCCTGTCGAGCACTTGGGTTAAATATACAGCAGATAGCCCAAAAGGAGCTTTTAGTATTGTTGCTGAACATGAAGCTCCAGGCTGCCATTGTTCCAGGATCTGATCAGTCATCTCAAGCTCTTATTTTCCAAGCCATCATTAAGCCCAAATCTTTGTCTATAGAAGGGCGCAAAGGCCACCAGACTCAAAAGTGGCCCCATTTTCCTCCCCCTGCTCTCTAGGCAAGAATTAATCCCGCCAAATCTATATTGCATCGATTGTCTCGAAGGAGGCTTGGATGTCGTGGGGACGAACCTGACAGTATGCTCATTACTTGCACGATACGTTACGCTACTAGGAGCTGCATGCCCCAAACTAATAACACGTTGAAAGCATTTGAAAATAAATGTCAATAAGAATAAACTCTGCATATTAAATAAGTCTTAATTTGCATAATTAATTCCCATTGTAAAAGTTCAGATTGCTGAGGGCAGGCGTCTAGGTGCGCTGACTCACCTTGAATAATAGCACGTGGGAAATTTTAGTTGATTCTCCTGACAGGGCCTTCACAAATCACACAAGCCTAGAGCTACCAGGAAATTAATCATTAGAATTGCTGAAGACATAGCTGATAGATATTATATTTAAATACTACCATCTTATTCTGGTTAGCTGCTCACCATCTGTGATGCTCTGATCTGGTACATTATACCGCATCTTTCATCCTGGCGCATCCCCACTCAACTCCTTCAGAGGATAGCAATGGGAATCAAATTTTTTTGATGAGCATTGTCTGTCACTGCATTTGAAATATACGACATTATCAATGAACTGTGTTTAGCTAATCATAAATCAGTCCATGCAAATGGAAGCAGTTGGTCCCATTATGAAATATCAAAGGGGGCTGCAATGGTGCTTTGTAAAATATCATAATTTAAATAATAACCCATAACCCAACAATGCACATTGATTTTGCAATGCTGTTTGAATGGCACCCAGCTTAAGAAAAAGAAAAACTGGTCCAGGTAAAAAAAAATAAAAAATCCTTCAGGCTGGAGCTTCCTCTCTGGCATACTTGAAGAGCAGCTCTCCAAGATGCAAAGGCTGCAGAGGCTGGTTTTGCAGTGCCTGAATATAAAAGGTTTAACCCACCCCGTGTCTTGTATGCGCTCCTTAGAAAATCTAGAAACAGTGAAGTCATTGCCTGCAGCTAAGAAAGCAATGTGAATTCTGCAGATTCTGTGTCGATAGGGCAGTTGTCCGCACTGTTCTTGATTCTTCCTTGGTTTCTGCTTATGTAATCTTTCTCTTCTCTCCATGTTTTTTGTTTTTGTTTTGCTTCCCAAGGGCATGATGATGCGGTTTTGAAAAGTGTGGATAGTTTTAGCTTTCTCCATCACCCAGTTCACCAGAGGAGCTTAGAGATCCTGCAGAGATGCAAAGAGGAGAAGTACAGTAAGGCGCCATATCCCACCATCTCTCTGACATGACACTCACACAGCAGGAAATGGAAACCAGGAGCATTCTGGGTAGCCAGGATGGGGCAGCCATGCACAGAACCTTCTCACGCAGACGCTGAAGCCATCTTGAACAATAGCAACTCACAACACGGGAGAGATTTAGTCCCTTCCTCCTGGGAATATCTAGGCATGATGGGCCTCAAGGTTTGAAACAGATGCCTTGGATCATATCTTGCCATAATCATGAAGACATCTTCAGTATTTTATCATATTTGTTATTGATCTTGGTGTCACAGGAGTTGGAGGTTAAAAGCTTTTGAATTCCAGCAGCTGTTAGGCACATGGAGGGGTAACGGGCATTCATCTTCCAGCCATATTTAGGATCTTTGGGAATCTGAAAGCCAGTTTGCTCCCCCTTTTTGTTCTGTGTAATTCTGTGTACATATGGATTTTTGTTTTAGTACAATGAATTCTCTTGGAGAAGTTTCCCTCACCTTTTCCAAGACCAGTCAGAACTACTGTGGCCTCCAAGAACGTTCTTCATAGATGAGAATAGCAGCGATGCACTTGGTCTCCATTTCCTTCTCCTCACTCCTGTTTGTTACATAATGAACTAGTCCTGCATGACAACCAGGCCCATTTGGCTTTGTTACTAATTACGGCTGGATTCCTCTTGTGGGAGGAGAAAGGGTCCAGCAGCATGAAACATAACACCCTCTGCTCTAAAATGTAGCGCATGGTGTTTCGGTGCCCATAACTACATTGAGTACCGACTGAAGGATGCTAGCTTGCTCATTAAACAGCTTTTGCATATGCAGTAACCATTTCACCTTAACGATCAGGTACATCAGCATTGCAGTCTTCAAACGGGAGTTTTCTCAAAAGCTTTAATTCCAGAGTTTGCCTGACTCCCCGCAGATAAATGTTTCAGCTTTTCAGTACATTCTAATAGTTCGTACCACAAAGGTTGCTACACAGCTGCTGATATTAATAAATAAAATACTCCTTATCGTATGTACTCTGAATATTTTGGGGAATAGTATCTCCTGCAAAGGTTGGTGCTGTTCTTTGAAGGGGATGTGGATGGTAAGTGATCACTAAACGAGCGTTTTGGTTTTGAAATCTGACCACTGAGTTGGGGGAAGAGCTGAACGGTTAAAACAGAGACGGATTTCCCTTAAAAGACTGCACTGTATTTAACAATCTTCAATACAGATTTAAGCAGAGAACCGCATAATGGCCAGTTCTTGTCGATTCTGACTGGAGCTGCATAAGAATTGCCTTCCTGGATTATACCAAGGGTCCATCTGCTCTGACATTGTGTGTCTAGTTGCAACTAGCCTGGGTGCTTCCAGGAAGTACATAAACAGAGCTTGGAGACAAGGGCCTTCCCCTTTTTTGTCCCCTTCATCAGTATTGAGACATGAAGTTCATTGAGCCATCATGGCCAGTGCTTTAGACCAAGACTCCCCAACATGATGCCCATGGGCACCATGACATCCTCCGGTTCTTCCTACCAAGCTTTTCAGAAAGCAAGTGGGGGCATTGTAAGGCAGGGCTTTGTTGTTGGCTGCCCTCTTTCAAATTAAAGGGTTTTCCCCTGGAGGATCAGGAGGGACTGGTAAGCACCTGGGCTTTCCTTAGTCGGTGTGTGGTTTCTTTCTTGGAATTGCTAAGGATTGCAGTATCTCATGTTTCTCGCCTTACCTGGTCAGTGGTTCCTATAGAGGTTATACAAGTGGGGGACCTGCAAGGACAGTATTTTGAACTCAAACCATAGTTTTATATGACAATATTATGATATTGGCTGTTTTGTTTTCAGTCACTTGCCTTATATAGAATTTTGTCTGTTTTATGGTTGCAAATTCATTTTAAATGACTCCCAGGATCTCTCTTTCTGGCTAGTTATATCCAGTACATTGTATATAGGCAGTCTGTCACTTCCCCTCCTTCATTACTTCATCATCGATCTTGAGCAGGCCCACCATCAGAAAGGTTCTTACAGCTAAAAGCCTCCAGGGGGTGTTGTGCACCTGAGCCAAAAACTTGTTCCCACCCAGGGGCCACATGCTCCCACACAGCAGTGCCCCCACCCTCATATCTTCTTTTGCCACTGAAGGAGAAGGTCGTCTTTTTGGAGTCTCCAGTCTTTCATGTTGGTGAGGAATTGCTTCCCCAGTTCACTGGGGTTGTTCTGACTTCTGAATTTGTACCATGGCTCAGAAAGACCGTTAAAAAAAAAACCACACCCATTGTGGGGCAAAAATGACCCAACTCTCATCCACTATTGTCCATTAACCCCGTTTGGAACTCTTCATGGAATGAGTGCGAACACTGCTGACTTGCTACAATATGCAAATGACCTCTTGGCAAGCTGGTCATCCTGTTGGTAGTTAGCTTTTACACGGTAACATTCGGTAAGTGGCAACTTATTTCATCTTCATCGTGTTTGGAATGTTGCCATCTTTTACATCCTCTGCAGGTATGGCCATCTCACTGTCCTGTTCTGAATAAAAATTGGTTGGTCTTAAAGGTGAAATTTGACTCCTGCTTTGTTCTGCTGCTTCAGACCAACACGGCTGCCCACTTGGATCTATCTCACTGTCCATCACTGACACTGGGTCATTTATGAATAAGTTACATATTGATCCCAGTAGATATCCCTGGGGGGCTTATATTGCTTAGTTGCTTTCACTGTTAAAACTATTGGTGCGCTTTTAACCAGTTATTGATTCATAATTGGACCTGTCCTCTTAATCCTATGACTACTGAATTTCTCAGGTGCCATTTCAATGTTCTAATGAATTTTTAAATTAGTTTTTTATGTTTTTGCCCCACTTTTCTCCCCAATGGGGACCCAAAGCATCTTGCAACATTGTCCTGCCTTCCTCCAACACCCCTGTGAAGTAGGTGAGACTGAGACAGAATGACTGGCCTAAGGTTACCCAGCCAGCTTCCATGAAAGCGAGATGATTCTAACCTGGATCTTCCAGATCCTAGACCAACATTCTAACCAGATGACAATATAAATGTGGGAACACAGACTGCTGAAGCTCAGTTTTAGGCTAGAATTTACTAAATCACCTCACTTATTAATATATGTCATTTTGGTAATTGTCCTGTCTGAATTTGCGATCTGTAGAGCTGCAGTTGTTGCAGGTAACGAGTCTAAGACCATTTTCTTTTTATTTCCTCCATACCAAGAAAGTGTTTGCAGCATAACATCGGATCTACTCCTTAGCCACTGTACTCTGCATTGCTTTTGCTGTGAGCTAAATAGCTGCCCTTGAATAAATATAGACCTATATTTTCCTGTTCAGTAGTTCCCTATCGTAGACTTCAGTTGTAAAAGTGATCAGATCCGTTTGCTCTGCAGACTTGATGTCTTCAGTGTCTGCACTTTTGCCATGTTTGTACCAGATGACTAGACAGAAGGGGTGTGTTCTCTTGAATGTTGTCCCTCGTTCTTCAGTGTGGCTCCCGGAACATTGCCACTTCTCCCTCTTCTTGTAGATCCCTTCTCAAAAGCCATCTGTTCTGTGGTAGCTACCCTTAAATCCTCATCCACAACTAAACCTCACCTGTACCTCTTTCCCTTTATGGGTTCAATTTGTTGACTGTAAGCTTCTGACGACTTGTTTTATAATCTGCAAAGTGCCGTGTACACTGGTGATAGTATCTAAACAAATGAAAGGCCTTTTAACCTGCCTCTACTGACTTTCTCCTTATCTAAGCAAGAAAGCTGTGAAATTTATAGTACAGTTATTGCCCGAACACTTGAATTAGTTGTATGCCACTTTAAACAGTCATGGCTTCCTCATGATGAATCTTATGGATTCTCTGATGGTACTTAAGGATTTTCAGAATAATTGCAGTTCTTGGATTGTTAACTAGTTTTTAGGTAGCAGGACATCATCCTGTCTTAAAGGGAGCAAAGCCTTCCAGATTTAAACAGCAATCCTAAACAGGTCTACTCAGAATCCTGATGTCTACTAAGCGGGGCTTACCTCTGGGAAAGAGTTCTTAAGATTGTGCTATTAATGGACTTAAAGTTATATACTAGATGTAATGGAAGTAGAAATCCTTTCATTGGCTCCTAAAATCCAGTGGTGTAAAATGAGCCTACGTGTAGAATAAATAAGGAGGATGGGTTGGGTCTAGACTGAATTGGCCATTTCCAATGGTTTCCCCCTTCCTGATGTAGACCACCCTGCCCCCAGTCATTCCTCAGGCTCCCTTATCTCACCCCCCCAGCCCCCCCCCCAAGCAGTTCCGGGAAACTAGTGCACTGCCGTGGGAGAGAGGAGGCAGGAAATTTAGTGAAAGCCCAACCCGTTATAATCTATTTGAATAAATAAAATTTTACAGCACATCTTTCATTGGTGGAACTAAGCCTCAAAATGGTGGAGTGTGCTGCTTACTGTCCAGCTTGTAGAACACTTTGGATTTGTGCCAGGCAGGGAAGGCCTCCCAAACATACCTGTTACTACCATTGAGAGCTGTTAGTAGCATCCAGACAAAGAGCTAGCTCCCAGGTATAGCAATCCCCACAAGTGCCTTTCATTACCCCATATATGCACACATCCCTTTAGAAAGGAATGAAGGTTTCACACTCCTTGAAGCCTTGTTGGTGCCAGGAGCGTGAAAAATTGCTCTCTGCTCCTTCTGGCACCTCTCCCAGAATGCATCAGAGACATCCTGCAACTTCTGCATGTGATCGCCTGTTCTTGGTTGGGATACACGGATGAGCCTAACTTCTTTAATCAGCAATGAGCTCCCTACTAAGTCCTTGGTCTCAACAGAAGCACTAGACTGACCCCTGTCCCTTATCCCTATCTAGAGAATTTTGGCAAGGATTCGCAGCACCACTCTGCTGCTCTGATCTGCATCTGTGAAAGTTTGTTTTAGGAAGATGGGAATAAGCAGTTGATGCACAATAAGGAAAGAACTGTTTCCAGGTGAGGGACATGTAGAGTGTTTGTCCATCTAAGCCCAGGGCTGTCACTGATAGCTGCTCTCCAAGTCTTTCCCCAGCTCTCTCCTTTATCTAGAGATTCTAGGTATTGAAATGGGGAACTTCTGTATACGAATGGTGCTCTGCCAATTGGCTATGGTCCTTTACTTGAGTTGGGATTACTGGCAGGAGTATGACTCTTCAGTCTAGTATTTTTTACCAATTCTTCATCATGTTTGGCTGCAAAGGCTGGTGCTTTTAATGCTAGACAATCCTGACTGACAATTCCATTCTCCTTTTTTTTTTTCATTTCCTTGAAACAAAAAGAATTACCTCTGTTTAAATAATTCTGCCTCATGTGTGGGATTGCAAGTTCTCCATGGCAAACCAGCGGATTAGCATATAGCTCCCCCGGCTTAAGGGCATAAGTAAACTATATATCATGTCATTCTCAGCCACGGTTCCTCCTTTCTTTCTTTTTTTAATTTATTCCCGGCATGTACCATGTTCAACACACATTGCAGTTTGGCCTTTTTTTGTCATTTGCCACCGTGAATTGCTTTAGCGCCCTATAGAATGTTAAGGCTCTTCTTGATGTGCTGCCGCAGGTATTGCCAGGAAACGTCCAAGGACACCCCTTTCAGATCTGCAGGGAGTCAACACCATCAATGAAAAAACCCAACGGTAAGTTGGATCATATGGGAAGCGGGACGGTCTAAGAAAGACCTTTGTTTCGCTCTGATTTCTACAGCTTTTTTATTTTTGTTTTAAAGATTTTTACTGAAAATTTAACATCAGATACAAAGACAAATCAGCAGCAATAAACTGTAGTATGCCAAATACAGATTGTCACGCTACAAAGTTCCAGTAAAAAGAGTATGTGTTTCACAATACAGTAGGTCTCAATGACACAAAAAATTAAGGCACAAATAATTACGCCAGCCAGGAGAAAGATTGTGTCTAAGGTTCATAGTAAATAATCAAGTATCAATTGATTAACATAGTAAATTATCTGTAACACAATTCTGATCAAAAAGGTCTTTGTTTTGAGCAATAAGATTTAAAATGGCACCAGAAATTATAATAAACGAGGGGCAAAGTAAGGGTCTTTATTCAAGGTTTGTACAAGTATCCTTTCCATTGTGAGATAATCCCATATGTACCAAACCTTAAGAATTGAGAGGGTGGGAGATTTCCAGGAGGAGGCAATTGCAGTGCATAACATAGAAATCAAATCTTTCCTGATTTGGGGGCTTTTGGGATCATCCCCCAAGTTTAGCAACAGTGAGTCAAGGTGTAACAGAATAGAGAGGCCTGTGATGATAGAAATTTGGTCTTGAATCAATGACCAAAAATTCTGGATGAGAGGGCAGGGCCACTAATAGTGGAGAAAAGAACATCTTCTCCAACACGTGGGTGAGTAGGATGAGTTCATACAGTTTGCAGTGGAGCACGGTACCAGCTAGGGTTCTCATTCTCTTGGTCAAAAACTGAAACATGTGAATTGTGTCCCCACCTCGCAGCGACACGTACGGAGTCGGCTGGAATAGCAGGATGGGTGTCTGGCCGAGCAGACTCTCCAGCCATAGCAGCTACCTGGACAAAGATGGTATTTTTGTGAATTCAACCAACAGCAAGCTCTTGGAGAGAGCCCATGGCATTCTCATGTGGGTATTTTATTTTTTTAAATATATTTACTTTAAATTTGTATGCCGCCCACTCCAAATACGGGCTCTGGGCGGCTGACAGTCACAATACAACAATAACACTTATAAAATCAATACATATAAACAATTTATAATTTAAAACTTAAAAATGGTGCTATAAAATAACTTGTGCCTTGCTCTCAAGGGAGATTGATCAGCAAGGACAAAAATACATATGGGACAGGCCAAGGGGGAATGAAAGTCCATTCTGACTGCATTAGCATTTGCTGCTCAGCCATTTGAAGACTCTCAAGAGGCAAATTGTATCTTGTACCAGCACGGTTCACTCTTTTATCATTGTAATTTGGTGGACACGCACACCGTTGGAGTAATGTGTAGGTAAGGCAGTAATACCTCTGCAGCTGTACAGAAAGGGCTATTAGATGTATTAGGAGCCTTTCGAGGATGATGGCAAAGAGCTGCAGTTCTCTGCACCGGACTTGGAGGCAATCCATGAGCTGCTCTGGAGTTCTTAACTTTCCCCCTCCCCCCCCCCCCCCCCCCGGAGTTGAACTAAGCAGTCCGAAACAGTAATGGCAAAGCTTTTTACTGTGAACATAATGTGGTGGTTAAACTAAAAGCATTCCTTGTGTAGCAAAGTACTCTTTTTAGACTCTGCAAAATTATTGTGGCACACAACATCCATTAACTTCTCCCATGTTGTGCCCACAATCCACTCACAAACCCTTGCAAAAGCATTCAGCGTCTAGTTAAACAGCTTAACGCAGCACAAGAATATGGCCTTGGGTAGACTGTAAAGACGCTTGTGTCTGAGGCTGGTGGTTTGAGTGAAGGCCCCTGAAACTGACTACATTTTGCCAGTTCGGTATTTCTTATGCATTTTACTCATACAGCATATGCACAGCAGGAAATGTCCTCTGAATGCACACAATGCTGCATATGAGGGAAGCCTTAAAGCCATAGGGAAGCCATTAAAGAAGAGACACAATAAACTATATGAAATTCCAACATCTACCATTGACCCTCAAGATGCTCTCTCTATGCCCCACTTAATAGTTCTCTGCAAAATATGGTGCTCGTTGTATCTTTCCTTACCATAAATATCTTTGCCTGGCTTGAATTCTTCAGTGGTTACAATCAGAGAGTCATTTGCAGATTAGCAAAAAGTATATTACCGCAGCTGCTTTGATGTGGACCTTCCTGCCATTTTATTTCCTTTAGGCGAAACAAGAACTTCAAAGCCAAGCCGAACCTTCCAAAGGTGAGAGAATTCAAATATTTGGGCCCAAAGCTCTGCTCATTTACATGATTTGGAGCTGCTTCGTACAAGATGACCAAAAACGGTTCCTGACGTTTAAAATCTGTAATTTTGTATTCTGTTTTGTGTGGCATCTTTATCTTGAGGATTGTTTTTGTTCTTGCCATGATTTAACTGTATTCTGTTTAAGCCAACTCTGTAATTACTTTTGCCATTCACAATAAACATCTACGGTACTATTAAAGATATCAACACCGTTGAACAGAAAAACTGTAAAGCGGTCCCTTTTCCATCTATGAATGTGAACTTGTCTGTTTTATCGTACATACAAGTAGGGCGTTCTTCACAAGTGACAATTTGTGCCATTTGTCTATATGGAAGCGATATCCATGCACGAAAGTCATATACGGAGCAACCCTTATGTGTATCAGAGTTCTGGGTTGAATCAATGTGAACCAGTAAGCTAAAGCTTATTAAATAGCCATCAGGTGTTAATCTAAAAGGAACAGCAAGTTTATACAGCTGTTTAATGGTGCCTGCTTTTGCTGAGAAAGTTTGTAGTTGCTGTATTAAGTTGTGCCTTTTATGCTGTTGCCGAAGTTCATCTACATTTAGACAACACGAAAGAAATAGAAATTTCGTGCACGACACAAAAGAAATTAGCACCTGCCATCCTATTTCCGCAGCACTTACTGGAAGTGAAGTCGCTCAAGCATCTGACGAACCTGACACTCCACGATCGCATCACCAAGTCTC
This sequence comes from Heteronotia binoei, assembly GCF_032191835.1. Classification (NCBI taxonomy): domain Eukaryota; kingdom Metazoa; phylum Chordata; class Lepidosauria; order Squamata; family Gekkonidae; genus Heteronotia; species Heteronotia binoei. The sequence goes on from NC_083241.1 coordinate 29,255,268, forward strand.
TTCTTCATCTTCACAAGAAGAAGAAGCCCCCAAGCATCAGCGCGCAGTTCCAGGTCACTTGCTGTTGTTCAGTTCGGGAAGTGTCATTTCAGGAAAAGCCCTGTACAATCAGCCAATCAGTCAATCCTCTATGAGCATATGCAATAGATAACATGGAATATAAGATACAGATTACTTTTTGGATTACAGTTGGATAAATATGCCATCAAATTGACTCTTTGTATCGTATCACAGCACAACTTTATGGTGTGTTACAAAAGTGTAGCCACCGTCTCAGTTATGTCCAAAGAGGAGTCATTCAGGACAAAATGAATCTTAATGGGCATCAGAGAATCCCATCTTACTTACCAAAATAGGTTTTAGATACTTAGTATGAATTTCTGCACAAAAGCAACAGTAGAAAAGAATATGTGACATTATTTCAATGCCACTTAGCTTACAGGGACGATATCTAGCTGAATATGGTACCTCGGCAGATGGTATAACGTTAAATCTGGCGAAAGAAAAAGCTTTATGCTGTGGGATTTGCATGGAGTGGAGATATGAAGCCATATGACCCACTTTTAATGGAATCTCCAAGCTCAAGGGAGAGCAAGTTTTATTGGCCGCACTACAGAGCTTTTGTGATTTGATGTCCACAGTGCCTTGTGCAGTAATTGATCCTGGGAGGTTTAGCTTCAAGGGTAAAAGAGGGAGAGAGAAGATGGACCTTCCCAGCCCAAGGTCTGCCCTCTGTTCCCTTGTTAAGAATGCTCACAGCAGCCTCGGCCCGGGTTTTCTGTGGCAGCTCCATCCCTCTGGAACAGGCTGCCGGATGTGTGAGGGAAGGATCAGCCCTTTGGCGGCTTGGAAGGAAATGTGAGGCAGAGCTTTCTCAAAAGGGACGTGGGCTGAATGTGGTTTTTAAACTGGCTCTTTAATGGGTTTTTAGGATGGGGAAGTTTAGCGCAACATGTCTTTGCTACCCAAAAGCAATTGCTGCAGAAGCCAATTCTTTGTTTTCCTTCCCGCTTCAGGCCTCGCTTACCAAACTGATGGAGACCCTTGGCCAAGCTGAGCCCTATTTTGTCAAGTGCATTCGCTCCAATGCCGATAAGGTAAAAGCCTCTGTAATCCCATGAAATCAGCAGAGAGAGACCTTGATCATTCAAAATTTTCTATGGCATACCAACCAAAGAAAGCCTAATGAAGTAGATTTTTCTATCATTCTTTGTACCAGGGGTGGCCAAACTTGCTTATTGTAAGAGCCAAATAGAATAAATGTCAGATGTTTGAGAGCCAGAAGGCAGGCAAGCAGGCAAATAGATGTGGGGAGGGAGAGGTGGAAAGAAAGCTACTTTAACTATAAATGCATGCTCTAAGCTGGCTTGACTTGGAGAAGTGACTTAAAGAGAGAAACGCCTTTTCCAAGTCAGCGGATGGGCAGTGGGGGTTTTGAGAGCTACACAATATGTGTGAAAGAGCCCCATGTGGCTCCCGAGCTACTGTTTAGCCACCCCTGCTTTATACCATATTTCTTAGGTCAGCAGGATGAATCCAACTAGTTTTAGTGCTTTTGTTTTCAGAAAGGAAACTAAAATCCTATTCCTTCCGAGTTAAAGCTGTTATCATTTTAAGAATGTTGTCAGTTAACTATCTTGCTTTAACTTGCCAGTAGTTTCTTAGTAGACATGTGTTGGGCATATTGAATGATGATTGTGGTTTCTTGTGACTCGGGATGAGAGGTTTCAGTGGTATTTTAAAAAACCATCCTAACCCCCTTGTCGGAACTGAAAGGAGTACCTAAATCAGAAGCACAGGCTCCCATGCCAATAAGGCTTCAACTGGTCTGCCAAGATTTCTCTTGGTTGAGAAGTCATCTCTTGGTTGCTGTTTGAGAAGTCATCTGTGAATAACTCGATCATATTTTACAACTGACGCAACTAAAACTGGATGACTTGAAAGCCCACCATAATCCAAAGTTGTACAATTTCAACCTAGTGTCGTTGTAAGGTTCCTCACAAGGTGTGGGTTTCACCAGTGTTAAATTTGTTTTTAGAAGGGGAGAACCGTGAGGTATAAATGAAACAAGAAAATATCTCTGGGGGGAAGTGGGGTTTTAAATCCTTGTTTTTGATCAGTTGAGTATTGTTCTGAAATGACTTCTCCATCCTCAGCAAGTAGCTCCTCCTCCCACCTGCACCTCCCCCCCCCCATGCACCTTTTGATTTTGAAACTGTGACAGAGCATTCTGTACCAATGGAAATGTTGACCAAAATATAAAAATCATCACAAGTTCCAATTTGATGGTGGAAAGTGCTTTCAAGTCACAGCCGACTTACGACGACCCTGTAGGATTTTCCAGTTGTTTGGCCATTGCCTGCGTCTGCATAGCAGAGCCCTGCCCTTTCTTGGTGGCCTCCTCATCCAAGCACCAACTGGAGCCAACCCTGCTTAGCTTCCAAGATCTGATGAGATTGGGCTAGCCTGAGCCATCCAGGTCAGGGCAGTTTGAAGCTAATGGAATGAGGGGATTTGTGCCTGAGAGGGGAGGAGGGGGTCACATCTGTAGCCAGAAGACAAATAGAGGCAGTTCAGGTGAAGAGAAACCTGTTGCGAGAAACCTGCACACAGCTTCTGTTGTCAAAAAAGTCATGGACTTGTATTGTGGCCTGAAAAAAGAATGATTCTTCTAGTTTTGTGTAAATAATCTGTGCAGACCCCATTGCCTGAACTTGTGGTCCGTTTGCTGTATATATTGTCCCACTGTGTCCACTTCATTTTCTGCTGGTGTAATAGCATTTTTCTGCATCAGATCTCCATTCCACATCATTAATATTTGAAGCTTGTTTCTGATTTCCGTAATCCGAGTTTTAGTACATTGCTTATTAGAAGTCTCATTGTATGGATTGCATCTCAGTAATCTCTGTAAGAAAGGCAAACTATAAATGGATAAATAAGCACCCAACTGTCTGGCCTTTGTGTCTTTGGCTTTTTCAGCTTCCCCTGAGATTCAGCGACAACCTGGTGCTCAGGCAGTTGCGGTACACGGGGATGCTGGAGACAGTGCGCATTCGGCAGTCGGGATACAGCTGCAAATATTCTTTCCAGGTTAGATTACGTTCTGCTGACGACAGCCAAGGCAGCCTGTTGCCAGGAAGGGTTGGTCACTGCGGGAATGCTTTTGTGTAAAGACAGATAAGCGCACCCCATCCATCCCCAGAAATGTGTGAAAAGATGTTAACGGTCCAGCCAGTGATGCAACTGGCAGAGCAAGGCAGTCACTTCAGTCTCACATTACTGCCAGCAAGAATATTGAAATGCGCCGGGTGCATTTTTTTTCTGAGCAAACGTACCACTGAGCGAAGTTGCAGTGGATTTGGTGCTTTGATAAGCCAGAGAAGAAAGGCAGGAAAAGAAAAATCCCTTCAGAGATATTTCTGTATTTCTACTACCCAAGCCTCATGAGTTAAGCTACTTGGAGGGGACTCGTCGCAGCGTCTCCTCCTCTGTTTAAGTAGACGTGCCATTAATCTGTATAAAGGGCAGATTCTTTTCCTCCTCTGTGCAGGAAAGCATATGGAAAAAGTCAGACTGGAATGTAAAATCCATATGGATTTTTTTTTGTTGCATCAGTCGATAACGTTTTAAAGGTTGTGCAGTTTCTTTGGAAAAGTGCATTTGATTCTGACATTCCAACATTACCTTTTTTTTAACATGCACAGTGTCAGGTGAGTGGGGAGAATCTCAGTCCAAAGAAAGAACACTGGAATGTCTCTGCTGAGCATTTCTGATTAACATTGTCAGGTATACTGGAGAGCTGTGAATACACAGGAAAACGAAGCCTGTGGATTTTGGAATGTCAACCCTTAAGTTTTTAAGGCCCTATTTATATGTGTTTCCATAGATACCATTGACCAATGTAACCTTGCCCAATAAATGGACAGGGCTTTTTTTTTGTAGCAGGATCTCCTTTGTATATTAGGCCACATACCCCTGATGTAGCCAATCCTTCTGGAGCTTACAGTGGGCCCTGTAACAGCCCTGTAAGCTCTTTGAGGATTGGCTACATCAGGGGTGTGTGGCCTAATATGCAAAGGAGTTCCTGCTACAAAAAAAGCCCTGAAATGGACAAATCTGTGCTTACAACTTGTATGTTGATGGTAGGGGATCTCTGATTTTCCAGGACTTTGTCGATCACTTCCATGTTCTTCTCCCACGGAGAATTCTGCCGTCGAAGCAAAACATCCAAGATTTCTTCAGGAAAAAAAAGATCAGTCTTGACAATTATCAAGTTGGTAGAACGATGGTAAGTTTCAAGCCACAGCCCCGATAGATTGCTAAGGCTTTTTCTTTGAGTGCTCACACACAATATCGCTTCTGGGTATATCCTTTTACCATCGACTGCCAGGCATTTCTGGGATTCAACATCTGTAAGAGCTCAGAAGAACAGCCCCTGTCCCTTTTGCTTTGCCTCCCTCTGTTTGCTCTCACCTGTCTGAATACAGTTCCCGCCTCGGGAGGTTATTTTTATTAGAGGAACAAAGGCAATTTCACAGTTTATTGCCAGTTGTGTTTTCCCAATATTACTTTTTTGAGTGGGCACAGACTGAACGCATCCCCCTCCCCCACCACAGTGCAGGTTCAAAAGATGCCACATCTGTAAGCCAGCAATGAGTCCGAGAGATGATTTTAAAAAAATATATCCTTGGCCTGGGAGTGGCCTCTGCATGTTCCAAGGAGACAGAGAAAGCCATGTTCAGTTTTAGAGAGCCAGTTTGGTGTACTGGTTAAGTGTGCGGACTCTTATCTGGGAGAACAGGCCTACAGATGAGGACAGCAACGGTTTTCCATTGAACCTGGCTCTTTTCTGCTTCCCTCCCCCCCCTCCCCAAGGAGTAAGGATATAAATTGGTTTCTTTGAGCCATCTGTAATTGAAATTGGAATTGCATCGAATTGTTTTATAGTTTTTATTGTTTTTAACTTGTAAGCGTGTTTACTAAAATTTTGTTCACCGCCCTGAGCCCTGCTCACAGGAGAGGGCAGTTTGCAAGTCAGATATATAAATCAATAAATAAAATCAACAAATAAATTGGGGGGGTGGAGTTGGAACTCTCTATCTGGGGCAGTGATGCTCTGTATTCTTGGTGCTTGGGGGGGCACAGTGGGAGGGCTTCTAGTGTCCTGGCCCCACTGATGGACTTCCTGATGGCACCTGGGTTTTTTTGGCCACTGTGTGATACAGAGCGTTGGACTGGATGGGCCATTGGCCTGATCCAACATGGCTTCTCTTATGTTCTTGTGAGTGACGTGAGAATGACCATGAATAACGACTGTGCATGTCTTGTTTGCTGTCTGTATCGGATGTGTCAGGTGTTCATGAAGGAGCATCAACGGCAGCTTTTACAGGGCCTTCTGCACCAGGAGGTGGTGCGAAGGATTACCCTACTACAGAGCTGGTTTCGAGCGATGCTTTACAGAAGGCACTTCCTGAACATGAAACAAGCAGCTGTAGTCATACAGGTAAGCACAGGCAACACACAATTTATGAATTCAGAACCCCTGGCATTCTTAGCTGTCAGCCCGCCTCCTTCCTTCTCTTCCCATCTCTCTGTATTTATCTGGCATCCATATAAAAGCTCTGTTTTGTAAAATATACAGCTTTAAGACTTATACTTCACACTGTTTCAATAAAAGTTAAGTTTTTAAAAAAAGATTTATACTTGGAACAATAACATTGTGCCATCAAGAAACAGGGAAAGCTTAATAAATATTTTAGTGGGGAGACAACCGTCTTCAGTCATATTCATGCCTTATTATTTAACTTTTTTATATTGCCCCCCTTTTATTTTCAGCTATCTCTTGAGGTACTGAGGGGGGCAGCATTTAAATCACATGGCTCCTTTCAGTTTCATATTTTGCTCTGCCATATTTATTTATTTATTTATTTATTTATTTTATAATTTCTATCCCGCCCTTCCCAACAAGTGGCTCAGGGCGGCTTGAGGAGAGGACTCAAAAGCATGTTTCAGACATGTTTGTATCTCATCAATTAAATATTGTGTGTATAAATAAAAAAGACACTATATAATTGATTGAACTGTGGACAGCGGGAATAGCATATAGGAGGGTTCCCCAATGTGGCATCTGTGGGTCCCTTGGCTCCCACCACTACTTCCTCTGGTGGTGTCTGAGCTTTTTAGAAAGTGAATGGGGACATTATAGAGCAGGGCTTCGTTTTACTGTCCTAATTCAAATGAAAGGGCTTTCCATAGCTGTGATCAAAAGGACAACTAAGCACCCAGTCTTTCCTGAATCATTGACCGATTTTCACTAGGCTTGTTCTGGGTGGAGAGCCATTTTGCTCTCGGCGCTTCTCTCCTGTGGCAAGCAAGATCCTTTTACAAGCTGTTCCTGCTTGCTGCAGGAAAGCAGTGTGCCAACTCGCAGCTCCGCAGCAGCTTGTGTGAAAACGGAGAGAAGCGCCAGGGGCAAAAGGGCTCTCCACCCAGAACAAGCCTCAGTGTGAAATCGGTTATTGTCTGGTTCCATTCCCTCTTCAGGCTCTCCTTTTTATTACCCCCTTCTCATTATTCCCCTTCCTCCCAACTTGGTATTTCCTTAATTTCTTTTTATTTCACCTTCTGCAATTATTTTGCAAAGCAAGGAAGGGGGGAAGGTGTTATGTTTGGCTCTGCCTCCCAGAGTAGCCATTTTGGGTCTGGTTCCATCTATTGCATCAGACTTTTGATGCTCACCCTCTTCCCTTAAAATTCCCAAGGTGTGTGCAGATTCAAATAAGTTTGAGGACCCCCAGGTTAGATAGACAGATGGCTCAATAGATAGATGGTTAGATTCCTCACAAAAATAAACTTTGGGTTGTTTGGGCAATTAGCAGACACTTGATGTAGTATTCGTAGGAAAAATTCTGGAGATACCACTGGATGAGACATGGGTATTGCTTTCATGGATCTTTCTGGGAAGTAGTCTGAACCAATTTGAGTGATGGAGAATGCTTTTCCTCCCTTTCCCCCACCCCTGCAGAGGTACTGGCGCAGTTACCAGAGGAGAAAGCGAGCGGAAGCGGAGGATTCCCTCAACGATTCAGCCCTCTTCGGCAAGGCAGCCATTGTCCTTCAGGCCCACTGGCGCGGCTATGTCACCAGGCACAAGTTCCAACAGATGCGAGTTGCAGGCTGCATCATCCAGAGCTCCTGGCGGGAGTGCTTGAGGAGAAGACACACCGCGGCTACCTCCATCCAGGCTGCATGGCGAAGCTACTGCTCCCGGAGCCTCTACCGGATGAAGAGAGATAAAGTCATCCTGTTGCAGGCAGCCTACAGAGGATACAAAGCACGGCAAAGGTAACACAGCCTTTGTAGAAGGACAGGTGCGCCTCTGGAGGCGGGAAAAAGCCTTGAGAACCGACAGCACCTGGCTGCTGATGAAAGAGCATTTTGTTTTGTGTGCACTTTGAATGAAAATCACAAAGAAAGCTGCTTGCAACCTCTAGCGCATTCAAATCCAATGCCACCACTCATCTGAAATAAGGTCATCATGTAGCCAGAGGTAGAGAGCAGTGATTGTGCAAATTACCTCTTGCGTCACTTGCTCAGAATGATCTGGTTCTCATATATATAATCTTTTTAAAAAAAATCTGCATTAATATATGACCTTGGCACGGAACCGGGAACTGCATCAGAGTTGCACTGATTAAGCTTAATGCCTTTCTGTTAATAGTGGTGATTTTTTTCTGCAGTGACGCATGGGACAGTGATAATTCTAACTGCGGTAGAACATGCGGAATTGGGGAGCCTTCTGTGTTTGATACAGTAGAAGTATAGGATAGGGTTCTGAGCAAGGATGGTGAGTCAGGAGACCTGTAGCAAGGAGATGGTTGATTATCTGCTGCCCTACAGAGGGCCCCAGGTTCAGTCCCCAGCAGCTCCAGTTAAAGGATCTGGCAGTTAAAGGTGATTGAAAGACCTCTGCCTGAGACCCTGGAGAACTGTCTGAGTGGATGATACTGTCCTTAATGGACCAAGGGTCTGATTCAGTATAAAACAGCTTCATGTGTGTGTGTTCCCAACTCCGTCCTTCATTCCTTGGCCAGGCTAGCTGCTCTCACTTTGTAGCCATCCCCCATCTATATTGCACCTTAAGTGCCCCGCCCAAAAATTGGACCCTTCTTTCCTTCCTAGAACTCTGCCTTGGAGCTGTCGGCCCCCATTCCGCATGAGTCCCAGTGGGATGTCTTTCCCACACACCGCCTCAACGTGTTCAATCCAGCCTCACCCTGCTGTCAGTATACCTGGCCACACCCTTCCCGCTGGTTAGTTGCTCCACCCACTTTTGAATTTCTTGAGGTCTCTAGCCCTTCCCACAGCTGCCATCTGCTTCCATGATCCCCTGTGTTATCCCAGCACCCTCAGGGTGTCACGATGTTAGCACTGTACATATAAGACGATACTTACCACACCATTAAAGAGGCAATAGCTTTGAAGGGAAAGAGGAGATAGTGGCGGAAAACAGCCTTTCTGGAGACACTCAAAATCTGTTTTTATGTTTGCTTTCATAGGTATAGAACTTTAAAACAGCAAAGATTACAGGAAGCACCATTGGGAAATGGACCGACAGTTAAAGGAGGGATGGAATTAGAGCGAGAAGACAGCTTGGATATTAGGGGCTCAGATCCTTCTGAATGGGAAGACTGTTCGTTTGAAGAGCGAGAGCGAGCGGTAGAAGAGCATAAATCAGTGATGGAAAATAGGTGTGGCCAGATCGATCCCTCGGATAATTCTGGGACCTTCTTGTACAAACACCACGAGAGAGCCAGCAGCCAGAGCGGGGTGAATGCAGAAGAGCAAGTTGTTGTCCGCGAGAGACCCAAATCCCTAGAAGATCTCAACCCTAAAAAAGGAGTCCGTGCAAAACGAGAGAGTCGGCGGATGCGTGAATTAGAGCAGGCCATCTTTAGCTTGGAACTGCTTAAGGTCCGGTCTACTGGAGGGGTGTCTCCCTCAGAGGAGCGTCAGTGGTCCCCAGAGCTGGCATCCGAAGGCATGCAGTCTCCCAGGGGAACCCCAGAGAGTGAGAGCTCTCAGGGAAGCCTAGAGATGCTAATCCACGAAGAGACTCAGAAGAACAAACCAGATTCCGTGTTGGCCCAGGACTACAATACCCATTCTGTTCCTGGAGACTCATTACCTAACAGCTCTAAATCTGACGATGATCAGGGCATCGCCTTTTCTGCTGATGTAAATAGGAATGTAAATGTATCTGATAGGAAAAGGTCAACGTCGAGTTCTGAATTACCAGAGTGCCTTGCTGCTAAGGAGCGGCTGGCCTGCGATTCCCATAGCACTGCCTATCATGGACATACCAGAGAGCCCCTCATTTCTAGCAGCCTGCCTACTTTTTACCTCCCACCACAGGACAATCTGAAAGCTGGTCATTCAGTGATGGAGAATAACCTGAGGAACAAGTGGATGGGCATGTCTTTAGAAGCCAAGCAGGACACCGAGTTGCAGAGAATAGGGCAGACAGAAAGGTCTCCTAGGGCTGGTCGGCCTCCCTCAAGTGGAGAAGGTGGCCCGGCCCTCACTGCTTCAGAGACATCTTCTTCTGACCCCATCATCAAGCGGCTGGAGAAGCTGAACGTGGAGAAGGAAGAACGGCGGAGACAAAAGCAGCTGCAGAATGAGAAAGAGATGATGGAGCAGATCCGGCAACAGAAGGAGATTTTGGAGCGAGAGCGCAAAGCATTCGAAGAGCTCCAGAGGCAAGAAAATGAACAGAACAAGGCTAGGGAGGCTTCCCAAGGAACTCCTGCGAGGTCGCCAAAGAAAATAGACGGGACACAGTCTCTCCTCATTGGAAACCCCCCAAACAAAGGAGAGCACCACCTTGCTAAGAATGCAGAGCCTGTGTTTGTGGATATCAAAGGTCTCACTGTCTCAAAAAAGGGAAGCCCACCAACTCACATGACCCAGAAGGAAAGGACGATTGTCTTGACCTTGGAACGACGGGAAAGCCAGCCTTCAGCAGTCCAGGAATCTGCTGGACCAGATAGGCTGAATTTGCAAATGGCCACTGAACCTCAGGAAGGCTCAAGCAATCAACCCACAAGAAAGGAGCGGTTCAGGTTACCCCGAATTCCCAACCAGGGCACTGAAAGCACTTCTGGTGAGGCCCGAGTTGGTCCCATTTTCTTCACCCCGAAGGACAACCACAAGGGCATTAAGTGAGTACTGTGTTGGGACCCTGACTTTATAATGTGAGAATCTGGGTTGCTAAACAGAGCCCTTCTGACAAGGTGAAGAACTTGGAAGCAAACCAAAGAGAATAGATATTATTCTCACACACACAGATCAGGCCTCAGATTCAGCAGGAGCTCAAAGGAACACAGCTCCTGAACCTTTCTGAGGGTTCCCTCTCCTCCTCCCCACCTTCCTTGTCCATTGAATAGTAGATGCAGCTGCAGAACAATCCCCGGATTAGGAGAGCAGGCAGCCAGCCAGCCACCAGGGGCTTTGCCACGCCCCCAGCAGCCCTCATTAACCCCTGGAAAAGCCTGCACCACCCTTTTTCCGTTTTGGCTGGCCGGTGACCTGCTGGTCTTTTGAGGGAGGGGAGCAGCCCAGGATCTCTAGCCAACGCAAGCAGGCCTTGCTCACCCAGGGCTCTCCTTTCTTGCATTGGGTTGCTAATGAGCTCTGTTACCTATTTTTCTACAAACCGATCCCTGACACAGATCATAAGTCACCCACAGGAATAAGTACCAGTTTATATATTTGAAACACAGAAATCTGTTGAATTCTCAAAATAAGATGTACCTTTGAGTCTTTGCACTTTCTCCAAGCTGTGAAGTAAAATAACCTTACCATTTTTTTTCTTTTGGTTTCTCTCTCTCTTTTAAAATGAAAAGAAAATACATAAATAAATGTATTCCAATAACTGGTATGCAGCCAGTCATATTTGATTTTCATAGTACTGAGAGAGAGTTTTCGGTTTCCCATGTCAATGTCTTGATGAGGAAGCATGAAAGCACGTGCATTCTGGGTTGGGATTAAGAATGCTAAGGGTGTGAGTGTATCTATACCAACTGTAAAACAGTTGGTAACAGAGAGAAAGGATTGCAGACATTTTGCCCCCAGAAATGCAAAATGCTGCAATGGATTAGCACTTGGGTGATCAAACTGTGGCTTGGTAGCCACATGTGGCTCTTTTACACATATTCTGTGGCTCTTATTGGCCGTCTTAGAGAAGGCATTTGTCTCTCTAAACCACTTCACCAAGACAAGCCAGCTGGCAGCTTGGAAAATGCATTTGAAGTTAAAGTTTCTTTCTTTCCATCTCTCCCTCCCCCATCTATTTTCCTGCCTCCCTTGCAACTCTCAAGCATCTGACCTTCTTGGAGCTCTCAAACATCTGTTGAGACTCTTATGTTAACCAAGTTGGCCATCCCTGGATTAACATACGTTATTTCGCACAATTTGTTTGCTAGTCCTGACCTGGATAACCCAGAGTAGCCTGATTGGGTCAGATCTCAGAAGCCAAGCAGGGTCAGCTCTGATCAGCACTTGGATGGGAGACCACCAAGGAAGTCCAGGTCACTGTGCAGAGTCAGGCAATGACAAAACCATCTCTGAATGTCTCATGCCTTGAAAATCCTGTGGGGGTCACTATAAGTTGGCTGTGATGTCATGGCAAAGAAGAAGATGATTATATTGGATTTATATCCTGCCCTATACTCTGAATCTCAGAGTCTCAGAACAGTCACAGTTTCCTTTACTTCCCCCCCCCACCACCACAACAGACACCCTGTGAGGTAGGTGGGGCTGAGAGATCTCTTACAGCAGCTGTCCTTTCAAGGACAACTCCTACAAGAGCTATGGCTGACCCAAGGCCATTCCAGCAGCTGCAAGTGGAGGAGGGGGGAATCAAACCTGGTTCTCCCAGGAAGTCTTAGGGAAGGATAAAGAAACTACTAAGTGCTGGAGCTTCTGATCAACATGTTTGAAAGGTCATGGTCCGTTTTGGCTTCCAGGATACTAGCTACGTGTTGTCCATATATTCTCAATCCTGCCTTTGCAACTGTAAGTTCTATAAACAAGCTTTTTTAAAAGACTTTTTTTTTTAAAGCTGAGGGACAATGGCTGCATTCTTGCAGCCTGTTGTCATCTGTCTTTAGGAAACCTCCTCATCTGTTTTCATCTGGCGACTGTCTGCATAGTGATTTTGAAATGTGCGCTGGGTGTGCATTCACTCTTTGCCAGGGGCATGCGCTTGGCCTTTGTGAGTAGCGCTGCTGTGCAGATGGGACTGCTTCCCTTCTGGAGCTTTTTTGGAATTCTCTCCCACAGGAAGTGGCGGCTTCTCTTTATCTCTGCAAGTTTAGCCAGAACAGTAATGAAAGGTACATAAAATCACACTTGTGCTTCCAGAGGAAAGCAGACAACAAAAAAATCTACCGTCCTCTTTGTAGGAGGAAGCTCTTCATTTAATGTTTATCACCGTTATTTTCATTCCTCCCTGGGACCCGAAGCACGCTATAAGTACGATTTAAAAAAAATACTTTTCAATCAGTAGGCAAATTACAAAGTATGATAGCATCAAGCAAGCAGTAAGTGGGTTACAAGGTATGATAACATTTGAATCTAACAGTGAAGACTCCTAGTAAGACATGATAATGCAGTTGGGCTGGGATCGTAGAACAAGGCGCTGGTGTAAGGATGGAGTCATAGAGTTGGAAGGGATCTCCAGGGTCATCTAACCCTGTACAATGCAGGAAACTCACAAATATGGCCGCCCTCCCCCCCTCCCCCCCGCCTCCAAGCCCAGAAAATGACAAAAAAACCCTCCAGGATCCCTGGCCAACCTGGCCTGGAGAAAAATGGCTGCCTGACCCCAAATTGTCAGTCAGCATTGTCCTGGGTGCATAAGAGAGGGCCATGAGAACTAAGCACTGGTGCAGCGCTTCGTGCCCTCCCCGTGATCTGCCCAAGTTCATATAATTAGCCTTGTTGTTAGATGGCCATCTGGTCATGCATTTGCCTTGGAAATGCATGCAAACACATCCGTTTAAGGCAGCAAGAAAAAAGCCTTTATCCCTATCAAAAAGTCACCTCCTGTGTTGAACCATCATACTACAAATTTGCTCCTTTTTCAAGAAGGCCCTCCTGAACTACTTTGTGCAGAAATGTGTTGTGTTTGTAAACATGCGATTGTCTTACCAACTGGACCATGTTACCCAGAGCTTATGTATGTGACCTGAAGCTACCCTTCCCTGGGCTGTGCATATTGGAGGGGTGGTCAGTTGAGAGCCTTCAATATTCTCATTTTCTAGTTTCAGCAAAGAATCTTCAGGCCATCCGTTCCTTCCAAAAGAAGACGCTAAAAAGTCATTGAAGATTCCTGGGCCAGGCAGGGGGGAGGTAAGTAGTAGGGGTTTTTTTCCCCCTACCAAAATTCTTCTATATTGCTTTAAAGTTCACACTGTTAATATGATAGCAAGTCTTGGTGAAAGCCAAGATTTTACTGGGTGGGCAAGCAGCTGCAGGCATTTAAGAAGGTGCTCCATACACAGCAGTATGACGGTGGCTTTTGTAAGGAGCGCAGTTTGTGTCCGGCCTGTACCTATGGAGACTGCAGATGGGGTTTCACGTGAAGAAGTACTTCTCCATGCAGAAAGATTCCTTGGGTATAAGAAGAACCATGGTCAGGGAGAAGCTAGGCTTAGACACCTTAACATCTTGTTTTCTGTGCAGAGGGAAGTTTTAGCATGAAGCAATTTCTGCATAAGCCCCCATCTGTACTCTCAAGTTGTCCAGGCCAGACACACACTTCCCACCCTGGTAAGGACTAAGCTGACGTTCTGCCATGAATTGCTTCCAAAATAAAAATCTGTGTCGAAGGTAATCTGGCTGTCTGTTTCTGTTCCCCATTATTTTGTATCCGCTTCATTGCAATACGTTTCCTTTATGCTGTCCTTCGTTTTGTTGTTGTTTGCTGCCAACAGAATTACCTTTTCTTTGAACAACCGTTGCATTTGGAAGAGACCGTTCCTTCAAAGCAAAACAAAATAGTTGCATCGTGTGCCCTGTTTACTTTGGCTTCAAACACCAGCCAAATCGCCTGTTTTCTTTCTTTCCTCTTTTTTTTTTTTGTTTGAAACATTTTCATGTTATCTTTTTTATCATTTGATATCAAGCAGGTTGCCAGACCAGCCCATAAAAAGAAAGCCCGCATGGCACGGACACGCTCCGATTTCTTGACTAGAGGTGCTTTTGCTGATTGGGAGGGGGATACGGAGGAAGAGGATTGCGATGACAGTTTTGAATTCCTTCTCTCCCTTGACCAACCTCCTGACCCTGAGCCTGGGGGTGCAGCCAGACTTGGGCAGCCCTGTCACAGTGACTCTGAAATGGTAATTTCCACCCCACCCCACCCCCACCCCATCCCCAAGGAAGCTGCTGTGCTGGGAGCATTTCTTGGCTAACCCTTAGCTGTACTGACACCTCCCACTGCTGTTTCTCCAACTTGTTACGGGGTTGTAGGTGGGTAACCTCCAGGAACACAGTCACAACTAGCCAATAGCGCTGAAACCTGCTTGCATTTAAAAGTTACGGGGAGGGACATCTGAGGATGAAAGGTGAAAAGTAGCTTCTGCTGTCTTGGAGCACCATTGATAGAGTCGAACCAATGCACACACAGGTACACACATAAGAACATAAGAGAAGCCATGTTGGATCAGTGGCCAAAAAAAAAAAAGGTTCACAAGTGGGGCTAGAAGCCCTTCTACTCCCCCCCCCCCAAGCACCAAGAATACAGAGCATCACTGCCCCCAGACAGTTCCAATAATATGCTGTGGCTAATAGCTACTCTGCTCCATATTTTTATCCAAACCCCTTTTGAAGCTGGCTATGCTTGTAGCCGCCACCACAACCTGTGGCAGTGAATTCCACATGTTAATCACCCTTTGGGTGAAGAAGTACTTCCTTTTATCCGTTCTAACCCGACTGCTCAGCAATTTCATTGAATGCCCACGAGTTCTTGTATTGTGAGAGATAGAGAAAAGTACTTCTTTCTCTGCTTTCTCCATCCCATGCATAATCTTGTAAACCTCTATCATGTCACCCTGCAGTTGACGTTTCTCCAAGCTAAAGAGCCCCAAGCATTTTAACCATTTTTCTTAGGGAAAGTGTTCCAACCCTTGAATCATTCTAGTCGCCCTTTTCTGGACTTTTTCCAATGTTATAATATCCTTTTTGAGGTGCAGTGACCAGAATTGTACACAGTATTCCAAATGAGACCGCGCCATCGATTTATACAGGGGCATTATGATACTGGCTGATTTGTTTTCAGTTCCCTTCCTAATAGTTCCCAGCATGGCGTTGGCCTTTTTTATTGCAATCGCACACTGTCTTGACATTTTCAGTGAGTTATCTACCACGACCCCAAGATCTCTCTCTTGGTCAGTTTCTGCCAGTTCACACCTCATCAGTTCACACGAGAGAACGAAAGACACTAGTTCCCAACATCCCATCCAATTTCAGTGTGACTAGGCAACAGAATCTTAACAATGGCTGTACAGATGGATCTGAATGCCTGGAATTGCCAAGCTAAGGGAGCAAGATTTTAGCCCCCAGGCTTGTGTCGTCTTTGCATTCATGACTGCAGAGCAAGTAAAGCTGTTGAGGCGAGGGCAAATGAGGGAGGGATGCACCAAAAAAAACTAGACAAAATGGAAAACCACTAGGATGCCATTTTACTCAACGAGAAAGTTCCCAACAAACATCACAGATCTCCGGTGGGACTTATTTAGCAGTGAAGTATATTGCTTCTCTTTCTAGCAAGGCACAGAGGCAGTTGCCAATACAGCTTCTCTGTCTTTCCAGTAGAAGCAGTGCATGCCTTCAATGAAATAAATCGCCCAGGAGGGAATATTCTGTTAAGCTACTTTGCTGTCGGTGTATTGTCGTTTCTGCTCTCCTGATACTGGAAGCTAGATCTCCTTGATCAAGGGGCTGCCCTGAGAGCTTTTCAAGTAGTAGGGTTGGGGTAAATAAAGGATCCTTCAGGTGTGCTTACAGTGCCCCTCTTCATAAAGATGCACCTCATGACCTCATTAGAAATAGATCCCCCTCCTGACATTTGCTGGGCATTTGTCAATAATTAATACTTAACATATGGCATTATGTGTAGAATAGCCAGGAGATTCTTAGATTGTCAGGCAGCTGAGAGTCCAAGCTCTTAGCATTATGCACTACTAGGTGGCAAATTAGGCTTGTTTTTAGGGGCTGAGAGAGCTCTGAAAGAATTGTGACTAGTCCAAGGTCATATGGAGGAGTGGGGAATCAAACCCGACATTTGTCCGACATCCCTGTTCACGTACCACCTTCAAAATTGATCTCTGCTGTGTCAAGGAAAGGTGTCTTCCAATCCTGCATGTATCTGAAGCCTTGTATGTGCAAAACTTAAGGCTGGATCAAGCCTCAGTCCTAAGGATACATTTTGAAGCCTTTCCCTTCCTTGCATCATGAATTTAACAGCAGCAAATTAAAAACGAAGTGCTGTATAAGTCTTTGTTTAAATACGACATTGGCTGATTTAACTAAGGGCCTGGTTACACCATCATTGGAGATGGGACATGCAGTAACCCTGTTCCTGATAAACTAATAAGAGACATGGATGATTTATAACACAAATTTACAAGAGTAGATAGATAAACCTTCCCGTAATGCTTTTTTTTCCAACTACCAAAGTACTCCATTGGTGAAAATAAAACAAATGTTTTATTATCAAAGCCATTATCCCTAACAACATTTGCAGTACTGTAAAATGAAATCAGGAGATTAATATAATTGATGTGTGTAAATACAGTGTTACATAAAATGTAATTACAGCTCCATCCTGACAGCAAAACAGCATTTCTATTAATAAAAACTAATTTTAGCAGCCACTGCCACAAACAGGGACCACTTTAAGCCTAATGTTTAATAGGAGATTTGTTCTCTCTGGACAGAAGAACTAAAAGGGGTTGTTGGTTTTAAATAAAAGTGCCAGCAGTTCCTGCCTTAATAAGGTTACCAATTTCCAGGTGGCATCTAGAGATCCCCTGTTACTACAGTTGATCTCCAAACAACCAAGATCTGCTCCCCTGCAGAAAAGGCAGCTTTGGAGAATGGATTCTGTGGAATTATATGCTGCTGAATACCCTCCCCAAACACTGCCCTCCCCAGGCATCTTAGAAAATTTTCCAAAAAGATTGGTAGCACATTGAAACAGGCCAGGAAGAGTCAGCAATAAGAGGGAGTTTGAACTAGTATTTTAAAGACAGAAATATTCCCTGAAGATAATTGATTGTGCTCTAGTCCCTGCCCTGAGAAAACAAGCCAGGAGTGGGTTTGGGGGAAGGGGGTCAGAAACCTGTTCTGCTTCTGGATTCCATGCATCCCAAAGTGCCCCCCTCCCCCAAGTTCCTTACGGTGCATAGTTTTGACTGTGCAGAACCAAGCATTGTGTGCATCATTCTTCTGTGCCCATTGAAGTCAGTGGGCTTAGAAGGGTGTAACTCTTGTTTACAGTGGCACTGTCAGCACAGGTAGTACCAAGTTGGCATTGTAGGACCCCAAGGAATAAAGGTATTATATTTGGAGGCTCCATCTATATTTCATGTGAGAAGCAGCCGTCAGAGCCTGAACATGCAAATATGAGAAAAGCAGTTTATTCCAAAAGGTCCTCTGGAGCAAGCAGAAATTATGTACCACATCAGTGGGCAGGTGTTACATTGGCCATCTGATTAGTCAGTCTAGTAGGATGGCAGTCCCAACATCTTAACCCATTGAACAGTACTAAATGTGTAGATACACCACCCCCCCAGCAGGTGCTTGGCTACTTGGGCAGAGAGTGAAACTCTTGGGGATACAGGGTTGTTGCTCCCTTGATCCCAGGAAATATGGCTGTTTTAGTTAACTAAACGATAAGTGCATTGAGACAGGTGTGTGAAGAAGCTTTGAATTTCCTCCCTCAGATGAGCAGGGCAATGCTGTGTTCCTGGAGGCCCACCCTTCCACAAAGTTCTAGTTCCACTTGCAGTAGATGCTTTTCACCCTGCAGCTCTCCTGCTGAGACACAGAGGGTGGCAGGGGTCACTCTTTGGCTGGGAGCCCTCCTCTTCACACCTTCAAGAGGGAGTCTTCGTTCGCATCCCTTTTCAAAATCCTCCTCTGATTCTGCCACCGTCATGTTTTTTTTAACCAACCACGATTTGCATGCGAGTAGCCCTAGACCTCGTCTCCCTGTCCATCCTCTCTCCTCTTGCGCTGCCTCTCATGCTCCATCACCGGCTCTTTCACTTGCCGTTTGGCACACCTAATGCGGGGCACCTGCTTGCACAGTCAGCTTATTTTAGCTTATGTAGAATTTTAACATGATTGCTGTTATATAGAAATACCTTGTGACTCTGCACTTGCGAATTTCCCCCATGTGCATTTTTATTGCAGGACATAAACTAGAGACTGTTTTCCTGGAGAGAGCAGTTTCGGACGCTCACATCTTGGAGCTCTTTTGTCTCCCAGTTGTTTGGAGTGGGATGTAGACTGTGTGCAACTGATAATTTTTTTTCCCCCAGCAGCTCATTAGCCTTAATGGCTGGTCTGCGCAGAGGCTGTTTAAATCAAGCAATAAAGCAGTCTGCAGCCCTTATGGGAGGACATCAGATATTTATCTCCGCGCTTTCTGTGTGAGAGGCAGGACGATAAGGCAGTCCCCTTTCATGAGGAAGCAAAATGCATTATCACCTGCACACCGGTTGGTAGTGAACAAACGCCCAAGGAGTCCATTACCCAGTGGTTTTGGAGTACATTAATGAAATCCTAGGCATGACATTGATGGTCTGTATGCAGACATACTCCAGCCTGATGATTTCAGCAGCCTTTAGACTGGAGTGACTCTGCATCTGATTGCTGTCTTAGTGGCAGACCTTTAGGCTTGCCAACTTCCAGGTGTTGGCTGGAGAGCTGGGACTACAACTGATCTCCAGGTGGCAGGGGTCAGTTCACCTGGAGGAAACGGCCGCTTTGGAAGGTGGACTCTCTGGCATTATACCCCATTGAGGTCTTTCCCTTCTCCAAAGTCCGCCCTCCTCAGACTCCACTCTCAGATCTCCAGCTACAGCCCTTCTATTTCTGGCCGGCTTTGGACAACTAGCTGGCCAGGGCAGGGCAGACCCAGACCAATTCCCCATTAGCCTTATGCTACTCTCATGTTCCTCATCTCTGCAGGGCTTCCATCAGATTTCACGCTATCTGCCCCAGGGCTGCAACTAGGTTCGCCTGTTTTGATCAGCAAACAGAAACTGGGTTTTAGAGGAACTTGTTTGCTGCGCAAAAGAGGCAGAGTGAGTTGCAGCCCTGGGGCAGATAGTGTGAAATCCGACCGAACCCCCATGGAGAAGTGAAGAGTGAGAGCAGCATAAGGCTGGTGGGGAATCGGTCCCAGTCTTCCACTCTGTGAGCAGATGGGAACTTGTTCCTTTGCCTGGGCTGAGCAGCCCTACATTTTGCAGAGCTGCGAGATGCTGACCTATTCTGGCAGATCCATATAAGAATGTTTCCATATACGTAGCCTTTAAAAGGTGAATCTAATTGCACAGCATTTACGCATTTGCTTCTTACATGTTTTGCGCCAGAAATGACATCCTTTCCCAGCAATGTTAATTGTATAAGAAGTGGGCAATCCTGCATTTTAATGTGGCAGGAAACATTGGTAGCCCTGTGCTCTGTAAGTTGAGAATTAGTGGGAGGCTCCCCCCCCCCCTTCAGGCTTTATTGTAATGGATTTCCCAAGTCATTTTCAATGCATAGAGAAGGCTGGGAGTTTAAGCAGCTGTCCCTAATAATCTGTCTGTTAGGTTCTGCTAGAGCCATGTGTGTAGGGGTTGTAATTAATTTCCTCACTGAGCATGGAAGTCGATCAAATTTTGCTTTTTAAAAAAAATTATAGAAGAATCGGCTACACAAAAATAGCCTCAGCAAAGCCTTTCTTTCCTCCTGGCAGGGAATGACAAGAGCATGTGAGGGTTTTATCCTGGTCCTTTAAGAAAACAGGCACAATGCAGCCTTCTCTCCAGCCCTTTAGGCTACGGCAGGAGTTCAAGTTTCAGTGACTTAAGCCATAGTGTTAACCAGGTGATCTTCTGTGAAATATCAGCCTGCCCCTTTCTTATCAGTTTCCTTAAGCGTTTCCCTGAATCTAGAGAGTGCTCAGTAAAACTTCCACCCACTTCATGTATATGAGAGAGTCTTGCATTGTTGCATGCTTGAAGCTGCCTTATACTGAATCAGATCCTTGGTCCATCAAAGTCAGTATTGTCTCCTCAGGCTGGCAGCAGCTCTCCAGGGTCTCATGCAGAGGTCTTTCACATCACCTAACCTTGTGCTCTCAATTGAAAATATGGGGGATTGAATCTGGGGCCTTCTGCATGCCAAGCAGGTGCTCTGTCACTGAGCCACAGCCCCTTCCCCGTGAATAGTGAGGGCTTCTGAAATTGCACCAGATTCTATCAGTTATCAGTTAGCTCCAGGGATGGAATTCTAGCAGGAGTTCCTTTGCATATTAGGCCACACCCCACTGATGTAGCCAATCCTCCAAGAGTTTACAAGGCTCTTTTTTGTAAGCTCTTGGAGGATTGGCTACATCAGGGGTGTGTGGCCTAATCTGCAAAGGAGCTCCTGCTAGAATTCCACCCCTGGTCAGTTTCTGCCCCCCTCCATCCACTTGGGTAAAATGACACTTAGAGTGTAATTTGCACCCTTTCCAGTAACTATGGATTTTTCCCCATGAAAAATCTGTTTAGGTGAATTAATAGCCTCCTTCCATATGACCGTTTTGTACCGGATTTAAGGGATTTAGCTAAATTAGAAGGTGGAGGGCACATAATCTGGAAAACAGAAAACACTGTCAGAACTGGATTGTATTGTATTGTCTATACCAGTATCCCCCAAATTTAGAAAAGGTGAGATACCATTTTTTTTCTGAATTAGAAGCAGCAGTTACTCATACCACTGCCCCAAGGTTTGCCTTTAGCCACACGTGGTCATTACAAGGAAGCAGCAGTGACCAAACAGTGATTCATGCGGACACCAAACATGCATCCTCCTCTGTAAGGGAGACTTGAGGACTCGCAGGAGCCTTGAATTATTTCAGTTAACTTGGAGCAGAAGTCCATCAGTGGCTATTAGCCACAGGGTATTAACGGAACTCTCTGTCTGGGGCAGTGATGCTCTGTATTCTTGGTGCTGGGGGCTGGGGTGCAGTGGGAGGGCTTCTAGTGTCCTGGCCCCACTGGTGGACCTCCTGATGGCACTTGGGGTTTTTTTGGCCACTGTGTGACACAGAGCGTTGGACTGGATGGGCCATTGGATGTTCTCGCTGCACACCAGGGCAGGTAGAGGAGAGTCAGCCAGAGATCCTCCATGAATTTGGTGTCTTTTGCTTGCACAGGATCTGCTGTCTACACTCCTGAGCCTGCACCTGTCAAAATGTCTGCTGCGGTCATCTGAATTAACAAAGGGGACAGCTGACCAAAGGAACCCCCATCCCACTTTGCAGGCAGTTAGCCTTTCTTTCACATTTCTAAGAACCTCAAGCCATAAAATTGCTTAAAAGAACTGCATGTTAAAACTGTTTTAAAATAGTAAATTAAAATGTATGTAAAATATGCTAAAATATAATAAAACAGCTAATTAAATATACTAAAAGTGATAATTAAATCACTAAAACCAGAAGGCTACTTCTGCTTCTTTGCTTTGCAAGCACACTGATAGTTGATGAGAAGCTAGCGTGAGTAAGCAAAAAACCAAAGCATATATAACACCTGTCTTAAGACTTTGCTTGCTCAAAAATCACCTTTAAAAAGAAGCAGCCGGGAAGGGTAATCAAGCAGATAAGAAAACCAGGTTAAGAAGACTCCATTTCTAACCCCTGTCTCTGCTGAGCTCAAGTTCTCATTCTCTCCTACTTCATTTCTCCCTCCCTCCCATGTCTAGAGAAGAACCCACTTAAACTAAAAACAAAAAACGGGAAGATAAGCAGCCGGAGAAGCTAGAGAGGAAATCCAGAAAAGAGAAACAGAATGGAGATAATAAATAAAAGCGCTCTATAAGCAGAGTGCAACAGCATCTTGCTCTCTCCGAGCCAGAACCAAGCTTAACCACAAACTTATCCATGACGGTTACGTGTCCGAGTTCTCTGCCTGAGGCTTCATCTACACACACGACTGAGCTACTAGTGGCCCGCATCTTGGGGATGCTTATTGCTTGCCCATTCCTCTAATGGTGGCTGTTTCAAGGCAGGTCTGCCTGCCAATTTCAAGCCCTACCAGGCATGGATTTTCCCCACTATCCTGAAACACGGGGTATGTGCCACATTGGGCTCCAGTTCTGAGAAGAGCCACCAGTGGCATGTCTAAGAGCCACATGTGTCTTCCAGGCCACAGAGTGTCATTGATATAGAATTTCATCATTGTATAAACTTGAAGGCTGCACTCTGATGTCAGAACACGTCTCTCTCTGTTCACAATGGGTCCAAGCCTGGCTTGTTACCATGCTTGCATGCTCCCTCCCCTTGCATAGAGCACAGTCAAAGACTTTGTGGTGTCAGAAGCCTTCAGACTTCCAGTTTGATGTGACATCTGAATGCATTCCCCTCCCCGGGCAAAAAATAGGAATTCTGGTCTGCAGAGAGGAAGCAAATGCCAGTTTACTCAGGTGCCTGCATTATGATGAAGTTGGCATTATCCACCAGTGTTGTGGGGTACTGAACACTCCTTGACAGAGCAGCAGCTGATCCTACTGCTCTGAAACCCACATAAGACTGCCATAGCATGTAATTACCGGGCCTCATGTGACTAAGTGGAGCCAATCAGATTCATTTTTGTGTTCAGCAGGAAACACAGACAATGGTAGTGTGTTGTAGGTAGTGTGTTGTAGCAACTGTCTTCCCACAGTTGCTGTCTGCATCCTACTGTGAATTTTTGGATGTTCATCGGTGTCAAAGGCCCATGCCCAGCGCTAGTTGTGCACCATGTCTTTTGATGTGCATTTGGACAAAGGCCTCTTCTTTATAGATGGGAATCATACTCAGTGTTTTTGAGAAGAACTGGTTCCATTTTAATTATAAGTACATAAGAGAAGCCATGTTGGATCAGGCCAATGGCCCATCCACTCCAACATTATGTGTCACACAGTGGCCAAAAAAACCCAGGTGCCATCAGGAAGTCCATCAGTGGAGCCAGGGCACTGGAAACCCTCCCACTGTTGCCCCTCCAAGCACCAAGAATACAGAGCATCACTGCCCCAGACAGAGAGAGTTCCATCTATATCTATAATCAGGGTTTGAAATAGGCAATCAGTTTGTGGGGATTTTGTGGGAAGGGTGAACTGGGGCTTTTCCCCCATTCCCATTTCCTCCACTCTGGTCTCCTCATTCTGATCCCAGCAGAAATAAGATCATTTCCAATGTCTTTGTGTAATTTTTGCTCATCTCTGAATTTCCTATAAATGTCTACATGTCCTCCCTGTGCTCAGAAAGGTAGTTAAAACCAGCCTCTGTGCCATCACAGCATGGCACACGCAGGAAGGTGGGAGGCGTTCTCCAAAGCGCAGCCGTTCAAGCCCACAGGCATCAGCCAGCAGGTTCCAAGAATGCATTAAATAGACAAAAAGAATATCTTTGCACTCCTTTCCATCCACTCTGGGATTAAGTTTCGGAGCCAGCTGTGACAAGAGATACGAGATGTGCTGGGTAGTTCTTCAAGTAACAAGGGACCTGTAGACAGTTTCTACATTTAGCCAGTTCTTTGGCAGCCGATCTAGAAGTCGAGGCAAAACAGTTCTTGCTTGAAAGCACCTTTCCTAACAAGGAGAGTGTGTGTGCGCCTGCGTGTGGGTGGGTGTGTGTCCCTTCCAGCCAGCTTAAATACCTAAATATCTTAATCATTGTCAAGGCTCCATTATCTCCTAGAATATCAAACGGCACCTTGAGTTTGAAGCATTTATCCGGCTTGTAATTGTTGCAGATGCTGCAGCGTTTCACATCCAGCGAAGGCCAAACAAAGCTTCATAAAACACTGTCTCAAGGAGAGATTGGAAAACTGGCAGCTGCACAGAAGGCTGTGGTTACAGATGGAAGGTATAAAAGTCTGGCAGTGGGGGTGGGGGGGAGGGAACAGCTTTCGCCTTTTTTTTTTTCCCCTGGCATGCGCACCAATTTCCTGTACGTGGGCGTATTTCACGAAGGCTTTTCTGGCCATTTACACAGCCTCGCTCCATTTTTAAACATAAATTATTCATGTTTTGTTTCCCTTGTACACTGATGCAGATTTAAGGCTATCAGTGTGGTTCGAATTTGCAGCGTCCAGTCTCTGGAGATGATAGCGGGAAAGATTTGAGTACAGGAAGGAGCGAGCTGTGATTAGAACACGCCACCTGAGACCCTGAAGCACGCGGGACGTTGCCTGTTTCATGCAGATAGTTTAATGTTGGCTAATTTATTCCATAAAAATCAATCTGTGGCGCTTACGGCTAAACACAGTATTTTCCCTGAAAATAAATCCTACTGATGAGTGACGTACTTTTTCTTACAGTCAGCAACAACAAAAAAGATGAACTGTGAAAACTTTTGTATGTAGTTTTCCCAGCGGAATGGCTTATCCCATGGCTGGCTGCGTATTTCACACCAATTAGGGAAGCATTTGCGAATGCGAAGATTGGGTCTTTCAGCTATGAAAGATCAATAATAGTAATCATGTGCCATCGCAGCCGACTCATGGCAACCCCAGGAACCATGAAGTTTTCGAGGCAAGAGATGAGCCGAGGTGGTCATCACTGCCTTCCTCTGCTTAGCAACCCCAGTTTTCCTTGGTGGTCCCCCATCCAAGTATTGGCCATGCTTGACCCTGCTTAGCTTCTAAACTCTGACAAGATTAGGCTAAGTCAGGGCTATTTATGCAGCTAAAAAAATAATGGGCAAATCTGTTGTGTGGCAGTAAGTTTGGGTCTTTGAGGTGGATCGTAGCTCTCTTTACTAGTGGTGCAGCAATAGGAAAAAAGTGAAGGAAGACTTGTGCAGAGTGTCTCCATTTCATAAGGTTGAAAGAAACTTTTTAAAGGCTCCTTCAAAGAGCCCTGTGGCGCAGAGTGGTAAAGCTGCAGTACTGCAGCCGGAGCTCTCTGCTCACAACCTGAGTTTGATCCCGACGGAAGCTGGGTTCAGGTAGCCAGCTCAAGGTTGACTCAGCCTTCCATCCTTCTGAGGTTGGGAAAATAAGTCCTCAGCTTGCTGCGGGGAAAGTGTAAATGACTGGAGAAGGCAAGGGCAAGCCACCCCGAAAAAAGTCTGATGTGAAAACGGGAAAGCAACATCACCCTAGAGTCGGAAATGACTGGTGTTTGCACAGGGGACTACAAATATACCTATCTGAAGTGACAAGAATGCCATTTCGCATATTAAAAAGTTGCACCCCTGCGTAAAACCTCCCATTTTCCAAAACTTTTCCCCGCAAGGTGCAGGAGAAGGTGGTTTCCATGGCAGAAAGAACACCTGCAGCTGAATGAGCCACCGGATTGTAGGCAGCAGTCTCTCTTTCTTTTCTTTTTGTCTTTAGCAGACCTCAGAGGGCCAAGATGAGATTCTGGGGGAAAGGGAGGCAAGGGGAGAAGAAGAGCACCAGGGAGAAGCTTGCAACCCAGCCGGAGCTGCTGGAGCTGTGCCCGGATCAGGACCCCATGGGCCGAGAGATGGTTTCAGGGCTGCTGCTGGATGAAGGTAAAAGCAAAAGAGGCTTCCCAGCCATCTGACATACAGGTGTGGGGAAGGGGCTGTGACTCAGTGATCTGTATGCAATACATCCCAGGTTCAGTTTCCAGTAGCCATTCAAACATCAGCTAAAACCGCAGTTTAAATCTAAACCAAAAATGGTTAGCATGGCTGTAGACCTTAGGTGGCCAAACTGCGGCTCGGAAGCCACATGTGGCTCTTTCACACATATTGTGTGGCTCTCAAAGCTCCAACTGTCCTGTCAGCTAGCTTGGAGAAGGCATTTCTCTCTTTAAATCTCTTCTCCAAGCCAAGCCAGTCAGCTGCTTGAAGAATACATTTAAAGTTAAAGTTGCTTTCTTTCCACCTCTCCCTCCCTCCCTTTATCTTGCAGCTCTCAAACACCTTGCATTTATTCTATGTGGCTCTGATGTTAAGCAAGTTTGGCCACCCCTACTTTAGACAGTAGATTTGGGGGCTGACTTTTCTTTAGAAGAGTCACTGAAGAATCGCTGCCAGAGACGGCAGTCCTGAGGTAGGAGGACCAATAGTCTCTCTCAGTCAGAATCAGAGTCACTTTCCTACATTTGTGTATGTCCCTATTTCAGGCGGCGAGTTGCCTTGCTTATATATGAGGCACAGAGAATACTTTTGAGGCAGGGATGCCATCGTGCGTGTATTGCTTTAGTACTGATTGTGTTAATAACAGCTGCTAGGAAAGATATCTTAGCACAGGGGTCACAGTATGCCCCGGATCTGGTTCTCCAAGTTGACCCATCAGGGCTTTGTGCCTATAACTGGGGCAGTTGTCTTCACTGCATACACCAGAGCAGGAAAGTATGCTGTTTGTTATGTAGGCATTCTTGATGAAAGAGTCTTCAATTTCTTTGCACCGGTAGAGCTGGGTCACCATCACCTGACTCCCCCAAGGAGCCCCGAATTGTCTGGCATCTACCGGCGGGAATGTAAAGAAAACAAAGAGCCTTCGCCCAAGGTGAAGCGCAAGCGTAGCCTGAAAATCAGCAGTGTCACTATGGAACCTGCGCAGTGGCAGAACGATGCTCTTCAAATCATAACCAGCGCCAGTGACTTGAAAAGCATGGACGAGTTTCTCTTGAAAAAGGTATCACGAGAGGCAGGCAAAAGGCCTGTGTGTATCATGCTACGTGGAAAGATACTGATGGAGGACTTTCTCAGTATTGTTTCGTTCCCCATTTCCCAGAAGTCTTTGGCTGACCACTGTTGAGGATGGGTGTTAGATGGGAGGGACAATTTAGTCTTGTCCAATAAGGATGTTCCTCTAAATAATAGGAATTTTGTTAGTACTTGTTAGGTGGAATACAGCAGAAGAGACCTTTATAATTTTGTTAGTACTTGTTAGGTGGAATACAGCAGAAGAGACCTTTATAAAGGCTTGGAGGAGGGAGGGCAGTGTATCCCTGTGTACTTTGCACATAGATACACCGTGTATACACATCCCGGGGGGGTGGGGTCAGTGGGGGGCAGGCCACTCAGGAGGGGAGGGCAGGTATGCCCCTCTGCAACAGTTTCCCTAAATACACTTATTTCTCCCATGGAAGTGAACAACTGCCATTCATTCCTACTGGACCAGTTCTACATGTTTTTGGTTTTTTTTGGGGGGGGGGGCAAAATTTAAAAAAATGACGCCACTTATGGGCCCATTCTATCTTATGGGTTCATAGAATATAATAGACTCCATGCCCAATTTGGCGTGCCCCACTCCGGCGGCACCCGGGGCAGGTGCCCCCTCTGCTCCCCCCTAGATCCAGCCCTGCATTCCTGGGCATAAAAGAAAACAATTACACTATAGGCCACCCTTCTTGGGGGCTGAATTTGCTGCTTTCATCTGGTAATCCCAATATCTGGGAGGGGAGGTAAATTTAGCCCCCCTTCAGCTGTGCTCCAGGTGGTGTTTCTTGACAACATCTTGAGTTTGGTCAACTACAGGGGATAATTTCAGATATCTTTAGATCGGGGCCCACGGCTTCGACTGAGCCCTTCATTTCCCACTCCCTCTTTCACTCAAGACGTATTGAAACCTAGTGCTGCCTTACAACTGATGTTCTGTGCCTTGCAGATGAACGATCTGGACAGCGAAGACTGCAAGAAAGACACTTTGGTGGATGTTGTGTTCAAAAAAGCCTTGAAAGAATTCCGACAAAACATCTTCAGCTTCTACTCTTCAGCTTTGGCAGTAAGTCTTCAGGGCTGCTGCGTTTGAAGTTGAGGCAGCAAGGGGGAAGCACTTGCTGGTGCTTCCAAATGGCAGAGTTCTGCACTAGGGATGGGCACAGACTGGCTCACAAAGAAAAGTTCATGATGAATTTTGGGACAGTTGGTGGCTTGTGAACTGAAGTTTGTGGCCAATTAACTGACATGAACTTTCAAGCGGTTCCTACCGGTTCGTGAATGGATCCATTTCCAGACGGACTGTCCCTGACTCTCCACTCAAAATGTTTACCAAACGTCAAAGAAAAGGAGAGAGATTGTAGAGGAGTGGGCAGCAGGACAATACATCATTTCCCATAAAGTGGTGGCGTTAGAAATTGCTGTCAAATCGCAACCAACTTATAGCAACCCCATAGGGCAGGGGTGGCCAACGGTAGCGCTCCAGATGTTTTTGCCTACAACCCCCATCAGCCCCAGCCAGTATGGTTGATGGCTGGGGCTGGTGGGAGTTGTAGGCAAAAAACATCTGGAGAGCTACCTTTGGCCACCCCTGCCATAGGGTTTTCAAGGCAAGGAGACATTCAGAGGTGACTTGCCATTGCCTGTCTATGTAAGCATATAAGAGAAGCCATGTTGTGATCAGGCCAATGGCCCATCCAGTCCAACACTCTGTACACAGTGGCCAAAAAACCCAGGTGCCATCAGGATGTCCATCAGTGAGATCAAGACACTCGAAGCCCTCTCACTGTGGGCCCCCCCCCCCACAAGCACCAAGAATACGGAGCATCACTGCCCCAGACAGAGAGTTCCAACAATATGCTGTGGCTAATAGACACTGATGGACCTCTGCTCCAGATGTTTATCCAATCCCCTCTTGAAGCTGCCTATGCTTGTTGCTACCACCACCTCCTGTAGCAGTGAATTTCACGTGTTAATCCCCCTTTGGGTGAAGAAGGACTTCCTTTTATCCGTTCTAACCCGACCGCTCAGTAATTTCACTGAATGTCCACGAGTTCTCGTATTGTGAGAAAGGGGGAAAAGTACTTCTTTCTCTACCTTCTCTGTCCCATGCATAATCTTGTAAACCTCTATCATGTCACCCCTCAGTCGACGTTTCTATGTGTAACAATCCAGGTTATTTCTTGGTGGTCTCCTATCCAAATGCTAACCAAGGCCAACCCTGCCTAGCTTCTGAGCTCTGGCGAGATCAGGCTCCCATAAAGAAGAACATTGCATTCATTTCTGAATGCTTCTCCCAAGTTTTTTTCTTTCATCTTCAGTCCTATCAGAGGAAGGGTTCTTTTCCTTTTGTAATGTCAGAGAACTGTAGGGACCAGAAGGACCCCCTCCTAAGACAAGCATCTCCACACAAGGCCTAACTAGTCTGTCCTGAAGATCATGATGGCTAGAGAAAGCTGGAACAAAGGAAGCAACTTGTGTGATGCCTCCAGGCAAACGATTCTGGCCTAAAATAATAATATATTTTTTTAAAAAATGAGAACAATGGTTTTGAAATGGGGCTGGATTGTCCTTTTGAGGATCACCCTTGTCCAAAATAAAATGCAAAAATCAGTCAACACTGTATTTTTAGTATTTATAAATACTTAGCATTAGTGAGCAACAGGCTATATTTTGTGGCAGTTGTGCGCATTACTCAGAGGCAAGCCAAATTTGCCATCAAGCCTCCCTGAGCTTCCTCCCTTGTCTGGGTTCCTCCTCCTTCCTCCTGGGTCTTGACCTGCAGTGAATCCCTGCCTCAGAGGAGAAAGCAAGATGATAGACTGAAATTGGGGAAAATGCGCAGAGCCAAATCTCTCTTTTGGCTGCGGAAGGCAGAGGAGGCCAACATCTGCAGTTCCAGAGTCCACAGTGAGAAATGCAGTTGCGGCATCAATAGCCTGGATTGCAGCTCAAGACAATGAAGTATTCTGCACATCCGGAAGTGCTGCATAAACAACCTGTAATGATTGTCAAGCACTTCATACCTTTAAAGTATTACCATGCTCAGAAATAACGAAAACAAGTCAGTGTGCAAATATCCTTGTGTGCGCAGGTGTAAAGTGCCAGCAGGTCACAGCTGACTTACGGCAACCCATCAAGGGGCTTTTAAGGCAAGTGAGAAACAGAGATGGTTTGCCATTGCCTTCCTCTGCAGAGGCTTCCCTTCCAAGTATTGACCCTGCTTAGCTTCCGAGATCTGACTTGTCTGGGCTGTAGCCAGGAAGGCCATGCTGCCTTCCTTCCAAAAATATCCTTAATCTGCATAACTGAAATCTAAATCAGGATTTCTCAGCCCAGATCTTTAGTCATTTGCTGCAGAATGCTGAGTCCAGTCCTCCACTCACATCTCCTACCCGGCTGTCAAAATTCCAACTATGCGAATCAAAGAAAACACTGAAAGTCTTTCCTCTCCCCCCCCCTCCCCATTTCTTCTCTGTGCTACTTAGATGGGTGATGGAAAGAGCATCCGGTACAAAGACCTCCACGCGTTGTTTGAACAGATTCTGGAGAAAACGATGAGGCTTGAACAGAGGGACTGGAGTGAATCCCCTGTCCGGGTCTGGGTCAATACCTTCAAAGTGTTTTTGGACGAATATATGACGGAATATATGCCTTTGGATTACACTGCCTCCAAGGTAAGAAGAAGAAGAAGATATTGGATTTATATCCCGCCCTCCACTCCGAAGAGTCTCAGAGCAGCTCACAATCTCCTTTACCTTCCTCCCCCACAACAGACACCCTGTGAGGTGGGTGGGGCTGGAGAGGGCTCTCACAGCAGCTGCCCTTTCAAAGACAACTCTGAGAGAGCTATGGCTGACCCAAGGCCATGCTAGCAGGTGCAAGTGAGTGGGGAATCAAACCCGGTTCTCCCAGATAAGAGTCCGCACACTTAACCACTACACCAAACTGGCTGTGGCAGCCTCAAGTGATAATCAGTTCTTGGTCCACTGGGATGAGGGTCTTGTTCTTCACATGCTTTAAAGCAGCGGTCCCCAGCCTTTTTGGCACCAGGGACCGATTTTGTGGAAGACAATTTTACAACGGACTGGGGGTGGTGGTGGTTTTGGGATGATACAGTTGTGCACTTTATTTGTAATGTTTGGTATGGTGGTTACGTGTGCGGACTCTTACCTGGGAGAACTGGGTTTGATTCCCCACTCCTCCACTTACAGCTGCTGGAATGGCCTTGGGTCAGCCATAGCTCTCTCAGAGCTGTCCTTGAAAGGGCAGCTTCTTGGAGAGCTCTCTCAGTCCCACCTACCTCACAGGGTGTTTGTTTTGGGGGAGGAAGATAAAGGAGATTGTGAGCTGCTCTGAGACTCTAAAATTCGGAGTGGAGGGCAGGATATAAATCCAATGTCATCTTATTATTACTACTCCATTGTAATATATAATGAAATAATTATACAACTCACGGCCATGTTGCTAACAGACCATGGACCAGGGGTTGGGGACCCCTGCCTTAAAGGATCTCCCTGTTATGGCTTTATGGCTTGTTGAAGCCTTGTTTAGAAAAAACAGTTGCAAGCTTGCTTCTGAAATATCGCTTTCAACCACACCCTTGCCCTACTTAATATTATTTAACATAGTCTCTGGTTGGTATGTTAAATAACCAGGGCCTCTGGAAAGATCTAGCTTGAAAATTCGCACAGACTGCCGCAAGATCATAGAATATTGAGTAAAGTATTCCATTGGAGGGTGGATACCCATGGTCCAGTATAACCTGGATGCTTGTGGGCCACTCAGTTTGGAAAAGGCAAACAGATGAAGCGATATCCTGCATCGTTTTTACATGCCACAATTGTATGCTTCTGTCTGGTGTCTGTCATTCTGGAAGGGACTGAAATCTGTTAGGCAGAGCAGGAAACATGGAAGAGGGGGAGAGCAGTGGGGAGGGGCGATTCTTGGCACCAGAACTGAGAGCAATTTAGCATGGTGGTCCCTTTGTAATAGTTTTGCTGAGAGGAAGCTGCTCGTTGATGATTCCAAAGGGAAGCAGGCAAACAGTGGTGAAAAGCAAAAACAGGATGGTTTTTTCTCTCTTCTTACTCCTGTGCCATGTTCACGTGGAAGGAAAAATGTTAGAAGCAGGTATTTGGGGGGGGGGGGGGGGGAGACAGGCTTGGCTGTTCATCTTTGACCTTCCATAAATTGGAGCTATGTCAGTATTTGCACTGGCCATGGAACCAGGATCCTGGTCTCTGCTAGCCACCTTTAAACCAGCTAAAAAGACTTTTTACGGGGTGATTTGCCATTGCCTTCCCCAGTCATCTAACCTTCCCCCCCCCCCCCCCCAGCAAGCTGGTACTCATTTTATCGACCTCGGAAGGATGGAAGGCTGCATCAACCTTGAGCCGGCTACCTGAACCCAGCTTCCGCCGGGATTGAACTCAGGTCATGAGCAGAGAGCTCGGACTGCAGTACTGCAGCTTTACCACTCTGCATCTTACCCGTGTCTTAATGAATGCCAGCATGCCCAAGGGCTTGAAGTGGTATGATAGAAGGATGTCTCAGGCAGGAGAAGGCCTGTTAGATAGGGAAGCTGTCTCGTGATCTCCGTCAAAGGCTTTAATTGTGCAGAAGGTCATATGAGTTGGTGGAATGAAATGCAGCAAATGGTACATCAGAGTTCAGGGGGTTCTCGTCTCTGATGTAGTTTCTTCTGTTCTTCTAGATGACCAAAACGGAAAGGAAGAAGAGAAGGAAGAAGGAAGCAGATGTTGTAAGTGGAAATTCTTCTTTCTGGATGAATTTAACTTAGACTTCAGATTAATCTGAGCGGTAAGGATTAATGGTGCAGAAGGACAGTTCCTGAAAGGGTGTCCTTGACTGTGACTGCTGCTCATAAATGTGTATAAAATTGATTTTGCTTTGATTTTTGTGCCTACTGCATCAATACACATTTAGAGCTGAGATTCAATCGTATCAGGCCCGTATGGCTTCTTCTCATTTGCCTGGACCCATAGTATGAGGCGTCCCTTAGCAGGACATGAATCTGAAATGAAAAGTCTAGCCTATCGTCGTAACAGATGGAGAGTCACAAGGAAATATTTTTATAGTCTGTAGACAGAGCCACCTGATCTAATGCTGCTGTGCCACCTAGTGAAGCAAGTCAGATCTGCAGACCAGCAACAGATGTTACATATATAATGTTGTTAGCTGGCCCCAGAGTGTAGTCATAGGATGGCTATACTCAGGACCTTTTTTTGTAGCAGGAACTCCTTTGCATATTAGGCCACACACCCCTAATGTAGCCAATCCTCCAACAGCTTACAGAGCTCTTTGTACAGGACCTACTGTAAGCTCCAGGAGGATTGGTTACATCAGGGGTGGGTGGCCTAATATACAAATGAATTCCTGCTACAAAAATAGCCCTGGCTATACTAATACTAATTTTTCCACATTTCTTGCTACTTAGCCGTGGATGACAATGCTATGAACCTCTAGAGCAAACCTTAATGTGTTTTCAGCCTTTCTTTTTACCTTTATAGGCGTGTGCATTTGTGATCCAGTTCACTACAACCAACCCACTAAGCCCTATTTTGCACTAATGCATCTGTTCTAGAATGTGCGGGTATGGTTATTGTATCAATTTTCTAGTTTAATTGTGCTCTCCAAGTTAGGTAGCCTTCCTTGAAAGGAGGACTGTAGCCTTGCATAAATCATCACGGATGGTGGAATTCTGAGCGCATCGCCCCTTCCCCCGCTCCATCCTGAAGAGAACGGTGTCTTAGGAATCACCTACCAACTTATCAGTATTCATGATCCTGACAGTGCCATTGATTCATAACTGTACAGTGTTGAATATGAATTTTGACGATTTAGAATGCCATAATCTATCCATGAGCAAACCTTGATAGAAGTTATCTGTGAGCACTGAGTCTTTCTTTCCGCTCTCTAGGCCAGGGTTCCCTAACCTCTCTGAGCCTGCGGGCACCTTTAGCATTCTGACAGAGGGCAGTGGGCACTGGCACAAAATGGCTACCATGGAAGGCGGAGCTAGACACAAAATGGCTGCTGCAGATTACTTTCAGACACAAAGTAAAGATCCTTGTGCTGTGGTGGCAGCTGCTGCCAAAGCAACATTGTTTAAAATCTTCAGAGCCAATCAAAACTCCAGTGGCCAATCAGAAACCTTGCTGGGCAAAAGCCCCACCTGGCTTGACCCATTCTTTAAAAATACTTGATGGGTGCACAAATAGGTGTCGGTAGGTATCATGGCTGGGGACCCCTGTTCTAAAGGACTTCCAGAACTCCTTCCCATTCTTAAGAGCCAGTTTGGTGTAGTGGTTAAGTGTGTGGACTCTTATCTGGGAGAACCGGGTTTGATTCTCCACTCCTCCACTTGCACCTGCTGGAATGGCCTTGGGTCAGCCATAGCTATCAGGAGTTGTCCTTGAAAGGACAGCTGCTGTGAGAGCCCTCTCAGCCCCACCCACCTCACAGGGTGTCTGTTGTGGGAGGAGAAGATGTGGGAGATTGTAAGCCGCTCTGACTCTCTGATTCAGAGAGAAGGGTGGGGTATAAATCTGCAGTCTTCTTCTTCACATCCATTCCCAAGAGTTTAAAATTCCAGAGGGATAGCTGAGTTAGTTTGTTGTATTCAAGGCAGCAGTGTCTTGTTAGACCTCAAAAACTAACAAATTTATCATGACATTAAGCGCTTGTGAATCTGTAATTGCACGAAGCTAGTTAAGCTGGCAAAAACCGATGCCACGATATATTTGTTAGTATATAAGTTGCCACAGGGCTCTTTGTCGCTGTGAATTTATGCTTTGAAAAGCAGCAATCGATAGATGCTGTGATTGGCAAACACACTGCCTCTTGGAGTGAGTATCAGTCCTGGAGAGATTTCTGATGCCACCTAGGGTGAGTGATGATGAAAAGAATTTCACTCCCGCTGCAAAGTAGGTCACTTTGAGCTAAATGCAAATATTCTGATTTAGTGTATTCTCGCATATGGTCTTCTGCGCTTACAAAGTCAAGGCATTTTGGCGAAGCATCTATAAATAAACATTTAGGGCATAAATCCACGTGCCGCCTGAGAAAAACAGGTGTAAGCGTCAGGGGCAAGAATTCCTGTATGTTTCGCAGCTTCTGTAAACATTCTCATCTTGTCAGTTCTTGAGACTGGCTACAGAGTGAGTTGGATCATTAGTCCGACTGAGTGGGATATTTTTATATGTTCTTAATTTTTTTGACAGATTAAAATATAACTTCCCAGCATTCTGAGAGCCAGGGAGTCAGAGCAGCCAAGAAAGCACTTCTGGCATTCCAGCCGAAGAAAGAAATAAGTAGCTGCCTGAAATACTTTCGTGTCACTGGCTGTGAACTTGTAAGCAGAGTCACACCTTTCCAAGGCCGTAGACTGCGGTGGATTTAGAAAGGAGTAACCCTGTTTAGGATTGCTTTTTAGCAGTAGGTTAATTGCTCAGAAGAGGTCTCCGTCTTCAGCTGTCACTGAATGTCAAACTCCTCTCCTTTTTTTGGTAGGTAGAAGAACACAACGGTCACATTTTTAAGGCAACGCAGTACAGCATCCCCACCTACTGCGAGTTCTGTTCGTCCCTGATATGGATCATGGACAGGGCCTCTGTTTGCAAATGTAAGCCTGAATCGTTCCTCTTTATTGCTCTACCGCATCTTCTGCTCATCTGCATAAGCCCCCCCCCCCTTTTAAAAATTATTTCTTCTCTGGAACTGTGGTGCTTCGTTCCTACTGTCTGAGACTAAATGGGACGTTGAGTGCAAAATTAGCCATTTGTGTATGGAAATTATCTGCACTGTTGCCTTAATTATTATTATTTTAAATTATTTCCAGAAAGGCAAGCAGCAGAATATACTTTGTAATAATGAACCCTATCAGTAGAATGCTGATTTCAGAGACTGGGAGCGTTTTGCTTCCTGGCCCCAAATCCAGCCTGCAAAATTACCTTCCCTCCCCCAGTCCATTTGGGTGAAACAAGGAAGGGTGAAACCAGGACAGGCTTTGCCAGCTCTAGAGCACATGTCCTGTAGTCAGGGGTGGAAATCTAGCAGGAGCTCATTTGCATATTAGGCCACACCTCTCTGATGTAGCCAATCCTCAAGAGCTTACAAAAAAGAGCCTTGTAAGCTCTTGGAGGATTGGCTACATCACACGGGTGCGGCCTAATATGCAAAGGAGCTCCTGCTAGAATTCCACTTCTGCCTGTAGTGAACACCAGGAGACCCTGTATTAGCATGCCAAGGTAAAGACATAGAAGTTGCTTTACACTGGGGAGCATCTAAGGGGAGGACAGGAATTTCCCCTACCCCCCCCCCCCCCCCCGATTCTTGGCAATGATTCCAATCCCCAGCCTTCCAGCCATCTGGGGATACGCGTTTGTCAAAGTATGCTTTATCTTTGTGTATTTAAAATATTTGTATGCCATCTTTTGCCCAATTTGGGGTCTCCGAGCCTCTAACAATTAAAAAGGAATTTTTAAAACATCTTTTAAAAACGTTTAAAATAAACGAAACTGACCATAAAAACAGACAAATGGAGAATCAAGTAACGGTACACCAGATGAAACAGAACATAAACGTCTTCACGGAATGATGGAAGACAGTGACTGAGGGGGACAAACAAATCTTCCTAGGAAGGGAATGCCATAATTTCAGTGCCACTACTGTGAAGGCCCTTTCTTAGGACACTACCCATCTAGCCTCAGGTGGCAAGGGCACCCAAGATAGAGCCTCTGAAGATAATTGGAGTGGTCAGATAGGTTTGTATGAGAGTAGGCAGTCTGTAAGGTATGCATCTCCCGGGGCTTTAGATAGGACTTTAAAGGTCAATATTTTCTCACTGAATTGGGCACAGAAGCAAACTGGAAGCCAGCACAGGTGGAACAGGACTGTCATCCCTACAATAATAATAATATTTTAATATTTTATTTATATCCTGCCCTCCCCGCCGAAGCAGGCTCAGGGTGGCTAACAACATCTCAATCCATACAATAAATTATACAACAGGTTTTAAAATCACATTCACTTAAAAACATTCCAATTAAAATTAACATTCCTAGTGCTACTCTATTAGGTGTAAATACTATGGCGGAATCACTTAAGGCGAATCATCAGTCGTTCAGTCAGGTAAAGGCCATCTTAAAAAGGAAGGTCTTGCA
This sequence comes from Heteronotia binoei, assembly GCF_032191835.1. Classification (NCBI taxonomy): domain Eukaryota; kingdom Metazoa; phylum Chordata; class Lepidosauria; order Squamata; family Gekkonidae; genus Heteronotia; species Heteronotia binoei. The sequence continues at coordinate 29,292,405 of NC_083241.1, forward strand.
GGCCCTGCGGAACTGTTCAAGGCTCCGCAGGGCCCGCACTTCTTCCGGGAGCTGGTTCCATAGGTGTGGAGCTGCAATGGAGAAGGTTCATGTACGGGTGTTCTTTAATTTTGCCTCCTTCGGCCCGGGGATAGTCAGCTGGTTCTTCCCAGCTGACCTCAGTGCTCTCTGGGGTTCATATGGGGAGAGACGGTCCTTCAGGTAGGCAGGTCCTCGACCATATAGGGCTTAAAGGTGATAACCAGCACTTTGTAACGAACCCAGTATACAACTGGCAGCCAGTACAACACACTCCAGACAGCATTCTCACTACAGCATTCTAGACCAATTGTAGAAGCTTGTGGTTTCCAATGCACCCTCCCTTGTACAGTATTTCTTCTCCTGGGACACATTCTGACCCTGTTTGAACAGTTACAGCATCCAGACATAAGTATGAGAAACCACCATCAGGATTGACCAGAAGTGACCAAACTGCACCTTGGGAGCTACATGTGGCTCTTTCACACATATTGTGTGGCTATCAAACCTCCACCACCCTGCCAGCCAGCTTGGAGAAGGCATTTCTCTCTTTAAATCACTTTGCCATGCCAGCCAGCAGCTTGGAGTATGAATTTAAAGTTGCTTTCTTTCCATCTCTCTCCCTCATTTATTTGCCTGCCTTCCTTCCTTCCTTCCTTGCAGCTCTCAAACATCTGACATTTATTCTATGCGGCTCTTACATTAAGCAAGTTTAGTTACCCCTGGGATAGACCATTAATCAAACCATGATGCAGCAGTTTGAGTCTGTGAACTGCTAAGCATTCCTTTTCTATCGTTGCAGTATGCAAGTACGCATGCCACAGAAAGTGCTGTCTGAAAACCACAACCAAGTGCCCCAAGAAGGTAAGGTGTCTTCGTTTCAGCCTCCAGTGCTTTCAAAATTCTCTAGTTGGGGAGGGGGGGCCTCTCTTTATGGGATTAGGGAGCTTCCTCTTCATCTGTCCTGTTTTGCTAGCACTGCTTACTAGGCAGAGAAAGCCCATCACCTCTTTCCCAGGCCTCCTAGCCTCTTTTCCCAGGGACAAACTAGACAATTAGAGGGTTTCGGCAAGGTCAGTCTAGGCTCTCCAGACTTTCTCTATAGCCAGGGGAATGTCTTTATGAAGATCAGAGGGAGCACCTTTTGATCTGGAACTGCAACATGGGGAGAGTGAGGGCTCCTGCCTCCCCCCCCCCCCCCCGGTGCCATTTTTAGAAGTGGGCATGTCTCATTTCCACAGCAATGGGCAAGGAGAAAGTTCAGAAGGAACAGACCTGGCCGCATGGTTTCCTTGATCCCCATTGACTTTTAATGTTCCTAGTCTAAAGAGTCTCTTGTCAGTTCTCAGGAAGCAGAGGCCCAAAAATGAGGGAACAACTCAAGTTGCTAACCAGCCTCTAAACTCTTTTATCTTTTTCACTTTCTCTTGTGTTTAGTTCACTCAGTCAGTGGCTGGTGTGACTCTCGGTAACGTATTAGGCTGTAGCATGAGCAAAGGCTTGGTTGTCATTTGAGAGACTCTCGAGGTGTAACTTGTGCAAAGCAGTTCATGTCCCCCCTGTCGACTAGCAGTTTCTTCTCTGTGAGGCCTGAAAAATACATCTGGATGTATTTTATTCAAAGCCGTCCCACGTCACCTTGTTCCTGACTGGCTCCCTTTACAATGCATGTGCCATGTTGTGAATAAATCCAATTTTTTTTTTTGCAGTTTCTAATAACCTCTAGAAGATTGACTGTACTGAATTTGGGTAGTGTTTATTTGAAAATGCTGGATTTCTTCATGTGTGTAGCTATTTTGCACCCTGTGTGTTTGTGGGAGCGATGAGTGGGGTCTTATGATTACGTGTCACCTGATATCCAAGAAGGAGCAGAACCATACCAATCCAGCTGATTCACTGGACCTAAATAGGATGGCCTCGCCATTAAGTATTTACAAATTAGCAGTGAAAGCATTCTGTCCAAAGGAAAATCTGAGGGCTCATGCACCTAGATCAGAAGTGCCAAACTCATGGCCCAGGGGCCAAAACCAGCCTGCCCGCAGCTCTCTTCCCCTCCTCCACTGCCTGTTCGCACCTTTTCAAGATTGAGCTACAGGAAGCAGAGGAGACAGGGCTGCCTTCATTGTTGCTGACTTTTTCTCTGGGCTCCATTGAAACACACAAAAAGTTGCAAAGTGCCCAGTGGATTTTCCATTCCCAGAGTAGTCTGTCTGTGCCCAGAGATCTTAATGGAAAATCCATTCTGCATTTTCTTTGCAACTTTTTGTATGTAATGGGAACAGTCTATGCTACCTGGCATTACATGTTATGAAACCCATGGCCCGGCCCGACAAAGTCCCATTTAAGCCAGACCTGTTCCTCATAACAAATGAGTTTGACTCCCCTGCCCTAGATAATATGTGAGTTTGTTATTTTTAGTGGTGGTTGATGTGATAGAAAGTGCCATCAAGTCGCAGGCGATTTATGGCAACCTCACAGGCAAAAAATGTTCAGAAGTGGCTTACCATTGCCAACCTCTTCATAGCAACTCTGAACTTCCTTGGTGGTCTCCCATCCAAGTACTAACCAGGGCTGACCCAGCTTAGCTTCCAATAGCTGATGAGAGCGGGTTAGCCTGGGCCATCCAAGTCAGGGCATTTTGGTTCACAACACTGATGTTTGAGAAGGCTTGCCCCTCTTTTGAAAAATGGTAAGAAATCTGCAGATGCCCCGTTTGCTTAATTTAGAACCATCAACTGGTGAAGTCGAGGAAGAATCAGTATTTTCTTTTTTCACAACAGACTTCTGGCTTTTTAGCTATGAGTATTTCCTGCTGTAATGAAAAGCTCTTTATAAGATTATAAGAACAGAAACCAGACCCTTTAAGCTCTGTTGGTGGAATAGAAGGGGGTCTGAAAGGTCCGAACCATTGCTCGCCCCGTTTTCTTCTGGCCTTTTCCTGCATGGAGAGCCGTGTGGGAACCTTCATCCCGTTCTCTTCCCTTTTATTTTCACTTGTTTTAATAGTGACGTGGAATGAGAAAGCCCAACGGCTGGGCGATCCTGGCCTTGTGCCCTCTTTCTCATTCGTTCCTTGGATTTGGAGACCTCTTTGCACTTCGTGTGTTCCAAACCCGGTTTTGGAACATTGTCAGTTTCCCCCAGGAAGAACCTATTTTTCAAGCTAATTTGCTGGATGCCGGGTTTCCAAAGTGGCTCTGCGCTAAAAGTGCCCATGTTTTTTAATTGATTCACTTGGCTGTGCCGCTGTCAACCCCTGTTAACAGTTCATGCTTCAGGTGCTTCATTCACCTCTTCGCTGGCTGTTTCAGCTGTCACCCAGAAGGCTTTGAGCTTACAAGCTTCCTCGGGAGGTGGGGGGCTCTCCTTCCTTGGAGGTTTTTAAACAAAGGCTAGATGGCCATCTGACAGCAATGAGGATCCTGTGAACTTAGAGGGAGGTATTTGTGAATTTCCTGCATTGTGCAGGGGGTTGGACTAGATGACTCTGGGGATTCCTTCCAACTCTATGATTCTAAGCAGCCATCCCTGGAGTCAAAGGGTAGAGCGAGGGAGGAGCACTGGTTAGGACTCTGCTGCAGAGCCACTTTTGGGACGGCAGCCCCGTCCTTAGCTCTCAGTCGGGAGTCTTTGGCATTGACTGAGGGCCAAAGCAGTGCTGGTTTCACAGTGAGGGAAACTACAGGAGCATCCTGGACCCCTCGGGTGGGTGAAATCAAAAAGCCAAGGATGGGAGCCTTTCTCAGGCACTTTTACAGCCTCGTGTCACTTGAAAACTTTTGCTGGGAGTCTAATCATCATTTTCCGGCCTTGCATCGGTTTGAAATTTTGCAGGGAGTCTAATGGACATTCTTAAAGCGAAGTGACTCCCCAGCTGGCAAGATTTAATCCTGCAGCGGTCCCTGGTTCACTAAACTGTGAGCAGCGTTTGCTTGGATGCCCCATGAGAGAAACTGATTGCCTTTCCTCTGTCTGTCCAGTACGACCCGGAGCTTTCTTCGCGGCAATTTGGGGTCGAGCTCTCTCGTCTGACCAACGAAGAGCGAACCGTGCCCTTGGTGTTTGAGAAGCTCACCAGCTACATAGAGATGCACGCGCTGTACACGGAAGGCATTTACCGGAAATCCGGATCGACCAATAAGATCAAAGAGCTGCGGCAGGGACTCGACGCAGGTGAGAAGGGGCCAGCAGGATGCCTCTTAGAAAAGAAAGAGCTTTGCTCGGGTCTGTCTTCTGGACTGATTTGCCAAACATCTCCTCTGGCTCATGCCACACTGGAGCCTTTGTGTCCCATCTGATTCCTTCCTCATTAGAAGATGATGATGATGATGATGATGATGATGATGATGATGATGATGATGATGATGATGATGATGATGATGATGATGATGATATTGGGTTTATATCCCGCCTATACTCTGAATCTCAGAGCGGTCACAATTTCCTTTACCTCCCCCCTGCCAACAATAGACACCCTGTGAGGTAGGTGGGGCTGAGAGGGCTCTTGCAGCAGCTGCCCTTTCAAGGACAACTCTGTGAGAGCTATGGCTGACCCAAAGCCATTCCAGCAGCTGCAAGTGGAGGAGTGGGGAATCAAACCCGGTTCTCCCATATAAGAGCCCATGCACTTAACCACTACACCAGACTGGCTTTCGTAGAAGGGAAGGTTGCATCATTGGCGGCTGTACTGACAGCCGGAATCATTTGACTCAGCCACACATGCAAATTGTTAATTATGCCTTTTGGGCTGTGGATCTTGGCTCAATCTCCAGTCTGTTCTGGGTGCGGGTTGGGGAGGGAGGGGTCCTGTCTTCCAGTGTCAGTTGCCCTTTGGCACAGAAGCAGCATCATTTGCTGAAGCTGAAACTCCAGTTTGTCTTTTGACTCTTCTGCTGTGCTTGCTTCCTTTGTCTTTGGTAACCAGATCTGGAAAGCGTGAATCTTGACGACTACAACATTCACGTCATTGCCAGTGTCTTCAAACAGTGGCTGCGAGATCTGCCTAATCCACTCATGACATTTGAACTCTATGAAGAGTTTCTACGAGCAATGGGTAAAGAGCCTTTCACATGCTATATGAGTAACCGATCACCTGAGAGAGAGAAGAAGACGATATTGCATTTATACCTCACCCTTCACTCTGAATCTCAGAGTCTCAGAGCAGCCTACAATCTCCTTTACCTTCCTCCCCCACAACAGACACCCTATGAGGTATGTGGGGCTGAGAGAGCTCTCCCAGAAGCTGCCCTTTCAAGGACAGCTCTGGGAGAGCTATGGCTGACCCAAGGCCATTCCAGCAGCTGTAAGTGGAGGAGTGGGGAATCAAACCTGGTTCTCCCAGATAAGAGTCTGTGCATTTAACCACTACACCAAGCAGGCTATCTGTGGTTTAGTGACAGAACTGCACATAAAGTTTTGGGGTCTTTGTTATTCACTATTAAGATTATTCAACCTCCTTTTCTGTAGTAAACCGACCAATTTTTCTAGTCTGAGTGAAAGAGGAGCACACTGCCCAATTCGTGACTCTGGCAGATTGTCGCAGGATGAATCCAGATTAAATTTTCCACTAATGGAAGGGGTTGGGTAACTCCCATCAGTCCCCTATTCTGGCTTCCTACTCCCAATTTGCCTCTCATGCTGTTCCTGTGTGTCCTCCACCTCCCAGGACTAGCATTTTGGGAAGATCAGTCAGCTGCAACAGGAGAGGAGGAAGAAATGTTCTGTTCTGCTGATGGTGATGCCTTCTGTGAATGGGAAATTCTGTCTGGATCCACCCCAAAGAGAGGATTTAATGTACAGATGTAACTATATTGTGCTAGGTCCAGGGGTCGTTTTGTAGAAAAATAAGTGGTGGAGCTCATTAGCATAACTCATTACCATATGCTGCCCCCCCACCAGCTAAAAGCAACCTGACGCAAGAAAGGAGAGCCCCAAGCGAGCTAGGCCTCCTTAGGCTGGCTAGAGATCCAGCCAGTCCAAGCAGGCCTCGCTCACCTGGGGCTCTCTTTGGCCACCACCACCCCCAACAGTCAAAAGGTCAGCAAACCACCTGCTGCCCAAAATCACATAAGAAGTGGAGAAAAGGTGGTGTGGGCTTCTCCAGGGGTTAATGAGGGCTGCTGGGGGTGTGGCAAAGCTCCTGGTGGCTGGCTGGTTGCCCGCTCTCCTAATCCAGGGATTGTTATGCAGCTGCACCTACTATTCAGTGGATAAGGTAGGTGGGGAGGAGGGGGACCATCAAAATGGTTCAGGAGCTATGCTTTTGTAAGCTCCTGCTGAATTCAAGGTCTGGCTAGGTCTACAGTAACACTCTTTACACACAACTCTGCCTGGCTGCTTGGAACTGTGGGATGATGCTAGGGATGAGACACCAAGAATGTATTATACTGCCATTTTGTCGTTTAGGGCCAGGTTCCTCCATTGTATTTCAGACACAAGCCCAGGGGTTGTGTTTGAATCTGTCAATCTCCAAACAGGCTTCAGAGATCACTTCCTGTCTCATGCCCCACTGTGGTCTGGAGGTCCATTGACCATCCATTAGAACGGCAAGGAACTAGAGAAACTGTCGCAGTTGCACACGCCTCGCTTCCTTTGGAGGCTTGCCAGAGCCTGGGCATCTCTTAGAGTGCTTGTGAAAGTTTTTTGTGCTGATATTTGAGAGGTGGGATGAGGCTGGTAGAAGGTGCAGGGCGGGTGGGGGGATCTGTTCAGGTCTTTAATTGGATCCTGTTATTCTAATTTGAAAAAAAGTTTATATGTATATTTTAAATTCTGTTGTCCTCCCCCCTGAGCCATCGCTTGCAGTACAATGAATGAATGTGTTCTCCACAGGCTTGCAGGAGAGAAAGGAGGCCATCCGCGGGGTGTACTCTGTCATCGATCAGCTGTCTCGCACCCATCTCCATACTTTGGAACGCCTGGTCTTCCACCTCGTCAGGTATCAATGATTGATAACAGAAGACAATAGATCCCTTTTTATCCTTCTCCCAATGACCACCACTTAACGCAGCAAGTATAGCCATTACTTTCCGTGCAGCTTCCTGACGACAAAAGCTTCCAAAGCTCACTTGCCTGGTGTCTTTATGGGCGTGTTGTGTAGCAGCAGCTCTTTGTAAAGGGATGCAAGCAGCCGATGCTCTCCAGAATATACAAAGCTCCTGACTGGGCAGTGAAACTTGGAACTCAGTTAATCAAGCGCCTGCATTTGTCATTCAAGCCCTAGATTTCCTGGCGAAGGTAAAAGATTACTCCTTGTGGTTCCAGCATCATCCCACTGACAGCAATTACTGCAGTTGAATGGAGCTCCCAGGAGCTTTTCTGAGGATGTGCCTACAGAAATTGGCACTTTTGCCTACCGCCGCTTCCACATTCACAAGTAGATTGCTTTTTATCAATACTTTGACATTTTCCATTACTTTAAACCACAGGAAAGGGAGCGGGGTTTTTTTTTAATACCTTTGCAATTCAGAAAAGCAATTTCCTTTGCTGAATGGCACAAAATTATCCAGAAGCAAAGCAGCTCCTGACATTTAAGCGATGTCTTTATCATTAGCTGTTGATCTCCCTTGGGTGAGCTGAGGAAGAAGAAGGCAAGGAGACACATAGGGAGGGAAATTGGCCTAGGCCAAAGGAAGAATTTCCCAGCAGATTTTGGGCTGCTCTGTTACCTCTTTCCACCCACTCCCAAGGAAATGGGGGCTACTTGTCACTGCCGCTGTCTTTCTGATGCTGTTTAGGATCGCTCTGCAGGAGGAGACCAACCGTATGTCGGCTAACGCCCTGGCCATTGTCTTTGCTCCCTGTATTCTCCGCTGTCCAGACACCACGGACCCTCTACAGAGTGCTCAAGATGTCAGCAAAACCATCAGGTAAAAACCCAGCACTGCGTAGCTGGAAAACCTTGTTGGGGGGGGGCGCAGGGTGGAAAGCTTTTCTTCCTAGGAGCAACACAGAACAGCACTGCTTTCCCCTGCTTTAGAGAGCAGTTACTGCCTATTTGTAAAATCAGCAGTCATTACACCAATCCACTCTGTTCTTTTTGGCCTATTTGCATGCCTAACAATTATCCCATCTTAAAAAAGGAAAGGGCAAAGACAGAGAAGAATGTCAAGGGGTGGCAAAAGAAAAAGGGAAGAGGTGGGAGTAGGGGGGAATGGAGGCAAACCAGCTAGAAAGAGAAGATGGGTGTGGCACTTGCTCAGTCTTAGCTCCTCTTTATGGCCACAGTTTGGTTGGCATCTCCTTAGTGACAGTTATGAAAGAGGTTGGAAGCGAGTACGATGTAGTCACCCTAGAAATGGCAGAATTTAGCTGTGTAAAGAATAATCCGGTGAGAATCCCAGGAATGTAATATCTCCCTCCACCCCCCAAAAAATAATATTTAAAGTTGAACATATTGTGTTGTGTTTAAAGGATAACTTTAGAACTTGTTTTCGCTTTCAAGTCTCAAACCTTTACCATACATTAGATCAGGGGTGGCCAAACTTGCTTAATATAAGAGCCACATAGAATAAATGTCAGATGTTTGAGAGCTGCAAGACAGGAGAATCAGATATTTGAGAGCTGGAAGGAAGGAAGGAAGGAAGGAAGGAAGGAAGGAAGGAAGGAAGGAAGGAAGGAAGGAAGGAAGGAAGGAAGGAAGGAAGGCAGGCAGGCAACTTTAACTTCAAATGCATTCTGCAGGCTGCCAGCTGACTTGGCTTGGAAAAGTGATTTAAAGAGAAAAGTGCCTTCTCCAAGCTGGCCAACTTGAGAGCCACACAATATGTGTGAAAGAGCCACCTGCAGCTCCCAAGCCATAGTTTGGCCACCCCTACGTTAGATGCTGGTGCAAACACCACCACATGAACATGCTGCTAATGTCCTCACGTAGAATGGATGAGGGCATGTGGAAGGGATCTAACAGAGCTGAGATTCCCTGCCATGGAATCCATTTGGATGGATGGACTCTTCCAGTTTCTCAGTCACAGCTTTCAGGAGCAGGAAAAGATCTCTCAGTCTCTAGCACGTAGATGCCATAATCAGGTCTCCAGGCCTGCAGAACTGGCCACAGAGTTTGACTCTAAATATATATATTTTTTCTTTTCTCAGTTGCGTAGAGTTAGTGGTTGTCGAGCAGATGAACAAGTACCGAGCTCGCCTCAAGGACATCAGCAGCCTCGAGTTTGCGGAGAACAAAGCCAAGAGCCGGCTCTCCTTGATCCGCAGGTCTATGGTAAGGGACAAGACGGGACGTGATCCCCCACCTCCAGTGCCCCAGATCAGGGAGAAACGTTTGTCAGGGACACAGCATCTTCCCCTCCCACGTCCCTTGACGCCACTTTCCTCCTTGAGAGAAAATTTGGAGGAAGGCAATGTTGCGCGGTGTGTGCTTGTTTCCGTGGTTGATTTGTTCAGTACTCCTTCCTCTTGAAACTTAAGACTAACGCATGTCAGTTGATTATATGGGGATCAGGTAGCACGCCATCAGTCCCTTCTCTCTCCTTTTCTTTCCGTCCCCCCTAACCTTCTTCCCATTCGGTCTCCCCTAAACCTTTTACACATCTCAACCCTTCACTCACTACCTGGTCCGACATGGAAACGAAAGACCTGCCCTGGCCATGTTCTGAGCATCAGATCTGCAAACGAAGCAAAACCTTTGAAGACATATGGAGCAGAGGTCCATCAGTGGCTATTAGCCACAGCGTATTGTTGGAACTCTCTGTCTGGGGCAAGTGACGCTCTGTATTCTTGGTGCTTGGGATTGGGGGGGCAACAGTGGCTTCTAGTGTCCTGGCTCCACTGATGGACCTCCTGATGGCACCTGGGGGTTTTTTTGGCCACTGTGTGACACAGAGTGTTGGACTGGATGGGTCTTTGGCCTGATCCAACATGGCTTCTCTTATGTTTTTATGTTCTCTTAACCCACTGAAACAAAGCAAAAACCCATTGAAAGCCTGGCAGGCTTTGTCCTCCTGGTGGCCATCTTTGTGGGGATTCCCTTTAACTTCTCAGGGTCTCCTTAGGGAGCGGGGGCTGCTTTTCCCTTGCATGCGAATTTGCCTTTCCCTGTTGTTAACCTCACAGCGCTGTCACCTCGACACTGAACTTTGGCCTGCCTCCCACCATGCCCATGCAAATGGGAGACCCTCAGCAGAAGCCACCATGCCTACTGCAGTCAGGCCAGGCCTGCCTTTGAGCTCCTGCAGGCGGGCTGCTTCCTCTCGCCTCGCTGCCTTTTCCAGGAGTGTAAAAAGCTTGCACGCTCCTAGCCGGGCTGCTGAGTCTCCCAACACAGAAATTACCTGGCTTGGTGTATGTGTGGGTTTTTTCCTCCCCTCCTCCACTGCTGCGATCTGAACATACGGCAGGCTGTGCAGCACACAGCACCTCGCTTATATAACGTAGGCCCAGGGACGCCTGGTTTATCATGTGGCGGGTGACCCAGATCCCACACTGCTGGGAACGAGCAGCGGGCTCTCTGGGCCCTCGTGACATGATCCACCGGGAGCCCTGCTTCGGTTGCAGTTGGCACTGACCGGCTCTCTTGCGTGCAGCATAGCAGCTTGGCGCTCTCGCAGGTGCAGTCGTGGGGGCGGCTTCCATTTGCAAGCCTGGCAGCTCTTGGAAAAGGGGGCCACTAGCACGCGTGCTCTAACCTGCTCCTTTCCTTTTCCTGTCCTCTCTAATCCAGAAACCTGTACTAATTGCCGTTAGATTTATGAGCATAACCCGCAGTTCGATCCCGGTATGTATCAGAATTGCCTTGCAAACTGACCTTGTGCTGTTAACCCCTTTTCGCTCATTTCAGTGCTGCTGCATGCTCCATGCCCACAACCCCTTACTTCATACTTGCGTGTGTGTGTGTGCGTGTGTGTTTTCCTTACACTGCCTTCTGTTTCTTGGGGCCGAACAGCATCGGGGGAAGTGAGCTCATGAAGCCCTGTTTTCCAAAGAGGTTAATGGCAGAAGGAGCTAGGAAGGGTGCCGTGGAGTGTCTGGTTTGCTGTGGGCCAATGTTGTTGCTTTTGACAGATGTCTGATGCCAGAGCAATCTCTAGAGGAGCGGAACATGATAATCTTCTGCCAGATTTGCTTCTGCCCTTCTCCAGGAGTGACTGGACAGCTTGCAGAGGGAGGCAGAGCAGCGGGACGAATCCAGAGAGTTTAAAGAAAACTTGGAACAGGATTGTTGCTTTGGAAACTTGCATTCCTGCGTTGTGACTTAGCACAGACCCTGATTGACACACCCTGATTTCTACTAACTACTTTGTCCTGGTGGTGCTGAAGGGCGGGAGACAGACACTGCCTCCCAGAGCTGCTGGTCCCACAATAGCCAGAGCCAAACTGAGGCTGTTTATACGAGCTTTTGCCTACAGCCAGGGCTTTTTTTGTAGCAGGAACTCCTTTGCGTATTAGGTCTCACCCTCTTGAGGTAGCCAATTCTCCTGGAGCTTACAGTAGGCCCTGTACGAAGAGCCCTGTAAGCTCTTGGAGGATTGGCTACATCAGGGGGTGTGTGGCCTAATATGCAAAAGAGTTCCTGCTATCAAAAAAGCCTTGCCTACAGCTGTAGCAGAGGGCTGGATTGTGTAGGCATTTGCAGCAGGATCTTGTCCAGCATCCTGCTAAGCCTCATGGTGGAGCTTGACCTTGTAATGCTTTGTGAGCAGAGGCGATGCCCTGGGAGGCCAGCCCCTCCCACCACCATTGAGTTGTTCTTCTCCCTAGGCTTTCCATCTTCTCTGCTCCTAGGGTGGCTGCAGGGTCCCTGTCGAGGGTCAATATTTATTTATTTATTTATTTATTTATTTTATTTACATTAGACTTTTATCCCGCCCTCTTCACAAGCGGACTCAGGGTGGCTTACAACAGTCGTTTACACGATTAAAACAATGTCAATAAAATCTATAAAACATTAATACAATTAAAATTTAAAAACTATTCCACCGTGCTGTACCATTACTATGTTGGCGGTTCTGCTTTTCAGACAGGAACTCTAGCTGATGTCAGGTGTCAGCTCTCTCACAGTTTAAGCATCGAAGGCCTGTCGAAACAATTCAGTCTTACAGGCCCTGCGGAATGTAGGAAGGTCCCACAGGGCCCTTATGGCCTCCGGGAGAGCATTCCATAACTCTGGTGCTGCCACCGAGAAGGCCCTGGCTCATGTCAAATGCAGCCTGGCCTCCTTTGGTCCAGGGGTGGGCAGCAGATTTTTTGCCCCTGAATGCAGTGCTCTCTGGGGGATATATGGGGAAAGGCGGTCCTGCAGATAAACAAGTCCCTGACCATAAAGGGCTTTAAAGGTCAATACTAACACCTTGAAACGGACTCGGAACACAATAGGTAGCCAGTGCAGCTCTTTCAGCACTGGCTGAATGTGCTCCCATCGATGGAGCCTCATTAACAGCCATGCCGCAGCGTTCTGCACTAGCTGTAGTTTCTGAGTCAGCATCAAGGGTAGCCCCATGTAGAGAACATTACAGTGATCTATTCTTGAGGTGACCGTAGCATGGATCACCATTGCTAAGTCATTGTGCTCCAGAAAAGGAGCCAGCTTCCACACCCACTGAAGCTGAAAAAAGGCGGATCTAATAGTGGCTGCTACCTGGGCCTCCATTGTAAGGGAGGACTCAAGGAGCACGCCCAAGCTCTTGACCTTAGGGGCCGGTATCAATGGCACCCCATCTAGAGCCAGCAGCTGGACCCCTCCCCTTGGACCACCCCGGCTCAGATAGAGAACCTCCCTCTTCGTCAGATTCAATTTCAGCCGACTCAGCCTGAGCCAGGATGCTACGGCTTGAAGAGCCAGGTCCAGATTTTCCAGGGTACAGTCGGAATATGCACAGTAAACAGTTTAAGATAAGCTTATTTGCGGATGATGTGGCCTTATATTTAATAAACGTCAAGTCTTCTCTACCAGCGATTAATTTCCATTTAAATGAATTTGGTTTGGTAAGTTAACCAGGCTAAAACAACTTTATGCCCTATTAATATGTCAGGAAATAATAAATTATTTATTAAGGGTCCTCATTGATATCATTGGACTAAATAAACAGGGCAATATCTGAGAATTAAAGTCCCCGTGAATTTGAAAGGCCTATTCAAAGCTAATCACGTGGAAATTTCAAAAACTGTTTTACTAACCCAGTGGGATAAACAAGGTTTTGCACTGCTAGAGAGAGTTAATATAATCAAATCTCTTATTTCACCAAAAGTAATATTTTTATATTAGGGCCATTCCTATTTATACACCGAAAAAGCTTTTAAATAAATTGCAAAGAGATTTCAATAAATTTATCTGGCACTTTAAAAAACCTAGTATAAGCTTTTGAAACAATATGCAAACCATTTAGGAAGGAGGTCTGGCTGTACCAGATTTATGTTTATATAATGCAATAATTATTTTGGCTAACTAATGAAACAATATAAAGGTATTTACCAGGCAGAATGGAAATTTATAGAATATAGATTTCATCCTTTCACATTTCATTAATTAATATGGCATAATCCCAAGGGACAACATATTCAGCCTCTATCAAACTTTTTTTTTTTAAAGCTTCTATGAAAATTTGAGGGGGGGATTGTAATTTCATATCACCATCGACTTTATTGTTGACTAATCTACTGGCTAAAAATGGTTTCTATCAGGGAAAACAAAGGATTCTTTTACACAATGAAAAAATCAAACCTTGCTTGTTTTGTAGATATTATTATATCAAAAGAGCGAATTATAGGAAAAGCAAAATTAGGATGTGACCATAATACTCCAGTTTTTGTGGTTTCAGTATCCCCAAGTAAATAATTTGATTAATAACCATGTTTAATAATCCTTTCCATTTACTGTTATCTGAATATGAGAAATTTTTATATTTTGACTCAACCCCATAGAAAGATTGATATCCAAAATGTATAGAATATTATATAATTCAAAGGTCAAGAAGCAACTTTTACAATACCAAAAAGCTTGGCATAAAGGTATTGATAAAGACCTATCAGAAGATCAGTAGCAACAAATTTGGAATTCCTCGGTTTATATATCTAAACCAATAAATACACAACTACAAACATACAAAGTAATCTCAAGTCTTGGTGGTAACTAACCCCTGCTCAGTTGTCATACTCAGTGCCAATATGACTCCGTTACACTGGAAACTCTGCATCACAGAACCCTTTTTTCACAATTGATAGTCTTGCAAGGTAATTTAAAAATTTCAGAAGCAAATTTTATCAGAAATAAAACACCTCTTTAATTCCTGTGACTCCAGAATTAAGTCTCCTTAATTTATGGGAGGACTTGCCACGGTTTTGATTTCTATGGGCTCAGCCACTATGACGTCCTCATCTTCTGATGAGGATTCATCAGGTCCAAGAGAGAGAGAGAGTGGTGTGTGTGTGTGTTGCTATCAAGTTGCAGTGGACTTACAGCAACCCCGTAGCTGCCTGCTTCTGCAAACAGACCGTGGACTTCTTGGTGGTTCCAATTCAAGTGCTTAACTAGATCCGACCAAGTTTAGTTTACAAGATCAGGCTAGCCTGGGCCATCCGGATTAGGATCTGACACCTTCCTTTTCATTTGTCTCTCACTCTCCTGTTGCTTGGGATTTCCTAAAACAAGCTAAATTCCCACGTTGGAAGAGGTTCGTTTCCTCCCCCCGCCCCCCCAACCTATCACTATTTTGCTTTTTGCTTTTTTAAAAAAGACTCCCATCATTTCAATATTTCTTTGGTTCTTAAAAGAGAACAAGAAGGGCAGGGCTGTGGCTCAGTTAGAGCAGTGTCTGTTTGACATGTAGAAGGCATCTCCAGCTTGGACCCTCTCCCAATGGGGACCCAGAGGGGCTTCCTACATTCTCACCTCTATCTTATCCTCACAACAACCGCCCTGTGAGGCAGGTTAGGCTGACAATGTGTGACTGTCGGCTCTGACAGCTGTCAGCTCTGCTGCTATCCTCAATAAAAGCTCTCCAGGTTTCTGGATGAGTTCTTTATTTGAAAGATAGAACACAGACACTTCCAAGGAAGTGTCAGAACAAAAGATGGCTACAGGTGTCATAGCTTATCTGGGAACGTTACTGAGTCTTGCAATAATTTGAGTTATTAAAAGCGCGCCTTTGCAAAACAAACGGATTACATTCCCCACCAGATAGTAACGGCCTTGAAAGCCAGTTTGTTCTGGCTTCACTATGAGGTACATTCTTAGTTTTGATACACAGTAGACAGAACACTAAAGCAAGCTAGCTAGAAGGAAGCATGAATACCATATCAAAGATACAACATGGCAAGGAATTTTGACACTAGTGAGCTTCTATGGCAGAGCGGGGATTCAAATCCAAGTCCTATCTAGCATTCTGAGCACTATGCCACACTGGGTCTCCTTAAAAATACAATAGTCTTTACATGTTAGATGCATACATAGTGGGTCACAAACTAAAGCCCTTCGAGCAGGCCAGCCGGGAGGGGGCGCAGGAGGTCATGGTCTTCCCTACCTTCTCCTGGGATCGTAGTGCTTTCTCTCTTCCTCACCCTTCTTGCTGCCTACCTAGTCCAAACATCTGAGGGAGGATCTATGCAGGAGCTTACCTGTATACAGAAAAATCTGTCTCACCTCCCATTTCTTTCCATCTGGTCTTCAGAACAAAACATACTAGTCCTCTGTATTTTGCAATATAAATGCCAGAACCTTCAAAAAGTCAAACAGGAATTTGCCTTCATCTAAAGCACTTTTGTGTCCTTGTTCTTCTATACAGCATTCTATGCAGGGGGTTATATTAACTCAGTTGCCATCATTTTTAGGATGGGGGGGGGAGACAGTCCTCCAGGTTTCTTTTCTAATCTTCCAAAGGTTGAAGGCTCTTACAGTTTATCAGTAACCCTAACCCATAAATCCTGCCTTTACTTCTGAACAGATAATGCTGAGGGTCAAGAACGTATTTGAAGGTGCTTTTGTTCCACTCTAGGTCAGGTTTTCCATTTCTCTGGTGGGTGGGCTTTTCACACATCACATTCTGTATGCCTGCATTCATGTCGTATATGTGTGCAGTTGTTTGTGTGAATTCCTAAGCACATATTGATCCCAGTGTTGTCCCCAGGAAGCCTGCACCGTGGAAGAATCCAGGGTCCAGATTGCACATGCCAGTGTACACATTTTCCTTCAAAGCACATCCAGCTCTAGGAATAGCTCAACAGGCACAGGAGCAGCCTGGGCATATATAGCAAAAACAGACACCGAGCAAGTGTCCACTGAAGCTTAGGAAAAGGGCTACTTCAGAAAAGAGGCAGCATTGAAGGGGGAGTTTCTGAAACAAACGAAGTCAGTTTCTGAAGGCAGATAGTACCGAAAAGCACGTAGGATTTGGCAGCTTTTGAAAAGATAGCATAACATAAAGATAACATAGGTAGCATAAAAGCAGAACTATTATTTGGATAGTTTCTGAAGATGGATCATATCGAAAAACACATGGGATTCAGTCGCTTTTGAAAATGTCATTGGCCTGATCCAACATGGCTTTTCTTATGGACTGGGCAAGGGGTTCTTAAGAGCAATGCTATAAATTGAATGAAATAAATAAGTGTGTGACTTTAAAGTCAGAGCTCGGGAACTCTGCAAGAGCCCACCGCTTTAGCTCCTTGTCCGTTCAAAAGCATAATCTGTGGGAGCTGAGACCTTCTAGATCACCATTGAAATATCCATTGCCACTCATGTAGATGGTTTCAGGGGGTAGCTGCATTGGACTGCAGTTAGCACAGCTAGATTTGAGTCCAGAAGCGCTTTAGAGACCAGCCAGTTTTTTGGACTATGAGCTTTCGAGAGTCAAAGCTCTGCCAAAGGGAGTAGCTGACAAAGTGCAGTTTGACTCTCGAATGCTCTTACCCTCCCCCAAGGTTGTTGGTCTCTGAGGTGCTGCTGGACTGGAATCCACTGTAATCAAAGGGATCTTTTGCCACTGTAATCAAAGGGATGGTTTCCCACTGCTGTGCACAGACAGCCCATGCACAACTTGTCAGTTTCTTTGGAGAGCGCGGATGAGGAGGGCAGCGCTATCCCTGAAGGCAGCTTTTCCCGTCATTCCTGTGTTTGCTCACTAGAGGCATAGAGGATTAGAAGACGCTTTGCACTGATCTGTGACCTGCAAGGGTGAACGTTTGTGGCAGCATAGGAATGGCAAGTTAAGATTTGTGTGCCTTTGAATCCAGAAATGTTCTACCTGCATTAGTTTTGCTATTTGCGTCCTTATCTTAGATGAGGATTGGCTGCCTTTTGGCATCTAGTTTACATAAATTGCTTTTTTCAGATAAATGGAGGAGGGTGTTTTACATCCACGATGCAGCGCCCTGGATAAACTTTGTGCATATGCTCCCTGCCCTGTCTGTCACTCTCTGCCGGTCACCTACAGATACTGTTCATTTTCTCATTACTTTAATTAAGTCTACATTGTTGGGGGAGCCAAATTCTGAGTCTTAAGAGTGCAGCTGAAGGCTCCGCCCCTCACTAGAGCTGCTGTGTCTGCAGGGGAAAGGGCGTCTGCGGCGAGGGACCTACCCGAGCCCCACATCGCCTGCTGCCGTGCGGTTACCCTCTGTGTCGGATGCTCCCGAAGAGACCCTGAGCAGCGAGGAGGCCATGGAGGTGGATGTCACAGAACAGCAGCAAGTGGCTATGCAGCAGGAGGAAAGGGTGCTGACCGAGCAGATCGAGAGTCTGCAGAAAGAAAAGTGAGTCTGGGCGGGTGGCGGAGAAGAGAGCGCTCGAGACTCTGCAGGTCAGGAAAGCTAGAGTGGTGTCGTGCAGAGGGGTTTTTTTGTAGAAAACCCCCACAGGGATTCATTTGCATAGGAGGCCACACCCCCTGACATCACTATTGTTTCACGCAGGGCGGGGTTGTAGAAAAAGCCCAGCAGGAACTCATTTGCATATTAGGCAACACCCCCTGACTCAAAGCCAGAACTGCATTCCTGCTCAAAAAAAGCTCTGGATTCAGAGGACTGGGCTAGGATCTAGGTGACCTCCAGCCCAGTCACTTTTTTCTCATCTTGGCCTAACCTTTTTTTTTTATATGATGGCTGTAAAGATAAGATGAGTGGGAGAACTGTGTATACTGATGCAGTGGAGGAGAAGGAGGTCGTGATGGTGGTAGATCTTATATATCCTGCTTTTCTCTATCTAAGTGGCTTTCAATCACCTTCGCTTCCACTCCCCACAGCAGTCACCTTGTGAATCATTTA
The DNA here is from genome assembly GCF_032191835.1 of Heteronotia binoei. Lineage (NCBI taxonomy): Eukaryota > Metazoa > Chordata > Lepidosauria > Squamata > Gekkonidae > Heteronotia > Heteronotia binoei. The sequence goes on from NC_083241.1 coordinate 29,310,627, forward strand.
TTTATTGGGATTTCTGTCCCTCCTTCCTCCACAAGCGGACTCGGGTTACATCAGACTAATCAAATAGGTAAAAAGAGTCCATATACTCCAGGTCAAAACCAAAGCCAAATTAACAAACAATGGCAAACTAAAATTTAACAACATCAAGAGCATTCCAGGAGTGTAGTGTTGATGTCTGTGGGGAACCCAACCCAGATATCAAACAGGTGGGCCCACAGGATAAGTTGGTGTAGTCCATAGTATAAGTGGGTTGGACTGAGAGAGTTCGGAGAGAACTGTGGCTTGCCCAAGGTCACCCAGCCGGCTTCTTGTGGAAGAGTGGGGAAACAAACGCAGTTTTCTAGATTAGCATCCAGTGCTCTTAGCCACTACATCACTGGCTCTCCTTAGAAGAAATGCAGGATAACAGTGTGACAGAAAATACAGGTTAGAAATACCAAACCGGGAGTCCTGATTAAGTCTGCAATGGTTTCCTTTAGAGGGAGGTACCATTGTCATCTGCTGCAAGCAGGGCCTTAACTCCAGGGTTTGTAAAATTCTCCCACTCCTTATCTAGAAGTCCATATGTGTTTTTTCCATGGCCTCTTTTCATCTGTAGATAACCGCTCTTTAGGTCTGTGCAGCATTTTGGAGGTTAATGGAGATTTCACTGGGTTTATACAGTTTAATTTTTTTTTGTATTGGTAATTTTATATGAATTATTTTTAAATTGTTGTACATTGCCTTATGACCTTAGCTTCAGTTGGACTGCCGTTTTAATGTATAGCAGTAGGACTACAGATGTGAGGTATGTGATGAAGTGAGCTTTAATTCACAAAAGCTTACACCCTGGAAGGCTTTGTTGGTCTGAAAAGTGTCACTCATCTCGGATTTTTTTCCTGCCTTTATGAACTGGAAGTTAATTGAGAAATATTATTGGTATATATTGCCTAGATGCCTTGCAGAAGTAGCCAGAATATTCCTTGAGTCTCAGTGTAGGCAAAATATCAAGTACTGTGTCTTCAGCTGAAATATTTCCCTTTTTCTGTGTTATTTTTTTATTGATTGATTTGATTTGTATCCCGCCCTCCCCGCCAAAGCAGGCTCAGGGTGGCTCACAGCATAAAAATATCACAATAGTTAATACATCTTTTAATCATACATTCTATAAAATAGTTCATTCAGTAATTAAAACAATCAACATTTAGTTTGGTGCTAAGATCAAGATGTTATATATTCAGTTTTTCAGTGACGACAGTATTCCTTCTACGATGTTAATTAAAAGCCAACTGGAAGAGAGTGGTTTTGCAGGCCTTGTGGAACTGGCCAAGGTTCCGCAAGGCCCGCACTTCCTCTGGCAGTTGATTCCACCAGTGAGGGGCTGTGATTGAGAAGGCCCTTTCCTTGGTGGCTTTCCGTTTGGCCTCCTTTGGCCCGGGGGTAACCAATAGATTTTGAGAACCAGATCAGAGTACCCTCTGGGGGATATATGGGGAGAGAGGGTTCCTAAGGTAGGCGGGTCCTTGGCCATATAGAGCTTTAAAGGTAATAACCAGCACCTTGTAACAAATCCGGTATGCTATTGTCAGCCAGTGCAGTTCCTTCAGTCCCGGCTGTATGTGCTCCCACTTAAGGAGCCCCAATAACAGCCTAGCCGCTGTGTTCTGCACTAGCTGCAGTTTCTGGGTTCAGCACAGGGGCAGCCCCATGTAGAGGGCATTACAGTAGTCCAACCTCGCGGTGACCGTTCCATGGATCACTGTTGCCACGTTGTTGCACTCCAGGAAGGGGACCAACTGCCTCACCTGCCTAAGATGAAAAAAAAAAGGCTGCTATCTGGTCCTCCATTGTCAGGGCAGGCTCCAGCAGCACCCCCAAGCTCTTGACCTTGTGTGCCATTTTCAGTGGCGCACCGTCAAATGCTGGTAGGGGGATTTTCCTATCCAGACCACCATGACTCAGGCAAAGGATCTCTGTCTTCGCTGGATTCAACTTCAACCTACTCAGTCTGAGCCATCCCGCCACAGCTTGCAACGCCAGATCCAGATTTTCTGGGACACAGTCAGGCCGGCCGTCCATCAGTAGATAGAGTTGGGTGTCATCAGCATACTGGTGGCAACCCAACCCATACCTCCGGGCAATCCGGGCAAGGGGGCACATGTAGTTGTTGAATAACATTGGAGACAGTACCGCCCCGTGTGGCACCCCGCAATTAAGTGGGTGCCTCCGGGACAGTTCTCCGCCAGTTGCCACCCTTTGACCCCGAACATCAAGGAAAGAGGAAAGCCATTACAAGGCCAACCCCTGAATCCCCGTGTCGGGTAGGCAGCAGGTCAGTAACTGATGGTCGACCGTATTGAACATCAGCACCACCGAGCTGCCTCGATCCAGATGCCGCTGGAGGTCATCCACCAGGGTGACCAGCACTGTCTCCATCCCATGACCTGGGCGAAAGCCGGATTGGTGGGTGTCTAAAACGGAAGCATCATCCAGAAAACTCTAACTGTAGTGCTACTGCCCTCTCAATTTTACCCCAAAAGGGTAAATTCGAGACCGGTCAGTAGTGTGCCAATTCGGCCGGATCTGATGTAGCTTCTTTCAAGAGGGGGCGGACCACAGCCTCTTTAAGAGGCGTTGGAAAAAGCCCCTCTGAGAGGGATCTATTTACAATGTCCCGTATAGGACATCTAAGCTCCCTCTGGCAAGCTTTAATTAGCCAGGAGGGGCAAGAATCCAGATCACAAGTTGTTGGGCGTACAGTAGAGAGGATTCTGTTAGAGAATTTTGTTACTTGTAGTATCCAGGGTGTTTTCCCACAGATATGCCATAACTTCCTGGCTTCTTCTCAATGCTGTTGGTTTCTCTCCTTCCACTGACTCTAGTTATTTGTGCTTTTTCACCACAGGGAAGAACTGACGTTTGAGATGCTGGCTCTGGAGCCCCGAGCCTCCGACGATGAAACTCTGGAGTCTGAGGCCTCCATTGGCACGGCGGACAGCTCCGAAAATTTGAACTTTGATTCTGAAGGCACCATCTCGGACAGATCAGGTGAACAGAGTTCTCCTTGTTCAGACAAAACTCTGTGTTTGGATTGCTTTGTCTAGATTCTGGAATTAGGCCGGTGACCCCTCCGAACAGCCCCACCTCTGTTCAGTTTAAGGTTGCCAACTCTGGGTTGAGAAATTCCTGAAGATTTGGGGGAGGAACAGGCACAGTGAGGTTTGGAGAGGGGAGGAATCTCACCGTGGCATAATGCCAAAAAGTCCCTCTTCCAAAGCAGTCCATCTTCAAGGTGACTGACCTTTGACATCTGGAGATCCGTTGTAATTCTGGGAGATCTCCAAGCCCCACTCAGAGGGTGGCAGCTCAAGTCCTGCAGCAGCAAATTCCACGTGTTAACCCTTCACGAGAAGAAGCACTCCCTTTTATCCGTTCTGAGTCTTCTGCTCATCAATTGCATTGAGTATCTACAAGTTCTTGTATTGTGTGAAAGGGAGGAAAGTACTTCTTTCTTTACCTTCTCTGTCCCGTGCATCATTTCATAAACCGCTATCCTGTCACCCCTCAGTTGTCGGTTCTCCAAGCTAAAGATCCCCACCTCAGTAGACGCCCTGATGCCAGCACTGCCCCATCCCCAGGCGTGCCCTGGAAACAGAAGGATTTGGGCCAGAATCCATTTTCTGCCCTTCCTGAGTGGTTTTCCTAACTACATAACCCTCTCTCCACCCATACTTTTCAAGATTCACTGTGGTGTTTGGGAATGAGAATGGGGCTTTTTTAATAACTCCATACTTTATTATAGAACAACAGAAATGTCAACAATATGAGGTTAAACGTAGCAGTGCAATAAATACATGTTCCAGTGACTGATACAGTAATGCTTTTTACAGTAACCATAACATGTGTTCAGTGAGAAGTGTTTAATAAATACAAGTCATACAATATTTTTGGTGGGCATCTCCCACTACTTGTTTACCCCCCCCCCATATATTTTAAAGAGGGCGGTCTTACGTTTAGAAGAAGAAGACTGCAGATTTATACCCCACCCTTCTCTCTGAATCAGAGACTCAGAACGGTTTACAATCTCCTATATCTTCTCCCCCCACAACAGACACCGTGTGAGGTGGGTGGGGCTGAGAGGGCTCTCACAGAAGCTGCCCTTTCAAGGACAACCTCTGCCAGAGCTATGGCTGACCCAAGGCCATTCCAGCAGGTGCAAGTGGAGGAGTGGGGAATCAAAACCAGTTCTCCCAGATAAGAGTCAGCGCACTTAACCGCTACATCAAATTGGCTCTTTAGAAAATGAGCAGATTAGGATAGTTTATTTATTACTTTAAATTGTGAAGATACCGTATCTAACAAGTTCCTTACCAACACCCAACATGAGATATATTAGTTCTTTTCCAGTATGAGGCAATTAGAATCTCATCCTTTGGTCACTATTGGGCAGTGTAGGGAATAAGTGGTAGCCAAATGTTGGATTTCATTGGTCATCCTGGAAATGAAATCCACCCCCCCACACACACACACTTTTAACCCCAGTTAGCACTTCCTCTGCTACCCCAATGCAAAGCCAGCACTTAGTCTATCTTGTATCTCCTTCATGCCAGAGCGAAGTTTAGCTTTCGGCTCACTGAGACCCCTCAAGGCAGAATCCACCACCAACCGGTCTCGAAGACACCTGAGGAAGCAGCCCGACTCTCTGGACTCTGTGGACTCCTCGGTTTCTTCTCCCTCCCTCTCTCCTTCCTCTTCCTCCTCCTGCTTACCTCACGTAACTCGGAAACGATTCCAGATCTACTCCAAGTCGCCTTTCTACCGGGCAGCTCCCTCTGGGGGTGCCACAACGCCCGAGCGATCCCCGGGGCACCTGAAAGGCCTGGACGACAGGCCGCAGTTCACCACCAGGGGGACTTTCAATCCCGAGAAGGGCAAGCAGAAACTGAAGAATGTGAAAAACTCTCCCCCCAAAGCCAAAGAGCCTCCCGAGGGGGCTGCCGGGACAGGCCGGAAGAGGCATCCCGACGCTGCTGATTGCAACAGCCCCCAGCAGCTGGTGCTGCTCGGGAACAATGAGTTCATGGTGTGAGCCGGTCAGCGGCAGCCGAGCGAGAACATCTGACTGTCTCCCCTCCACTTTGACGCCACCGCCACTGCCTCCGCTGTAGACCAGCTCCTCGTCACCCACATCGGCTTGTCCTCCCTCATTGCTTGGGACGCCAGCATTGCCTCGCCGGTGCTGTAGAGAGGAGGCTGCACTCCAGACGAAAGCCTACGGCGGGAGGTGCCACCAAGGCCTCAGTTGCCTTTGGCTTCTGGATCTGGGAACCTTCCCGAGCTGTTGGATTGGGGATTTGGGCAAGGATGCCTGCCATTTCTTGATTCACCAGGGGCCATTGTTGTGGGCCAGGGAATGCTCTGGCTGGGGAAGGACACCACAGAGGGCAGTCGAGAGTCCAGAGAGCTGCTCTTGGCCATCATTGTCAAAGCTGCTGACTTTGGGGTGGGGAGGACGTTTCTTTTTGCACTGGGATGTACGCATGGACCTCCACAGAAGAAACCACAGCAAAGAGGAGACCATTCCCTTTGTTCCGAGCTATTTATAACGCAGTCTGTAGTGTTGACCGATATTACAAAAAATGCTCGTTTTCCATTCAAGCACTTCTCAGACCCGCCGCCAGGCGCGAGCCTGTCGTGGCAGAGTTTTTGTTGGGGTTTTTTGTCCAGGGCTGTCCGTTGTTGTTCCATTTAGCTTTAGTTGTCGACAGCGTCCGACTCACCGATGCCTGTTTTGATTCCAGGTAGGTCAAAGCCAAATTATTAGTGCTGAATTTTTTCAGTAGCCATAACCGTGACAAGTGTCCTGTGAGTGTCAAGACATGCACAGGATAAGATGCTGGGGAAGGGGGAGAGGCAAGTGCGTCTTTCAGAATATTAGCACCCTCGGCCTTCCTGACTGCGCCCCAGACGTGCCGGGCTGCTGCCTGGGCCAAAGGCAGCGGGACAGACCGAGAAAAATGTCTCTCCACTTGATTCCAGTCAAGAAGAAGATTGTCCAAGTATGGAGAAGCGATAACTAAGGCTGCTGTCCAGAATCAGTCTGTTTACCAATGTGATCGAGCTTTTCTTTCTGAACGTCAGTATTAAACAAAGGAGGAAAAAAAAACAAAACAGAGACTACTTGAAGCGCTTTGTTAGTATTATGGTTACTGAAGTTCGATGTAAATAAAACTTTTTTGTTTTGGTTTTCATTTTTTTTTTAATTCGCCCCCACCCCCACCAGCAAAGTGGGACATGGAAGCCAGGAAGGTGAAAGGGTAGTTTGAGGGGCAGGGATAGTAGATGTTTGACCAGAGGACTTCACACTACAGAATAGGTCAAGGTCATTATATCTCACCACTCGGGTGCCATAAGGCAACTTTGCCGGCCACTTGGAGCATTTAGGACTTCATTACTGGGGTTAAATAGTTTTGAAAGTGGCTTGTGGGAAACCCTACTCCCTCCCTTGTTAGCTTTGGCAATAAGAAATATATTGGGGAGGGGGGAAGCAGAGCCAGTGGGCATCCACCCCTTTGAAGCCCTCTTTTCAGGGCATCTGCTAACACCGTCGTCATGGGTGGGCCACATAAGATAAGAGTCAGGAGCAGGGCACTGTTGGTCAGGGTGTGATTTTGCTGATTCGGCCATTTTGTTTGGAGCCGCCCGTACAAATGTAGCTGCTGTTTTTAAAAAAATGTTTATACTTTTGTTTGAGATCTGAACGTGAAGCAACTGAAGTATCACAGATCATCATAAAACCCTTTGATGTCCTTTGCAACCAGTTTGCTCCTGGAGTTACAGTACTGTCACGCAGAACTTATGTTCAGTTTTCTGTGGTGGCTGGCTGAGAATAAGCCGGGAATCCGTGGTTCAAAGGTGCTACGAAGTTTGAGTAGTCCTTCAGACTCAGTCAGAGGAGCTTGTGGACCATCAGTGATAGTCTGGATGCCACTAGATCCTAGGTTTCAGTAATTGGGGGCATCACGAAGGCCCGCACAGGGGGGTCACCATGTTTCACTATGTTTTCATGAGTGAAAAAAGTAACACGGTAAAAGAAAGCTGAGCGCACTCAGCAGATGGGTGGCTGCTTTTGGACAGCACAGCAGGCAGTATACCTTTACAGAATGCAAACCATAGAGGTTTGCAGTTGGAGATGCGGCTGTGAAAGAAGCCTGGCTTGTTAGAGAGGTGTTTCAGCTGCAAATCGAGGACTGCCCCATGAGAGAAATCTGGAACCCTGGGCCCCTTGCTTTGGCTTTGCTGTCTTTTCAAGGCGCTGGCCAGGGCCAGTACACTGTCCAAGTGGCTGCTGAGGGCACCAACACAGGAGGGGGTGCCAAAGGAATGGTGTGCCCGTCATCCCCTCCAGCACCTTCTCCACTGCTGCTAGGTGCTTCCTCCCCACCCCCTCAGAGCCTGCTGCTTGCCCAGGATTTCAGGCCAGCCGGCTTGAGCCAGCCCTGGGTACTGTTGTCTTCACACAGTGGCATAGAGGTCTTCTTTACTCAGAGGTGAATTTTCCCAGAAGCACCTCTACAGATGGATGTCATCCTTTGTTCCTCCTCCCTCCCCACCACTGCAGAGTTTTCCAGCATGCTGCTGTTGGCTTTGGGAGGTTTTTTGTTCCCTGGCAGTTCAGAAGATTCAGAAGAGGGAGATAGGGAGCACCCCGTGCCTAACCATCCCAGGTCTGCCCATACAAACCCAACAAGGAGCCCTGGTGTCTCCAAAGCACCACGTTTCCATCTGGTGTCCTGCGCAATGAAGCGGTGTGCTTTGCCCTAACAACGACGGAGGGCTCAGATGGAGGATGGGCTGAAACTGAGCAGTGATTCCAATCCAATGGGAGAGAAGGTCTCGCTTAGACCCAGTCTGAGCTTGAAAGATGGACCCCTCCCCTCTGCAATGCAGGCTAGTTGCAGGTTAAGATGTGGTCCCCCCAGGCAAGAGAACGAGGTTGCAGAAGAGGTAGCCTGGCTTGCTGGCAGACCCCAACTTTGCATGTTGCATCCACTGTCTGCCAGTGGGAGACCAGCGAAAAGAGAGACGTTCTGCCCTTTTTGCTGGCTTTGGCTGGTTTCCTGTTTGCAGGGGAGCAATCCAAAATGCAGATCTCTGCCCGCACCTCCCAAGTGCCACAGCCTGCTCTGCCATCTCGTTCTCCTGCAGGCCTGAATCTGGCATAAGTTGGATCTCATCACACGCACAGAGCCCACTCCAAGTTGCATAACCTGCTTCAGATGGGCCAGTTCTCATTAGCTCCAGCGGCGTTTGGCAAGGACACAGAGATGCCATTCTCGGGAAAGCCCGCAATGAACCCTGACCTCCTGTACTCCACAAAGAGTCTTCGGTCAGTTTCTGTGCTGGGAGAAGTGAGCTTTGCATACACTCCTAGGGACTTGTCCCCCTTTTCTTCTAGCGCAAAGCCCTTTAGCCAGCATCTGCTTAAGGGAAGAGGAGGGACCAGTGTACTTTGCAAGGCTTTTTTGTAGCAGGAACTCCTTTGCATATTAGGCCACACACCCCTGATATAGCCAATCTTCCTGGAGCTTACAGGGCTCTTATTCCAGGGCCTACTGTAAGCTCTAGGAGGATTGGCTACATCAGAAGGGTGTGGCCTAATATACAAAGGTGCTCCTGCTTCAAAAAAAAGCCCTGGAGGGTGGGTCCAGCCTGAGCTTTTGGTTCTTGAACCATTTTGAACACAGGCAGCAGGAAGGAAAGAGTCGTTTCAGTTCCATTCCCCACCCACATTTCTGCCTGACGCCTGTCTTCCAAACACTCCCTTCATTCTCCTCCCTCCGCAACCCCCACCTGTTCCAGCCCCCTGCAAGCGTTCCGGGAGGGGAGGGTCTCGGACCTCTTCCGCTCACTGTATTAAATGAATGTACTTACCGCTGGGGAAAGGACATTTTGGCTGCATATAATTATTTTTAATGGGAATTTTTAAAAAGTAATTTATAAGTAGAATACTGAGTGTACATTTTCAAAGCAGACCTATGTATTGTAAAAGGATATATTGTCCTGTGTCATAACTCTAGGAATTTTACCTGTTAAGAGAAGAACTCTATAAAAAAATGTTTTATTTTGCTCACCAAGCCAGGAGGTGTGCCATTAGCACAGTTGGCCAGCAAACTTGTAATTTTGTGTCTGGAAGGGGGGGGGGGGTTCTTCTTTTTTTCTTCCCTTTTTTTTAAAGAAAACATTAATGTCGGGTTCTTTTTCCCTTTTTCTGGATCAAGGCCGTCATATTTAAAGTGCAATTTGTGTAATATTTCGTAAATATAATACTATATGGCTGTATAAAAAAAACCACCCTTTATGAGCAAATAACCCCTAGCTTATTAAAGAACAAAGCAATGGAAAAAAATGGTTGCTAGTGGCAGATGTATTCCGTACTTGGTGATGTTCAGAGTTGCCTATCTGGGCCAAGATTCGGGGGGCGGGGGGGGGGGAGGCAGGAATACAGATACCAGGAGCATCTGAACATCATCCTGTGTCACATGAGCAAAAATGTTATTTGTCCTCTATGGAGGAAGGCCTGATCTACTGTTCAGCCAAACATTCCATCCGGCAGGTCCCTTGGAAAGGGCCTTCCCCTTTCTAGACCCCCGCTGGTCCCTTAATGGTGGATCAGGAGGCATGTTTTTCCTACCTTGTTTCCAGGGGTAGAATTCTAGCAGGAGCTCCTTTGCATATTAGGCCACACCCTGCTGATATAGCCAGTTCTCCAAGAACTTACAAAAAAGAGCCTTGTAAGCTCTTGGAGGATTGGCTACATCAGCGGGGTGTGGCCTAATATGCAAAAGAGCACCTGCTAGAATTCCACCCCTGTGTTGTTTCAAAATGATTGAAACAGTTTTAAAAATCACCATAAATGTGGCCAATAGAGAGTGGTATTGCCTTCTGAAGTCCCGTGAGCTAATCAGCTCAACCATTCTAGGACCATTCAACCCACCCGTTTGTTGCTAGTTTGTAGATGAATTCTTGTAGGACTTCTCAGTTCACCGCTGGCAGGTTATTAACGTGGGGGCAAAAAGCTAAGTTTATTTCACTTTTCCACAGGAGTTTAGAGAGGTGACATAATCCTCTCTTCCATAGCGACAAGAAGACAACAGCAGGAACACAAAACTCAGAGAACGTTGAAGCATCTGTTGAGGTTCTGAGGGCTACTGAGTCGTGTGCCCTCAAAGTGAACTGGCAGTGAATGTCCTTTTGGCTGCAGTACAGGGCAGAAGGTAGCTGGACACAGGTCTGGGACTCTAGGCCCTAGACTGTCTGGGACTCTAGGCAAGGCTACCTTCTGGTGCTCCCAGAAGGCCACGCCCTAGGCAATTGCCTAGTTTGCCTAGGGGCAGGGCCAGCTCTGGCTGGACAAGGAGCTGCTCAGACAGGTGGAGCATCACTTTTCTATCAATCAGGGGAAGCGAATGTGGGGAGCGTGGGACAGAGGCCCTGCTCCCAGCATTCAGTGTAACACATCCAAATCTGGCAGCTCTTTGCTGGATCTTGAAAGGGGGTCCGTTGTGCTGCCTTGCTTTCCACTGGCGAAGAGGAAGCAGAGCCGTAGGACGTTAAATGGAGTCATAACAATCAAAATGGGCAAACGTCCAGTTTATTAAGCAACAATAGCCATCAAGGGGTTCCCCTTTTTTCCTCCCCATCCCCCCATTTTTTTTTTTAAACTTTGAGTTCAAGGGTTCTCCACACCAACTGGACCAGACCTTTCTGTCTTGGTGCAGTCCCCTTTCAGGGTCCTGGAGCTCAGCCTCAGAGGAAAAACACAGGTAACACACCTGAGCATTTTCCAGCACCTTAATGCAAGCGGTGCATCCCGGCTTCTCTTCACGTACTACCTGTGAGGTCTTGAACAATCACAAACGCTCAGTTCCTTTTCCAAGGCAACTGAATTTTTTTTATTATGCCGGGAGGGGCTTGGAATGGCTTGGGTTTCCAGAACTCGCTCGTGGCCCTGTCCTCCCTTCCCTCTTAATGGGAATGGTACAGAGTGATTTCTGGTTAAACTCCAGCCTTCATTTGCATCTAGGGCCTGTGCCTTCAGTGCCCAGACTCCACCCTGGACTATGGCATCGTAGGGAGAGTGCCTTTGTCCAGGTACACAGACTTCCAGCCCTTTCTCAGCCTTGGAATCATGAGTGTGTCTTGAGCAGCTATCCTTTTGCAACTGTAGTGGCAGCTTAGAATTCTTCCGTGTTTAGGTGCCAGCGACTGCAAACCATGTAAATCTTTTCCAGGCTGCATATTACCCGGTGGTCAAGCCATAGGATCAAGGGATAAGAGGGGAACAGGATGGCCTCTCTCCCTCCCTCCACCCCACCCTCCTCCCCGTTCATGGCCTTCAGATCCAGGATTTGAAACCAGGGAGGGGGGGAGTCTTGGAAAGGGGCCGGTCCCTCCAAAGGAGCAGGTCAGTTTTTGAACATGTCGCAGAGCAGTTTTTCCATAGGGGTGTTCCCGATGGTTCTGCGGAAAAAAAGCAGCTCGATCCGGTCCGAAGAAACAAACTTCAAAGCAGGCAAAAGCAACAGGAGCTTCCCGAATCTGGAAGAACGGAGGAGAGGCTCAACGAGGTTGGTTTTAAAATGAGATCATCAGCCTCACTGGATGACGGGGGCGCCCTGTGGAGTTGGGCCAGAGCCCCCATCCAGAATGACCTATGCAGCAGGCTTCTGCCGCAAGAGAACGGTGTTCTGGCTCTCCATCTCCTTTCTCCATTTGATTTTTACCCTCCCCTTCCTCCAAAGCATTTGTTCAGGGTGGTGGACGTGACTCTTGTTTTAGTCTCGCAAGGAGCCCTGTAAGGTAGGCTGGGCTCTGGATCACCAGGTGGGAACTCGGGAAGAAATCCACTGCAAGGCTGCACAAGTGCCATGGGTCAGTTTGGAAGGGTGTCTGCTGGAGGTGGCAGCGTGTGCCTTTCTCGCACTCTGCTTTCTCCTCAGGAGGTTCTGTTCCCCTGGCGGGAGAATGGGGGAAGGATCCTGTGTCTCCAGTTGCGGTGGGGGGGGGGGTGCAGCTTCTTTTGGCCAGTTGGGCCTCAATAGGCGCCCAGCCCTGCTAGCCCCTAATGCCAGTCTTGCTACATCTACAAGGAAGGTATCATGGTTTATACTACTGGTAAAGACCTTGTTTTTCCAGCTATGCTTGGAAAAGAGGCCACTACCCTAACTGGCCAATCCCGTAAAAGGGGAAGGTTTTAAAGAGCCCCATGGCACAGAGTGGTAAAGCTGCAGTACTGCAGTCGGAGCCCTCTGCTCACTACCTGAGTTCGATCCCAGCAGAAGCTGGTTCAGGTAGCCAGCTCCAGGTTGACTCAGCCTTCCATCCTTCCGAGGTTGGTAAAATGAGTACCCAGCTTGTTGGGGGGGAAGTGTAGATGACTGGGGAAGGCAATGGCAAACCACCCCGTAAAAAGTCTGCTGTGAAAACGTGAAAGCAATGTCACCCCAGACTCGAAAACGACTGGTGCTTGCACAGGGGACTACCTTTACCTTTTTTTTTTTTTAAGCGTGGGAAGGGAGAGGGTGTGGGGGAAGCAGGGCTGCAAGTGGGAGGCTAGAGGGAGTATGGGGGGGGGGGGGGCTTTGGTTGCCCTGAAGGCTAAGGGAGGATCCAATTTGCTTTCACATTTCAATTAGCAGGGCTTTTTTGAGCAGGAACACAGTTCCTGCTGGCTTGGCATCGAGGGGTGTGGCCTAATATGCAAATGAGTCCCTGCTGGGCTTTTGCTAGGGAAAAAAATGCCTGCCGATTCGGTCGTACAGGAACAGCGGGGCTGGCATCTGGGGGGCAGAGTCACGTACCTGACGGGCTGGCTGGGGTAATGCATCTGGCTGTGTTGTCCTAGCATCAGCTGGGACTGATCCTGCAAATTCTCCACCTGCTCTGGATCCTTCAGGCCTCGGGTTTCTGCCAAAAGAAGAAGAAGAAAAAGTTTGCCACAAGGAAGTGTGAAGGCGCCAAGCACAGCAAGATCTTTGCCATTTCTGTTTGCTAGCTGACCGGGCAGGCTCCTTCTGCAGTTCCTTGAAGTGGGGCTGGGTGTGCAGAGAAGAGCCCCATGAAGGAGGGACTCACTCCCAAATGCTCTCAGTTGAGAGGGAAGAGAGTGATTCTTTCTTATTGGCTATTAGCCACAGCATATCATTGGAACTCTCTGTCTGGGGCAGTGATGCTCTGTATTCTTGGTGCTTGGGGGGAAGGAGTGGGAGGGCTTCTAGTGTCCTGACCCCACTGATGGACCTCCTGATGGCACCTGGGTTTTTTGGCCACTGTGTTGGAGTGTTGGACTGGATGGGCCACTGGCCTGATCCAACATGGCTTCTCTTATGTTCTTATTCAAATGTGGAATTTGCTGCCGGAGGAAGTAGCGTTGGCCACAGGAATAAACCACTTTAACAATGGATTAGATAGATTAATGGAGGATAACTCTATCAATGGCAATGAGGGGAACTTCCACATTCAGAGGCACAAAGCTTCTGGATCCCAGAGCTAGGAAGCAACCTCAGGGGAAGGCCTCAGCCTCTGTGCCCTGTTGTTGACCCTCCAGAGGAGCCAGCTGGCCACTGTGTGAGGCAGGAGGCTGGACTAGATGGACCACTGCTCTGATCCAGCAGGACTCTTCTTACGTTCACCTGTTTTCCCAAGGAGCAGGACGGGAGAGCTGACCCACCTCTGACCAAAGTAAGAATGCTTGAGGAATCACACTGATCTCATTTCATATAATTACGAACACCAGCGGAGTCAATGCTGATGTATTTTAAAAGGGGGGCAAGTGAAAGGTTTAAATGGGTAGACCTGCTGCTTTGGCTTTATGTCTGTGCCTGTGGCGTAGGAGAGAAGCAAAACCACTAAGATCCTGGAAGGCAGGACCTGGGGCCACTGCATTCGTAGCAGGTCCTCCACTGTCTCAGCTATCTCAGTTCCATAACCGTTGCTAGCTGGGTTGTCTTTGAAGCTGCTTTAGCCAGGTTGCTTCCTCTGCGTGTGTCCTGATTCTGCAGGAACAGTCAAAGCACAGAGCGTGGCCCTGGGTGCAGAATTTAGGGACACTTTGTTGTTTCCGTCTGGAAAACCAACGCAAGTGACCTGGCTTTGTGGCTGCAAAGAGAGATGTCACGTGATGAGTTTGCACGTATTTATATCCCACTTTTCTCCCCACAGCTGGGATACAAAGCGGCCTAGAACGTCACTTCCCCCCCCCACCTCCATTTTTTTTAACATCAACAAACCTATGAGATAGGCCAGGTTGAAAGTTTGCGATGGGCCCAAGGCATCCAGCAAGCTGCCATGGTAGAAGTGAGAATTCGAACCCAGGTCACCTTGGGTCCTAGTCCGCTACTCCTAATCCAGGGGTCCCTAGGCCATGGACCAGTACTGGTCTTGGCCTGCTAGCAACCAGGCTGCAGAGCGAGGCAGAGGAGCCGCACCACCCCTTTTGCCCACCTGAGACTCGGGTGGATGAAAGAGACAGCACAGCCTGGGTCCACAGCCTTGGAGCGAGGCAGAGCAGCCCCACCGCCCCTCTCACTCGCCTAGGACTGGGGTAGACGAAAGAGACAGTGCAGCCTTGCTCCGAAGCACCACCTCTTTCATCCGCCCAGGTCACGGGTAGGTGGAAGGGACAGCATGGCAGCAACCTTCGCCTACCCCTCATTTAAAGACTTCCATGGGGGGCAGCCCCAGCACCACCCCACACACCGGTCCATGGAAAAATTGTCTTCCACAAAACTGGTCCCTGGTGCCAAAAAGGTTGGGAGCCACTGCTCTAATCCACTGCATCACACCCTGGGGGGGCCCGGCTTGCTGCAATCTCAACATCTGGGCGCTGAACACAATTTCCAGTGGTTGGAGGCCAGGTAAGGGAACCTGTTCATCCCCCCTCCCTGGCCAGCCAAGCCAGAATGAATGATGCAGAATAGTAAAAAAAAAAAAAAAAAACCTGCAGGATAACTTATATAAAATACTCTTTTGTGATTTGCATAATTCAAGCCTGTTGTCAATCCCCCTTTGTCTTGATGGAGAATTTGGATTTTTCTGCCTACGTGACTCAGCTCTGGCTATGCACAAAGTCTCTAGCACAAAGTCCCTGCCCGCCCCGACACCTCACCTGGTTTGAAGAGCACGATCGCTTTCAAGCAAGCAAATTCAGTCGGGTCCACCGCCAGGGCTTTGTAGCGCCCGATTATTTCCTGCAGGGAGCGGACATCCACACTGGCGGATGCCAACTTGCCATTGAGGGCTGGGGCCAGCTCTGAGACGGAGAGCAGCGGGCAGCTTTCCAAGGGCAGTGACCACTGGATGGTGCAGAGAAGGAAGAGCTCGCTCCAGGCTTCCTCCAGCAAGATCACCTGCAACAAACGGCACAATATGGGGCCCTTACTTAGCACAAACCGCCCCCCTCTTCAGCCAAGTACAGGTAGGCTTGGCCAACATCCTCACCTGGTCTCGGAAGGGCAAGTTTGAGAAGACGGGCAAGTTCTTGGCCCATTTGACAGCCATGAAGAGGAGGCGGGCAGAGGTTTCGTAGACGCTCTCGGGGCTGGCAGCTGGGTACAGGGATGTCTGGGACTCTCCCACCATGCGCTCCGGCTCATTGCTTGTCACATCGATGTTCTCATCTGCTGCAGAGGGAAGAAGAATACCTGGTCCCACTCTTGGCTTGCTCAACATAGAACCAGCCAACTTCAAGGCAAAGCCTGAGTGTTCTGTATCCATTAGGGGGCAGCAGAGGGCAATCATGCATCGAAACCAGGGTTCCTCTGGCTCTGATCAGACTTAATGCAAAACCATGGGTTTGTTTTAACTACCCTTCATTTTCGGCTTGTGGGCACACAAATCCTTCCCTGTTTCCCCCACCTCTCTTGCTAGCTGGTATCCCAGCCAGCACTGCATTGAGGGCGGTGACGTGGAACAAAGGATTCACTTTTGTTTATGCAAAACGACAGTTAAGACTAACTGGAGTTAATCAACCCGCTTCATTTCCAGGTCTGATGTAGCCTGGCCACAGCTCGTCAACTGGCCTGCGTTGGGATGATCCACTCTATCCATTTATTAAACCATAAGTCTCAGGATACTGTCAAACTATTTAGCAACTTTATCAATTCCCAAGCACAGAGTTGCTTTCACTCAGAAGAGACCTGCTGGATCAGAGCAGTGGTCCATCTAGTCCAGCATCCTGTCTCCCACAGTGGACAACCGGTTCCTCTGGAGAGCCAGCAGCAGGGCAGGGGGGCTGTGCCCTTCCCCTCATATTGCCTCCTGGCTCTGGGATTCAGAGGCTTAGTGCCGCTGAATGTGGAGGTTCCCTTCATTCCCCAGGGCTGGTAGCCATTGACAGACTTCTCAGCCATGAATCTCTCTAATCCCCTTTGAAAAGCGTTTACTCCTGCGGCCATCCCTACCTCCTCTGGCAGCAAATTCCACATTTGAATCACTTCCAGTGTAAAGTAGCATTTCCTTTTGTCCGTCCTGAGCCTACTGCCCATGAGTTTGTATAATCTGTGGAGCAAGCCCGTGGGTTTGCAACAGCAGTGCTCTGCATTCTGTGTCACTTGGGAGAAGCGGTCACTGGCAGGGCACAAAAGGTTGTGAAGCCCTCCTTAGGGAGACTCCAGCAGAGGAGTGCCTCCCTCCCTCCCACGCTCTCCACACCACAAACCCCGCCGGAGGGAGCCTCGTCTTTGAGCCGCCTACCGTCTTCGGGTTCCAACTTGGCACAGGTCTCCGCTGTCATCAGGCTGGCCATGAAACGGTGATTACTGGGGGGCGTCGGGGCCCGGGATCTGGAAGCCCCGGTTATGGAGCAGGAGCTGGGGGCTCGGGGGCTCTGCAGAGGAGGGCAGGGTGCAGCGGGCACATCCTGGGTGGTCATCGGGTGCCCCGGCGGCCCATCGGGGTCCAGGGCAGAGGCATCGAGTCGCAACTGTGCAGTGCTTCGGGGCTGGCGTTCATTCTGCACAGCTGGGAGGCAGAATGGGGAGTGGGGGAAGCCGGGAAGATAGCAGACAGCATGAAAAAGAGCCATTTCCTTAGTCTGTCTAAATCACTTTTTGCCTACTCTAGCTGGCAGCAGCTCCCCAGGGTCTCAGAGGAAGGTCTTTCCCATCACCTATTGCCTGGTCCTTTTCATCTGAGATGTCGGGGATTGAACCTGGGACTTTCAGCATGCCAAGCAAGTGCTCTGCCACTCAGCCAGGGGCACAGCTCAGCACAGATCTACACACATGAAGCTGCCTTATACTGCATCAGGCCCTTGGTCCATCAAGGTCAGTATTGTCTATTCAGACTGGCAGCAGCTTTCCAGTCTTTCCCATCACCTTCTACCTGATCCTTTTAACTGGAGATACCAGGAACTGAATCTGGAACCTTCTACCTGCCAAGCAGATGCTCTGCCACTGAGCCAGATCAAGATCTGTCCCATCACCGACTGCCTGAGCCTTTTAACTGGATATATGCCAGGAATTGAACCTGGAGCCTTCTGCATGCAGAGCAGATGCTCCAACGTTGAGCCCCTTTGCCTGCCTGCCACTGCCAGCAATTTCTTCCTCAGATACTTGGTCATCCTGCATTCTTCATAACGTCCTCTGGCTTCTTCCTAATCAATGCTGTCAGAGGGAGAAGTGAGAAGAAGAAAGATATACTTTTCCATGCCAGTTCCAAATCAGGCTGTGAATGATCCGTGTTCCACAGAGAAGCCTCGTCTGAAGTGAGACTGAGGCGTTATAACATTCATTGGCATTTGTACAGCGCTTTCCACATTCAAAGCCCTTCACGTACAGTATAATATCATGGTCAAACAGTCCTGTAAGGTAGGTCCATGAATGACATTTTCACCAGCCTCTGCATTTGAGAAAGGTTGCCAACCTCCAGGTGGTGCCTGGAGATCTCCCAGAATTTCAACTGGTCTCTGGACTACAGAGATGAAGACTGCAGATTTATACCCTGCCCTTTCTCTGAATCAGAGACTCAGAGCAGCTTACAATCTCCTAGAACTTCTCCCCTCACAACAGACACCCTGTGAGGTAGGTGGGGCTGAGAGAGCTCTCACAGCAGCTTCCCTTTCAAGGACAACTCCTGCTAGAGCTACGGTTGTAGCTCTCCATGTTCCTTAATTCTAGTAAACAAAGCAGGAGCACCCTCATAACTGAAGCTTTTGAAGAGAGCCAACGTGGCAGTTAAGAGTGGCAGATTCTAATCTGGCGAACTGGTTTTGAGTTCCCAGTTCTCCACATGCAGCCAGCTGGGTGATCTTGGATTGGTCACAGTTCTCAAAAGAGCTCTCTCAATCCCACCTGCCTCACAGGGTGTCTGTTGTGGGGATAGGAAAGGAAGAAGAAGACGACGACATTAGATTTATATTCTGCCCTCCACTCAGAGTATCAGAGTAGTTCACAATCTCCTTTATCTCCCTCCCCCACAACAGACACCCTGTGAGGTGGGTGGGGCTGAGAGAGCTCTCCCAGAAGCTGCCCTTTCAACGACAACCTCTGCCAGAGCTATGGCTGACCCAAGGCCATGCCAGCAGGTGCAAGTGGAGGAGTGGGGGAATCAAACCCAGTTCTCCCAGATAAGAGTCCGCACACTTAACCACCACACCAAACTGGCTCTAGATCAGTTCCCCTGACGCTGATGGCAGCTGTGGGGGGTGGACTCCGTGTCTCTACACCTTGCTGTGGTCTCTCTCCTTCCCAACCCCCACCTCCCCTGAGCTCCACCCCCAAATCTCCACAAATTTTCCAATCTGAAAGCCTCCCCCGCCCAGCATTTGGTCTGCGCTCACCGTCTTTGTTCATCCCAGTTTGGAGGCATTTCTTCAGCCGACAGGCTTGGCATTGGTTCCTGTGCACTTTGTCCACTGGGCACAACCCTGTGCCAGCCTGGCATCTGTCAAGGGAACAACCAGCACACGAGTCATTCTGCGGAGGTGGCATCTGCCAGCAAGGGCAGTTCCTGGACCCTTTCAGCTCCCTCTGTGCTAGGCAGGGGCTGAATTTTGTTTGAACACAATCCACATCATCCCTTGACTACCAGGATCCTCAACACAGTGCCCTCGGGGTTCCATGGCATTTGGTGGTTGCACCCATCCTGTGTCAATGCCAAATATGACCATAAACCTTGGGAAGATTGGGGACCCCCGTTTACTAGGACCAACCCAATGGCATACACTAATGGGCAGGATTTCAAGTTCTCCAGAACTCTTCATCAGAGCAGAGGTTACAAAATCAAGAAAAGCAGATTTCAAGCCAAATTTTATATCGTGGTGGCTAAATAAAACCAGCTTTTTGGTGGATTTGCTGATTGGTAAAGAAGGTAGGAGCCCCGTGGCGCAGAGTGGTAAGCTGCAGTATTGCAGTCCAAGCTCTGCTCACGACTTGAGTTCGATCTCGGCAGAAGCTGGGTTCAGGTAGCTGGCTCAAGGTTGACTCAGCTGGTAAAATGAGTACCTAGCTTGCTGGGGGTAAAGGGTAGGTGACTGCAGAAGGCAATGGCAAACTGCCCCATAAAAAGTCTACCATGAAAACATCGTGATGTAGCGTCACCCCAGAGTCAGAAATGACTGGTGCTTGCACAGGGGACTACCTTTTTAAAGAAGAATCAGCTTTTGAGTGGCTGAAGGCCACTCGTCAAAGCAAAAGGTAATTGAGCAAACTCCATAGTAACAACAAAACAAGACCCAGTCTCTAATCTCCCTCTTTAATCACTGAGACTCAAGTCCCTTTTCCCGAGGAAATTTCCTTTGGAAATCAAATCAACATTCCATCTCCGAGGTTCACTTGCCTCCTGGGCCACAAAGAGGCAGCAAGCACAGAGCCAAACTGGTGGAGGGAGCAGAAGTCTTCCCAATGTGGTTGGTGGAGGAATCTGGCCGTCATATTCTCCGGTCCACCCCTTCCTCCAAGGATCTCAGACAACCTCCCCTTCAGATTTCCAGCCTCCAGGTAGGGTCTTGTCATTCTCCCAGAATGAGAACTGATCTTCAGACTACAGAGATCAATTTCCCTGGAGGGCCAGCTGTATGGGATTATACCCCTTCGAGATCTCTCCTGTCCCCAAACCCTCCCTGGTTCCAACCCCTAATCTTCCAGAATTAACCAACCTGAACTGGGCTGCCCTACCTCCACTCCTCCATATAATCACAACAACCCTGCAAGGTAACTTAGGCTGAGAGTGATTGGCCTCAGGTCACCTAGGGAGCTTCATGGCCAAGTGAAGACTGGAACCCAGGTCTCCCCAGTCCTTCTCTGACCCTTCTCTACCCTGCCAGCTCCGGGAGAGCAAAAGCCACCCAGCAGCCTCCTTCCCCTCCCAAGAAGGCAGCCTCACCTGTAGATGAGCTTCCTGCGGACGCTGCGCTTGAAGAACCCGCTGCAGCCGTTGCAAGCGTAGATGCCATAGTGCTTCCCGCTGCTGGTGTCCCCGCAGACTTTGCACAGGAGCAGAGGGCTCCCTGCTTTGCCAGGGGCCGGGCTGAGCCCTAGGAGGAAAGAGAGAGGCTGGTCAGGGGGGCAGGCAAAGACGGGACTTTGGGCAGTGAGCTCTGGGAAACAGAGAGAGTTTGGTCCACAAATCCAGTCAAGTCTCAGGGCCTGAGTTTGGAGCACAACTCCAGTTCATGGTGGGGATGGGGGAGGGGTGCAAAAAGAAAGAGGAGGAGGAGATTGGATTTATACTTCACCCTTCACTATGTGCATTCAAAGTATCCATTATGACAGGGGTCCCCAACCCCTGGGCCGTGGACTGGTACTGGTCCGTGACCTGTTAGCAACTGGGCCGTGAGAAGGAGGAGGAGGAAGGAGAAGAAGAAAAGAAGACGACGACATTGGATTTATATCCCGCCCTCCACTCCGAAGAGTCTCAGAGCGGCTCACAATTTCCTTTATCTTCCTCCCCCACAACAGACACCCTGTGAGGTGGGTGGGGCTGAGAGGGCTCTCACAGCAGCTGCCCTTTCAAGGACAACCTCTGCCAGAGCTATGGCTGACCCAAGGCCATTCCAGCAGCTGCAAGCGGAGGAGTGGGGAATCAAACTTGGTTCTTCCAGATAAGAGTCTGTTCACCACACCACTCCAAAATAAAGTGCACAATGGTATCATCCCAAAACCATGCCCGACCCCGGTCCGTGGAAAAATTGTCTTCCACAAAACTGATCCCTGGTGCCAAAAAGGTTGGGGGCCACTGCATTACGATCTAAAGGGGGTGGCCTCTAAGACCACTGCTTCCAAAATCTAAAGCAACCTGACTCCACTACTGCTACTGGCCAAGGAGCTGTTCCAGAGGTCTCCCTTGCAGTGTGCCTTGGGATGTGCTGTCCACCTGTTGAAACCCTTATCTGCTTATTTACTTCATTTGTAGTCTGCCTTTCCCCCCACTAAGAACCCAAAGCAACTTCACGGCATTCTCCTGTCTTCCGTTTTATCTTCACAACGACCCTGTGAGGTAGGTGAAGTTGACACAGTGCAACTGGCCCAAAGTGTCCCAGCAAGCTTCCATGGCAGAGCGGGGATTTGAACCTAGGTCTCCTAGATAGCAGTCTGATGCTCTTACACCATGCTGGTCAAGGCCTTGATTGGAGACCACCACTCCTTCATGACTTCCAGGAAGGAAGGTGAGATGCAGTAAAATAATAAAATGGAAAATGTCAATTGCAAGTATCCTAGCTGTCTATGCAATGGGTGTCTGTCCTGCCTTAAGATGCATGTGTATTTTGCACCTTCCGTTGTCTTTAAAAGTACCCTCTAAGGCTGCTATCCTAAGGACAGTTTCCTGGGAGTAAGCCCCACTGAATAAAATGGATCTTACTCCTGATCTGCTTCAATTCCCCCCCTAACTTTACCTGGGGACAGCCTGCTGGATCAAAGTGAGTTTCAATTTGGGAAAGCTGATGTTGGAATAAAAGTCTATCCACCTTGAAGGTGTCATTGGACCCCTATTTTATTTTGCTGCTACAGATGAACATGGCTACCCGTCTGGATCTTTGCATGCAAAGATTCCAAATCTGATCTGATGCTTCTTTTGTTTGACTGTTCAATTTAAAACAAAACCCTCCGTTTCGTTCCTGCACCAACTGGCTGCTTCAACTTCGTGAGCATCGTCAAGGAATAGAGGCAAAAGGACAGATCTGTGCACTGTTCTTTCGGAAACAGCAACATTGACTTTTGAGGCTTCGAGGGACCCCTTCAGTGGATTTCGTCAGGTTTGGGCAGCATCTTTCAGGTGAATATTAAGTACCATCTTCTGCATTCCTTTTCAGTTGCATGTCTTGTGTGAATTTTACGCTACTCTCCTCACTCTTCAGTGGTTCAGGATTGGCAATTTGGGGGACACCTCGACACGGGTTACTGCAACGGACTTTGGTACTTGGGCTGCTGGGTGACTCCCTCCGTATTTTGGTACATCCCAAAGCTCTGCCAAGATGCCTTCTTAGCTCCGTTGGGGCAACAAAGGGCAGGAGGACACCCTTCACCTGCTCTAGGGCCTCCTCTACATCCCACGAGGACATCCACAGTCGCCTTCTACTCTCTTGGGCCCTGGTATTCTGGCTGACTGTAGCTGTGTCCCAAGAGGGTGGCAGGCAGGAAAGAGGGAAGTCTGGTCCCAAGTGCCACTTACCTGGCTGGCCACCCTCCATCGCTTGGCTGCTCACGGACTCAGCAGGGGAGGTCGTCATGCTGAGCGCTGGATCCTGGAGGCAAAATAGTTTGGTCCTCTGGGGTCTGCAGCTGCTTCCTTTGCTTCGGCCTCCTCCTCAGACCTCGGGACAAGAAAGTGCCCAGATGGCGGCTGGTCTCTTGGGCAAGGTCCTGGAATCCCTGAAACCCAGGCCCTTTGCGGGCAAAGCGTCCTGCTGTGAGCCTCCCGGCTGTCCTTCGAGACTATGGAGCACCCTGCTTGTCCCCAAGAGTCTCTGATGCCTTCTGTGCCCCGTGAGGATCTCTGCTCTTCAAGGCTCCCCCGGCGCAGCAGGGAAGATTAGCCCTTCCTGCCGTGTAAGCAGATGCCTCTCTGTCATCCTCTTTAATCTTTAGCCTCTCTGCGAAGGTGGAAGCACCAGCCACCCGGTGAAGGACCGACAGGGTGCCAAGCCCTGGACGGGGCCCGAATGCGTAACCCAAATCCCACTGAGACCAAATCCGTCGCCACCTTTTGAATGCGGCAGCCGGACAATAGGGCCATCTTCTGCTTTCTCATTGCTCCGATCCAGGAGGATGCTTTGAGCGAAGTTGTTCCACCATGCGCTGGGATGGCAGAGATTGGGGCTGCCGTCTTCTCGAGACATCTGAGCTCCCCCGGCCTTCGATCCTAATGTGCACCCAGCCATCAACTTTTCCTCCCCGCCTGAGACGCGATAGCCAACGTTTTGGGAAAGGGGGAGAGGCGGCCGACCTCCCTCCACAAGCAGCTGCTGATCAGAGCTGAATATTTCATGGGGCGCGTTTTTCAGGCCCACTCCAGGAGTAGGCCTTGTATTATTGATGAAGGGGAAGGTGGAGCGTCGACAGCTACGGGGAGGAAATCACAGGGGCTTTGGGCTGCTCTCCGGAATTTTTAATGGGCTTGCAGAACTTCTGGGGTTGGACCACACTTTTATGTTGGTTTCATCTAGGGGTCCCCAAAAGGGTGTCCACAGGAGCCTTGGCACTCACAACACCCTTCTGCGCACCTGTTAAATTGTTGATAGAAAGTGGATGGGGCCAAGTGGGGCTTTTGCCCATCGAGTCTTCATTTGGCCATTGGAGATCTGATTGGCTTTGCAGATGTTTTAAAACACTGCTTGAACAGCTGCTGGTATCAAAGTGCAAGGATTTTCACTGTCAGATCGAAGGTAAGCTGTAGCAGCCATTTTGGGACTTCGCCTTCAGCAGCGGCCATTTTCTGACTGAGCCCACCATCGTCTGTCAGAATTCCAAAGGGGCCTGCAAGAGGTGGAGGAGGAGATTGGATTTATACCCCACTTTTCGCTAGCCAAAGGAGTCTCAGAATGGCTTACAATCTCCTTTCCCTTCCCCTCCCCACAACAGACATCAAATCTCCAGGACTTTCCCAACTTAGAGCTGGCAACCCTGCAATATGAGACAACTTTTCATGGTGGGGAAAGACTGTGGGTCAACAGTAGAGAACCCACTTGCCTGGGGTCCCATGCAAATTCTCAGGCACTCCCATTGAAGGGCTGGTGGAGCTGGGAAAGACTTTTCTCTGCCTGAGACCCTGGAAAGTTCTTCCCGTTCAGAGGAGACAATATAAGCCGGATTCTCCAGCAGTATACTGAGAGGGGGGACCCCCTCCCATAATCCTGAGTCACTGTGCAGAAATAGTGGTTGACGGTTTACTACAGACTGACTCATCAGGTGTCCCCAGAACCTGCCAAGTGTGCGGACTCTTATCTGGGAGAACTGGGTTTGATTCCCCATTCCTCCACGTACACCCACTGATGTGACCTTGGGTCAGCCACAAGTTCTCTCAAGGCTGTTCTGCTCAAGAGCAGTTTCTGTCAGAGCTCTCTCAGCCCCACCCACCTCACAGGGTGTATGTTGTGGGGGAAGAAGATAAAGGATATTGTGAGCCACTCCAAGACTGATTCAGAGAGAAGGGCGGGGTATAAATCTACGGTCTTCTTCTACTCTCACTAGCAAATAATTCTGAATTTCTGCTTGAAAAAGCTCTCCTAGGGTCGCTTAGTCTGGGTTGGGGTATTTTTGGGGGTGCAGCCCGGAGAAGGTGGAGTTTGGGGTGAGGAAGGAGCACAAGCCATAGAGTCCACCCTCCAAAGCCAACACTTTCTCCAGAATTCAGTTGTAATTCTGGGAGAACTCTGGGCCCCAACTGGGCATGGCAGCCTTTGGTCTGCCCTTGAGTCAGGGTTCCTTCTGAGTTCCATGAATTCCCAGCCCCTTCTTTTTCCATTTCCATTTATAGTAAGGTAAGTCTCCAGTCCTCTCACTTACGAAGATTTCAGAAGAATATATCCCCAACTCTCCCAAGAAGTTAAAATGACTAAACTGAGGCTGTCATACTTGGGTCACATTATGACAAGACAAGAGACGCTGGAAAAGCCAATCGTGCAAGGAAAAGTCGAAGGCAGCAGGAAAATAGCAAGACCCAACATGAGATTGCCTCGATCAAGGAAGCCACGCCCCTCAGTTTGCAAGACCCGAGCAAGGCTGTGTTAATAACAAATGTTTCAGAAGTCCTTAATAGGGTCATTAAAGTAGCCAGGTCCCCGCTGACCACCAGCGTGGGATGGGGGTAGGGTTGCTAGAGCCAGGTTGGGAAACTTCTGGAGATCTGGGGATGGAGACAAGACTGGGGAGGACAAGGACCTCAGTGGGATACGATGCCATAGAGTCCACCCTTCAAAGCAAGGCCTTTTTTGAGCAGGAACACAGTTCCAGCTCGCTTGGCATCAGGGGTGTGTGGCCTAATATGCAAATTAGTCCCTGCTAGACTTTTTTCTACCAAAAAAAAAAGCCCTGCTTCAAAGCCTCCTTTTTCTCCAGGGGATGTGATCTCTCTAGCCTGGTGATGAGCTGCAATTCTAGGGGATCCCCAGCTCCCCCTTGCGGGCTGGCCAGGGTCACCATAACTTGGAAGCAGCTTAACAGCACCTAACACGAGCATATAACCCGTTTCCTAGCTCAGTCGCACAGTAAGAAGTAACCCCGCACCAGCCTTGTTCTAGCCAACGTGCAGAAAATCCAGACTGATGGGTAGGTGAAAGGCCCCTTCTTTGTCAGTTCTACCAACACTGGGTTTAATAGTGAAATGTTTGAAATATTAGCTGCCGTGACCCAGATGGGGTGCCACTTGTCACTGCTACCACTCTGGAATGAGGGTCCCTTGGGAAGGCCCAGAGTCCCCTCCCGAGCCCTTCCTTTGGCCAAGAAAATAGGCGTGTAGACCAGGCAGAGTGACGAACAACAACAAAAAGGTTTATTTTAAACAGGAAAATCAGTAAAGGGGAAGTGAAAGATAAGGTGCTTTAAAACTATAGTAATGTGGGTGAAGGGAAATAAAGTCCCTCACGTGACTAAACTTAAGTGTCCCTAGTCTGTTAGGCCCCAGGCCTCGGCCTGCTCACTCTCCCCCTCAGAGTGAGGGTCTTCCTCCCAACCGCAGCCACCCTGCCTGCTTGACCTCTCAGGAGGAAAGAAGAACGTCTTGTCTCCCGAGAGAGCTTTTAAATGGTTTCCCCTCCCTTACCCTTTTAAACAATTCCCCTCAGAGCCTACTTGGATGCCAATTGGCTGAAACTAGCCCCAAGCATTCTGGGAAATGTAGGCTGTCCCTACTGAGACCCAGGCCCCCTGGCCTCTGTCTCACGTCACAGCCCAGCACAGATCATGACATTAGCTTGGACTGACATACTTGGGATTCAGGTTTTTGGTCTTTCATGAGGTTGTTCCCCATCACTTCTAGATTTCTTGGCTGGACTATGGGATCTGAGATGGAGACAATATTCGCTCTCACACACATTCTTACTTAGCCTTTGGACTAGGGTTGCCAGGTCCCCCCTGGCCATGGGTGGAGGTACCCCCCGGCCACAAGGGTAAGGTAGCCAGGCTGGGAAACTCATGGATGTTTGGAGATGGAGCCCGGGAAGAACAGGAACCTTGGGGAGGTATATTGCCATAAAGTCCACCCTCTACAGCAGAGGTGGCCAAACTTGCTTAATATAAGCGCCACATAGAATAAACATCAAATGCTGGAGACCCGCAAGACATGAACATCAGATGTTGGAAGTAAGGAAGGAAGGGAAATGGAGGGAGAGGTGGAAAGAAATCAACTTTAAATGCATTCTCCCCACTTCTGGCTGGCTTGGCTTGGAGAAGTGATTGGAAGAGAGAAATTTATTTATTTGCCTTCTCCAAGCTGGCCGATGGAGCAGTAGGGACTTTGAGAGCCTCACAATGTGTGTGAAAGAGCCACATGTGGCTCCTTGCTGCAGTCTGGCCACCTCTGCTCTACAACATCCTTTTTCTTCAGGGGAACTGATCTCTGCAGTCTGGAGATGAACTGTCATTCCAGGGGATGCCTGGAGGCTGCCATCTGCATTCTGAGCTGTAACCAAAGGGAGAACAGAGGCAATACACGTGGGGTACAATCAACCTTCCTTCCAGGGCCAGTCTCTGCAACCCCACATCTAATCCATTTGCTCTGTTTACAGAAGGGCTGCTGGTGGGGAAGATAAGGGCTCAGGCTGCCAAGGGGCCAGCTAGTTTAACAAGCGATTAGTCCCCGGCTGGAGAGAGCAGCTCTGAGTCAGTCAATCCCTTTGGCCAGTCAGAGGCCAGATGGTGATGGATGCTTCATCAGCCATTAGCGAGGAGGTCATAATTAGTCTGATCTCTCTCCGGGAGACCCTTCCTAAGCAGTGAGAATCCCAGACAGGCAGACAGGCTTTCCCTTCCCCCTTCCCCTTCCTGCCTGGGATTGCTTGCACCGAGGCAAAGCGATTGTCCTTCCTCCACACACACCCCTCCTCAGTTCCTGGCACCTTTAGATCATCGGGTTCCCAATTGATGGAAAGGTACCAAGATCAGAAGGGTACCGCTCTGCATTGAGGTTGTGCTCAGCCAAAAGGAATAGGACGCTCCCATCTTGTCAGTTCTCAGAAGCTAAGCAAGGTCAGCCCAGCTTAGTTATTTGGATAGGAGACCCCTGAGGAAGTGCAGGGTCGCTAAGCAGAGGCAGACGAGGACAAATTGCCTAGGGGCACCAGGCACCCTCTGACCATCAGCAAGGGATGGGGTAGGATTGTCAGATCCAAGTAGGGCTGCCAATCTCCAGGTGGGGGCAGGAGATCCCCTGGTTTGGAGGCCCTCCCCCTGCTTCAGGGTGGGGGGAGGGAAATGTCTGCTGGGCTCTCCATTGTTCCCTTTGGAGACTGATTCCTAGAGGGTATAATGGAGAATTGCTCTGTGAGTATCTGGGGCTCGGGGGGAGGGGATGTTTTTTGAGGTAGAGGCACCAAATTCTCAGCATAGCATCCAGTGCCTCTCCCCAAAATACCCTGCAAGTTTCAAAAAGATTGGACCAGGAGGTCCAATTCTATGAGATCCAAAAGAAGGTGCCCCTATCCTTCATTATTTCCAGTGGAGGGAAGGCATTTGAAAGGCGTGTGGTCCCTTGAAATGGGACGGCCAGAACTCCCTTTGGAGTCCAATTGTGCTTGTCACACCCTTGCTCCTGGCTCCACCCCCAAAGTTCCCAGATATTTCTTGAATTGGACTTGGCAACCCTAGATCCAGTTTGGGAAACAAACTCCTGGAGTTTTAGGGATGGGTGCAATGCCCCAGAGTCCACCCTGCAAAAGATCCGTTTTCTCCAGGGGAAGTGATCTCTGTAGTCTGGAGATGAGCTGTAATTCCAGGGGATCTCCAGACCCCAGCTGGAGGGTGGCAGCCCTATTTCCTAAACGGAGCAGGCTTGTAGTTTCTAGCCATGCTTAGTCTAGGCGTTATCTTGTCCGTACTGCGTTTTTTTGGGGTGGAGGGGTGGGATTTAATTCAGCTGCTGTATTAAATGAATTAATGTTTTGAATTGCGGTCAAAGACCATTAATCGTGAGCGTACATTCTTATTAAAACCGAGGAGATTAATTCCAGCACAGAACATATGTTTAGACATAAAACCTTAAAAACATTTACAAAGTCTAAAATAAGTCTAAGATGGCTAATACGTATAAAATGATTTTGAGTCATACAAGCAGGGCCTTTGTTGTAGAAAAAGCCCAGCAGGAACTTATTTGCATATTAGGCTACACCCCAATGCCGAGCCAGCTGGAACTGCGTTCCTGCTCAGAAAAAAAGCCCTGCGTACAAGTAAAAAACTATACTTGTTCATGATCATGCTTCATATTGTGAAATTTTACCAAGCGGAGGCAGAATTGGGCTACTTGCCTAGTGATAATTGCATTTTCACTAATTCGAAGTCTCTCCAGGCAGGCCTTATCTGCATCCACTGTTGGTCTGTCTAGAAGTGAGGAAACAAACTTATCCCTATAAACTGGATGGAACAGGCACCGAAAGAACATATGGACCATCGATTCCACTTCTCCAATAGAGCATGAACTACATCTGTCTTCATCTGGAATCTTCCTCTATTTCCCATCTAGAACCATTGAAGGGATCACTGCACAGCGAGCCAAAGTGAACACACTTCTATAAGATGGAACATCCGAATAAGTAAGATATTTGGCCATATTCATTACATATTTGGATTCGATAGGGGCCAAGAAAGAGGGAGCTCGTATTATATCTCGTCGTTGCGCCATGTCACAAACTCTTTCTTTGGTGAGCTGCTGCACATCTTAAACTAGTTTCTTTATTCCCTCTTTTTACTAACTTTGCAATCCGCTTTGGGGCTCAGGGGAAAAGGGAGGCTATGAATACACAAAAGAAATAATCAAGGTGGCTTGTCGGGGGCTGCTGGGGTTTGAAGATGGCACGTTAGACGTTGCATCCCTCAACGGAAGAGGCTTACAAGCGCTTACTCATTTAGCCGGCTCATGTCCCGACACCCTAGCAGTTAGTGCTTTGAGACGAGCCTGCTCAAAGGAAAGAGGAGCATCAGAGCCACAGAGATCTCATCCTGCCACCCTGTCCCCAGCTCTCCGGAGCTCCATCCACTTTCAAAGAGCAGCAGGCACCTTTTCCGATGAGCTAAAACCTTCCAAAGCTCTCAAATCTGAAAATGCGCTGGGCTGTCACACCAGGGGTTACTATCGTAGCCTGTTACATAATCATCAGGTGGACGTGTTTGTGAGAGGGGAGGTTGGATCAGCCTGTAGGAAATCAGTTGGGAAAATGCTGGAGTCAGCGTTCTAGATAAATGCCCCTGGATATTGTTTGCGCCACCTCTGCACTCCTTGTTAATGAACACGTGGGATTCACTGCCACAGGAAGTGGCAGCGGCTGCAAGCATAGACAGCTCCAAAAGGGGACTGGATCAACATATGAAGCAGAGATCCATGAGTGGCTATTAGCCACAAGGCATAGATGGAGCACTCTGTCTGGGGCAGCGATGCTCTGTATTCTTGATGCCGGGGGTGGAGGGGCAACAGTGGGAGGGCTTCTGGAGTTCTGACCCCAATGGTGGACCTCATGATGGCACCTGAGTTTTGGCCAGTGTGTGACACAGACTGGATGGGCCACTGGCCTGATCCAACATGACTTCTCCTGCATTCTTATGTTTGGGCAGTGATGCTCTGTATTCTTGGTGCTTGGGGAGGCAATAGTGGGAAGGCTTCTGGAGTTCTGGCCCTGCTGATGGACCTCCTGATAGCACCTGCATTTTGGCTACTGTGTGACACAGAGTGTTGGACTGGATGAGCCACTGGCCTGATTCCACAGGGTTTCTCTTCTGTTCTTATTTCTGGGGCAGTGATGCTCTGTGTTCTTGGTGCTAAGGGGCAGCAGTGGGAGGGCTTCTGGAGTTCTGGCCCTACTGGTGGACTTCCTATGGCACCTGGGTTTGGGCCACTTGGGTGTTGGACTGGATGGGCCACTGGCCCGATCCAACATGACTTCTGTTCTTCTGCATCTGTGACGCCAAGCCAGACACAATATCTGAGCCCTTTTTACATTGACAGGTTTCCTTGCTGGACCCCAATGCCTGCACCCTGCCAACCGGGGTGGTGGGGTGTCCACCTCCCCCTCTGCTTCCTGCTCCCAACAGTAGATCCCCAGCAGCCGCCATCTGGATCAACAGCCCCCCTCTTGTCCCCAGCCACGTGAAGGTGGTGATGAGTTAATTTGGAAAGGGATTCACCTGTCAGCTTCCTTGCCTCCAATCCCTCTGATGGGGCTTAGGTGCTCCGAGAACATCTGTAGACCCAGAGACACCCCCCCCCCCACATACATACACACTCTGCTTTATAATGTTGAGAGAGCCATTCTCTAGCTCAGGGGTGGCCAACAGTAGCTCTCCAGATGTTTTTTGCCTACAACTCCCATCAGCCCCAGCCAGCATGGCCAATGACGGGCTGATGGGAGCTGTAGGCAAAAAACATCTACTGTTGACCACCCCTGCTAGCTCATATTTCTCCTAGGGGAGGGGCTGTGGGGCTAAGTGGCAGAACATCTGCTTGGTTTGGGGTAGTGGGTTAAGTGTGTGGACTCTTATCTGGCAGAACCGAGTTTGATTCTCCACTCCTCTACTTGCAGCTGCTGGAATGTCCTTGGGTTAGCCATAGCTCTCGCAGGAGTTGTCCTTGAAAGGGCAGCTGCTGTGAGAGAGCTCTCAGCCCCACCCACCTCACATGGTGTCTGTTGTGGGGGGAAAAGATATAGGAGATTGTAAGCCATTCTGAGTCTCTGATTCAGAAAGAAGGGCGAGGGATAAATCTGCAGTTCTTCTTTTTCTGATACGCAGAAGGTCCCAAGTTCAATCCCCGGCGGCATTTCTAGTTAAAAGAAGATGATATTGGATTTATATCCTTCCCTGTACTCTAAATCTCAGTCTCAGAGTGGTCATCACAATCTCCTTTACCTTCCCCCCCCACAACAGACACCCTGTGAGGTGGGTGGGGCTGAGAGAGCTCTGACAGAAGCTGCCCTTTCAAGGACAACTCCTGCACGAGCTATGGCTGACCCAAGGCCATTCCAGCAGCTGTAAGTGGAGGAGTGGGGATTGGAATCAAACCCGGTTCTCCCAGATAAGAGTCCACGCACTTAATCACTACACCAAACAAAGCAGACGTTCTGCCACTTAGCCCCACAGCCCCGCACACTTAACCACTACACCAAAAGGACCAAGAAGCAGGTGCTGTGACACAAGAGCAGCTGCCAGCCTGAGTAAGCAATAGTGATCTAGGTGCACCCGACTGAGGGCCTGATTCAGTATGAGGCAGCTCCATGTGTTCAGTTGTGTTTCTCGGGGCCAGAGGGAGGTCAGCAGCCCGTTCTTTGCAAAGGCTCTCTGTAATCTGGAGATCAGTTGAAATTCCTGATCTCCAGGCCACACCTGGAGGTTGGCAACCACACACACTCAGGTGGCATGACCAGGAGCCTCTATCCCACGCTTGCCAAATTCCTGACCAGGAAGGAATGTCCCACTCATCAGGCATCCTCATCCTCCCCTCCCTAGACTTTCCAAAGTTCAAGCCGGGCCCACCAAGACCAGGCATTGATTTTTGAAACAAGACCGTCTGGTAATTAACAAATTAGCAATTAGATGCGCTCTGGAGGAGCTGATTCGGAAGTTTTAGGCACAAGTAATCCCATGGCATCTGCCCTGCAGTCTGTTACAAAGCTCAGCCGCAACCCCGCCGATGGGTTTAACGTTTGCTCCCGTGTCCCCCAGGCTGGGTTATGTGGCTCTGCTGCTCTCGGCCCCTCCTGTCCTGCTGGAGCAGGTGGCTCTTTCACACATACTGTGTGGCTCTTGAAGCCCCCAACACTCCATTGGCTGGCCTGGAGAAGGCATCTGTCTCTTTAGATCACTTCTCCAAGCCGAGCTAGCCAGAGGCTTGGAGAATGCATTTAAAGTTAAAATTGCTTACTTTCCACCTCGCTCTCCCTCCCTCCCTCCCTCCCTCCCTCCCTCCCTCCCAGTTTGGTGTATTGGTTGTGTGCGGACTCTTATCTGGGAGAACCAGGTTTGATTCCCCACTCCTCCACTTGCACCTGCTGGCATGGCCTTGGGTCAGCCATAGCTCTGGCAGAGGTTGTCCTTGAAAGGGCAGCTGCTGGGAGAGCCCCCTCAGCCCCACCCACTTCACAGGGTGTCTGTTGTGGGGGAGGGAGATAAAGGAGATTGTGAGCCACTCTGAGACTTGAGTGGAGGGCGGAATATAAATCCAATGTTGTCGTCGTCGTCGTCTTCTTGTCTTGACACTCTCAAACATCTGGCGTTCATGTCTTGTGGCTTTCAAATATCTGATGTTTATTCTATGTTGCTCTTGCATTTGGCCATCCTTGTGCTGGAGGGTTTCCCCCGGGGCTTCCCAAGGGCCCTTTTCCTTCCTAGGCCAATGTGACTTCCGCCTTGAAGTGGGGCATGTTTTGTCCTCAAGGACAGGCCTGAAGGGAATTGTTCTGCGCTGCAGAAAGTGGTTGCATTCTTGCAGCTACGGATGCCAGCTCAGGGTTGGGAAATCCCTGGAGATTTGGGGGTCGAGGCCTGAGGAGGGCGGGGTTTTGGAGGGGAGGGACTTCAGTGGGCTGCAATGCCATGGAGTCCACTTTCCAAAGTGGCCATCTTCTCCAAGTGAACTGATCTCTGTTGCCTGGAGATCAGTTGAAATAGCAGGAGATCTCCAGCCACCACCTGGAGGCTGAGTGAGAAACCCAAGAGTCCCATAAGGATAATACCAACAATATTGAACTGTGGAAAATAATGAAAAAATTAACACTATTTAGCTCTTTTGCACAAAGAGACAACATTCATGTTGTTTGGAATTACAGGTAGTCTTCTTGTAATAGACATTGAATGGTTTATTTGAAGATTATGAGAGTATTATTTGAATATTGTGAGAATACTGATTGTGAGCTTTAAACTGTAAGGACTGCTGTGATACTTTAAGAAATTTTTGTGCCTTGAAATCAAGTTCTATAGTGTTAATATTTCCATTATTTTTCCACGGTTCAATATTGTTGGTACTATCTGGAGTCTGGCAACCCATTAGGCTGGATAGAAATGAAGTGAATAAACATGTAAGTGCGAACCATGCACAGATTTCTGCTCACGCTCAAAGCAGTGGGTGCTCCTGCAGATATTTCTTACTGAGAGGCCTTGTGTGTGTCACTTCCCTGCAGGGACTTGCAACAAGGAGTGTTTGGGCTGTGGAAACTTTATGGATTCTCACTTAACGGCTGCAATCACACACACTAAATCATGCACTTTCAATCTACCTTCAATGCACTTTCCAACTGGATTTTGCCCATTTACACAGTACAATCCAGTTGGAAAGTGCACTGAACGTGGATTTAACGTGCATGATTTAGTGTGTGTGATCACAGCCGTTAACATTTAAATGACCAAGAATGTTCTATATGGTGTTTTTCCAGTTCTGCAAATGGGCTCCCTTGGACCGGCTCTCTGTTGATCTCTTCCTCCCAACGGCAACACAGTTTGGCTTCTCAGTTGCAAAAGCTGCTCTTTTCATAACTTACGTTTCACTGCTTTGCCCCTCGCCCTCCTTTGCCGATGCCGCACATCTGGGCTTAGCAGGGTCAACGAAATGCTTTGGGATGGGCGAGGGATGACCGCATCTACCCACCTATATATTTTTTCCCCCTCTGATGATTGGATTGGGCCAGGGCAATGATGATTGGCCTGGTGACAGATGGTCACCCTGCTAATCTCCCCCCCCCCTCCCAAATCCCCCCCTCCAGAGCTGGCTTTTTCCTGACTGGGCAGAGGGGAGATCAGACCAGGCCTAAACCCTCCAAATCAGCATCTCCCCAGGAGCTCTTCCGGGCAAAGCTCTGCTGCTGCTGGCTGGCCAGGAATTCAGAAGGCAGCTTTGGGACTGGCTGATCGCCTGCCTGTTGATGCAATCCATCAGCATCTCTCCCCCACCCCACCCCTCAAGCACTTAAATAGATTGAACAACTCTGGGACAGGTAGAAATTCAACCGGTTAAGCTTTTCCAATATAGGGAAGAGAGAGGGAAGAGGGAAAGATTCACCAGTTGAAATTCTGCTTGTCCAGCCTGCATTGAACTTGGGGTTGCTTGCTTAAATTAATGGGGGCCTTTCTCCCCAGCGGCGCACATTTTCCTCCTCTCCTCTATTTTACCCTCACGACAACCCTGTGAGGTAGATCCGGGGGGGGGGTTGCCGTGTTGGTCTGAAGCAGCAGAACAAAGCTCAGATCCAGCGGCACCTTTAAGACCAGCAGGGTGTTTTTTGTAGCAGGAACTTCTTTGCCTGTGAGGCCACACACCCCTAATGGAGCCAATCCACCTGGAGCTTACAGGGCCTACTGTGAACCCTTAGAGGACTGGCTACATCGGGTATGTGGCTTCATATGCAAAGAAGTTCCTGCTACAAAAAATGCCCTGACGGCCAGCAAAGTTTTGTGTGCCTGCACCTCAAGGCTTGTACCTTGAGTAAAACTTTGCTGGTTTTAAAGCCGCCACTGGACTCAAATTTTGCTCTCCTGTAAGGTAGGTGAGGCTAAGAGAGTGTAACTGGCTCTGGGTCACCCAGCGAGCTTCGATGGCATGCGTGGGGATTCGAACCTGGGTCTCCTAGATACTAGTCCAGCGCACTTGACCTCTAAAGCACACTGGTTCTCGTCTTTCGGCTGTTTCTTCGGCCTATCTAGAATTCTTGGGATTTATTATTATTATTAATAATAATAATAGTTTATTTATATTCCACTCATTCCCCCGTGGGGGCTCAGGGCGGAGCACAACATAAATAAAATCACATTAAAATCATATATTAATAAAAGCAATTATTATGGTTGATTTTCCTTTTTGTTTCCGGCACAGCCTCCCTTTGTGTCGCCGGCTGCCAACGGGCCATGAGGCTTCCTCCGTGCCTCCCTCCCGGACGATGGCCTGCCCTTTGCAACCTCCGGCTGGCCGCCTGGTTCCTGTTTCACAGATAATTAGGCCTCCCTGATTGCCAGGATCCTTTTCCCTTTGTGTGCAACCGGAGCATGGCTCTCCGAGGTGATTAATGGTCTCTTCTGCTCTGGGGTTGGGATGGGACAGAGGGGTGAGGACGGGCGCTGTCAGCTGGCCTCCAGCCGCTCCCGGGATCACCTGCTGCCAGGCTGAACAAAGGCGCCCGCCGTGCCCACGAGGCTGGGAATTAAAGTTTCATACAGCCCCGGGCATGACCCGGTCGTGGCATGAAAGCTCAGCTCTTGAAGGCAAGTGTCACCAATACCCATCAGCTTGTTTCTTGACAGCGTGACCCAGGCCTCGCACCCATCGCTCCCGGTCAGCCACCCTCCTCCATCCTAGCAGGCAGCGGAGAACTCTGTGCTGCGCCTGCAGTCCCAAGGCTGTGAAGCAGTCCAACACTTCCCTCTTTGCAGGAGCCCCTCTCTTCAGGTTGCCAGCCTCCAGGTGGGACCTGGAGATCTCCCATTTTTTCCAACTGATCTCCAAACTACAGAGACCAGTTCTCTGGAGAAAATGGCTACTTGGGAAGGTGAAAATACCAAAATAAACCAACACACTGTTAGCTGTAATCAGGTCCGGCTCACCCACTAGGCAGACTAGGCAATTGCCTAGGGTGCCGGCAGGGTGGGGGCACCAAATTCGCCCCCCCCCCCGGCAAACGCCTAGTTTGCTCCCCCACGCCACCTATTCCCTCCCTTCCCCACCCCAGGTCTATTTCAATGTCCTGAAGGGCGATCAAGCACTGCTCCCGGCTGTATAAAGGCGTCCCACTCCCGGTCGATCAGCTGATCGGCGGGTCAAACCACGCTGCACACTCACCCAGCACCCAGGCAGGCCAGCAGCAGCTCGAACAAACCGCGTCCCAAAAGGGCACCGTGGCTGCTCCCTTCTCCCCACTTCCTTCCCATCCATTCATTCCCTGACTGCTGTCGTTCTTGTTATAAATTCACACTCATCAGTTCACAAATGGAATCCATCAAGTCCATAAGAAGTCCTGTATGTAGTCCACACGAGGATTTTAGCTAATCCCTCATTCCGATGACCTCTTCCTCAGTGAACTATACAAGTAATAGACCATGTTTTACTCTATGCGCTATGTAAAGCCACAAGGAATTTTGCAGAAACCAAATATAATGCATCTTACCCCCAGATAATGATGGCATGTACTTGGGATGATGGATAGGAGGAGGAGGATGGATTTATACCTTGCCCTTCACTCAGAGTCTCAAAGCAGCTTACAATCTCCTTCTCTTCCTCTCCCTGCAACAGACACCCTGTGAGGCAGGTGGGGCTGAGAGAGCTCAGAGAGAACTGTGTCTGACCCAAGGTCCCCCAGCTGGCTGCATGTGGAGGAGTGGGTAATCAATACCCAGTTCTCCCAGATTAGAGTCCACCACTCTTAACCACAACACCCGCTGAGGTTCCTCTCCAAACTCCGCCCTCCCCAGACTCCACCCCCCAAACCTCCAGGTATTTTCCATCCTGGAGCTGGCAACCCCAGTTCATAATCAAGGCATCTCTGAAGCTCTTTGGGGGCTCAGGGAATTCACTCTCACCTCCACACTGCAGACCTCTTGTGATCACCCTTCAGAGGGTGACTGTATCCTTGGTTGGATGCAAGGAACTGTGAGCGGGAGGAAAGCTGTCACTGCTGGCCAATGGGCAACGCTGGAAGCTGCCCCCAGCCCTGTGCTTGTGGGGAGGGACTACCTACACCTCCTCCCCACTCAAAGGAGGGGGGAAAGTGGGTGGACAGGAGGAAGAGGAGGAGATTGGATTTATACCCCATAACCCGCCTTCCACTCAGAGTCTCAGAGCGGCTTCCCTTCCTCTCCTCGCAACAGATACCCTGTGAGGCAGGTAGGGCTGAGAGAGCTCTGAGAGAACATTGACTGGTCCAAGGTCACCCAGCTGGCTGCATGTGGAGGAGTGGTTCCTGCCGTTGCTTGCACTTGCCCCCCTCCCGGAGCTCAGGCTGCTGGCTGTCGAAGGCAGTGGCGGCTCTGCTCATCTTGCAAGGGGGAGGCTACTCCTAGCTTGGCCCTGGCGGGGGCTGGGCCTTTGTCAGGGCCCCCGAATCACCAAGACTCCCCTAGCTGCTGTCGCTCTTGTTCAAAACCCTGCACAAATCCTTGTTTTAACGCAGGCTTTTAATGAAGCACCTTTTAAAAAAAAGATCTTTTAGCCATCTTATGGTCTACCCCTGGTCTGAGCTCTGGTTTATGGATCTTTTGGGGGTGCTCTGTGCTTCCTTTATGGCATTTTTATATCTCTGGTTTGTTCTTAATGGCTTGCTTCACTTTATGTTGGTAATGTGTGGTGCTTTTTACGGTGGTACATATTGTATTTACCTGCATGCCAGCTGGGAGCAGGACTTTGGAGAAGTGGCATCAGTATTTCCTGAATGAATGAATGAATGAATGAATGAATGAATGAATATTGGAAGTGGGGTTCAGTGGCAGTTCTTGTGCTTCTTTTTGGACCAGAAGTTGTGTGCAAGACACACACTTGCATGGGAACCAGAAAAAACACCACGTGAGGATCTACAACAAAATGCCCCAGAGCATTAAAGCTTGCAAACGATGTCTGCAAACAGGTGTGGTCTCAGCGATTCAGAGGCCCAAGGCAAAAGTCCATGATGGTGCCCCAGAATCACTGGCATCCCCACCAGCCCTGCCTCCTGCTGGGGCTAGGGTTGCCAAGTCCAATTCCAGAAATATCTGGGGACTTTGGGGGTGGAGCCAGGAGACATTGGGGTGGACCTAGGAGCAAGGGTGTGACAAGCATAATTGAACTCCAAAGAGAGTTTTGGCCATCAGATTTCAAAGGACTGCACACCTTTTAAATGCCTTCCGTCCATTGGAAATAATTATTAACTTGCTGACCAGATGGAGGCAGCAGCGTTCCAATTTTGTGCATAAATTTGTGAAAGATTTGAATATTTTCTACACATATACTGCAAGTTTTGTAAGACGCTCCCTAGAGGAAGGACCTGGCTGTCCAATATGGGCTTTACTCTGCTAGCGGTCCGTTGGAGCTCTTTTTGGACTTATTTATGATCTAGACTACTTGCACACTGTTGTATATATGTGCATAAATATGCACATGTAGTATGTAAAATGATGAGGCTGCTGAAAAGCACTTTTTTCTTTGTATGAATTACATTTTATAACAATATTTTTCACAGAGTGGTTGCAACTGAATTCCTTTGTGTATCTTCACCCCACCTGGGGACTGGCAACCCTAGCTGGGGCTAAGCACAGGATCACAGCAAGAGGAATCAAAAGTGTTGAAAGTATCAGTCTGGGGGACCTGGAGGATATTCAGAGAGGCAGCCGAATAAAGCCTGCCTCTGTCCCCCCTGACTGCTGGTATTCCAAAAAGGTCCCCCATCCAAGTACTTGCCAGAGTTGACCCTGCTTAGTTTCCGGGATCTGATGAGATTGGGCTTGCCTGGGCTATCCAGGTCAGGGACAAATTATCCATTTATAGGTAAGGTAAATTTTGATTGCCTGTGGCTAAAGGCCGTTACAAAATTGATCTAAATAAAACCTTGGGGGGTGGGGCTGTCAAACTGCAGCTGGCTTATGGAGACCCTGCGGAGTTTCCAAGGCAAGAGACATGGAGGGGTGGTTTGCCCTTGCCTGCTTTTGCGCAGCAACCCTGGACTTTCTTCCCAAAAACTGACCAGGGCTGGCCCTGCTTAGCTTCCTAGATAAGAAGAGACTGGGCTAGCCTGGGCTATCCAGGTCAAAGACAGATTCTAAAAGGTGGATAAAAGGATAAAAACAATAATCAATAAAAGATGCCAGCCAACAAATGAACTTTTATATTGCTTTAATCACAGGCCTTGTTTCTTGCCTAGGCTTTAGGCTGATTATGAAACTAGAAGACAATGCAATAAAAGCAGTATAAAGCATATTACAAGCAATGCAAAAAAGAGGATCACCAGCCCGAGAAGGCAATGTAGTAAAAAGAAAATCATGCATACGATAATAAGAGTGTGACAAACTACAACCATATTCCCTTTGTAAAAGCACCCACCGGAAACAATACCAAGATTAAAGGTTAACAAGCTTTTATGCTCCTGAAAAAGTGTCCTCTACCTAGTCCATGAACATTTATGCTGGAATGAAATTGTCTTTAGTATTTAAGGTGCGGCAGCTGTCCTGTTTATTCTTCTGATGTGGTTGAATCAGCGCATTGTGGATTTAGGGGGCCACAGCACCCTCTGCTGCTTATGATGAAAACTGCCACAACACAGTCTTAGAACAAAATAGGAGTCAATTGCACCTTTAAGACCGACTTAGTTTTATTCAGAACGTAAGCTTTCATGTGCATGCACACTTCTTCAGACGAGGAATGAGGTACAGTAAGCAGAGCCTTAAGGAGAACCTCATTCCTCGTCTGAAGAAGTGTGCATGCACATGAAAGCTTACGTTCTGAATAAAACTAAGTTGGTCTTAAAGGTGCAATTGACTCCTATTTTGTTCTACTACTTCAGACCAACACGGCTGCCTA
Source organism: Heteronotia binoei (assembly GCF_032191835.1). Taxonomy (NCBI): domain Eukaryota; kingdom Metazoa; phylum Chordata; class Lepidosauria; order Squamata; family Gekkonidae; genus Heteronotia; species Heteronotia binoei. Next base: position 29,350,767 of record NC_083241.1, read on the forward strand.
TTTGGATCTAACAAGACAGTCTTGTATGGGGAGGGGGGTCCCCAACCTCAGCCTGTGGGCACCTTTCGAATTCTCACACAGGATGGCGGGCTCAGCCATAAAATGGCTGCCACAGGAGGTGGAGCTGCACCCAGAGGAAGCCAAAATGCAGGGAAGAAGATGGCTAATATTTTAAAACATATACTGGGGGGGCGGGGGAGAAGAAGTGGAGGAGGAGGAGGAGGGGAAAGATTGGATATTATACCTCAAAAAGTGCACCTCGACTGCGGGTGACATGATAGAGGTTTACAAGATTATGCATGGGATGGAGAAAGTAGAGAAAGAAGTACTTTTCTCCTTTTCTCACAATACAAGAACTCCTGGGCATTCAATGAAATTGCTGAGCAGTCAGGTTAAAACGGATAAAAGGAAGTACTCCCCAAAGGGTGATTAACATGTGGAATTCACTGCCACAGGAGGTGGCGGCGGCCACAAGCATAACCAGCTTTAAGAGGGGACCATCTCCTGAGGTCAGTGGAGCTCAGAGAGCTCTTTTGCGAACTGCTCTTGAGAGTGACAGATCCAAGGTCACACCAGCAGCTGCGTGTAGAGGAGTGGGGAATCAAACCCAGTTCTCCCGGATTAGAGTTCACACTCCTAACCACTATACCAGGTGGAACAAGAGGAGTGAGTGAGAGAGAATAAACAACAGGACTGTGCTGGCAGCTGCAACTGAAACAAATGTAATTTTAATCAGCACAACCAATCTGTTCTCTGGTGACCAACTGGAAGTCCACCTGACTCCACCACTTTGTAAAAACGTTTGGTGGGCACCAGGAAAGGTTCCAGTGCACTCCATGGCACTCATGGGCACAGCATTGGGGACTGCTGTTGTGTGATGTCCCACAATTCTCATAAATATGAACCTCTAGCAATGCTACATTTTCCCTCCATGGATGAGTGCATGTAGAACACTGGGGATGTTTGGCCAGGAGAGGAGGCGGCTGAGAGGTGATGTGATCACAATCTTCAAGTACTTGAAGGGCTGTCATATAGAGGATGGTGTGGGATTGTTTTCTGTGGCCCCAAAAGGTAGGACCAGAACCAACGGGTTGAAATTAAATCAGAAGAGTTTCCGGCTCAACATTAGGAAGAACTTCCTGACCGTTAGAGCGATTCCTCAGTGGAACAGGCTTCCTCAGGAGGTGGTGGGCTCTCCTTCCTTGGAGGTTTTTAAACAGAGGCTGGATGGCCATCTGACAGTGATGAAGATCCTGTGAATTTGGGGTAGATATTTTTGGGTTTCCTGGGTTGGACTAGATGACCCTGGAGGTCCCTTTCAACTCTATATGATTGTATTCCCTTGCAATGGAATAGCTGAGTGGGCAAGGAGATTTTTGCTTCCTCGCTGCAATTTGTCCCTGCAAAGGCCAGATGTGTTTTGTTTTCTAGCATATTTCTCAAGTGTTTCCTTTTACATGTCTTCGTCGGTGAGAGCCTCAAAGTTAACGTTGGCAGGGCAAGATCAAGTGGAGAATCAATACTGCACAGTGGTTACTGTCTGACTGAGACCCGGGTTCAGATCTCTGCTTCCCTCTGAAGTTCACTGAGTGACCTTGGGCCTCCCTCTCTGCCCCCCTCTCTCTGGTCGACCTCACAGCATTGTCGCAAAGACAAAATGGGGGAGGGGAGAGCCAGGTGTGCTACGTTGAGCTCCTTAGGAGACGAAACAGATCGTCTTACATCAAACAGGCACACCGTTCCCTTAAAAGGCAGAGAGCAGAAGGAAAACATGGTTGTCTTTGTAAAAATAGTAGTGGAGACTGATTTCAGATAGTGCATTGGATAAAAGTTGGTGAAATCCAACCTGGGTAATATTGCCAAGTTTTTCAAGGGGAGGGGCTGGCATCCAACAGAGTGGCCCAATCTTGAAAACTTATCTTTGGAGGAGTTTTTTGTGTTTGTGTGTGTGCACACCTGGAAGTCATGTTGACCTCTGGTGACTGACCCCAACTGGGGGCCTGGAGGATATTCAGGGAGGTGGCCAAATAGAGCCTGCCCCCACCTTCCAACTGGATATTTCAAGGAGGTCTCCCATCCAAGTACTAACCACAGCCGACCCTGCTTAACTTCTTTTTTAAATAATATTTTATTAAGCTATATAACAACAAAGGTAAATAATACTCTCTTACAGAAGAAATAAATAAAAATCATATATATTACTCGTAGCTATGTGTAGTCATAGTCTTCAAAAGAGAAAAAAACATTTATACTTCTTTACCTATTGCATTTCTTTTGATATATTACTAAAATTAGCTGAATAGAGATACCATTTATTAACAATATTTGGAACGTCATCATAAACAATCAAATACCCTAAAATTGGAAACCAGATTGGTACAAAATTTGTACTTTGCGTAGGATTTGTCAAAAACTTCAAATTATCTGTAATTTTACTCATTGTATAAAGGTCCCAGACCTTTTTATGCCAAAGGGTAATTGTAGGTTTTTGTGTGTTTTTCCATAACTTGACTGTTATTACTTTTGCTGCATATATTAATATTACTATAATATTATTTACAATCGATGGTATATGACCCTGCTTAACTTCTGAGATCTGACAAGATCAGGCTTGCCTGGGCTGTGCTGGCCAGGTCCACTCTTGAAAACTTTGATTCGCCAGGGGGCAGCTTTGACCCCCCCCCCCCCACACACACAGGTGCTGAAACCAGCCCCGTCAGGCTTCTCTGAAGCTACGTACAGACAATTGCCTTTTCACACACAGGCCTAGGGCACCGTACAGCAGTCATTGTCTAGTGTGTACCGATCTTTTTCCCCCTGCTCCCCTGTGGTCAAACTAGTCCCTCCGGTTTCTGTGGCGCTTCGAGTGATACTTGAAAAAAGCCCAAACAAGCTGTCCGCTGCATAATCTCCCTCCTCCAGGGCACAAGCAAGGGGGGGGGGGGTTGTGTGCACCTGTGTGCATTTCCCTCCATGTGCGGGAGTGTTGCACGCATGCCACATACAAGCAGTTTGCAAGAAATAAACCAAGGCAGGTTTGTGCTTGTCTGATAAAGCTTTCCCGCCTTCCATCCCTGGGGGGAAAGGAGGAAAGGAAAGGTCCCCTGTGCAAGCACCAGTCGTTTCTGACTCAGGTGACGTTGCTTTGACAACATTTTCACGGCAGACTTTTTATGGGGTGGTTTGCCATTGCCTTCCCCAGTCCTATACGCTTTTCTCCCAGCAAGCTAGGTACTCAAGGCAGGTCTATAAATACGTTAAATAAACTTTCTGTCTTTTGGCAGATGGATGGGTATCAAGCCATAAGATTAATTGGCTGACAGCTAACAGCTCCGTGGATTCTTGTCAATCAATAGGCTTTAAGAATTGCAAGGGGAGTAACCATATTGGTCTGTTGCGGCAAAATATAAACAGTCTGTGGTCTATCTAAAAGATGGACAATATTCAGTTCCAAGCATCAGCTTTTGTGAGTTAAGAGTCCATTTCTTCAGCTACAGATCCGCAAAGGCTTAAGACACAGACTTTGTTTTGCTGCTTCAGACCAACCTCAGCTACAGGTCTACAAAGGCTTAAGACAGGGGTGTCGAACTGATTTGTTATGAGGGCCGGATCTGACATAAATGAGACCATGCTGGGCCAGGCCATGTGTGTATCTATTTAATATTAGGTAGCGTAGATATAAACTTTATAAAGGACATAGACAAACACAATTAAATATTTTTTCCCAAAACTTAAAAAAACGTGCTTAAAACGTTAGCACTAATTGGTCTTAAAGGTGCTTTCTTTGTATTTCTCCCATGGGATTCAGGGAATTGGGCAAAGGAAGCTGTGGCTCTTCCCTTCCCCAGGGGACTGAGGGGAGCCTCAGCCAATAGAAGGAAGAGAGGCTTGGCTCAATAGCTCTGCTGTGCAATTGAGAGAGCCTGGGAAAACAAGCTGTGCCTCCCCCCTTCTTCCCCAAGAGAGGAGCCTCAGCCAATGGAGAAAATAGAGGTTTTGCTCTGTAGCTCCTGTGCAATTGAGCAAGCCTTGCAAAGCAAGCTGTTTATGCAGAAGGAAGCAAGATATAAGGAGAAAGAAGCATATGACAGCCAGCTGCTTGGAGGCTTGATAGGAGACTTCTGGGGGTCTGATTCGACCCCCAGACCGCGTGTTTGACACCCCTGGCTTAAGACATAACCCAAATACTTTGAGTTCAGAGGCACTTTTAGGGCCAACCAAGTTGAATTCTGGGTAGAAGCTTTCACACAGGTTTCTACAGATACACACGAAAGCTTATACTCATGAAAGCTTATACTGGCAAAGTGGAGATTTGAGTCAGGGTCTGCCAGATCACAGCCCTTTGATATTCTAATCATTACACAATCCTTTCATGAATTTGCCTAATCCCCTTTAAGCACATCAGAAGAGCCCTGCTGGATCAGACCAGGGGTCCATCTAGTCCAGCATCCTGTCTCATGCAGTGGCAAACTGGTTCCTCTGGAGGGCCAACAACGGGGCATAGAGACCAAGGCCTTCCCTTGATGTTACCTGGGATCTGGAGGTTGACTACCTCTGAACATGGAGGTTCCATTTAGTCTGGACTTTTTTTTAAGCAGGAACACAGTTCCAGCTGACTTAGCACCAGAGGGTGTGGCCTAATATGCAAATGAGTTCCTGTTGAATTTTTTTCCCTCAAAAAAAGCCCTGCGTTTAGTTACTAGGGCTGCTAGCCACTGACAGACCTCTGCTCCATCCATCTATCTTTTTCCCATGTCATCTCAGCCTGCTGCCGGTGCCTCCAACTGAGAGCCAGTTTGGTCTGAGAGAACCCAGTTTAATTCCCACTCCTCTACTTGCACCTGCTGGAATGGCCTTGGGTCAGCCATAGCTCTTGTAGGAGTTGTCCTTGAAAGGGCAGCCTCTGTCAGAGCTCTCTCAGCCCCACCTACCTTACAGGGTGTCTGTTGTGGTGGTGGTGGTGGTGGGGGGAAGTAAAGGAGATTGTGACCCGTCTGAGATTCAGAGAGGAAAGCTGAGCTCTTTTGAACGTGTCAGTATGTATTCTCTATCTAGGGAGTTTATTTTGCAGCTTTTTATTTTTTATCATATATCTACTTCTTGAACTTTGCCTGTCTGAATCTGACCCTAGACAATGGTATAGATGTGCTATTATAGGGGGACAGGGGGATTTAAAGGCGTAAGCTTTTGTGAATATTTGACTGCACTTGTTGTATATCGTTGGCTTTTTAAAAGTTTAATTTAAAAAGAATGGGAAAAAATATGCCAGCTAAATAAAGAGTCCAGAAGCACCTTTTTAAAAAAAGAGGGAAAAGAAGAGGGCAGGATATAAATCTAATCTTCCTTCATGAGGCAGGGAGAACTCCTCCGCATCCCACCCGCAACCCAGTCGAAAGCTGCTTAAACTTGCCCCTGGAGATCCGTCCTCCGGGAGGGCGCGGGGGGGGGGGAGAAAGGCGAGGCGGGCGGCCCCTTTAAGGGGCGGGCGAGGCGTCGCCCAGCCGGGCTGCACCAGCCGCTCCCACATGACACGCTGACATCAGCCGCATCCGAGGACCCGCCGCTGGGACCCCTCCCCTCCCCTGCCCGCCTTCCCCGTCGCCGCCTCGCAGCCATGTCCGCCGGTCAAGCCTACAACGAGGAGAAAGGCGGCTCGTCCAGCCTGGGGGAGCCTGAATATGGGCACGATCCGGCCAGCGGGGGCATCTTCTCCTCGGATTACAAAAGGTGGGGATTGCACGGGGCGGCGCCGTTTTGCACGACCCCCTATTTGAGGAAAAAGCAACCGAGGGAAGGGAGATTGGATTGCCTCGGGTTGCAAACGCCTCGCATCTGGCCCTGGTTCGTTCTCGCCTCTTGCCGCGGGGGGGGGGGGGCAGCCGGGGGGGGCGGGAGAGCGTTGCTCGGGGAGGCCGTGCTTGCAATTGTGCAAGTTGCAAAAAAATAGACGCCCCCCCCCCCTCGCTAGCCGGCGCTCCTTTTCTTTTTTTCCCTTTTTTTTTGCTTTGCAGAGCTGGCCCAGATTTTGCGCTCCCTCGGCCCCACCCCCCACCCCTCTCCGGAGTGACGTGGAGGCTCCCGGGAGCCAATCGGCGCCCGGAACCCCCCCCCCCCCAACAGCACAGGTGCGAAGGCGAGAGGATCCGGGCAAACGCTGGCCAGGCCTTTAGAGATGGGGGGAAGGAATAGGACTGGAGTCAGAAAGCTCCACCTTTTCACCCCAAGCTTGTGCTCCCTTGGAGGAGAAAAATATCCTCTGCATGTGCTCAGGGGAGAGGAATGTCCTCTGTATGTGCTGGGGTGGGGGGTGTTATTTCTCCTGGTGCTAGAAGACAACATTGGGGGGCTGAACTGAAGCTCAGATTGAATCTGCTTGCTCATCCCTCCCCTCAGCATAAATATTGGGGGGTAGGCTGGTTGATGCTGTTAGGGCTCTGAACCCTGTTATACTGGAGGGAGGGGCTCAAAAAATGAATGAATGAACAAAATATTTTAACCCTGGTACAGGCAGTTGAAAAGACGCGGCTAGTGAAGGAGGGCTCAGGTTTCGGTTGCTGTGATTTCTGCAGCGAAGTGCAGAGATGGGTTTTGGTTCTGATTGACATTTTGGTTCTGATGGACATTGGCTTCCAGAGTTAAATCAATCCCCCCCCCCCCACCTGCTACAGCAGGTCCCTGAATGGGGCAGGGCTTTTCAGCATCTGGGTGCCCCTAGATGGCAGCCTCTAGTTCAGAGGCGGCCAAACTTGCTTAACATAAAAGCCGCATAGAATAAATGTCTGAGAGCCGCAAGACATGAATATCAGATGTCTGAGAGCTGCAAGACAGGCAGACGTGAAAGAAGGGAAACAGATGAGGGGGGGGAGGTGAAGGGAGGGGGGAAAGAGAGCAACTTTAACTTGAAATGCATTCTCCAAGCTGTCAGCTAGCTTGGCTTGAAGAAGTGATTTAAAGAGAGAAATGCCTTCTCCAAGCTGGCTGACGGGGCAGTGGGGGCTTCGAGAGCCACACAATATGTGTGAAAGAGCCACAGTTTGGCCACCCCTTCTCTAGTTCATGAAGACCAATCTGTTGGGCTCAAGCAACACGTTTCCCCAAATAGCTGGCTCTCTCCTCCAGCCATGCATGCGTGTGACAACATACTCAGATATGTGGGGATTTCTCGAGAACTGCCCACACAACCTTTGCGATAACTATAGGTGTTAGTGAGCCCGTGTGGTGGGGCAGTGAAGCTGATGATACTGTGTGCTGAGCTTGACAAAGGCCGGATTTTGGCACCCAAATCACAACAGCAATTTGAGCACAATGGGCAGTTTAGCGTCCAAAGTTGGTCTGTGCTGGGTTCAACCCGTGTCGTGGGCAAGCGATTTGATGTGTACTGCCATAGATGGAAGTCAACATAGATTGACTGAAAATCAGATCTGAAAAAGACACAGAAGGCAACATCATGGGAAGGCCTCAGCCTATATGACGTGTGGCTGGACCTCCAGAAGAGCTGGCTGGCCACTGTGTGAAGCAGGATGCTGGACTAAATGGACCACTGGTCTGATCCAGCAGGGCTCTTCTTGTGTTCTTATGAAGGCCTTGGTCTCTCTGGCCTGTTGTTGCCTGTGTGAGACAGGATGCTGGACTAGATGGACCACTGGTCTGATCCAGCAGGGCTGCTCTTGAGTTCTTATGAAGGCCTCAGCCGCTATGCCCTGTTGTTGGCCCCTCAGAGGAACTGGCTGGGCCTTGTGTGAGACAGGAGGCTGCACTATATAGATGACTGGCCAGTCCAGTAGGGCTCTTCAGATGTTCTTATCAGGAAAAACCTCAGCCTTGTTATGACGGTTCCAGTGTCGTTACATGGTGCATGTGTTTCCCCGGACCCACCAGCTGGTATGAACTGGACCTGGAGAAACACATACCACGGGGGAGTCACAACATTATCTAGGAAGTCTTATTGTGTAGGATGCATTTTTTTGTGTGCCTTTCTGTGTTGGGTGTAACTGGCAGTTTCACCTTGAATTACCCTGGCAGACCTGTAAGACCTTCTGGTGCCATCTCGTCTGGGCTTAGAACAGGGGTGGTTAAACTTGCTTAATGTAAGAGCCACATCGAATTTGAGAGCCGGAAGGAGGGGGGTGGGAGAGGTAGAAAGAAAGCAACTTTAATGCATTCTCCACGCCACTGGCTGGCTTGGCTTAGAGAACTGATTTAAAGAGAGAAATGCCTTTTCCAAGCTGCCCAATGGGGCAGTGGGGCCTTCAGGAGCCACACGATATGTGTGAAAGAGCCACATGTGGCTCCCGAGTCGCAGTTTGGCTGCCCTGGCTTAGAATAACACTTCCATTGACGTGCCTGTTTGTGTTTCATTCCCTGACTTTAAAATTCTGTTCGTTTTATTTACACTCCACTTTTCTTCCCAGTAGGGACCTCAAGCAGTTTTCATTGTTCCCCTCTCCTCCATTTTATCCTCTCGGCAACCCCGGGAAGTAGATTCAGATGGGGAGCCCTGTTGGTCTGAAACAGCAGAAGAAAGTTGGAGTCCAGTGACACCTTGAAGACCAGCAAAGTTTGATTCTGGGTCTAGGTTGTCATGTGCACCTGAGGAAGCGTGCCTGCACACAAAAGCTTATACCATGAATGAAACTCAGTTGGTCTTAAAGGTGCCGCTGGACTGAAAGTTTGTTCTGCTGCTTCAGACCAGCACAGCTACTCACCTGGCTACCCCACATCAGCGGAGTTATACCTGGGGTGAAGTGACAGGATGCAGGCAACAGCCATCACTTCCAGCTGTGGGCAGCGCTGGGTACCTGGAGACATTTTTAGTCCTGTCTTGCTCCAAACATTTTTTTTCCCCAAAGCTTCCATGCCAAGATGTGCCACTTGCCCCAGCTTGGACAAAAGCCCAAATCCTCGTGGATTTCAGCCCCCAAATTACAGTTCTTCATATGGTGATGTCCAGGGCAGCTGGTGCCCAATATTCCTTTAGCAGGGGGGTCAAACATGCAGCTCAGGGGCCGAATCAGATTCCCAGAGGGCTCTTATCAGGCCCCTGAGCAACTGGCTGTCATCTGCTTCCTTCTCCCTCTCTCTTGCTTCCTGCTGCATCACGGCTTGCTTTGCCAGGCTTGCTCATTCACACAGGAGCTACAGAGCAAAGCCTCTATTTTCTCCATTGGCTGAGGCCCCTCCCTTGGAAGGAAGTGGGGAGGCAGAGTTTGCTTTGCCGGGCAGTCTCAATTGTACAGCAGAGCTACTGGGCCAAGCCTCCCCTCCTTCTATTGGCTGAGGCTCCTTTCCCTCAGTCCCCTGAGGAGGAAGGAGAGAGCCAGAGCTTCCTTTGACCTGTTCCCTGGATCCCATGGGAGAAAGACAAAGAAAGCACCTTTAAGACCACTGAGTGCTATGTTTTAGGGTTGTTTTTTTAAAATTGTGTTTGTCTGGGTCCTTTATAACGTTTATATCTCTGCTACCTAATCTTAAATAGGTACACACATGGCCTGGCCCAGCATGTCTCGGCCCAATCTGACCTGGCCCGGCCCAACAAAGTCTCATTTATGTCAAATCCGGCCCTCATAACAAATGAGTTCGACACCCCTGCTTTAGGGTGTCCTCTTACTGAAGTCAGGGAGCTCTTCCCCAATATGACTGAACTGGCAGCTGTGGGTGTGTTTTAGTGGAACTAGTTCCTAGAATTGCAGGGCCTTCCAAAATCGCAGAGAGAAGATTGGGACCATGGGATCCTCTGCTGAAAACTCCTGGTGCCTGATTTGTGCTGCGCTGAGTTCTATGATCTAGGCAGTGGTCTAAGCTGTGCCATTTGCATATATTTGCATGGCATGTGTTTTTTTCTTAGGGGATGCCGTTTCAGTGCCCTGCTTGAGGCATTTTACAGCATAACAATTTTAAAAACAAGGCCTTGCACATAAATGGCTTTCTTAAAAAAAAACCCAGGTAAAACAAAACCTGTAATTAAAAGCCTGGGCAAAATATGTGTTTTAGCCTGGTGCCTAAAAGAAAATGGAGTAGGTGCCAGGCAAGCCTCAAGGGGTGGGTGTTCCAAAGGCAAGGTGCCACCACAGAAAAGACCCTGTCTCTAGTCTCCACCCCCTTTGCTTCTGAAGGCACAGAGAGCAGGCTCTGAGAGGCAGATACAGTGGAGGGCAGAGTAGTATGAGAGGAGATGCTCCTTTGGGCTTGTGATTTTTGGCTTCAGTGGGCACAAAAAGGGTGAAAAGCTGCCGCCGCTTGAAATAGGCATTTCTGGTTGTTATTTGCTTCCTGTGTACCCACCTTTTCCCCCAGTGGTATACAGCATTCTCCCTTTCTCCATGTTGTCCTCAGACCAACCCTGTGAGGTGGGCTGGGCCACATGCGTGACCGGCTCAAGGTCACCCAATCAGCTTCTGTGGCAGAGTGGAGATTCACACCAGGTTCCCCGCCCCCCTCGGATCCTAATCTGATGTTCTAACCACCACGCCATGCCAGGTCCCTTATTTGCCTATCTTCTGGTTTCTGAGATTGCCCCAGACCTTGCTATTAAACTTGTCATCATAAGGCCTAGAAACCTGAGAATGTTTTAAATAAGAGATTGGGTTCTCCAGGTGCTAAGATGCAACTAGCATCAAAATATGAGCTATGTTTGAACTGAACAAAAACTTTTCATGTGGTTTTGCACTTATTCTAAGTATTTTCCTTTTGCCACATTGTCAGGTCTGTCCCGCTGCGTTGCTTGGGGCCGGCATGCTCCTTAAAATGCAAAATCCTGTGCTTACATTTGCCTCCCCTTTTTTCCCTTGGAGCCTGGGCCTGTGAAGACTGCTGAGCCTCTTCCACTGGGTGGATAAGAGCTCTTCTGGTACATTGGACAGCTCACTGCTCTAAAGCGGTGGGGAGTGATGATGCCTTGTGCTACTAGCAAACCTGGCTGGTGTTTCTAATATTGTAGAGCAGATTGCCGGGATGGAAGAGGCGGGTCCCTTTTGCAGGGAGAGGGAGAGCCAGTTTCGTGTAGTGGTTAAGCATGCGGACTCTTATCTGGGAGAACTGGGCTTGATTCCCCACTCTTCCATTTACAGCTGCTGGAATGGCCTTGGGTTAGCCATAACTTTGGCAGAGGTAATCCTTGAAAGGGCAGCTGCTGTGAGAGCCCTCTCAGCCCCACCCACCTCACAGGGTGTCCGTTGTGGGGGGAGAAGATATAGGAGATTGTGAGCCACTCTGAGTCTCTGATTCAGAGAGAAGAGTGGGGTATAAATCTGTTGTCGTCTTCTTCTAAGAGGGAGACCCCTCCTTCTTTGGAGGCAGTGATTGACGGCAGGGGGGGGGAGGTCCCACCTGTGCAATGGTTTGAATCAGTTGCCTATCTGTAGCTGGAAAGGAAGGACATAAAGGCAGATCTCCCAATGACAGCAGCCCCATCTATAAGCAGGGCTTTTTTTTTTTTAGCAGGAATTCCTTTGCATATTAGCCCACACCTCCCTGATGTAGCCAATCCTCCTGGAGCTTACAGTAGACCCTGTGCAAACAGCCCTGTCACCTCTTGGAGGATTGGCTACATCAGGGGTGTGTGGCCTAATATGCAAAGGATTTCCTGCTACAAAAAAAGCCTTGTCTATAAGTATTGTGTTATGGGATGACACCCCTATATGGATCCTCTGCGTTGCATTCTTAAGCCACAGACTACTGACCGCAGTTGGGACATTCTGCTGTTACAATGAAGGGCTGCTGTGCATCATGGCTACTGGGCGAAGGGTTCGGTACATGGAATTTTCTTTGGAAGCCTCTGTGCACAAGCTGGGATGGAGGCCTTTGTCCTGAGAACATATCTTTTGAAGCCATGCAGAGAGACAGCAGCCAGGCACTTGTTGTTGTTTAGTCCCACAGTTGAGTTTGACTCCTTGCGACCCCATGGACCAAGTCACGCCAGGCCCTCATGTCTTCCACCATCCTCCGAAGTCTGCTCAAATTCGTGTTTGTTACATCAGTAACACTGTCCAGCCATCTCCTTTTTTGCTGTCCCCTTCTTCTTTTGCCTTCTGTCTTTCCCAGCATCAGGGTCTTCTCCAGTGAGTGCTCCCTTCTCATTTGGAGGCCAAAGTATTTGAGCTTCAGCTTCAGCATCTGACCTTCCAGGGAACAGTCTGGGTTGATTTCCCTTAGGACTGACTGATCTTCTTGCAGTCCAAGGGACTCTCAAGATTCTTCTCCAGCACCACAGCTCAAAAGCATCTATTCTTTTGTGCTCGGCCTTCCTTATGGTCCAGCTCTCACAACCATACATTACTACTGGGAATACCATTGTTTTGACTATACGGGCTTTTGTTGGCAGGGTGATGTCGCTACTTTTTATTATACTGCCCAGGTTCGCCATAGCTGTCCTCCCAAGGAGCAAACATCTTTTAATTTCATGGCTACAGTCACCATCTGCAGTGATCTTGGATCCCAGAAATGTGAAGTCTGTCACAACTTCCATGTCTTCCTCTTCTATTTGCCAAGGTGTGATGGGACCGGATGCCATGATCTTAGCTTTTTTGATGTTGAGTTTCAAGCCTACTTTTGTGCTCTCCTCTTTCACCCTCAACAAGAGGTTCTTTAGGTCCTCCTCACTTTCGGCCTTCCTTGTGGTCCAACTCTCACAGCCACGCATTACTACCGGGTGCAGCCCTAAAAGGGGGTCCCTGCATTTTAGCTTCATCTGTCCCTGCAACAGCAGTTCTAGTCTGAGCGATGTGTTCCTAGGAAGGATTGAGATGTGCCTTGGCACAACCCCCCTGCAGACAGCCAGAAGAAGAAGAAGAAGACTGCAGATTTAAACCCTGCCCTTCTCTCTGAATCAGACTCAGAGCGGCTTACAATCTCCTATATCTTCTCCCCCCACAACAGACACCCTGTGAGGTGGTGGGGCTGAGAGGGCTCTCACAGTAGCTGCCCTTTCAAGGACAACTCCTGCAATAGCTATGGCTAACCCAAGGCCATTCCAGCCGCTGTAAGTGGAGGAGTGGGGAATCAAACCCGGTTCTCCCAGATAAGAGTCTGCACACTTAACCACTACACCAAACTGGCTCTCTACTGAGTTGGGTAGGGTGGGATGTTGGCCATGCAATTTCCTTTCTGGCAGCATTAGAGCACCAGCCTTCGGGGAAAGTGTGGCAGAGGAGTTCCTTTCTCCCCCCACTCCAGTGTACTTTGTCCCTTTGTGATATGGCTCATGGTTTCCTTCTGCAAATGTTGCCATCAGCTAGGAGCATCACTGATTTTCTCCCGAAGACTAGCTCACACATGCACCTCCCAACTCTAATTTTTCTCTGATTAAGCTACAAGTAAGCATGTCATTCTTCATTTATAGCTTATCTTCCTCCCCACTGGGGGAACCCAAAGTGGTCTCCATCAGTCTCCTTTCCTCTGCTTTCCCCTCACAACAGCCCTGTGAGGTAGGCTAGGCTGGGAATGCATGGCCCAAGGTCACCCAGACAGCTTCAGTGGCAGAATGAGGATTCAAAACCGGGTCTCCCTGATCATAGGCCAACACTCTTAACTGCTACACCACCCTGACTCTTGAACTTTTCCTGCAAAAAAAATCTGTTGCATGTTGGATTCATGGGTATAGTAAGCCAGTAATTTCATTCAGCAGAGTGCACTCAAAGGCTATACACAGCAGTAGCTTCTTTGTTCTGGATGTGGTAGCCAAGCTACAGAGTTACACAGAGCCAGTTGTCAGTTTCAAAACTAATAAAAGAAAAAAAAAAGAGTTTTTCTATTTAGTGAAATCCATTCTAGATAGGATAGGTAGAGATAGGATCTAACTAGACCAGGGGTGGCCAAACTTGTGTAACACAAGAGCCACATAGAATAAACATCAGATGTTTGAGAGCCAAAAGTCATGAACATCAAATGAAGGAAGGAAGGAAAATGGAGGGAAAATAGATGGAGAGAGAGGTGGAAAGAAAGCAACTTTAACTTTAAATACATATTCCAAACTGCTGGCTGGCTTGGAGCAGTGATTTAAAGAGAGAAACGCCTTCTCCAGGTTGGCTGATGAGGAGGTGGGGACTTCAAGAGCCACATGTGGCTCCCAAGCCACAGTTTGGCCACCCCTGAACTAGACTAACTATGATGGTTGCAGATATGCATTGCCTGCATCCATGGTGCCAAAGATGGAGAGCAAATGTGCTCCTCCTTTGTGTGTGTGAGAGAGAGAAAGGAAGGAAGGAATAAGTCAATCCCCTGAGAATATTGGTTTACACATCAAAGGGACAGAGACAGAAGAGTAAACAGGAAGGATGCTTGCTCATAGTTTTTGCCTTTCTGTCTGTCTGACTCTCTTGTAATCCCCCTTCTGGAGGCTGAGGCTAAGAGATAGCGTCTGGTCCTTCTCTTCCAACATTGTTAACCATCCTATATAAAAATGCATATTGTAATCCCTTTTAAGGGAACTAGCATTTGACTCCCAGGCAGGGGTGTGTCCTTCTCCCCCCCCCCCCCGCCATCCGTGCCAGCCTCAGCATGCGGGTCTTGGGGAAAGCACAGTCTAGCCCCTTGTTTCTTCTGGGGGGAGCCCATGGGCTTGGTGTTCATTCCTTTTCTAGGAGCCTGGATGAGGCCATATCAAGGTGGACCAGTGGGTGCCCCCTACCTTGGGCACCCCCCACTAAAGTTGTTTTTGCTCCCTATAGAGTCTTTTAATTTATATTTGCATTAAATTACAAAAGCAATTTCAATTTTAAGGAATTTTCAAGAACATTTCAGGGTTGAAAGGGGGCAAAAAACCCCCCAAACCACCCAGCCCTTCAGCTGTCAGTTGCTGAAACAGTTACTTGGTGCCAGGTTGGTGTAGTAGTTAAGTGTGTGGACTCTTATCTGGGAGAACCCGGTTTGATTCCCCACTCCTTCACTTGCGGCTGCTGGAATGGCCTTGGGTCAGCCATAGCTCTTGTAGGAGTTGTCCTTGAAAGGGCAGCTTCTGGGAGAGCTCTCTCAGCCCCACCCACCTCACAGGGTGTCTATTGTGGGGGAGGAAGATAAAGGAGATTGTGAGCCACTCTGAGATTCGGAGTGGGATATAAATCCAATATCATCATCATCTTTTTTCTGGAATAAACTTCCTCCTCCTCCCAGGTGCTGCTGAGCTCTTAATTTGAGAGTGGTAGAAGGGGTCATTGAAGGCCAGGACAGCAGCCAATTCCTTCCACCTGGGGCTGCACTTTCCACAGGAGAGGATTCCCCAATGATGACATCATCACTCGCCCCACCCTTCTCATCTCCCAGCTGGCCAGGAGGGTCTCCTGGAGCCCTTCCGGCCCCACCCACTAAGGAAAACTCCCTTCCCATCAGCCCCCCTCCATGCTGAAAACAACAAAAAAGGGTTCTTTTCTTATGTTCAGAGTAAGAAAAAGAGCAGGGACACGGTAGGCCCGTTGCAAGGGCAAGAAAGTGAAATTGTAACAGGTAATGAAGAGAGGGTGGAACTGCTCAGTTCCTACTTTTCCTCAGTCTTCTCTTCTGAGGGGAACGGTGCTCAACATGGCAAAAACAGAACATATAAGGAGGGTATGAAGTTCCAACCTAGGATCAGCGTAGGGGTAGTACATAAACACCTAGTTCCTTTAAATGAAACTAAGTCCTCAGGGCCAGATAAATTGCATCCAAGGGTTCTAAAAGAGCTTGCGGGTGTGATTTCTGAGCCTCTGGCTATTATTTTTGAGAATTCTTGGAGAATGGGAGAGGTGCTGGTGGCAGAAGAGAACTCACCTTCCCCTCGAAGCTTAACTTCTGGAGTTCATACCCATCAGTCTGGTTACAGTCATTATTTTGTTGTCTTCACTTAATTTATATCCCACCCTTCTCTCCAAGGGGGACCTAAAGTTCTCTTCCCCGCCATCTGTAGCCAGACAACAACCCTGTGAGGTAGGCTAGTCTGAGAGGCTGTGACTGGCCCAAGATCCACCCGGAGTGCTTCCATGAGAAGAACGGAAATTCAAACCTCAGACTCCCAGGACCTAGACAACCAGTTTGGTGTAGTGCAGGCGTGGCCAAACTGCACTTCGGGAGACACATGGGGCTCTTGAGACCCCCACCACCCCATCAGCTGGCCTGGAGAAGGCATTTCTCTCTTTAAATCACTCCTCCATCCATGTAAAATTAAAGTTGCTTTCTTTCCACCACCACCCCTCTCTCATCTCTTTCTCTCTCTGTCTGTCTGTCTATCTATCGTCTGTCTATCTCCTTCCTTCCTTCCAGCTCTCAGACATCTCCCATTCTTTCTCTGTGGCTCTTACATTACACAAGTTTAGCCACCCTTGGTGTAGTGCAGGGGTGGCCAAAGGTAGCTCTCCAGATGTTTTTTTGCCTACAGCTCCCATCAGCCCCAGCCATTGGCCATGCTGGCTGGGGCTGATGGGAGTTGTAGGCAAAAACATCTGGAGAGCTACCATTGGCCACCCCTGGTGTAGTGGTTAAGAGCAGCAGACTCTACTCTGGAGAACTGGGTTTGATTCCTTTCTCCTCCCTCCTCCACATGTAGCCGGCTGGGTGACCTTGGGCCAGACACAATTTCTTGCAGAGCTGTTTTCCCTCAAGAGCAGTTTACTCGGAGCTCTCTCAATCACAGCTGCCTCATAGGGTGTCTGCTGGGGGGAGGTGGAGAGAAAGCGATCATAAGTCGCCTTAGGGTAATGGAGGAGTGGGCTATAAAAGCCGGCTCTTCTTCTTCTGGTCCCACACTCTGACCATTTAGCCCACTGTGGCTCTCATTTTACCACAAAGATGCAGGTGTGGCTTTTTATAACACTCCCCCTCCCCCAGTTTGATAAGTAAAGCTGCAGTTTTGATTTTGGAACAAAGTTTGTGTCCGGCAGCACCTTTAAGACCAACAACGTTTAATTCTGCTGCTCTGGAGCCACATATTGTGTGGCTCTCGAAGCCCTCACCACCCCATTGGCTGACTTGGAGAAGGCATTTGTCTCTTTAAATCACGTCTCCAAGCCAAGCCAGCTGGCAGCTTGAAGAATGCATTTAAAGTCGCTTTCTTTCCACCCCTCCCTCCTTCCCCTCTTCCACCATCTGTTTGCCTGCCTGCCTTACTGTCTTGCAGCTCTCAAACATCTGACATTCATGTTTTGCGGCTCAAACATCTGACTTCATTCTAAATGGCTCTTACATTAAACATGTTTGGCCACCAGACTCCCAACTTTGTTCTGCTGCTTCAGTTCAGGCCAACGCGGCCGCCCGTCTGAATCTCTGGCTTTTTAACGCGATGCAATTAAACTGTGCAGGGCTGTGATCAGACCCTTTAGGGAATGCACTTTCGGCGTACTTTAAAAGTGGACTTTGCTGTGTGGGCTGGCAAAATCCAGTTGGAAAGCGCGTTGAAAGTGTATTGTTATTTAGCGCGTTTGATCGCAGCCTAAGGGTGTGGGGTGCGCTTTTCCCGCGCGGCCGCCAGGTGCCGCTGCCGGGGCCTTGGCTCTGGCTCGGGGCGTCGAGGGCTCGCCGGCTGCCGCGGCGTCTGGTTTCAAGGGGAGAAGGAAAGCGAGCGTGGCAGGCGGGCTGGAGGCGGAGTGAGCGGCGACGGCGGCTGCTGCTGGGCGCCGCGATAAGGGCACGCCCTCCTCAGGGCAAGCCCGCAGCCGACGCGAGCCGCGGCAGCAGGCGCTGCGCTTTTGCAAACGTGGCTGAGGCCGGCCGTCGGAAGAAAGAAGGGATTGCGGCGCGGAGCTGCAGCGTCCGCCAGGGACTCCCGGAGAGGCGCGTCGAGCCTCCTCTCCCCTCGGGGTTCCTGAGCAGCGGCACTCTTGCCGGGGCAGCCTCCTCCCCTGCTTGGGCGAGCGGCGCCGTCGAGGAGCCGAGGCTGCTGCTGGGCGACTTCCCTGGGTGGGCGACATGCAGAAGCTGCTGCAGCAGCTGCCGGCCAGCGCGGCCAACTTGGTGAAGTCCCAGCACGGGGGCGGCGGCGGCGGCGGCGGCGGGGAGGCCAAGAGCCCGGTGCTGGGGAGCGACGGCTCGCAGCAGCAGGTCTGGTACAGCGCCCTCGAAGGGGACGAGATGCGGCTGCTGAAAGCCCCCGACCCCCACGAGCCCGCCGCCTCCCCGCCCGACAGCAGCGCCGACGGCAGCGTGGCCCAGCCGCTACGGTAGGAACGCTTTGGGGAGGAAACGCAGCCAAGCGGCTAGTCCTCAAGAGGCTCTTTCCCCCCTTGCTTGCCCTGCTCTTCTGTGCTCCCTCCTTCCTCTCTCTCAGCTCGGGTGAGCAGCCTCTGAATGCGCCTGTTTCCTACTGGCGTGCAAAAAGAGCCGCCTTTGGCTCACGGTTGCCAACCTCCAGGTGAGGCCTGGGGATCCCCCGGTGAGGCCTGGGGATCCAATATTACAACTGGTTTTCAGGTGACGGGTCATTTCCCTTTGGAGAAAATGGCTGTTTTGGAAGGCGGATCCTCAGGCGTTATCCCCTGCTGAGGCCTTGTCTCTCCCCTAACTCCATCTCTCTCGTCTCCCAAGAATTTCCCAACCCAAAGTTGGCAACCCAGGCATGTTATTTAAGTGTTGCCTGTTGTGTGCCATGGGATTATGGTCTGGTAGCTTTTCCTGCTTGAGTTGATACCAGCATTGACCCGCAACAGTGCAGTAATTGTACGGGTTTTATTTGATCAGTGATTTAATTGGTATATAATGAGGCCTGTGGCGCAGAGTGGCAAAGCCGCAGTACTGCAGTCCTAAGCACTGCTCACGACCTGAGTTCGATCCCGGCAGAAGCTGGGTTCAGGTAGCTGACTCCAGGTTGACTCAGCCTTCCATCCTTCCGAGGTCAGGAAAATGAGTTCCCAGCTTGCTGGGGGGAAAGTGTAGATGGCTGGGGAAGGCAATGGCAAACCACCCTGTAAAAAGTCTGCCATGGAAGCATTGTGAAAGCAACGTCACCCCAGAGTCTGAAACGACTGGTGTTTGCACAGGGGACCTTTCCTTTTTTCCTTTAAATGGTATACATTTGCACTGGAAGGAACCCCCCCCCACACACACACACACTAATTCTTTGTGTGTGTGTGTTTTTTATATAACTGCTGAAAATAAACTTTTTTCTTCCAGTCTTCCCAATTACTCTAGGCACCTTCTTAATGAATAAAGTTTTGATCTATTAATCTCATCTATTCCCAGTGTGCTTCTATAGAATGGACTAACTCTGAATCAGATTGTGCTGTTAATCGAGTAAACGTCGTGGCCCTGATGAATTACAAAAGAAATATCTAACTTTTGGGAGTGGGGGAGAAGGACGGACATGCAGGTCTCTTGCAAGATCCAGCGACTCCTAGTCTTTTCTGGCCGTTCAGGGTTGCGACCTTCGAAGCCTCACTACTGTCCAGTTCCTTTCTTTGCAAGTTCACTTTAGGCACAAGGTCGGCCACTTGAATACGAAAACTCCTGTTCGGCTGTTTGGGTCTTCCTGTGCGGGAAACTTTGGGTCCAGTCCTCTCTGCCGACCCATAGTTCCTTCATGTGGCTTTGTTCTAAACCAGGGGTGTCAAACTCATTTGTTATGAGGGCCAGATCTGACATAAATGAGACCTTGTTGGACTGGGACATGTCGGATTGGGCCGAGCCGTGTTGAGCCGGGCCATGTGTGTACCTATTTAAGATTAGGTAGCAGAGATATACATTTTATAAAGAACACAGACAAACACAAATATATTTAACTTAAAACATGCTTAAAATGTTAGCACTCATTGGGTTTAAAGATACTTTCTTTGTATTTCTCCCATAGGATCCAGGGAGCTGGGCAAAGGAAGCTCTGGCTCTTTCCTTTCCTCCCCAGGGGGCGGGGGGGAGCCTCAGCCAACAGAAGGAAGAGAGGCTTGGCTCAGTAGCTCTCTGTGCAATTGAGAGAGCCTGGCAAGACAAACTATTCCCCCTTCCTCCCCAAGGGAGGAGCCTTAGCCAATGGAGAAAATAGAGGTTTTGCTCTGTAGTTCCTGTGTGATTGAGCAAGCCCTGAAAAGCAAGCTGTTATTCAGAAGGAAGCAAGAGAGAGGGAGAAGGAAGCAGATGCCAGCCAGTTGCTCGGGGGCCTGATTCAGCCCCAGGGCCACATGTTTGACACCCGTGCTCTAAACATCTGTCTATCATGCAGAAGGCAAATGCGATCAGAGCGCATTTTTGCTTCTTTAAAAATAACCACAGAATGGCAGGCAATAATGTGCTGGAAAAGCGGGAAGCTGCAGGTGAACTTGGACCATCAACCAGCAAGAGAGGGAGAGGAGGCCTGCTCTGTCCCGTGTTTACAGTGTTTCGCCTCTGCAAGATCTCTTAACCTGGTGGTTGCGCAACCTGAGTCTCTGCTAGGGCTCCCAGCTCTGTGTTGGAAAATACCTGGAGACTTTGGGGGATAGATCCAGGAGAGAGTGGGATTTGGGGAGGGGAGGGGCCTCAGCATGACACAATGCCATAGAGTTCACCCTTCAAAGCTGCCATTTTCTCCAGGAGAGCTGATCTCTGCCAGCTGGCAATCAGTTGTAAAAAGCAGATCTCCAGGCCCCACCTGGAGGTTGGCAAGCCTAGTCCGTACATCTGCTGCATAGCCCCGAAGCATGCCGGGTGGTGCAACTTCAGCTCAGTTTGTAGTAACGGTAGCTCAATAGTGTATTTCCACTCTGGCCCTCTTCACTCTGTGTGTGCTTATGAGTTGAGCAAGCAATTTAATTGGCCTAAGGGATGGTTTATGCATGCATCTCTTATTTTTTTTTCCTTTCTCAAAGCTTGGCACTGTGAGTTTAAATGTGCCAGCAGGCTCAGCCTTCAAAAGCATCATGTTCGAGGTGATGCCACGTCTTACAGAAGTCCTGTCTGTGAAGAGGTCCTTTTCACATGCCTGTCATTGCCTGATGCTGCGCTTGGGTCAGGAATATGTCGGAACCAGCCTCTGAGTCGGGGAAATCCAAAAGGCTGTGCAGAACAGGGGTCCCCGCTGTACTGCCCGCTGACACCTTTCCTGCCTCTCACCAAGTGCTTTTAGGGAGTGGGTGGGGCTAGATGAGGCTTCTGCCAAGCAGGGATTCTGATTGGCGTTGTAAATTAAAAGGAAGCCTGTTAAACAGAACTTGGGCCTGGAATGTTATATATAGCCTTACTTCCCAACAGGGCTTTTTTTGTAACAGGAACTCCTTTGCATATGAGGCCACACACCCCTGATTGTAGCCAATCCTCCTGGAGCTTGCAGTAGGCCCTGGGCTAAGACCCCTCTAAGTCCTTAGATTGGCTACATCAGGGGTGTGTGGCCTCATATGCAAAGGAGTTCCTGCTACAAAAAAAGCTCTGTGTCTTGATATGCTTATGGTTGGCTCCACCTCCCACAGCAGCCATTTTGTGGTTGTACTAACAACACCGAGTCAGAATTCCAAAGGTGGCTGCAGGGTCAACAAGATTTGGGGCCTTTGCTGTGGAGTATTTAAAAAAAAAAAAGTTGTGAAAGGATCAAATCTCTCAGGGAATTTCACCAATTCCCCTCCCAATTTCCAGCCATCTTGACCAGGCCTTACTGTTGCCTTCACCAGAAAGGCCTTGAGAGAACAGGATTCCAGTCTGGCTGGAAACCTTCCTACCCCTGAGGGGAAAAGCTGGAGTCAATGGGAAGAGGAGAGGCCTCAATTGCCCTGAAGGCCTGTTGTGAGGAAATGGCTCTACCTCGGCCTCGCATGTGCCTCCAAAACTCTCTGTGTGGTGCCAGGGGGGTCATGAGGGAGACCTCATCTCTGCTCCACGCTTGACGCCTGACAAGGAGGGAGAAGCGCTTGTACAGCTGGCGGCAGGGCATGTGAGTTGCCTGCCTACCCGTTGACGTTGCTGTGGCAACTACCTCTCAGCCAAGGGTTCCTTTTTCAGGCTGCCGTGAACAAATTCCTGGTGGGGATAAATATTTCACAGGCTGTTGATGGCTTGGATTCCTTTGTGCCAGCAGAACCTGTGTGGAAGGTCGGGTTTCTTTTTGGTGCCTGTGCTCCTGGTGTGGTTTTTGCCCCCAGAAGTTGCCCTGAAGGGAGGCTGCTGCGTTTGAAAGACCTCTACATCCTGCTGCGGTGGGGTGGTCTTTGTCAGTCATGGGTGTGCTTGTGTCCCCAGCCGTGTGGCATGACAAGGGTCACATCTTTCCAGGACCCCTTTGGCGTAGCTTGCAGGGATTGCTCTGTAACGCATTGTGTTGGGGAGAGGGGCCCTGACTTGGAAGATAGTGCATGTGTTAACTTCAGGGGCAGACAGAAGTGATGAATGCCTTTCAAGAACTCAAAATATAGGATCCTGAGTGACATTTGTGGGAAGTTTGTTAGGACGGGCAAAAGGGAATACTTCTTTACCCAGCGAGTGATTCAAATGTAGATGATGATGATATTGGATATATATCCCACCCTCCACTCCGAAGAGTCTCAGAGCGGCTCACAGTCTCCTTTACCTTCCTCCCCCACAACAGACACCCTGTGAAGTGGGTGGGGCTGAGAGGGCTCTTCCAGCAGCTGCCCTTTCAAGGACAGAGAGAGGCCTACAATCTCCTTTACCTTCCTCCCCCACAACAGACACCCTCTGAGGTGGGTGGGGCTGAGAGCAGCTGCCCTTTCAAGGACAACCTCTGCCAGAGCTATGGCTGACCCAAGGCCATGCCAGCAGGTGCAAGTGGAGGAGTGGGGAATCAAACCCGGTTCTCCCAGATAAGAGTCCGCACACTTAACCACTACACCAGACTGGCTCTCCAGAATTCACTGCCAGAGGATGTAGTGATGGGCACAGAAATAGAGCTTTAAAAAGGGATTGCACAGATACATGGAGGACTCCTGCTTTGTTCTGTGGCTTCAGACCAACATGGCTGCCCACCTGGATCTATCTACATGGAGGATATATGTGTCTCTGTGGCTATTAGCCATGGTTACTAAAGGGAACCTCCACATTCAGAGACACTAAGTCTCTGAATCCTTGAGCCAGGAGGCAGCATCAGGGTAAGGCCTCAGCCTATACGCCCCTTTGTTGGATCTCTAGATGAACTGGTTGGCCACTCTATGAGTGGATGCTGGGCTAGACGGACTATCGGTCTCGTCCAGCAGGACTCTTCTTATATAAGCCATGGCCTCTATGCCCTGTTGTTGGACCTCCAGTGGAACTGGTTGGCCTCTGTGTGAGACAGGATATTAGACTGGATGGGTCACTGGTCATATCCACCAGGGCTCTTCTGATGTTCTTACGTTCTTATCAAGGGAAGGTCTTGGTCTGTATGCCCCATTTTTGGCCCTCCAGAGGAATCGGTTGGCTACTTTGTGACAGGATGCTGGACTAGATGGACCTCTGGTCTGATCCAGCAGGGGCTCTTCTTATGTTCTTAAGCTAGACCTTTGGGAGAGCAGGGTGGGATCAGGCCAAAAATCTATCAAGTGCAGCACCCTGTTTTCCACACTGGCTGACCAGACATCCCCCCTGAAGGTCTACAAGCAGGGCATGGAGGCCAAAGCCACCTCCTCTTCTTGACTTATTGTCCAGAGAGCCCCTGTCAATAGATCTATCCTCCATGAGTTTGTCTTCCTCATATAAAACCATTTAAGAAGAAGAACTGCAGATTTATACCCCGCCCCTCTCTCTGAATCAGAGACTCAGAGTGGCTTACAATCTCCTTTATCTTCTCCCCCCACTACAGACACCCTGTGAGGTGGGTGGGGCTGAGAGGGCTCTCACAGCAGCTGCTCTTTCAAGGACAACTCCTACGAGAGCTATGGCTGACCCAAGGCCATTCCAGCAGCTGTAAGTGGAGGAGTGGAAAATCAAACCCGGTTCTCCCAGATAAGAGTCCACACACTTAACCACTACACCAAACTGGCTGTAGTGGTGCAGTAAGCTAGTGGCCGTGTCTGCATCCTGTGGCAGTGAGTTCCATAAGCTAATCGAACACTGTTCACTTCTTAAATTTTCAATCTGCTTTCAGTGTGTGGCCTATTACATTCATCAGGTTTGAGAGTTACAGGAAGGGGGTTCTTCTCCATTTTCTCCATCCCAATCCATAATTTTATAAACTACTGTCATTTCCCCTCTTCAATAATCTTTTTATGAAACATATCCTCCAAGTATTTAACATTTTCTCATAGTGAAGATGTCACAGTCTGTTGATCTTTTCGATTGCCCTTTTCTTGTACTTTTCATGATGCAGTTTGTCTAGAGAGGTAAAGACTCAGGTTGGGGACATAGGATAGTAATCTTCCAATACCTGAGAACAGAAGAAAAGCCCTGTTGGATCAGGCCAATGTCTCATCCAGCCCAACATTCCGTGTCACACAGTGACCAAAACCCAGGGGCCATTAGGACGTCCACCAATGGGTCCAGAACTCTAGAAATCCTCCCACTGTTGCCCCCCCAAGCACCAAGAAGATAGAGCATCACTGCCCTAGACAGAGTGTTCCATCTATACCATGTGGCTAATGGCCTCTGGTGGGCCTCTGCTCCATATGTGTTTATCCACTCCGCACTTGGAGCTCTCTATGATTGTAGTGGCTACCACTTCCTGCAGCAGTGGCAGTGAATTCCCAAAGGACTGTCCCATTAAAAAAAAGCCAAAAGCTTCTTTTCTACTCCTGGAGATCCAACAGGATTTCAATTGAACACTGGGAGAAATGTTTTGACCCTGAGAGCAGTTGGACTGTAGAACGAATCAGCTAGGGGTAGGTAGGTTTCCCCTCACTGGGGGTCTTCCAGAAGAGGCTGGATAGCAGCCTGTTAGCAGACCTCCAGTTTTATATTCCCTATTTTCAGCCGGCTTAGAAGACAGCTTCCACCTCTTCAGCTCTACGGTTCCTTCCCAAACTATCTCTCCCATGTCTTCTTGAGATTCCAGCTGCTAAACAGAGGCAAACAGACTTTTCTAATGCAAGAACGCTTCCTGTGGCCAGGGAGGGATGGTTGAGGGACTGACAAGTAATTGGAACCAGAAAACAGCACGAGTTTCCGGAAGGAAACAACGATGCAAGAAACAGGAGAGCCCTGCGATGGTTCCTGCTTCCGATTTTTGCCACATGCACATCTGGGCAAGGTCTGGAACAAATAGAGACATGCAAGAGTTCCTTTTCATCCCCCAGCCAGATACTGTGGTTGCCTGGGGTCCAACCTGGGATCTTCCGCACGCGAAACAGATGCTCTGCAGCTGAGCCATGGTCCCCCCTCTGCACGGAGACAGGAAGTCCCTGTACCCATCTGCTGATGTTAGAAGGGCTTCCATGCCATAGGCAATGAGATCTCAATCTGCTGTTAATGAGGGTTTCCCGCTCCAGGTTGGGAAATACCTGGAGATTTGGGGTGGGGGTGGAGCCTGCGGAAAGCGGAGTTTGGGAAGAGGAGGGACTTCAGTGGGATATAAAACCATAGAGTCCACCCTCCAGAGCAGCCATTTTCCCAGGGCAACTGATCTCTGTCGCCTGGAGATCAGTTGTAATAGCGGGAGATCTTCAACCACTACATGGAAGTTGTTGACCATGATGTTAACACCTCCAGATAAAAGGCTGGTCTGCAACTGTAGTATAAGCAGGGCTTTTTTTTGTAGCAGGCACTTCTTTGCATATTAGGCTACACCCCCTGATGTAGCCAGTCCTCCAAGAGCTTACAGTAGGCCCTAAGAGTCCTGGAAGCTCCAGGAGGATGGGATACATCAGGGGCGTGTGGCCTAATAGGCAAAGAAGTTCCTGCTACAAAAAGAGCCCTGAGGATAAGAGTTTTCTCCAAAGGCCAAGGAATCATAGAGTTTGCCTGAGAGGTGATGGGTAATTGTACTACATATACTGGAAGCTTGTTTTTTGTTACCCTTCACCCCCTCAGTTATCCTGGCTTCCATTTGGGTTTTTCCCCACAGTGAACATCCTTCACAGCTCTAGATTGAACTTCGATTTCATTACAGAGCTCTTCCCTTTTCTGTTTGGGTTGGCTCCATATAAAAGAGCCCCGTGGCGCAGAGTGTTAAAGCTGCAGTCCTGCTCATGACCTGAGTTTGATCCCTGGCGGAAGCTGGGTTTTCAGGTAGCCGGCTCGAGGTTGACTCAGCCTTCCATCCTTCCGAGGTCGGTAAAATGAGTACCCAGCTTGCTGGGGGGGAAAGTGTAGAGGACTGGGGAAGGCAATGGCAAACCACCCCGTAAAAAGTCTGCCGTGAAAACATTGTGAAAGCAACGTCACTCCAAAGTCGGAAACGACTGGTGTTTGCATGACCTGAGTTTGATCCCCAGCGGAAGCTGGGTTTTCAGGTAGCCGGCTCAAGGGTGACTCAGCCTTCCATCCTTCCGAGGTCGGTAAAATGAGTACCCAGCTTGTGGGGGGAAAGTGTAGATGACTGGGGAAGGCAATGGCAAACCACCCCGTAAAAAGTCTGCCGTGAAAACGTTGTGAAAGCAACGTCACCCCAGAGTCGGAAACCCAGGGGACCTTTCCTTTTCCTTTCCCGGCTCCATATCCCTCTGTGGTTGTTTGGCGGTCTTTCTCTCTCTCTGTCCCATCCTTTGCATGGTTTGGAGCTATACTGAAAATCAAGGCTTCTCTAGAGCTCTCCTGGATGCCAGGGAAACCACGTAGGACTGGACTTTGAGCCCAGTAAGGTTTTGTGAGGGGGCTGGGACACAGGGAGTGTGGAGACAAGACCCAGCGAAAGCTGGAAGTGCTGCAAAGGGATGCCTCCCACCTTAGTCATACACGTTGCACAAACACTCTTGGGGAATCTGCTACGCGGTGTGTTTGCTACTGGAATTAGCCTCTGCCTGTGCGTTTGTGCGGGGAAAACTGCACGAGAGTGAAACGATGGAGAAGCAGTTGGCTGTTTCACTCGCTGGGGAGCTGGGAGCTGAGGGGGTGCAGCTCACAGGTCTTTGGAGTTTACAAAGCCATGGCACATTCCTAAGCCTGTTGTGAGACACAGGAGCCGTTCGCCAGGGCTGCTGGGGAAGCCACAATTGATTCTGAGCTTGCAATATAGCAGGGGTGTCGAACTCATTTGTTATGAGGGCTGGATCTGACATAAATGGGCTGGGCCATGTCAGGCCAGGCCATGTGTGTACCTATTTAAGATTAGGTAGCAGAGATATAGACTTTATAAAGGACACAGACAAATACAATAATATATATATATATTTAAAAACATAAAAACATGCTTAAAACATTAGCACTCCTTGATCTTAAAGGTGCTTTCTTTGTATTTCTCTCATGGGATCCAGGAAACTGGGCAAAGGAAGCTGTGGCTCTTTCCTTCCTTCCCCAAGGGTCGGGGGGGGAGCCTCAGCCAATAGAAGGAAGAGAGGCTTGGCTCAGAGACCCTGGAAAAACAAACTCTGCCTCCCCCCACCTCCCCAAGGGAGGAGGCTCAGCCAGTGAAGAAAACAGAGCTTTTGCTCTGTAGCTCCTGTGCAATTGTGTAAGCCTTGCAAAGCAAACTGTTATGCAGAAGGAAGCAAGAGATAAGGGAGAAGGAAGCAGATGACAGCCAGTTGCTCGGGGGTCTGATAGGAGCTCTCCGGGGGCGTGATTCAGCCCCTGGACCACATGTTTGACACCCCTGCAATACAGGGTTTAATTAGCAATGCAAACACGAAAACAAAAAATGGGAGAAGGAAATGCAAACGTGGTTCCCTATCTTTTAATCAAATGCTTATATTTGCAAATAATTTATTTAAAGTATGAATGGAACAGATTCCTGCTTGCAGAAGTTACAGTGGAAGGTTTTTATATCTGGGAAACAAAAAAAAAGGAGAGAAGGGAGGTAGAGATCAATAATGATCAAAGATGCAGTTGTTAACATTTATTTATTTCATATATACCAACTTTCCTCCATTCCAGCGACTCAAAGAGGCTCTGGAACAAGTAAACACATGCAAGTGTTCCTTTTCAGCCCCAACAACATTTGCACTTTCTCCATTTTATTTTCACAACAACCCTGTGAAGTTGGTTAGTCTGAGTGCGTGTGGCAGGGCCCAAACTTACCCACCCGCTTCTGTGGCAGATTCGAACCTGGCTTTCCCAGCTCCTGGTCTGACACTCATGGCCTCTTGGCCAAGTCTGTACTCACTTCTCAAAAAAGGCTAAATGGGGCATAACTGGAAGGGAACACACATACCCCAGGCAAGAGAGGTATCTGACTAGTTCATTTTTATCCTACCCTTTGTCAAAAAGGCTCAGAATAACATGCATGGTTCTTCCTCTTATTAAATCATCACAGTGACCCTGCAAAGTTGGTTAACCTGGCAAAGTATGACTGGCCCAAGGTCATCCCATTTGGATACCGGCAGTGAAAAGCACAATAGTTCTGATCTTATATTAACTTGACAGGCTGCTCATGGGACAGCAGCATCCAATCTTTCCAGGTGCCTGCAAGCTGCCCATTTGACCTTACTTTTGCCGAATAAACTTCTTTTTCTCTCTTTACTCCAGACCTCTGTAATGAATGAGTTGGATTGCTATGCATCCCACAGAACCTGGCACCGACACCTCAAAAGCTTCTGCTGCACTAAACGAATCTGCCTTTTTAAGGTCCCATTGAGAACTGTTGGTGTCCACTGTGCTGCAGGGTACTGTGGTCAGGGGTGGAATTCTAGCAGGAGCTCCTTTGCATATTAGGCCACACACCCCTGATGTAGCCAATCCTCCAAGAGCTTACAAAAAAAGAGCCTTGTAAGCTCTTGGAGAATTGACTACATCATGGGATGTGGCCTAATATGCAAAGGAGCTCCTGCTAGAATCCCACCCCTGACTTTGGGTACCCAGCTGGCCTCCAGTCCTGTGACAAAGGCCTTCTGTCTTTTGCAGACACGATGACTTGAAGGAGATGCTGGATAGTAACAAGGATTCACTGAAACTGGAGGCAATGAAGAGGATTGTAGCGGTGAGCCCCTTCTTGTTCTTTGGCTTTGGTGTCAGGCTTGGGGTTTGGCCTCTTAGGGGCCCCCTACCAGCTGCTGCCATCATGGAGGCAAAAAATACAGGACTCTGTAAGTTTTTCCCCCACTCTGATGTAGCTTCCTCCCCATCCCAGCAAGTCAATGGCAGGGGAGCAGAGGATGAAAGGTTCTTTCCCTCAATAAAGCAACTCAGGAGGTTGCATTTGCAAAACGAAAAGAAATACTGTTTAAAACAGGGGTGGCCAAACTTGCTTAATGTAAGAGCCACATAGAATAAACATCAGGTATGTTTGAGAGCTGGGAGGGAGGAAGGAAGGAAATAGATGGGGAGAGGAAGAAGGACGAGGTGGAAAGAAAGCAACTTTATATGCATTCTCCAAGCAGCCAGCTGGCTTGGCTCAGAGAAGTGATTTAAGGAGACAAATGCCTTCTCCAAGCCGGGTAGCAGGGTGGTGGGGCTTTGAGAACCACACAAATATGTGTGAAAGAGGTTCCCAATGTGGCTCCCTAGCCGCACTTTGGCCACCCCTGATGTATAGTTTGGCCTTAAGAAGAAGAAGATATTAGATTTATATCCCACCCTCCACTCCGAAGAGTCTCAGAGCGGCTCACAATCCCCTTTACCTTCCTCCCCCACAACAGACACCCTGTGAAGTGGGTGGGGCTGAGAGGGCTCTCACAGCAGCTGCCCTTTCAAGGACAACCTCTGCCAGAGCTATGTCTGACCCAAGGCCATTCCAGCAGGGGCAAGCGGGGGAGTGGGGAATCAAACCTGGTTCTCCCAGATAAAGAGTCCGCACACTTAACCACTACACCAAACTGGCTCTCCTTAGATGTGTAAGTTGGCTTAGAGGAGGTGGGGAAGACCCCAGTGTGGGGAGAGGCATTTTAAAAGGGAACAACGCCTTGGGCATGCCAACGTCTTGACTGTGCTGCCGCTGCTTCTTGTCCTGCTCACAGATGATAGCCAGAGGCAAGAACGCGTCAGACCTCTTCCCAGCTGTGGTGAAAAACGTGGCTTGCAAGAATATCGAGGTAAGCAGTCCTTTGCTGTCTGGGCCGGGGTTTGAGTAGGTATGCAAAGCAGCACTTGGCAGCTTTCAACCTCGCCGCATTTTGTTACCACTTTCTAATAAAAATCCAGCCCTGGTGGTTAAGGGAGGTGGTATCTGGGGGGAGAAGCCAGGCTCACCAGCGTCGTGTCTCCGGCAGGTAAAGAAGCTCGTTTATGTCTATTTGGTCCGATACGCAGAAGAACAGCAAGACCTGGCCTTGCTCTCCATTTCTACCTTCCAGCGAGGACTCAAGGTCAGAAACTGCAATCCTCCCTGGGTTTCCCTTTGGGGGTGGGTGGCACGGACTAGGATGCAGCTGTTGTATGCCAGATGGCAGTTTCAAGCAGAGGTGTCAAACTCATTTCTTATGAGGGCCGGATCTGACATAAATGTGACCTTGTTGGGCTGGGCCATGTCGGGCCAGGCCATGTGTGTACCTGTTTAATATTAGGTAGCAGAGAGATAAACTTTTTTAAAGGGCAAAAACCCAACTAAAGATTTTTTTTAAAAAAAAATCCCTTAAAATAAAACATGCTTAAAACATTAGCACTTGTTGGTCTTAAAGGTGCTTTCTTTGTATCTCTCCCCTGGGATCCAGGGAACTGGGCGAAGGAAGCTCTGGCTCTTTCTCTCCCTCCCCAGCGGACCAGGAGGGGGAGGAGCCTTAACCAATTGAGAAAATTAAGGTTTTTCTGTATAGCTCCTGTGGTGATTGGCCAAGCCTTGCAAAGCAAGCTGAGATGCAGAAGGAAGCGAGAGGGGGAGAAGGAAGCAGACAAGAGCCAGTTGCTAGGGGGCCTGATAGGAGCCCTCCAGGGGCCTGATTCGACCCTCAGGCTGCATGTTTGACACCCCTAGCTGGCATCTGTGCAGAAGCCTCTGAGGATTATATGGGGCTTTTTGGTGGGGAGAGAGAGGTTCAGACTGGAGACTGGAGAAACCACAATGGGGATGGTGAGAACTGGATTCCATCAGGCTGGAAGATCAGCCAACCTGCAGTTTATTGATGTCTGTATTTGGTTTGGACAGCTCACAGAGGGGTCTTCCCAGTAAAAGTAAGTTGTGCTTCTAGAGAAGACTTGGATGGTTCAAGACATTTTGCCCAGCCATCTGTCTGCTGGCAACCAGTTTTGGGTCAGCTCTGACCACTGGAATCCCAGAGAGTTCTGAGTTTCCCAGGATATTCAGACTCACTCAGGTGCAGCTGAGTGCTGTAGTCAGAGGTGCAGAGCGGCCTGACAACACTTTTGTGCAAAACTTGTTCCCTTCTGCCTGGAAGACGAGTCTGCATCGAGCTCTCTTTGGTTTAACTACTTGACAACATTGTTATGCAGAATTTGTTCCCTTCTACCTGGAAGGGGTGTCTGCATCGGGCTGTCTTGAGGGGTCAAATTGCAGGCACTGTAAAATTCAAGGTGCCAGCCTTGTGTAGCCTCAGTTTCCCTTGGGGACATGCTGGGAAGGGACAGGAGGTTTAACCCTTAAACATCCGTTTAGTTTTACTAATTAAAGCCAGGCTTCCCTCTTCTTCTTGGCTTTTTAAGGGAGGAAAGCTACATTCTTAAGGGGCTGCTTTTCCCTCTAAAATATAGCAACTGAGTAGGGGAACTGGTTTCGGCTATCAAAACAAAGCAGATGTTGAAGGGTTAAACTTCTTTCATCCCCGCACATCCCTGAGGCAAATTGAGGCTATATAAGCCTGCAATTTGCCTCTTTTAGGCTGCTGGAGCCTGTCTTGAGCCCCAGGCCTCAGGCAGAAAAGGGTTAAAGCTTCAAGGAATGTGTTCTGTTTTGCTCAGTGAAAATCTTAACTGCCGTATCAAGAAGCTGTTTAACTGAAGAGATGATGTTCTAAAGAAGTGGCTGTTGTTTGTTACTGAAAACGTCTTCTGTGCTGCAGGACCCCAATCAGCTGATCCGGGCCAGTGCCCTCCGGGTTCTCTCCAGCATCCGTGTGCCCATTATTGTCCCCATCATGATGCTAGCCATCAAGGAGGCAGCATCAGATATGTCTCCCTATGTGCGCAAAACAGCAGCTCACGCAATTCCCAAACTGTACAGGTAAGTGGAAAGCAAAAGTGTTTGTCTTCTGTCCTCCTCCACCTATAAGCCCTTCATCCAGGACTTGGATATAGCAGGAGCTCACAGGAGCCCAGCTCCTGAACCTTTCTGAGGGTTCCCCCTCCTCCCCCCAAGGCCGTCCTGCAGCTCAGAAACAAGCTTCTGAAACCTGCACTAGAAGCTCTCAGCGGTCTGTCCTCAGTATTACATGAAGGAACGTCCCTCTGACATGCCTCTGAGTGGCAGAGCCCTGGCCAGGGGAGACCAATACACTCAGATAGTCCCTTGGCCAGACGGGTTCCACTGATAGGGTAGGCAGAACACTCGAGCAGGGAAGGGCAGCCCTTGAGAATCAGAGTGCAACTCGCTAAAGTTCTAGACTTGTGTCTCTGATGTGTGGTTGGTGGTTTGTCACCAGCTTTGATACCGTGCCAGGAAGTCAAGCTGAATTTCAGCTTGGGTAGCCATGTTGGTCTGAAGCAGGAGAACAAAGTCCGAGTCCAGTGATTCCTTTAAGACCAACAAAGTTTAATTTGGGGTATAAGCTTTTGTGCGCATGTAAGTATCTTGCTATCTGATGAAGTGTGCCTACACACGAACGCTTATACCCAATATTAAACTTTGTTGGTCTTAAAAGTGCCACTGGATTCAAACTTCGAGTTTTCCTTGGTCTAACTGCTTGAACTAAAGAAAAAAAAGACATTTAGAATCTGTTTGAAAATCCAGCTGTTCTGTATCCTGCATTGTTGATGTGTGTGTTTTTGGGGGTGTGGCAGTCAGGACTTTTTTGCACATTATCAAGAAAATTAGGAGGCCAAGAATGAAATGATGAACACACGAAGCTGCCTCGTACTGTATCAGACCCTTGGGCCATCACAGTCAGTCTTGTCTATTCAGACTGGCAATAGCTCTCCAGGGTCACAGGCAGAGGTCTTTCATATCACCTGTTGCCAGATCTTTTAACTGGAGATGCCAGGGATTGAACCGGGAACCTTCTGCATGCCAACCAAGATGCTCCACCAGTGAGCTACAGCCCTGCAATTAATTAAGCTGTGAATAATTAAAACATTAGAACATTTCTGCCCCATCCTTTGCCCACACGGTCCTCAAGATCCAGCTTGGCGTAGTGGATAAGAGCACGGACTCTAATCTCGGAGAACCGGGTTTGATTCCCCACTCTTCCCACTTGCAGCTGCTGGGTGACCTGGTATCAGCCACAAGTTCTCAGCAGAGCTGTTCTCTCAAGAGCAATTCTTTCAGAGCTCTCTCAGCCCCACCCTGCCTCACAGGGTGTCTGTTGTGAAGAGGGGAAGGGTTGGAAATTGTAAGCCATGCTAAGACTCAAGGTAAAGGGCGGGGTATAAATCCAGTCTCTCCTCCTCCTCCTCCTCCTCACAGTTTGTTTCATTTAAACCAAGTTCTGCATAAGGTAACCAAGAAAATCCAAATTAAAAACAAAACCACAAGATTTTTTTTTTAAAAAAAGATGGCATGTGATGTACCTTCCTCCCCCCCCCCCCCCACCCCGTTAATTTCCTCTGAGATGAAAGCAAGGTGTATCCAGCCACTCTTCAAGTTGCTTCAATAGCTGCAGCCTCTGTCGATGTCCTCTAGTTACAGCTTCTGGGTCTCTTCCTTGCAGCCTCGACTCGGACCAAAAGGATCAACTGATAGAGGTCATTGAGAAGTTGTTGGCAGATAAGACCACGGTGAGTAAGGGTGGTCTCTCTGCAGGGTCTCCGGCACACCCCCAGCCTTCTCCCCTTTAGCCGTGTCTCAGCCGCACTCAACATTCTACGCCTCCTGGATGATTCCAGTTTGAGAGCCAGTTTGGTGTAGCGGTTAAGTTCGCGGACTCATATGGGGAGAACCGGGTTTGATTCCCCACTCCTCCGCGGGTACCAGCAGCTGATGCGATCTTGAATCAGTCACAAGTTCTCGCAGAGCTGTTCCTGTCAAAAGCAGTTTCTGTCAGTGCTCTCTCAGCTCCGCCTACCTCACAGGGGAAGGGAAAGGAGATATGTAAACTGCTCTGAGACTCCCTTGGGTAGCGAAGGGCAGGGTATAAATCCAATAGCCTCCTCCTTCTTTAAAGGCCTCTTCTGGCCCTTTTTTGTTTTCCTAAATTTAGAGTAATTTTGTTGCCTACCTGGAAGGGCCCTCTGGGCTTGTGGAAAGTTTCGGCTTGTCTGTGATTCCCCCCCCCCCCCCCCCATTGTGCTGCTTTCACAATAGAAAGGAATCAGCCACTTTTAGAAGGAGGGGTCTCGGCAGTCAGGGTCACGTTAGCATCTTTTGCAGTCCCCTCCTAAGCAGAGTCAAGCCTTTCCAAGTCCACTGAAGCCAGTAGGCTTGAAAAGGGTAACTCTGCTTAGCATTGTACTGCTGCCAGTCACATGGTGGTGGACAACCGTGATCCATCAATGTCAGTATCAGGGCTTTTTTTGTAGCAGGAACTCCTTTGCATATTAGGCCACACACACCCTGATGTAGCCAATCCCCCAAGAGCTTACAGGTGTCAAGTCTGCTATGGGTTACTCAATATCTGTATTAAGGTTGGTTCTGAAGTGAAGGAGTCTGGGTACTTTACAGTGTACACCGGGGGCTGCTAGCTCACTCTCCTGCCCCCTCTCTAGAAATGCCTTTGTTGTGTAACCTGCTTTGAAATGCTAACCTGTGAACAAGATAGTGGCGCCTTCCCAGCCTTGTTCTCTGTGGGGAGTATGGGGTGTCAAGACTTCGGTCTGGGAACGAAAGAAGTAGCATCCTAGTGTGAAGATGTGTTGCATAGATTGCCC
Source organism: Heteronotia binoei (assembly GCF_032191835.1). Classification (NCBI taxonomy): domain Eukaryota; kingdom Metazoa; phylum Chordata; class Lepidosauria; order Squamata; family Gekkonidae; genus Heteronotia; species Heteronotia binoei. The sequence continues at coordinate 29,385,549 of NC_083241.1, forward strand.
CCCGTAGGAATCCTTTAGATTCATACTTTAAATACTGGATTAGTGCATATGTGTTTCAGTCCTTCAATCTCTGCCATGGTCCACAGTTCTGATTACAATAAACTTGCTACTTTATCAAGAGACTCGTTATTGAATTCAGCCGACTTGACATTTTGAAGGACTCCCTATCTTGGAGTTCAACCTTTCCGGCAACTGAAAAGGCGATGTCCGAACAGTCTCCGGAGAATGGAGGATTCCCAACCAGAGTGGAGGGGGCCGAGACACCCTGGCACATCCATACTGCCAGAAGGACCGCGGCCTCCCCTCCACAGTTTCAGCTGGTGGCGACCCCACGGCAATACCAGCCAAGAACCTCCACTACGCTGATGGATCAAGCCCCGGTCCGTCGGGAGGCGATCATGACCCGCCACACCAAGCGGGTCCAACTGGCCGAGGCCGCCGCCGTCCACCCGGGCGAGGCGAGCAAAGGCGCCAGCGCCGCGGGGGCGCAGGACCTCGAGAGTGGAAGCGAAGGGGCCGAGTGCGGAGCGGAGGACGGAGGGGCGAGCCCCAAGGACCAGACCGATGAGGAGTACGAGACGTTTCGCGCGATGGTCCGCAGGGAGATCGACGGGGCGGTGAGAGACCTAAAGGACCAGATGCAGACCCTGACCGCGCAGCTGGGCAGAGCGCTGGGGGTGACCGGGGCTCGCCAGCAACAGCCAGCCCCGGCGGGTCCGCGGGGACCCCCGGCTCGACAGGGCCCCGCCGCTCCTCCACCCGGAGCGGCCCCGCAAGCCCCAGCGGCGCCCCCCCCTGCCCCGGTCAGACAAAGAGACCTGGGGGGGGGCCGGGAGCTGGACGCCACGTTCGACGGGGACCCGGAGGAAGTGAACTACTTCGCGATCCAAGCAAACAGCTACATGCACTACTGGGGGGACTCATTCCCCTATGAGATGAGCCGCGTGGACTACCTCGGGTCGAAGCTGCGGGGCGCAGCGAAGAAGTGGTATGTGAGCCTATGCGAAACCAACAGCCCGGTCCTCCATTTCGTAAACACTTTCGTGCAGGCCCTGCTGACCCAGTACGAGGACCCCCTGCAAGAAACCCGAGCGCTGGCGGCGCTGCGGAACATGAAGCAAGGGGCCCGATCCATCCGGGAGTACGCGGCCGACTTCCAGGCCAACGCCGCCCGGGCTCGGAACTGGAACGAGGTGATGAAGATCGAGCACTTCACCAATGGGCTGAACCCGAGCATCCTGGATAGAGCGCTCACGCAAGCCCGCCCCGATACCCTGGTGGGGTGGATTCAGCTGGCGGGGGAGGTGGAGACCAACCTGAAACGAGTGGCGATGCTGCGCCAAGCACTGGCCGCCGGCAGGGGAACGCCGAAAGCAAGCCCCGGGAAGGCTGAGCCACCTAAAGTCAAGAAGCAGGCGGTGGCTGCCCCGGGGGGGCCCCGACGTTGTTTTCGGTGTGGGGACCCCAACCATCTAGCCTCCGGCTGCCCCCAATCAGCCACCGGGGCCGCCCCACCGCAGGGAGCCACCCGCCCGGGCACCCCCGGCCCAAAGAAAACCACCGGCCGCCCTAAGGACGCGGCGAAGAGCAGCGCACTCCTGGTGCAAGACGACCTACAAGAGGAGGAGGTGCGTCTGTCAGAGGAGCTGGCCGAGCTGGCGTGGGAAGAGGAGCCGGCGGGAAACGACGCCGACCTGCTTTGAAAGGTGCCAACCAGCAGGTCGACCGAGAGGAGGCACCGCTCACGGTGAGACCCACGGGAAGGTTGTACTTTATAGTGGTCAAATTGTTGAACCCAAAGCTAAAAAGGTTCCTACAGATCCGGGCCCTCATAGACTCGGGCTGTAATAGAGAGCTGATTTCCCCCAAGGTGGTGGAGGCTCTGGGATTGAAACGCTTACAACTGCCCCACCCCATGCACTTTGAACAGATGGATGAGTCAGTAATGGGGGGGGAACCCTGCACACAAGAGACTGAGCCGTGCCCCCTGGGGATTGAGGATCACTGGGACTCAGAGACGTTTGTGATCGCGCCCGCCTGCGGCTACCCCGTGGTCCTGGGAGTGGGGTGGTTGGAAAAGCACGAGCCCCTCATCCGCTGGAGAGCCCAGACCATCAGATTTCCCGACCCAAGTTGCAACCAGCACCTTTGGCAGGCAGCATGGGGGCCACGAGCGCCAGCCGCTCGGGAGAGGGCGTGCGTCCTGGTGGAAGAGGTGCACCATGTCCCGGACGCCTACCGCGACCTGATGGAGGTATTTAGTGAGCGGGAGGCCAACCAGCTACCCCCCCACAGGAGCACAGACTGTGCGATAGAACTAATCCCCGGGGAAAGCCTTCCCAGGGCCAAGCTCTACCAAATGGGGTGGGCTGAGAAGAAGGAGCTGCGAAAATTCCTAGACTTGAACTTGAAAAGGGGGTTCATCAGACCCGCGACGGCCCCCCACGCGGCCCCCGTGTTGTTTAGAAAGAAAAAGGACCACAGTCTTAGGCTTTGCACGGATTTTCGTGGGATTAACGCGATTTCCATGTCAAACGCCTACCCCATCCCCCTCATCAAAGATTTGCTAAGCACGGTGGCGGGGGGGAAGATTTTCACAAAGCTTGACCTGCGGGACGCGTACTTCCGAGTGCGCATCAAGGAGGGGGATGAGTGGAAAACGGCGTTCAACACCCCGATGGGGCAATTTGAATATTTAGTCATGCCGTTTGGATTGCAAGGGGCACCGGGGGTGTTCATGAATTTCATAAATGATGTATTGCGGGAATTTCTGTACAAGGGGGTGGTGGTGTACCTTGATGACATCATTATTTATTCGCAAGACGAACAATCCCATGTGAAACTAGTGAGGGAAGTGCTGGCCACCCTGCTGAAGCACCAGCTCTACGCCAAGCTGTCTAAATGCGAGTTCCACCGCACGGAACTAGACTATTTGGGCTTCCGGGTGTCTGGGGACGGGCTGGCCATGGATCCAGCCAAAGTTCAGGCAGTTCTAGAGTGGGCCCCCCCGAGGACACGTAGACAGCTCCAAAGTTTCCTCGGATTCTCCAATTTCTATAGGACATTCATTGAGGGGTTCGCCCAGATCGCTCTGCCCCTAACAGACCTCCTGAAGACGAAGGGGAAGGGGGAGGAGGCAAAGCGACCAGGGGCCAGGCTGAATTGGACACCGACTTGTCAGGCGGCTTTCGACCGGCTTAAACAACTGTTCACAAGCGAGCCGGTCTTAAGCCACCCAGATGAGCGGAAGGGGTTTGTGGTCCAATGCGACGCCTCCGACGTCGCCGTAGGAGCCATTCTCATGCAGAGGGATGAGGAGGGGAAGCTGAGACCCTGCGCTTACATTTCGCGAAAGTTCTCGGAGGAGCAGAGGAACTGGTCAGTGTGGGACAAAGAGGCTTTCGCTGTCATGTTTGCACTGAAAACTTGGAGGTCCTGGTTGGAGGGAGCCAGGGTGCCCTTTGAGATATGGACGGACCACAAAAATCTAGAGGCACTAACAGGGAAAAGAAAATTGAGTGAAAAGCAAATCAGGTGGGCGGGCTTCTTCTCCAGATTCGACTTCACCCTGAAACACATCCCGGGGACCCGCAATTTCCTAGCAGACGCCCTGTCCAGGCTCCCACAGCATGAGAGCCAGAGAGAGGAAGTGGTAGATTCCCTGATCCCCCCCACACAAGTGGCGGCTATGGTCACTACCCGCTCGCAGAGGAAAAAGGAATTGAGCGGGCTAAGCAAAGAACGAATCACCCTAGAGGCCGAACGGGAGGGAGGTAGGCGGCCGGAGGGGTTGCAGAAAAGAAAAGACGCTCTTTGGTACAAGGGGGAGAAACTGTACATCCCGGAAATATTAAGGAAAGAAATTCTCCAACTATGTCACTGCTCCAAATTAGCTGGGCACTTCGGCTATGTAAAAACCTTGCACTTGGTGCACCGGCAGTTCTGGTGGCCGTCCCTAAAGAAGGATGTGTCGGACTTTGTAGCTGGTTGCCCGGTGTGTGTGATGGCAAAAAGGAGGGGGGGAAACCCCCGGGACTCCTACAGCCTCTGGAAACAGCAAAACGGCCATGGGCCATGGTGTCCATGGACTTCATAGTCGAGCTACCCCCCTCCCGGGGGAAAACAGTCATACTGGTGGTGGTGGACACGTTTTCAAAACAAGCCCACTTCATCCCCTGCAGCCAATTACCCACAGCCAAGAAACTAGCGACTTTATTTTTCGACCACGTGGCCAAACATCACTCCATCCCTGACAAGGTCATAAGTGACAGGGGGCCTCAGTTCGTTGCCACCTTCTGGCGGGAGTTTTGTAAGTTACTAGGGATGGAACAGGGGCTAAGTTCTGCCTATCACCCCCAGACGGACGGACAGACTGAGAGAGTGAACGGGGTGCTAGAGCAGTACCTACGGTGCTTTGTGAGCCTACGCCAGTCGGACTGGGTGGACCTCCTCCCCTTCGCTGAATACGCTTACAACAACAGCGCTCACAGTTCCACAAAAGCATCTCCCTTTGCAACAGTGTTCGGGTATGAGGGAAAGCCGATTCCCATGCTGCCAGGGGGGGAGGGATTGACGGGCTCAAGTTTCGAGCAATGGTGGCAAGGTCCCAGCCAATGTTGGCCAGCCATTCAAGAAAACCTGAAGCTGGCCAAGGAGGCGTATAAGAAACAGTACGATAAAAGCCATGTGCCAGTCTGGGACTTGAAGGTGGGGGACTCCGTGTACCTGTCAACAAAAAACCTGCCTCTGGCACAACCGTCTAGGAAATTGGCTTTTAAGTTCTTAGGGCCATTCAAAATCAAGCGGGTAATCAACCCGGTGACAGTAGAGTTAGACCTCCCCCTTGCTCTTGGTAAAGTCCACCCTGTTTTTCATTGCAGCCTACTGCGCAGATCTCCGGGGCCGTCCAAATGGCATTCACAAGATTCACCAACCCTCCCCTCGAAGGGGGAGTGCCGGAGCCTCTCGGGGCCCGAGTTCCGGAGCCATAAATGTGACTCGCCCTCCTTGCAAGGCCGCCCGGCAGGAGGGGGATCCTAGGGGGGGCAGTATGTCAAGTCTGCTATGGGTTACTCAATATCTGTATTAAGGTTGGTTCTGAAGTGAAGGAGTCTGGGTACTTTACAGTGTACACCGGGGGCTGCTAGCTCACTCTCCTGCCCCCTCTCTAGAAATGCCTTTGTTGTGTAACCTGCTTTGAAATGCTAACCTGTGAACAAGATAGTGGCGCCTTCCCAGCCTTGTTCTCTGTGGGGAGTATGGGGTGTCAAGACTTCGGTCTGGGAACGAAAGAAGTAGCATCCTAGTGTGAAGATGTGTTGCATAGATTGCCCCCCGTAGGAATCCTTTAGATTCATACTTTAAATACTGGATTAGTGCATATGTGTTTCAGTCCTTCAATCTCTGCCATGGTCCACAGTTCTGATTACAATAAACTTGCTACTTTATCAAGAGACTCGTTATTGAATTCAGCCGACTTGACAACAGGGCTCTTCTTACAGGGCCTACTGTAAGCTCCAGGAGGATTGGCTACATCAGGGAGGTGTGGCCTAATATGCAAAGGAGTTCCTGCTACAAAAAAAGGCCTGGTCAGTATTGTCTACTCACACCGGCAGCAGATCTCCAAGGTTTCAGGCTGAGGTCTTTCGTACCATCTCCTACCTGATCCTTTTAACTGGAGATGCTGGGGATTAAACTGGGGAACTTCTGTGTGCCAAGCAGATGCTCTGCCAGCGAGCCATAGCCCCTCTCACAGCCCGGTTCTATTGGCTGTCCAGAGAACTGAAAACATCACCCTTCTTGTGCTACAAGACCCCTGACCAAATGCTTGCAAACGTCCATTGTTTTACTCCCCCGCACCCCCCCCCCTTTCTCTTCGTGCTCAGCTGGTGGCTGGCAGTGTGGTGATGGCCTTCGAAGAGGTCTGCCCGGAGCGCATCGACCTGATCCACAAGAACTACCGCAAGCTGTGCAACCTGCTGATCGACGTGGAGGAGTGGGGGCAGGTGGTCATAATCAACATGCTCACGCGATACGCTCGCACCCAGTTCCTGAGCCCCACCCAAAATGTAAGTGAAGGAGCCTGCAAGACGGACGAGATTGTCCAGACTGCGGGGGCCAAACTGATGCTGGAGGTCTGAATGCCCCTCTGCCCCTCTCCTGAAGCAGTATTGCCTGTTTGGTGTAGTGGTTAAGTGCGTGGACTCTTATCTGGGAGAACCGGGTTTGATTCCCCACTCCTCCACTTGCACCTGCTGGAATGGCCTTGGGTCAGCCACAGCTCTGGCAGAGGTTGTCCTTAAAAAGGCAGCTTTTGTCAGAGCTCTCTCAGCTCCACCCACCTCACAGGGTGTCTGTTGTTGGAAGGGAGAAGATATAGGAAATTGTAAGCCACTCTGAGTCTCTGATTCAGAGAGAAGGGCGGGGTATAAATCTGCAATTCTTCTTCTTCTGACTCAGCTATTTTGGTGTGGTGGTTAAGTGTGCGGGCTCTTATCTGGGGGAACCGGGTTTTTGTGCGGGCTCTTATCTGTGGGAACCCACTCTTCCACTTGCAGCTACTGGAATAGCTTTCGGTCAGCCATAGCTTTCACAGGAGTTGTCCTTGAAAGGGCAGCTTCTGGGAAAGCTCTCTCAGCCCCACCCACCTCACGGAGTGTTTGTTGAGGGAAGGGAAGGTAAAGGAGATCGTGAGCTGCTCTGAGATTCGGAGTGGAGAGCGGGATATAAATCCAGTATTTTCTTCTTTTTGGTACAAACTGAGAAGGGCTCAAAAGCAAAAGTTACAAGAATTGCGTGCTTGAAGAAGACTGGTGGAGAAGCCTTCCTTTGCCCTCACTGCCCCAGCTCTCACTGTCCCTGCTCAGGAACTAGAGCAGCTGACTCTCCTTCACCCCTTGTTCCTTTTGCATCCTAAAAGGTGGCACAGAAAGCTGCCTGTTCCCAGTGGGACTTCCTGAAATCTCATATTTTGCAAGAGTTTTAACTTTTATTTTTGGTTTTAACTGCAAAATTCACATTTTGCGAGAGTTCAGGAATCCCTGTAGGGTAATGTGTGGCTTATCATTCTGTCTTTAAAAAAATCTGGGGGAAATGGAAGTGAGGGAGCGGACGGAGTGGTGGTGAAGGGCTGCCACTCCCCCAAACCTTCCACCCCCTGCCCTTCTCCTAGAGCCAGCTGCAGCGGAGAGGACACCTTCTGAGATCACCTTTTGCAATCCATATTGTGTGTCCTCCCATTCTCTTGTGCCCGGCAGGAGTCTCTTCTGGAAGAGAATGCTGAAAAGGCTTTCTACGGGTCCGAAGAGGAAGACTCCAAAGATGAGAAAGCGGAACCAGCGTCTCTGGTGAAACGCAAGCCTTACGTGATGGATCCCGACCACCGCCTGCTCCTACGTAACACCAAACCCCTGCTCCAGAGCCGCAATGCTGCAGTGAGACTCCCTTTGTGCTTCCTCTTTTGGTGTAGTGGTTAAGTGCATGGACTCTTATCTGGGAGAACCGAGTTTGATTCTCCACTTCTTCACATGTACCTGCTGGAGTGACCTTGAGTGAATCACAAGTTTTCACACAGCTGTTCCTCTCAAGAGCAGTTCTCTCAAAGCTCTCTTAGCCCCACCTGCCTCACAGGGTGTCTGTTGTGAGAAGGGGAAGGGGAAGGAGATTGTAAGCCACTTTGAGACTCCTTTGGGTAATGAAGGGTGGGGTCTAAATCCAGTCCCATCTTCTTCTCTGTGGGGTGACATCCTCCTCAGGGTAACGGAGCCTCTGTTAAAATAGCCACCGGGCCACTCAAAGAATCAGAGCATCCAGCTCTTCCTGACCCTCACAAGCAGGGGGATTTTTTGTAGCAGGAGCTGCTTTGCATATTAGGCCGCACCCCCCTGATGTAGCCAGTCCTCCTGGAGCTTACAGAAGGCCCTGGACTAAGAGCCCTGTAAGCTCTCAGAGGATTGGTTACATTAGGAGGTGTGGCCTAATATGCAAAGGGGCTCCTGCTACAAAAAAAAAGTCCTGCACACAAGGAACCACAGGGGGTTGTCCTCCATGTGATCCAAAAGTAGGACTAGATCTGTCGATACTTACCATTTCAGTCCCATCCAGTCTTTGGAGATAAAGCCAAGCCACCCTGTGATCTGCAAATCACAGCAACACATAAAGCAAAAAAAGTAGAAGAACTGGGAGGTGCTGCAAGAACTGCCTGTTTACCAGGGGTTTTGAGGGGGGCTAGACTGGCACGCCCCGTGGCACAGAGTGGTAAAGCTGCAGTACTGCAGTCGGAGCCCTCTGCTCACGACCTGAGTTTGATCCCAGCGGAAGCTGGTTCAGGTAGCTGGCCCAAGGTTGACTCAGCCTTCCATCCTTCCAAGGTTGGTAAAATGAGTACCCAGCTTGCTGGGGGGGGAGTGTAGGTGACTGGGGAAGGCAATGGCAAGCCACCCCGTAAAAAGTCTGCCGGGAAAATGTTGTGAAAGCAACGTCAGCCCAGAGTCAGAAACGACTGGTGCTTGCACAGGGGACTACTTTTACCTTTAGACTGGCAGGCATCTTTTACGGATTCGGGGTTTGCGCTTTTATTTTTGGTTTTAACTGCAAATGTTTTGAACCGTTATTGCAAACTGCCTTTGAAGCACAAAGAAAGTCGGGATGCAAACGTTTTAATTAATAAATACATTTGGGAAGCATTTGGATACCACCTGGGTTGAGCATAAGAATAAAAGTTTAGGTTTGTGAAATGATGCATGGGTTGAATAGAGCTGACGAAGAGGAAGCAGTGATGGCCACAGGAATAGACTGCATTAAAATGGGACAAGATAGATTCAGGGAGGAGAGGCTACTAGCCATAGTGACTTCAAAAAAAACCCCTCCATGTTCAGAGGCACTAATCCTCTGAATCCTAGAGCCAGGAGGAAGCAATGGGGGAAGGCCTCAGCCTCTATGCCCTGTTGTTGGACCCTGAGAGCAACTGGCTGGCCAGTGTGTGAGACAGGAAGCTGGACCACTGGTCTGATCCAGCAGGGCTCTTCTGGTGTTCTTATGAAGGCCTCGGCCTCTATGCCCTGTTATTGGCCCTCCAGAGGAACTGGCTGGCCAGTGTGTAAGACAGGAGGCTGGACTAGATGGACCACTGGTCTCATCCAGCAGGGCTCTTCTTATGTGCTTATGAAGGCCTCAGCATCTCTGCCCTGTGGTTGGTCCTCCAGAGGACCTGGTTGGCCACGGTGTGAGGGAGGATGCTGGACTAGATGGACCATTGGTCTGATTCAGTAGAGCTCTTGTTATGTTCTCATGTTTAAACAGCAGTAAAAATCATTTTTGATAGCAGTAAAAATCAATAGAAGGTTCAGCCGCTGGGGGCCTGGGGGAAGCTGTGTTCTTTGCTGGGCCCTAGAAGTACAAAGGTGATGAGGCCAGGTGGGCTTGCTGGGGGAGAGAGTTCCAAAGCCAATAGTGGTGAGTGGCCGGGACACAGAAACATCCAGTTCCCAAGTCCTGTTTACCAGAGCTAGGAAAATTTGGTTTTCCGGGCCTGTTATGCGGCCTTCATCTTAGGGTGATCAGTGCAGCCTCTGACCTCTTTCCAGGGGTGATTCTGGGGCCCCGGGTGGAACTCCAGATTAGGGCCCTAGAATCACTGCCCACCTGAGCACCAGCTCCCCTCTGCCAGGGCTATGAGAGATGGGCAGGATCCACCGGAAGCCAAACAACTGGACCCTGCCAGGGTGGGTGTGAGTGGCCACTGCCAGAGGTCTGAGCCCCAGTTGAGGGGCAGGCATGAGGGGTGGCTGGAATCTGTTTTTCTTTCTCCCCTCCTTGAAGGGCACGGGTGGCCAGGGCCCCTCCCAGCATGTGGCCGGGGGCAGCTGCCGCATACCACGGTCCCTGTCTTCCCTCTGCTGTCTGGTCTTGCTTTCTCATTGCTGGGACTTTGAGACCCCCAAATCCTTTCCCTTCTCTTCGCAGGTGGTGATGTCCGTTGCCCAGCTTTATTTCCACTTAGCCCCAAAAGCCGAGGTTGGGGTCATCGCAAAGGCCTTAGTCCGCCTCCTCAGGAGCCACAGGTGTGTGGGTCTCCCCCCTCCCCATTCCCCCATTCTTTTCCTGACAGCAGCTGCTCCACCTGGGAAATGCCCTGAATGCAGAGCTGTGCGCTCCTGGTGATGTTCAGGGAGCTGATTAAACTCTCATTTGCTTTCGCCTCTCAGCAGTCAGGGAGCCAGTCCATGCACTGGAAGAAAATGAACAGGGAAGGCTCAAAGGGAGTCTGTGTCAAGAAGGCCCTGCCAGAACTGGACGCTGCCATCCTGGAGGGTTTCACTCCAGTATCTGTTCAGCAGGTTCAGAGGCCTCTCTTAGGGTGCGGTCAGACGAGCACTTGGATCCATTGTCATTGCTTATCCCCAACAGATTTAAAGTGCTCGTCCAGACATCCACATCTGTCCTCCATTCCTCTCTCATCGGCAGACCCAAGCCACCCCTCACCCCCTCACTGGATAAAATCTGGTGTTTTTTGGCTGAGCCAGTCTTGCTGCACACTTCTGACATCTGATCGCTCCGTAGTGCATTTGAGAGGTTTGCAACTCCAGTCCCCAGCTGCCATTCCCCACCCCCACTGTTAGCGATGTGCGGATAACCACATATTTGCCCAATGGAAAGGAAATGGTTATGTGCATGCACAAAGCAGACTTTTTTTTAAAAAAGTGGCTCACCCACTCTTTCTGCAGTGACTGCACAGTGATCAATCTGATTGCATTTCTTCGGAACAAATAGTTCCAGAGAAATTAGAGGCGTGCCCAAGCCTGTCATGTGACCGCACCCTTAGTTCACAGGTTCTGTCCTTTTCCAGTGGAACTGATGACCTTTAATACACAAGTTTATTTAAAAAAAAAACCTAGCAGTAGTCACTGCATCAAGTGGGAGGGAGTTCCGATGGTGCTTCTGCCTCACTGACAACCCCTTCTCTCTCTTCCTCATGGCAGTGAAGTCCAGTTCGTGGTGCTCCAAAATGTGGCCACCATGTCTATTAAGCGTAGGGTGAGTGCCTGCTTCCTTTTTCTCCTCGCGGGAGGGTGTCTCTCTGAACATTTGTACCCTGTGTCTCTTCCCAGCGGGGACCCAAAGTGGCATTTTATCCACCACCTCTGTGAGAGAGCCTAAGGCCACCCAGCAAACGTCCACGGTAGAGTGTAGATTCGAACCTGGGTCTCCCATTCCGACACTCTAACCCAGGGGTGGCCAGACTTGCTTAACATAAGAGCCATGTAAAATAAACTTCAGATGTCTGAGAGCCACAGGACATGAATGTCAGATGTTTGAAGGAGGGAGGGCTGGAAGGAAAGAAAAGAAAGAAAGAGAGAAAGAAAGAAAGAGAGAAAGAAAGAAAGAGAGAAAGAAAGAAAGAAAGAGAGAAAGAAAGAAAGAGAAAGAAAGAAAGAGAGAAAGAAAGAGAGAGAGAGAGAGAAAGAAAGAGAGAGAGAGAGAAAGAAAGAAAGAGCATTGATTGGGGGAGAGGAGGGAGAGGTAGAAAGAAAGCAACTTTAAAAGCATTTTCCAAGCTGGCCGATGGGGTGGTGGTGGGGGGGCTTCAAGAGCCACAAAAGATGTGTAGAAGAGCCACATGTGGCTCCTGAGCTGCAGTTTGGCCACCTCTGCTCTAACCACTGATGGTGGTGGAGAGTGCTGTCAGGTCTCCAATGGTGATCCCTCTTGGACTTTCCAAGGCAAGAGGCCTTCAGAGGTGGTCTGCCATTGCCTGCCTCTGAATAGCAGCCCTGGATTTCCTCAGGGGTCTCCCACCCAAAGACTAACCAGGGCTGACCCAAGAACGGTTGGGAGTGGGCTGGTCTGGACCTTCGAGGTCAGGGCACCTAACCACGACACAAAGCTCGTTATCCTGAGTGGTGTCAAGGCGAGGGTTCTGGAGACCAGAATTCCAGGTGGGGTCTTTTGCTGTGCCCAGAAGGGACTTCGTTTGTGATGGATACTTTATAAAGACTCTTCACTGTCCCTGAGCCTCCTGTGGGGTTTGCTGGGGGGAACTGACCCTCCCGTCTCCGCAGGGAATGTTTGAGCCCTACCTGAAGAGCTTCTACATCCGATCCACGGACCCGACCCAAATCAAGATCCTCAAGGTGAGTTACAGGATGAATAAAAGTTTGCTGTGCTGCTGGACTCCAACTTCGTTCTGTTGCTGCAGGCCAACACAGCTGCCCACTTCCAAAGTTGGGAGTCCCGTAGCACAACAGAGTGTTAATCAGAACGTAAGTTTCATGTGCATGCACACTTTACCAGACGATGAAAGGGGGGTACAGTGAGCTGTGCTATGTAATAGCTGGTGGGCAGTAGTGAAGCATGCAAAATAGCACAAAGTTAGAATCCCATGGCAGGTTGGTGTGGTGGTTAAGTGTGTGGACTCTTATCTGGGAGAACCGGGTTTGATTCCCCACTCCTTCACTTGCACCTGCTGGAATGGCCTTGGGTCAGCCATAGCTCTCGCAGGAGTTGTCCTTGAAAGGGCAGCTGCTGGGAGAGCCCTCTCAGCCCCACCTACCTCACAGGGTGTCTGTTGTGGGGGGAGAAGATACAGGAGATTGTGAGCCGCTCCGAGACTCTGATTCAGGGAGAAGGGCGGGGATAAATCTGCAGTCGTCGTCTTCAAAATAGTGAAATTAACAAACTGAAAGAACAAATTTGGCCTCGATAGCATCAGTTGTGTGGGAGAACTGCAAAGGCAATAAAACATGTCAGAATTGGAGAATGATGGTGTCTTATGGTGACCCCAAGAAGAGGCTTCCAAGGCAAGTGAGAAGCAGAGGTGGTTGGCCCCTGCCTGCTTCTGCATAGACATCCTGGACATCCTTGGTGGTCTCTCATCCAAGTACTGACCAAGGCTGAGCTTCCAAGTTGCCATCCTGCTCAGGATTGTGCACATGGAGCTGGGGAAAGCCTCCCTCGGTTGCTCTGCCATGAGATCACAGTCTTTGCTTGCTCTGGTTTTGTTTGCATGCATCCACATTTTGCCAGTAGACAAAGACCAAGGGGATCCTGTACTTATATCTTGCATGGAGAGAGAGCATTGTAGCCCCCTCCAAAATATTACCTGGCAGGTCCCAGTCAGGTCAAGGAGTATCAGTGCTTGGTTGTTCAACTCTGGACTGTGGGGCTTCGCACAGTCTCTAGTTTGTATATTTGAAACATTTTAATGCCACCTTTCTGCCCAGCTTTGAGTCTCCACGGTGGCAAACCATCAAAACATATTATAAGAAACAATTAAAACACACGAACAATTAAATATTCCCATTCCATTTTTTGTGACCTGAAATGGGAGCAGCTATTTGCCTTATGGGGCCAGACCGATGTGTACAGAATCCTGGTCCGTGGAATGTGCGTGTGCAGTTACATTGCCCAAGAAGAACAACTCCTGATTTTCATTTTCCTCCCACCAGCTGGAAGTCCTGACCAACCTTGCAAATGAGACCAACATCTCTACCATCCTGCGTGAGTTCCAGGTGAGTTCCTGCAGGCCATAATGGATCATGTTGCATCCCATACTTTGCCTTCAGGAGAGCTTCTGTTAACGTCCTGCTGGATCAGGCCAGTGGTCCATCTAGCCCAGCCTCCTGTCTCACGCAGTGGCCAACCAGTTCCTTTGGACAGCCAACAACAGGGCATAGAGCACAAGGCCTTCATAAGAACATCAGACAAGCCCTGCTAGATCAGTCCAGTGGTCCATCTAGCCCAGCATCCTGTCTCACAGTGGCTGATCAGTTCCTCTGGAGGGTCAGCAACAGGGCATGGAGACTGAGGCCTTCATAAGAACATCAGAAGAGCCCTCCTGGATCAGACCAGTGGTCCATCCCGTCCAGCATCCTGCCTCACAAACTGACCAACCAGTTCCTCTGGAGGGCCAAGAACAGGGCATAGAGACCTCCTCTGACGTTGCCTCCTGGCTCTGAGGTTCAGAGGTTTAACACCTCTAAATGTGGAGGTTCCCCTCAAGTCACCATGGCTGGGAGCTATTTATGGACTTATCCCCCATGAATCTGACTTACCTCGTTTGAAAGCTGGTTATTCCTGTGGTCATCACGACACCTGCAGCGAACGCCATGTTTTCAACACTCACTGTTTCCTTTTGTCCATCCTAAACCTACTGCCCATCCGCTTCACTGGACAAATTCCAGTATTTGGGGAGAGGGAGAAAAAGTTCCCTTAGTCATCTCTTTGCTAAGCGGAAAAGTCCCAGACTCTTCAGCCGTTCCTCATCGGGACGGTGCTCCACCCCCCTCATCGTCCTGGTTGCTTTCTCTTTCCACAGACGTACATCCGGAGCATGGACAAGGACTTTGTGGCGGCCACCATCCAGGCCATCGGCCGCTGCGCCACCAACATCGGGAAGGTGCGGGACACTTGCCTCAACGGGCTGGTCCAGCTGCTCTCCAACCGAGACGGTGAGAGTCCCGGAAGAGCCATGGTGGGTCAGCTGGGAGGAGTCAGGGGCTGGAGGCAGGGGAGAGTGCGAGAATGGAAAGGCTTTTCGTAGGTGGGTACCTGGAGAGCCAGTTTGGTGTAGTGGTTAAGTGCGCGGACTCTTATCTGGGAGAACCGGGTTTGATTCCCCACTCCTCCACTTGCACCTGCTGGAATGGCCATGGGTCAGCCGTAGCTCTCGCAGGAGTTGTCCTTGAAAGGGCAGCTGCTAAGAGAACCGTCTCAGCCCCACCCACCTCACAGGGTGTCTGTTGTGGGGGGAGAAGATACAGGAGATTGTAAGTCGCTCTGGGTCTCTGAATCAGAGAGAAGGGCGGGCTATAAATCTGCAGTCGTCTTCTTCTGTGGAGACTCAAGTTGGCTGTTGCTGTGTGCATTCAAAGAGCCAGGATTCTCCATTTTGCATTCACTGTTACTGCAGATAGAGAGGCAGGGCTTTTTTTTGCCTATTAGGCCACACACCCCTGATGTAGTCAATCCTCCTGGAGCTTATAGGACTCTTAGTACAGGGCCTGCTATAAGCTCTTGCAGGACTGGCTACATCAGGGGAGTGTAGCCTAATATGCAAAGGCATTCCTGCTACAAAAAAAAGCCCTGTACAGAGGTGTTCATATTGGCATCAGAACATCTGTATGCTTTCTTCCATTCACAGGCTTTTTCCCTGCCAGAGAGCTTTTGGAGGGTCTTTTGAGGGGAAGGGGGTCAGTAATTGCTATAGGAATTGCTATTACAGATTCTTTAAGCCCCCCATCCCGTGGGAAAACTGGTGACTTCAGAGCAAAAAGGAAGGGACATGGCTGGGACTTTGGAACATATGTGCCGTCTTGCGTAGACTCTCTTGAACTGTGCTCTTCCGTGCAAAGAAATTGGAGAAAGCCCTGACCTAGATTGCCCAGGCAAGCTTGATCTCATCAGATCTCAGAAGCTAAGCAGGGTGGTTAGTACTTGGAAGGGAGACTTCCTTGAAATGCCATGTTGGGAGGACAGGGAGACAGGCTTTATTCAGCCGCCTCTCTAAATATCCTCCAGCCCCCCAGTAGGGGTCAGTCATCTGAGGTCAACATCACTTCCAGGTGCAGACACACACACACACAAAAATATACAAAAAATACTGAAAGAAAAAAAACTGGTGAGAAGGAGGCTTGGGGAATAGAGAGCAAAGAAAATGGGGGGAGGGAACTCAACCCAAATCTAAGCAACGTAATAGAGCAGGGGTGGCCAGCGGTAGCTCTCCAGATGTTTTTTGCCTACAGCTCCCATCAGCCCCAGCCAGCATGGCCAATGGCTGGGGCTGATGGGAGTTGTAGGCAAAAAAACATCTGGAAAGCTACCGTTGGCCGCCCCTGTAATAAGAGAGTCAAGCTCAATTCATAAAACTGTATAACATTTATTATAAAGCATACACAAAAATGAATTTTGAAACGTAGTGTCTGACTATTAGACTACGTAAAATTTGCAAACCATATACAGTTTCACATATACGTTTGATGAACTTCCAGTCACCACGATAACCATACGCCCAGTTTGGGGAAGGTGCTGGGAGAGTTGTTAGGGCAAGGTGTGTGCAGATGCTCCAAAACAAACACACCCACAACAGAAGCCCAGTTTGGAAGTGAAAAGAAGTCTCCGCTGTGTCTCAGACACAGAGCATTTGCTCGGCGTGCAGAAGGTCCCTGATTCCATCCCCAGAACTTCCATTTAAAAGGACCAGGTAACAGGTGATGGGAAAGACCTTGAACTGGGCCCCTGGCTCAGTGGAAGAGCCTCCGCTTTGCATTCAGAAGGGCCCAGGTTCAATCCCCGGCACATGCAGCTGAAAGGACCAAGTGATGTGAAAGAGTCACGCTTGAGACCCTGCAGAGTCCCTGCCAGTCTGAGTCACAGTCCTGACCTTGAAGGACCAAGGGGCTGGTTCAGGATAAGCCCGCTTCAAACGGAGTCAACTTGTGCGACCTTACAGTGTTCCCCTGTGTTGCTTCCGCTTAGAGCTGGTCGTGGCCGAGTCCGTGGTCGTCATCAAGAAGCTCCTCCAGATGCAGCCCGCTCAGCACAGTGAGATCATCAAGCACATGGCGAAGCTGACAGACAACATTCAGGTGGGGCGGGTAGCAGGGGTGTGGCCAGGGCTCATTTTGTAGCTTTGCATATTAGGCCACGCACCCCTGATGTAGCCAATCCTGCAAGAGCTTACAGTCAGTCCTGTTCTAAGAGCCCTGTAAGCTCTTGGAGGACTTGCTACATCGGGGGGGGGGGGGTGGCCTAATATGCAAAGGAGCTCCTGCTACAAAACGAGCTCTGGGTGTGGCAGGGTCAGATCAGAAGGGGGCACCGGTTTGGCTGGGCCAGGCAGGCTCAAAGGTGCGGTGCCTCCTGTCTGCAGGTGCCCATGGCCCGGGCGAGCATCTTGTGGCTGATCGGCGAGTATTGTGAGCACGTGCCCAAGATCGCGCCCGACGTGCTGCGCAAGATGGCCAAGTCCTTCACCAGCGAGGAGGACATCGTGAAGCTGCAGGTCATCAACTTGGCGGCCAAGCTGTACCTGACCAACTCCAAGCAGGTAAGGGCCTCCCCCTTTTGGCATGGGGAGCCCAGCATGGCCTGATTGAGGAATATGCTGGGTGCACACGACTGGGGTGTGTGATGGCCCTGAGCCGCTTCGGTGGGAAGGGCGGGATATAAATAAACTTGACCTTGATCCATGTATTGCATCTTGGCCTTTGGGGGTTAAGAGTGGTAGGCTTATAGAGACTTGCACTAGAACAAAGTTTGAGTCCAGTGGCGCCTTTAAGCCCAACAAAGTTTTATTCCAGGTATGAGCTATTGTGTGCAAGCACGCTTTGTCAGACTATGAAATGGAGTTAGAAATCGCAGTCATACGTGGGGAGCAGGGGTGGCCAAACCTGCTTACCATAAGAGCCACATAGAAGAAAGTCAGATGTTTGAGAGCTGCAAGACACGGACATCAGATGCTTGAGAGAAGGAAGGCAGGAGCCACATGGGACTCTTCCACACATATTGTGTGGCTGTTGAAGTCCCCACCACCCCATCAGCCAGTGTTGGGAAGGCATTTGTCTCTTTAAATCACTTCTCCAAGCCAAGCCAGCTGGTGGCTTGGAGAATGCATTTAAAGTTAAAGTTGCTTTCTTTCCACCTCTCCCTCCTTCCTGCCATCTATTTGCCTTCCTTCTTGCCTGCCTGCCTTCCTGTCTTGCAGCTCTCAAACATTTGACATTCGTGTCTTGCAGCTCTCAAACATCTGAAGTTTATTCTGTGTGGCTCTTACGTTAAACAAGTTTGGCCATCCATATCCTAGAGTATTTGCTTTGCATGCGGAAGGTCCCAGGTTCAGCATCTCTATTTAAAAGGACCAGGTGACGTGAAAGACATAACAGACAAGTCACTCTCTCCAGATGCCCCATGCTTCACTTCTACAGGTGGAGGGCACAGAGAGTACAGTTTGGCAGGAAGATTGTAACTGCACAGGGAGCGTATGTCTCTTCTGTGCTGTGCAGCTAACTGCATTCTCAGCTGCATGGACTGCTGCATGAACACACCTTAGAACGAAAAGCTTAAATCTCATTGCTTTGCCTTCTGTTTCTTTAGTGCATCCTCAGAAGTTGTGGCAGTCTCGCCACCTGGTTTGAGAGATGCTCACTGGCCAGGTTGGTAAACGCATCGAGTGCCCAGTTTCTTTGTTTTCTCATCTCTGCCACAGAGCAAGCTGCTGACCCAATACGTGCTGAACCTAGCCAAGTACGACCAGAACTATGACATCCGGGATCGCGCCCGCTTTATCCGCCAGCTGATTGTGCCCACCGAGAAGAGCGGCGCCCTCAACAAGTACGCCAAGAAGCTCTTCCTGGCCCAGAAACCGGCCCCCATCTTGGAGTCCTCTTTCAAAGGTATGGGAGATAAGATATTAGATTTATATCCCGCCCTATACTCTGACTCTCAGAGCGGTCACAATCTCCTTTACCTTCCTCCCCCACAACAGATCCCCCTGTGAGGTGGGTGGGGCTGAGAGGGCTCTCACAGCAGCTGCCTTTTCATGGATAACTACGATAAGAGCTATGGCTGGCCCAAGGTCATTCCAGCAGCTGCAAGTGGAGGAGTGGAGAATCAAACCCAGTTCTCCCAGATAAGAGCCCGCACACTTCACCACTACACCAAACTGGCTCTCAAGAGGTACCAAGTTGTGCATGCTAGATGCCACAGCACACATATGTTCTGGGACCATGCTCTGAGCTGCCTTATTTATTTATTTAAATTGGCTTATATTCTGCCCTTTCCCACGGGCAGGCTCAGGGTGGAGAACAACATAGATTAAACAACAATTAAAACGTACAGATTAAAACCATAGACTGCAATACAATAAAACCATTAAACACTAATATGCACCATAGGCAGCCATTTCAGTTGGGCGCACTTGACATATTGATACAGCTATAAAAAAAAAGGTAGTCCCCTGTGCAAGCACCAGTCGTTTCCGACTCTGGGGTGATGTTGCTTTCACAACGTTTTCATGGCAGACTTTTTTATGGGGTGGTTTGCCATTGCCTTCCCCAGTCATCTACACTTTACCCCCAGCAAGCTGGGGACTCATTTGACCGACCTCGGAAGGATGGCAGGCTGAGTCAACCTGGAGCCGGCTACCTGAACCAGCTTCCGCTGGGATTGAACTCAGGTTGCGAGCAGAGGGCTCCGACTACAGTACTGCAGCTTTACCTCTCTGCGCCACGGGGCTCTTTGATACAGCTATAGGCCCAAAGAATACAACAATAGGGTGGTGATAATAGGGTAGCGTCACAGCAAGGGAGGCCAAAGCAGATGGAGTAAGGACGTTCCCTGCCTCAACCAAAGGCCTTGCCTGGAGCAAAGCATCTCTGAGTCTTGACTGGGTGGGAGATCTCCCCCCAGGACTCTTGTGTAATGTCCTGGACTTTTCACGATGGAGAAAGACCAGATACCCATCCATCCATCCATCTATCCATCATCCATCCATCATCCATCCATCTATCTATCTATCTATCTATCTATCTATCTATCTATCTATCTATCTATCTATCTATCTATCTATCTATCTATCTATCTATCTATCATCCTATCATCTATCTACCTATCTATCTAATCTACCTACCTACCATCCACCATCCATTTCCCCATTGGGGGTTCAGAGCATAGTACAGCAAAGAGAAATAAAATCACAATAAAATCATAATAAAACCAATTACAACATTCATCAAAGTGCAGCAAGATGACAGCAAGGTGGTATAGCACAAAATAGTACCGCAACACAGCATCACAGTACAGTAGTGCAGTAGAGCAGCAGAGCAGTAGAGGGGAGGCCAACCGATTGATGAAAAGATGCCTGCTGCCTCATCCAAAGACCTGGCGGAGCAGCTCCGTTTTGCAGGCCCTACGAAAGGCCAGCAAGCCAGGTAGGGCCCGGATCTCCATAGGGAGCTGATTCCACCAGGTCGGGGCCAGGGCCGAGAAAGTCCTGGCCCTGGTAGAGGCAAGACGGTCATCTCTTGGGCCGGGAACTATCAGAAGATCTTGGGAGGCCAAACAAAGTGACCTCCGGGGCATATATGGGAGGAGACGGTCCCGTAGGTATGTTGGTCCCAGGCCGCTAATAATAATGCACGGAGAAGTCATTGCTGGGCTTTGGGTTCCTCCTAGATCGTGACCATTTCCAGCTGGGCTCCCTTTCCCACCTCCTCAACGCCAAGGCAGTGGGCTACCAGGAACTCCCCGACTGGCCCACTGAAGCTCCGGACCCGTCTGTGCGCAATGTGGAGGTACCTGCTTGCCGTTTGCTCACACATAATGGGAAGGGAGAGCCCCTGAGACCAGAGATGCACCCAGCGTAATTTTCTGGGGAGGGGCATGAGCAGGGCTCCCCATAACC
This sequence comes from Heteronotia binoei, assembly GCF_032191835.1. Classification (NCBI taxonomy): domain Eukaryota; kingdom Metazoa; phylum Chordata; class Lepidosauria; order Squamata; family Gekkonidae; genus Heteronotia; species Heteronotia binoei. The sequence goes on from NC_083241.1 coordinate 29,405,947, forward strand.
TGTCATTCCCTGAATTCCCGGCTAGTGTGGCTTCCTTAGCGTGCTCTGCTTGCCCTTTCTGGGGGAAGCAAAGGCCGTTTTGTTGGCTCTCGTGGAAGATGTCCTTTCCCTGTTCCTTTCAGGAAGAGACAGTCGGTCCTGTGGAAAGCCACATTGGGTTGCTGGGGAAGCCGAAAGAGGTGGCGCTTGCGTCTGCTGTGATGCACTTTCTTTCCTCGCATGTGCTGTGATTTGTCTCTCCTCTTCCTGATGCCCTTCCCCAGCGCATTGCATACGGTCCTGTCTGATTTAGTTTGGGGTGTGTGCTGTTTCAAAGCAGGTTGGGGTTTGCAGAGCTCACATCCGCTGTAGTGCTGCAAGTACAAGGTTGGATCAAGACTAGGGAGATCTGCGTTCGAATTCCTTGTGAGCCATTAAGTTCAAGTAAGCCCTGGGCTTTTTTTGTAGCAGGAATTCCTTTGCATATTAGGCCACACACCCCTGATGTAGCCAATCCTCCAAGAGCTTACAGGGCTCTCAGTACAGGGTCCAGAGATAGAATTCTAGCAGGGGCTCTTTTGCATATTAGGCCACACACCCCTGATGGAGCCAATCCTCCAAGAGCTTACAGGGCTCTTAGTACAGGGTACAGGGACAGAATTCTAGCAGGGGCTCCTTTGCAGATTAGGCCACACACCCCTGATGGAGCCAATCCTCCAAGAGCTTACAGGGCTCTTAGTACAGGGTACAGGGACAGAATTCTAGCAGGGGCTTCTTTGCATATTAGGCCACACACCCCTGATGGAGCCAATCCTCCAAGAGCTTACAGGGCTCTTCTTGCAGGGCCTACTTTAAGCTCCAGGAGGATTGGCTACATCAGGGAGGGTGTGGCCTCATATGCAAAGAAGTTCCTGCTACAAAAAAAAAGCCCTGCTCAGCCTAAACATCCTCACTGGGTTGGCATGAGATTGTGTGTGTGCATACATTACATGCAGTGTTCCCTCTAAGGCGAGTTAGTGTGAGCTAGCTCAGTTTTTTTAGCCTCTGGTTCACACATTTTTGTCTTAGTTCAGGAACGATGTCCCCAGAGCAAACTAATTTATGCAGCAGTCAAATTGCTCGCTCACAACTTGAATGCCGGTAGCTCGCAAAGTAGCATTTTTGCTCACATGACTCCACAGCTTAGAGGGAGCATTGATAACATGCTAGGGTTTGTGTGATTTTCCTCCCCACTGAAGTGAAAATCCAGGCAGGGAATCCATTTAATGTGAGACAGACACTGCTCTGCCCTCCTGAGCTGTTCTCTTTTGCCCTGTCTCATTCATGTATGGGGCAGTGGTGTGCATTTGTTCTGTTCCTTGCGTTAAAAAGCTTGCTTGTTACTGCCTTTGATCTGGCCAGGTCCCAGAATGGACCAAATGCACCAGCCGTGAGAAGAGGAAGGAGAAGGTGGAGAAACCCTTCTATTCTGACTCCGAGGGGGAGTCTGGCCCAACGGAGTCTGCCGACAGTGGTGAGGACACAGCCTGGAGAGTTTGCACTGTGGCCTGATTTGAGGCATGATGCTGGTGAAGCAAAAGAGCTCCTTCCCTCCCTCCCTCCCTCCCTCCCTCCCTCCTTCCTTCCTTCCTTCCTTCCTTCCTTCCTTCCTTCCTTCCTTCCTTCCTTCCTTCCTTCCTTCCTTCCTTCCTTCCTTCCTTCCTTCCTTCCTTCCTTCCTTCCTTCCTTCCTTCCTTCCTCCCTCCCTCCCTCCCTCCCTCCCTCCCTCCCTCCCTCCCTTCCTTCCTTCCTTCCTTCCTTCCTTCCTTCCTTCCTTCCTTCCTTCCTTCCTTCCTTCCTCATAGAGGCTGAGGCCTTCATCAGCACACCAGAAGAGTTCCACTGGATCAGACCAGTGGTCCATCTAGTCCAGCATCCTGTCTCACACAGTGGCCAGCCAGTTCCTTGGCTGGGCCTGGTGGGGTGAATAGAAGGCTCCTTTTCTCTCTTTTTTGCCAGAGCCTGAATCCATCAGTGGGTCTCCCAGTGAAAGCGGCAGCGAGAGTGGTTCTGGTTCCGGCAGCGATGAGGATGAAGAGGAAGAGGAGGACGAGGATGAAGAAGAGAGTGAGGACCAGTCGGACGAGAAAGAGGAGAAGAAAAAGAAGAGGAGAGAGACTCCAAGGAAAGCATCGCTGGATAGTGCAGGGAGGTATGATAAACTCTGTGGGTAATGTCCTCAGGTTGAGCGATTCCTGCTGGTAGCCCCCTCAGGTGGTCTTTGAAAGGGGGGGGGGAGAGGAATGTTTGTGTGCAACGTCTGATAGCATATGGAATGTGTGACCCCTCGCAGATCTGTCCCTTGTGATGTTGTATTCTTTTTACGCATCTGAGGTGAGGAAGTTACGCTTCCGTTTCTTAGGACTTAGTTTCTTGACAGGTTCAACTGATTGCCAAGTTTCTGTGTAGAGATTTTACTACGGTCATGCCCATTGTTTTCACCTGTTTTAGATTCAGCTCCCATTTTTCATCCTGATCTACCTTCTGGTATCCATTCCACCAGGCATCCCCAACTTTGTTGAGCCTGCAGGCCCATTTGGGATTTAAACAAGAGTCTTGGGGGTCGGCACAAAATGGCCGCCGTGGTGCTGAAGCTGGTCATAAAATGTTGCACCATTCCAAGAGCTGTGCTACTCCAGAGTTAGTGGCTCACAAACATGCATTTTCAGAAGATGGAAACGCAATGCATCTTGGGTATTTCTGAAGCAGCCATTTTGCCAGAGAGGTGGAACAAAACTGGGTTTACGTCCTCTCTTTAGGGAAAGAGAGGCTGTGTTATTTCAGTTTCCAGAGGGAAGGATTTGTTTTTGGCATGGTTGGAGGGAGAGGTCGTCAAGTCCAGAGAAATAACAAAATGGTGGCTGATGGATACACCATATGTGTATCATCAAAATGGCCTCCCCAACCAGTTTCTGTTCATAAGTGGGAGGTTCCAGAGAATCACACTAAGCTTTGGTCTTCTTCTTTGCCCCTAGCGAGGAGGACGAGGGGGGCAAGAAAAGGTCACAGTTGCGTGAAAGGAAGCGGGACTCAGAATCCTCGTCAGAGGAGGAAGAGGGCAGCATGTCCGAGAACAGCTCATCAGAGTCAGATTCTGGCTCCGAAGTGGAGGAATCACACTCGGAAGTAGAGGCCAAGAAGAAAAGGACGGTGAGTGGCTGGGAGGAGGTCAGGGATACTAGGAGCTGTGAATCCATGCTGCACCAGCAGGTGTCTCTTCTCAAGCCTTTGTGGTCTTGGAAATGCAGGGCTGTGCTTGTAACAGGAACTCCTTTGCATATTAGGCCACACACCCCTGATGTAGCCAATCCTCTGAGAGCTTACAGGGCTCTCCTTACAGGGCCAACTGTAAGCTCTTGGAGGATTGGTTACATCAGGGGGTGTAGCCTAATATGCCGAGAAGTTTCTGCTACAAAAACACCTCTGTGGAAATGTGTGTGGACCATCCCACCTGCTGAGTTCACCTGTTTGTAGCTCAAATAATACTTGTGTTAGTGACGTTGGGGCTCTGTTACCTGTGTGTGGGAAGCAATTTTTGCCTGTTTTCTCTCTTTATCAAAAGCCAGTGTTCTTGTGCCAGTACTACCAATAAGGGAACTTGATTTTTGTTCGTAAACAAATGAGCCAGGAAGTCTTTGGGCTTCTGTGTTCCTTCCCCTTGGGTCTGGCTGGGAACTGAAGACTTCCCGTGAGGTCCAGATTGGGCAAAATGGCAAACTGTGGGTTTTCCCCCTCTTGCCTGTAAATCAGGGTTCTAAACCCCAGTTTGTAGTCAAGAGATTAAGCCATAGTTGGTCATTTTGCTCAGTCTGATTGTTGCAGCTGGCTCCCGTTTGTTCTGAACAAGGAATTCTTCACTCTCCAAGGTTGAAGACTTCCAAGCGCACGTGAGGGAAGATGATGCAATCGTGCTAGAGCAGAGGGAACACCTGATCCTGAGGGCTTCCCAGCCTCTTCTTATCAAAGACAAATCGAGGCTTGTTCATTTAAAAAAAAATTATTAGAAAAACTAGGCTAAATACAACAACTGCAAGAAGTAAATGCATGAACAATCAGTGGGGTGACATTACATAGACATGTAATGTAATGTAATGTAAAATTTTATTTGTATCCCGCCCTCCCCCGCCGAAGCAGGCTCAGGGCGGCTAGAGGTAGCGTACTAAATTATGTAGCATTAAGAAGAGAAAAGTCTTAACATACATTTCAAAAGGCTACGTGTTTCGATAATGAAACCATATGGTCTACAGACATGGATATTCAAATAAGAAGTATAGCTTTGACATTATTGGACAACGATGGAATAGTTTCTTGATTAGAAAGGTAATTTAGAAAAGGAAACCACAACGCCTCAAAATTAGTAAACATCCCAGTTTCTGACTCATGAATGTTTGAAGCTATTTTATCCATTACTCAAAGATCACATGATTTTTTAAGCCATTCAGAAGCTGTAGGTACATGATCAGACTTCCCAAGAGTGTGCTAAAAGGAGTTTGGCTTGTTCATAATGTCTGAACACAGCCAGTGGCTTCCGTGCATGTCTAAACTGAAATCCAAACCTGTGTCTTCCAGCTCCTACCTTTAATTGCTGCTGTGTTGTCTCTCAAGTTAGGGGTGATCCAGATGCCCCCCTCCAACCTCTGTGCCCAGCAAGGAATAGTAGATTTGGCTGATCCTTGTAGGTAGACTCCTGATTTCCTGACTTTTTCCCTTCTCTTCCAGCCTCCTAGCAGACCTGCCCCAAAGCCACAGAAGAAAGGGAACAAAGAGATCTCCCTGCTTGATCTAGATGACTGTAAGTGCATTGCACCAACGCCATCGTGAATATGTCTTAAACAAGCACCCTGTTCTGCTCGCTGTCTTGATTGTAGCAGTTCCTTCTCTTTCTCTAACAAACATATAGCAATGTGTGAACCTGTCTTAACTCAAGTCAGGCCATTGGTACATTTAGCTTCATATGCCTCTTCTGATTGGTGGTGTCCAGGGCTTTTTCTTTTTGTAGTAGAAACTCCTTTGCATATTAGGCCACACACCCCTGATGTAGCCAATCCTCCAAGAGCTTACAGGGCTCTTCTTACAGGGCCTACTGCAAGCTCCAGGAGGATTGGCTACATCAGGGGGGTGCGGCCTAATATGCAAAAGAGTTCCTGCTACAAAAAAAGCCCCGATAGTGACTTTCTAGGATCTTGGTCTGAGGAAATTTTTCCCAGCACCTGCTTTCTAAAATCGTTTTAACTGGAGATGCTGTGGATTGAACCTGGGACCTTCTGCATGCAAAACGGATCCCCAACACTCAGCCAGGGTCTGAGGTCAAGGTCTTTCCTATTAGCTACTACCGACCTTTTGAACTGGAGATGCTGGGGATTGAACCTGGAACCTTCTGCATGCAAAGTAGGTGGTCTACCACAGAGTTTCAGATCAAGGTCTTTTTTTAGTCCCAGGCAAGCCTCATTTTGGGCAGGAGCTCACAGGAGCAGAGCTCTGGAACCTCTAAATGGAACCCTAGTTATTTCTGGGCTCCATTGTTCAAACCTCCTGTGAGGATTTTGCTGAACTCCAAGATTTGACAAACTTTCTAATACTTTTCCCCACAAAAAAAAAATTGAGAAAATAACCCAGATGTATAAAGCAGACAGATGGAAATCTTCCGCATGCCACTATGGCCACATAGGAGAAAGTAATTTTTTAAAGTATGATGCGAGTATGGTTTGATTATGACGGTTATAATTGAAGAAGCATTTTAAGGTAGATGCTGAGCTCATATAATTTAAAGTAGGAGTCCAGTAGCACCTTTAAGACCAACAAAGTTTGATTCTCAATATAAGCTTTCGTGTGCATGCACACTTCCTCAGACAATGGAGCAGGGGTACGGTGCACAGTGCAATGCTACATATAGCTGGTGGGTAGGGGTTAAGAATCCAATGGATTCTAACTTGGTACTATTTTGCATGCTTAACCACTGCCCACCCGCTATATGTAGCACTGCTCACTGTACCCCTATTTCAGCATCTGATGAAGTGTGCATTAACACGAAAGCTTACATTCTGAATAAGACTTTGTTGGTCTTAAAGGTGCAACTTGACCCCACTTTGTTCTGTTGCTTCAGACCAACATGGCTGCCCACCTGGGTCTATCTAATATAATTGAGTACACCATCCAGTGATGTCGGGTGTGTGACATAACAAAAGAGTTGTGTTAATGAGCTCTGGCACCTCTTTTTCTACAAAATGACCCCTGTTACCTGCTATTGACCTTCTTAACTGGAAATGCCAGGGACTGAACCTAGGACTTCCCGCATGCAAAGCAGATGGTCTACCACTGAGCCAGAGTCCCTGGTTGAGGTCTTTCCTGTTACCTCCTCCTGATCTTTTTAAATAGAGATGCCGGGGATTGAACTGAGGACCTTCTGCATGCAAAGCGGGTGCTCTGTCCCTAAGCCACAGTCCCTCTCCTTGTCTGTGCTCTGCAGCTCTTCTCTATCAAGGTGCAGAATAGAAGCTTCTTCCTTGTCCATGTGCCTCCGAAGGGGCAGATGACACTAGGGACTTGGGATGCCAGCAGGAGAACAGCTGCTGAAGCAAATCCCTAATGGAGAGCCTTTGAAGGGCTTTTCTCTGCAGTTTGGAGCTGGGACTTCAGCAGCCAGCAGAGCTGCTGATGTGGTCTGACAACACTTCTGGGTTTGGGGGAAAAGCTCAGTTTGTTGGGTCATAGACCCCTGGGAAAGAGCCCAAGCAGCCAGCCCCTGAGAACACTGCAGCCAAGGCAGCTCTTAGCCACATCTTTCTTATTTTCCCTCCCCAGTCACTGTGTTTTTCCCCCATGAAACCCTTCTCAGTCTCTCAGGGGGAAAGAATTCCAAGAATTCCTGAACAGCGAAACTGAGCCCACCACAATTTAATTTATACAAAGGAACTCTAAGCAAAATTGCGGGCCCTTTTTTTCCAGTCGCAGAACTCTCGGGTTGTGCTGCATGGTCATCTATTTTTGGTTTATTATTATTTTTTATTTATTTACCTTACATTTGTATGCCGCCCACCCCATACAGACTCTGTGCAGCTCACAGTCACAATACCATAATAACAGTGCCTTATGGTTATAAAATCAAAACTCCTATAACAATTTATCATTTTTAAAAATTTTAAATAGTGCTATAAAATTTCTTACATAGGCGGTCCAGCTTCGTTATAGTTCTTAATTCTCTGTAGTGGTCTATTAGGTGTCTTATAGACGGATGATAGTACTCAGCGACATACTAGTGGCAGCTCCTCATACACTAGTTACTGTAGGCCTGCTGGAAAAGGTCGGTTTTACAGGCCCTGCGGAATTGGGAGAGATCCTGCAGGGCTCTCGTGGCCTCTGGAAGTGCGTTCCATAAATTAGGGGCTGCCACAGAGAAGGCCCTGGCCCGTGTGGAGCCTAATCTGGCCTCCCTTGGTCCAGGGATGGATAACAGATGTTGACTTCCTGAATGCAGGGCTCTCTGGGGTATATATGGGGAAAGGCGGTCCTTTAGATAGACAGGACCTTGGCCGTATAGGGCTCACTGGCCCATATTACGTTTCTCTTCTGCTGTTCCTCCACCCTGGAACTCAAGGCGGTGCTCTTAAGTTTCCCAGGAGATCTCCCTTCCAAGCACAGTCCTAGCTCTGCTCAGTTTATGCCGTTATGTTGCATTTGCTTCCTTCCTGCCAGTCTGGGAGATGAGGAATGTTCTAATTCCAATTGCAGCCCCAGTGGTTTATTTTCATGGTGCAACCCCCTCAATGCACATTCACAATTACATAATATTGGGTACCCCTTGGAGCTTCCCAATCTTGCTTCCCTGAGCAAGCGCTCCAGGGAACATCCAACTTGCCTCGACCAGGGCCAGGGGTTTTTTGGCCCTGACCTCGACCTGGTGGAATATACTCCCCACGGAGATTCGGGCCCTACTAGATTTACTATCATTCCATAGGGCCTGCAAGATGGAGCTATTCCGCCAGGCTTTTGGTTGCTTCAAGTGGGCATCCTCACGCTACTAATTAGCCATCTATCTGTCCTCCCCGACAATGACTTATCAATTTACCATCTGGATTATTATATTCGGGCTGATACCTATGTTTTAATACGCAAAATATGCCCGCACCGCCTATGTTATATTTTATTTTGCTGCGCTTGTTTTCATCGTTTCGTTATCATTCTATTGCTGGGTTTTAACTGTTTTTACCATGTCCATAATCTGCCCTGAGCCCATTATGAGAAAGGGCAGAATATAAATATACCAAAATAAATAAATAAATGGTACCCCTGCCGAGAACTGTGGGTACGCTTGCCACTTTCCAAGGAGATCACCTCCTGCAACTCTGGGTGAGTTGCTGTCCTGACTGGGAAGAGGCGTGCCCCTGCCGAGATGGAGCTAGTGAGGCCTTTTCTGGATGGCTTGCATCAAGTGCAATTGAACATATGAAGCTGCCTTCTACTGAATCAGACCCTCAGTCCATCAAAGTCAGTATTGTCTACTCAGACTGGCAGCGGCTCTCCAGGATCTCAAGCTGAGGTTTTTCACGCCTATTTGCCTGGACCTTTTTTAGTTGGAGATGCCGGGGATTGAACCTGGGACCTTCTGCTTTCCAAGCAGATGCTCTACCACTGTGCGACCGACTCCAATTGGGATCAGTCTGTCTCTCCTGGTGGAGAAACCCAGACTGTGATGGTGTGTGCACCTCCTGGCGAGAGCCATTCAATTTTTAGCATGCCTTTTTTGCTTGGGATGCGGCTGATATCCTTGCGTGACACTGGCATACCACCGTTTGGTTCACTGGCTCCTGTACATCAAGTGATCTGTCCATGGTGCTGAAGGTCTACCCACTCATTGCTGGCCTGTCAAGCTAATTTCTAAGCCATTTCCTTTTCCACCCTCCCGCTTCCTGCACTGGCTGCGTTCCCTGCTCAGCATCTAGAAGTTCATTAACTCTTTCATTGCCTGCTTTCTCTGCCCTACAGTCACGCCTCCTCCTTCACAATCAGCCCTTTCCAGCCCCATCGTCTCCACCAGCCTGGTGACCGACCTTGAGGGACTCACACTGACCGATACAACTTTGGCTCCCGCTGTAAGTGAGCATTGCTCTTCTTGTGAATATGGACTCAAGGGGCTCACTAGAATTCAGGACCCCGGTGTCTTGGGACTGTTGGAAGCCTTGCAATGTTGGAGGTTTCTCTTGAAGAGAAAATAACCCTTTTGGTTGTTCTTTCCAAGGTTGTTTGTGGAAAATCCTGTTTTATAGTTGGCTACACTAATGATCTTTGTGCCTCCTGAAAGGAGATGGTTGCCCTCAAAACACCTGGCCACTGCAACCGCTGTTTTCTTAGAAATTTAGGAATAATTCCTATCCCCCTGCTTCATACTATCATAAGGGTTCATGCCTTCCAGTGGTTTTTCCAAGACTTCCCTTCCCATCTGTCTTTTTCCAATACTAGGGGTGCACATTCAGAGTAAACTGAGCTGAAAAAAAATCTGAAAAATATATTACTGGTATTTTGGGGATATTATTTAAGCCAAATATAGATCAAATAATCTGATTGGCTACCAATATAGCTGAGCTTGAATAAAGCCTTTTTTTTTTTTGCTTTTATTCAGATATATTCACCTATATTGAACAAGTGGTGGGCTCCTCTTGCAGCTCGGTTTAGATCCAGTTTGGTGTAGTGGTGAAGTGCACGGACTCTTATCTGGGAGAACCGGGTTTGATTCCCCCCTCCTCCACTTGCAGCTGCTGGAATGGCCTTGGGTCAGCCATAGCTCTCACAGAGCTGTCCTTGAAAGGGAAACTTCTGGAAGAGCTCTCTCAGCCCCACCCACCTCACAGGGTGTCTGTTGTGGGGGAGGAAGGTGAAGGAGATTGTGACCCCTCTGAGACTCTGAGATTCAGAGTATAGGGCAGGGTAGAAATCCAATATCATCATCATCTTGACGCCAGTTTCTCCTGCAGTGTGTTTTAGAATGCACCACACGAGAAGCCAAGCCAACCTCAGGGTCAAGCTGGCTGTTTTTTTGTTCTTTGAATTGGTACTTCTCAGGTCCCTTGAACACAGACAAAATCAGGCTTTCGGAAAAAACTTGGATCTGAATACCATATCAGAATTGGGATTCAAGATTTCTCAGAAATATTTCTGAGGATTTTTTTTTTGCATGCCCCTATTCATTATCTTGTCAACCTTGGTGTAGCCCAGAGGTGGCCAAACTGTGGCTTGGGAGCCATATGTGGTTCTTTCACACATATTGTGTGGCTCTCAAAGCCCCCACCACCCCATTGGGCAGCTTGGAGAAGGCACTGAAAGTTAAAGTTGCTTTCTTTCCATTCCTTCCTTTCTTTCTCATGGTTCTCAAACATCTGACTTTCACATCCTGAGGCTCTCAAATATCTGACGCTTATTCTGTGTGGCTCTTGTGTTAAGCAAGCTTGGCCATCCCTGGTTGAGCCTGTCCACATCTCCTTTCTCCTGTTCCTGGTGCAGATGATCAGCCCCGTGTTTGGCGCAGTGAAGACCTACGAGCTGCTGCACCGTATGACAGGGGAGGGTCTCTCTGTCGAGTATCACTTCAGCCGGCAGCCTTTTACGACCGACTCCCGGATGGTGGCTGTCCAGATCCAGATTTCCAACAACACGGCCACCGAGGTGAAGAGCATCCGCATTAATGAGCCAAAGCTCCTCTCGGGCATGCGCATCCAGGAGTTCAAGGAAATCGGTATGGCTTGTCTGTGGGTTATCTGACTCGGTATTTGAGGATTTAGTCCAGAAGTGGCCAAACTGCAGCTTAGGAGCCACATGTGAAACTTTCCTACATATTGTGTGGCTCTTGAAGCCCCCACAGTGTCAGTCAGCTTGGAGAAAGCATTTCTTTCTCTAAATCACTTCTCTAAGCCAAGCTTCCTTCCTTCCTTCTGTTAGTATCATCTGGATACCTATTTGATGGGGATATTTTCCTTCCTTCCTTCCTTCCTTCCTTCCTTCCTTCCTTCCTTCCTTCCTTCCTTCCTTCCTTCCTTCCTTCCTTCCTTCCTTCCTTCCTTCCTTCCTTCCTCCCTCCCTCCCTCCCTCCCTCCCTCCCTCCCAGCATGCATTTAAGTTTGCTTTCTTTCATCTCTCCCTCCCCATCTATTTGCCTTCCTTCCTTCCTTCCTTCCTTCCTTCCTTCCTTCCTTCCTTCCTTCCTTCCTTCCTTCCTTCCAACATGCATTTAAATTTGCTTTCTTTCATCTCTTCCTCCCCATCTATTTGCCTCCCTCCCTCCCTTCCAGCTCTCAAACATCTGACGTTTATTCTATGGGGCTCTTTCATTAAGCAAGTTTGGCCACCCCTGATTTAGTCAAGTTGCCCATTTAAAGTAGCACTTGCCATTCTCTTAGTTCCATCAGCTTGCGTGACAGTAATGCTTCTTCACAGACCAGCATCAGACCCTTCTGGGCGGGAACAATCCTGCTTGGGAATGCTGCCCAGCATGGCAGACCTAGCTGATTTGGGGGAACAGTGTGTGTCTTGTCTTGAGACAGTAGAGGCTTTTGGCTCTGAGTCTCAGAGCTGGAAGGAACCATCAGGGTCCCCTAGTCCAACCCCCTTCCAACACCGAAACTACAACTCTAATATCCCCAGCAAGTAGGGATCCGGTTGATACTGACAGATCTCCAATGACAAAGAATCCACCACCTCCTGAGGGGGACCATTCCAGTGTTGAGCACACCACACTGTCGGGAAGTCCTTCCTCAAATTTAGACAGAACCTCCTTTGCTGCAGCTTCTGTCCAACTAGTCTGTTATGGCAACTCCTGTTCCATTTGAAATGCTGGATTTTTACGTTCTTTTTTTTAACCCAGCTTTCCTCCAAGGAATCGGAGTGGCATACATGGGTCTCCCCTACACAACAACCCTGTGAGGCAGATTAGGATGAGAGGGGATGAAAGGAGGACAATGGGCCAAAGGTCACCTACTGAGCATTGCGGCCGGACAAGGGTTGGAACCTGGGTTTCCTAGATCTTCATTTGGCACTCTAACCATGACACTGTCCTGGCTTTCTGCAGTGTTTAATGCCAGCTGGGGGCATGACCTGAGTATGCTTTGGACCCTCTTGATAAAGAGGTACAGCTCTTTCCCCCAAAGGACCTTTCTCTTCTATTCGCAGAATCCCTGCCTCCCGGAGAGACTGTCAATGTAGTGATGGGCATAGACTTCTGTGACTCGACCCAGGCTGCCAGCTTCCAGCTGTGGTGAGTATGGTCCTCACAGACTTTGGACAAAGCACAGAGAGCTATAGCAGCTTCGCCCACCCTGTGGTAGGAAAAGGAGGCGCAACACAGCAGGAGGTTTGCTCTGGTCTTGCTGCTTAAGCAGGTATCAGAGTTGCAGTGTTCCCAGCAACTCCAGGGGTGACCAGACTTGCTTAACATTAGAGTCACATGGAATAAACGCAAGATGTTTGAGCACTACAAGATATGAGCCACAAGGTGTTTGAGAACCACAAGGAAGGAAGGAAAGGTGGAAAGAAAGCAAATAAATAGGGGGAGGAGAGGGAGGGGGGAAAGAAAGCAACTTTAAATGCATTCTCCAAGCTGCCAACTAGCTTGGCTTGGAGAAGTGATTTAAAAAGTTTTTTGAAATATCAGGAATTGAGATGCTGGAGTTTTCCCAAGTTATAGAGTGAAAGGAAATAGAACCAAGGAAGTAGCCTGGAGATTTAAATCAGCATGTCTGCAACCCACACAGTGACAAGCTCTGGCTGTCTGAAGCAGGAACTGCATGGTAAACTGGGAATCTATGATCTCTCTCTGAATCTCAGCCAACAGCTGAAGAGATCAAGGCTTATCCAATAGTAGAGGAGACTGGCAATGACCCAAAAAGCCAAGGTTGGCATTAGGGTGGGGTGGCCAAACTAGTTTAACATAAGAGCCACAAAGAATAAATGTCAGATATTTGAGAGCCACAAGATATGAATGTCAAATGTTAGAGAGCCACAAGGAAGGAAGGAAGGAAGGAAGGAAAATAGATGGGGAAGGGAAGATGGAGAGAGAGGTGGAAAGAAAGCAACTTTAAATGCATTCTCCAAGCTGCTGACTGGCTTGGATTGGAGAAGTAATTTAAAGAGACAAGTGCCTTCTCCAAGTTGGCCGACAGAACAGTGGGGGCTTCAAGAGCCACACAATATGTGTGAAAGAGCCACATGTGGCTCCTGAGCCGCAGTTTGGCCACCCCATCTCTAGTCTGTCTCGGATCATGGAGATGAACAAAAACAAGTCTTGCCATCTCGTTCCATAGCTGACCATGTGGGCTAGAGGCAGCTCTCCCAAGTCCCCAGGGGAGACTTCTCCCAGGAGTGCTCCCTGTGGTCCTTTAAATTGCAGTTCCAGAGCTTGAGTTGAGGACCTTCTGTAAGCTTCCTATATTCACAGGCAGCCTAACCCTGAGTCGGACCCTGGCATTTGTCAAGGTCGGTATTGTCCGCTCTGCCTGGCAGCTGCACTCCAGGCTCTCAAGTGGAAATCCTTCACTGCTACTATGTCACTCTCTGAAGTGGAGGCCCAACCAAGAACTTTCCATGCAAAGTAGTTGCTTTACCACTGAACCACATTCCTCCCTCTTATAATATTAAGGAGCTCATGAAGCTGCCTTGGACAGAGTTGTAGCGTTGAGCTAGAATGGCCAGTTAGTACTCAGACTGGCAGCAGCTCTCCAGGGTCTCAGGTGGAGGTCTTTCCCATCACCTCCGACAAGAGGTGATCCTGCGGATCTCTTGCAGTTCGGTGGGGCCTGCAAGATGGAGCACTTCCGCCAGGCATTTCGGTGAAGCCCTTTGCTGGGGGGCCGGACGTCTGCCTGATTTGATTTGCGCTTCTTGCTGTATGCTGGCTCAGGCTGCTGTTACATTGTTTATCATGTTAAGTGCCTGAAATTTAGTTATTTTTAGTAGGCTTGAGCAGACCTTAGAAACCCAGCCATCTGGTTTTATTGCTGTTATACTGTAAATTGTCCTATTGATTAATTTGTTATGGTTTTAATGAAGTTGATATATATATGTTCTTATGCCTTGGCGGGATGGGCAGGATATAAATCCCAAAAGTAAATTAAATTAAGAATACTTTTTAACTGGAGATGCTGGGGATTGAACCTGTGACGTTCTGTACGCCAAACTAATGCTCTGCCACTGAGCTGTGGCCCCACCCCTAATGAAAGCTAGTTGCAAGAGGAGTTTTAGCTCCATGTCATTGCTCCCAGCTAATCATGCCAGGGCACTCTGTCGCTAAGCCATGGCGCTTGAGTCTCAATCTAAATTAGTTCAGCTTGTGGTTGAGAAAGTGGTCCCACTTCTCTGGGTGAGATCTTGTTAAACCCAAGCCACCTCTCCCGAATAGAGAGTTTATTCTTGTTATCGTTTCATTGGCACTCTGCCTTTCACCCCCAATGAATCCTCAGTGTGGTGTACATCGTTCCCCTTCCCTCCATTTTACCTACAACAACCCTGTGAGGTAGGTTAGACTGAGAACATGTGACTGGACAAAGGACATCTAACTAGCTTCCCTGACAGAGGGGGGATTCAAACCTGGATCTCCCCCAGTCCTAGTCCAGTACTCTTAACTGCTGCACCATGCTGGATTGATGGGGTGGCTACACACATTTCACTTGGGCTTGTCTCTGTCTCTCTCCCCAGCACTCACACGCGCCAGTTTTACGTGTCCATCCAACCCCCAGTGGGGGAACTCATGGCTCCGGTCTTCATGAGCGAAAATGAGTTCAAGAAGGAGCAAGGTAAGGGGCAGGGGGCCGCTCCTCTTCTCCCACCCTGCTGCTGTTCAGGCAGACGGGGTTAAAACCCCCCACCTTGGCAGGGAAGCTGCAAAGGCAGGATTTTTGGAGGGGAGGGGAAGAAGCAGCGTCGTACAGCCTTCCTCTGCATTGCCACAGTGCCCTTATCACAGCAAGGAACGCCCCGCCCCCATGACCTCACTTCCTGCCAACCCTCAGTGAAAGTTTGCACTGGGACCCTTTCTCTGCTGTTGGCTAGCCAGTGAGAAAATGAGGGGAAAGGTGCCCACGAGCGAGGGGGTCTCCTGCCCAGGCTGGCCATGGCTGTGGGGAGAGCGCCCCCCCCCTCAGGCTGTGCTGGTCGCTGGTGCTAACGGTGTGTCGCGTTCTCCTCTGCTGCCTCGGTGCATTCTTGCTTTTTGTTTGTTTCCCTTTAGAGCAACTGTTAAGGATGGGTGTGGGTAAGTGCCAGCACAGGTAGCTGCTTCCCCCACCAACGCTGTCTGCTCCTCCTAGCCCTAGTGCCAGCACTGCTTCCACTGGGTGGTGCCCCCCTTCTTCTGACTGTAGTAGTATCCTTGCTTCTACCCTGGGAGACTGTCCTCTCACCTAGCGACTGAACCCACTAGCTTGGCTTTCACTGCAGGCACAGAATCCTTCCTCCTCACCTCTCCGGTTAGCACCACTTCCTCTCTGGGTGCTCCTGGTCCTTCCTGCTGCTCTTTTGATCTGGTGCTCCTTGGGTTTTCTCCTCTTTTGAAAGCCAGTTTGGTGTAGTGGTTAAGTGCGCGGACTCTTATCTGGGAGAACCGGGTTTGAATCCCCACTCCTCCACTTGCACCTCCTGGAATGGCCTTGAGTCAGCCATAGCTCTCATAGGAGTTGTCCTTGAAAGGGCAGCTGCTGTGAGAACCCTCTCAGCCCCATCCACCTCACAGGGTGTCTGATGTGGGGGAGGAAGATGAAGGAGATTGTGAGCCGCTCTGAGACTCTGAAATTCGGAGTGGAGGGCGGGATATAAATCCAATATCATCATCTTCTTCTTATAGACCAGAAATGGGGTGGTGTCTTGGGAAACGGTAGATAGATTCTGGCAGGGGTCGTTTTGTAGAAAAATAAGTGGTGGAGCTCATCCATGTTACGCAGCTGCACCTACTATTCAATGGGCAAGGTGGGGTGGAGCAGGTGGAACTCTCAGAAAGGTTCAGGAGCTGAGCTTCTGTGAGCTCCTGCTGAATTCGAGCCCTGGATTCTGGTATCTGAGGAAGGGTGCATGCACATGAAGGCATATACCCAGAATAAAACTCTGTTGGTCTAAAAGGTGCCCGCTGGACTCAAATTTTGTTTCTCATGAGAAATGGCAGCTTGCCCTAAATCTTTAAACTCTCTAATTATGTGGTTGTGTAGAGGAGAAGAGGAACTGCATAAGACCCCGGGTTCTCTCCCGCTCCTTGTTTGTGTAGTGGCAAGTTGTCATTAGCTGTTAACATACTGGCCACTGAGTAAAGGTGGCCCAGAGCTAAGATGCTAAGCCAGGGGTGGCCAGACTTGTGAATGTAAGAGCCACATAGACTAAATGTCAGATGCTTCAGAGACACAAGCGGACAGACGGATGGAAGAAAGGAAGGAAGGCATATAGATGGGAGAGGCATGGAGAGGTGAAAGAAAGCCACTTTAACTTTAAATACATTCTCCAAGTTGCCTGCTTGCTTGTTTTGGAGAAGTGATTTAAAGAGAGAAATGCCTTCTCCAAGCCAGCTAATGGGGGTGGTGAGGGCTTCAGGAGCTGTACAATGTGTGTGAAAAGGTATGGCTCTGAAGTTTGGCCATGCTCGTGCTAAGCATTCATTACAACGTGGATATTCCTCTTTCCTAAAAAGCCTTGAAGCGTCTGCTAGCTTCAGTGCAGCTGTAGAAGTAGTCAAGGTATTAACTGGCTCCTTTATTCAATTACTAAATTTTTATCCCACCATTTGTCCCTGGAACTTAAGGTGTGTTTTTCAAGGACACTTCTTTTCCCAGTTAAACAGCTAATAAAGCAGGGTCCTGAATAAATTGCTAAAAAAGCAGCGGAGACTGAAGGGTTAATTGCCTTCTCCTTTCCCTGCGCAGCCCCAAGGAAAGCTAAGCCTCTACAAGCAAACAAGACTGGCGTGATCTTCCTTCTTTCCTCTTGTCTGCTTGAGCCCTCAGTTTATCCTTTTTTAGGACTCATGCCCTTGCAGGTATAATTGTGGACGATGTACCCATGCCATTAGGTGACCGGGTAAGCAAACCTCTGCCAGAAGCTAAGATGCGGGGAGATGGAAAATCGAGCAGGGATGCTGTCTTGATGGGCCGGCACTCTGATTTGGTGCATCGTTTCCCCGGAGGAATTGCTTCTGCTGGCCCAGGATCCAGGAACCGTGCTTTCGTTTTGATCGTGGCTGCATTCCAAGTCGTAGAGGAGAGGGTTGCTACAAGGGAGCGGGAAAAGCTCTCAGCGCAGTGACAGTGCAAAATTAGCACAAAGGGGTTCTAAATGGAGCAGAAGGACAACTCGAAGTTCTTGACAGACAGGCCTTGACCCAGGCCAGAGGTGGCCAAAGTGTGGCTCAGGAGCCACATGTGGCTCTTTCACACACATTGTGTGGCTCTTGAAGCCTCCACTGCCCAGTCACCCTGCTTGGAGAAGGCATTTCTCTCTTTAAATCCTTTCTCCAAGCCAAGCCAGCCAGCGGCTTAGAGAATGCATTTAAAGTTAAAATTGCTTTCTTTCCACCTCTCCCTCCCTCTGTAAGCCAAACTGCCCACAAAAGAGGTGGCTCAGGCCTAACACCTCCTCCTTCCCCCACCTATTTGCCTTCCTTTCTTCCTTCCGATGTTCATGTTTGTGGCTCTCAAACATCTGATGTTCATGTCCTGCATCTCTCAAACATCTGACGTTTATTCTGTGTGGTTCTTACGTTAAGAAAGTTTGGCCACCCCTGACCCAGGCTCTCTAGCTCAGGACAAGGTGGGAAGGTTCTGCTAGTTATGCAAGTTGAGGAGCAAGCTTTGCCCTAGACTTGGGGCGCAACATGAGTTGGGTTTACGCTAGAGTGACAGGCAGGGCTTTTCTTCGTAGTGGGAACTCCTTTGCATATTAGGCCGCACCCCCCTGATCCTCCTGGAGCTTACAGGGGGCCCTGTATGAAGAGCCCTGTAAGATCTTGGAGGATTGGCTGCATCAGGGGTGTGTGGCCTAATATGCAAAGGAGATCCTGCTACAAAAAAAGCCCTGGGTGTTGGAGCTTCGTTAGCAGAGTTTGATGACAAGGCTGTGTGTGGAAGGGAAGGGACACAGATGCCGACCACTTCTTCCTCCCGGACCTGCCTCCAGATTTTCCACACCTCTTTTACCTCCACCATGGTCGCACGTACTTACTTGCATGGATGTCCCCGAGCGGCGGGAGAGGCCTGCGGGGGAAAGGATGTGGACCTTCTCTTGCGCCCCTTTGTACCTTCCCCTGAATCTCTCCCACCCTTTCCTTGGCAGAGCACCTGGCA
Source organism: Heteronotia binoei (assembly GCF_032191835.1). Lineage (NCBI taxonomy): Eukaryota > Metazoa > Chordata > Lepidosauria > Squamata > Gekkonidae > Heteronotia > Heteronotia binoei. The sequence goes on from NC_083241.1 coordinate 29,424,264, forward strand.
TCCCCTAGGCTGCTTTTTGGAACACCACACTCTCTGCATGGTCCGGCTAGGCATGTTCGGCCTTGGGCTTCCAGGCACCACCAACCCCCCCGCCCACCCCGATACACCGAGCTGCACCCTTCCTGCAAAGAGAAGAAGGGCTCACTGGATAACGAACCCCCGAGCCAGCTTGTTTGAGAGGGGCATTCTGGTGGCCTGCAGACACCGAACCGGGTGGGGAGAGGGAATCGGAAGCCTATTTTGTTGGACGTGGGTCCCGCCACTTAGGATTTGAAGATGGACACCCGGCAGTTCCACATCAGCAGCTTTCCCCCTATAGACGGAGCGGGAATCAGTGGGTCTTGAGGTGGGGTGGCTGCTGGGGTGCAGGGCTTCTGCCAGGGCCCCAGTATTGTCACCCCCACATACATCCCCACTTACTTGGTGGTGCTCCACCCGCTCGCTCCCAGGTATTCTTGTTGCTAGTGCCGTTAGTACAGGTGGCTCTGGGCATTGGGGGTAGGAGGGCTCACAGGTGGGTGGAGAAGGATACCCAGGCAGGTGCAGATGGGTGGGGAAAGAAGGGGGGGTGAGAGAGGCAGGCCTGGAGTGAGCAGAGGAGGGCCCTGGAAGCCAGTTTGGTGTAGTGGCTACGTGTGTGGACTACGTGTGGGAGAACCAGGTTTCATCCCCCCAGGGCTCATTTTGTAGCAGGAGCTCCTTTGCCTATTAGGCCACACACCCCTGATGCAGCCAATCCTCCAAGAGCTTACAGGACTCTTCTTACAGGGCCTGCTGTAAGCTCCAGGAGGACTGGCTACATCAGGGGTGTGTGGCCTAATATGCAAAGGAGCTCTTGCTACGAAGTGAGCCCTGGATCCCCCACTCCTCCACATGCCTCTGCTGATGTGACCTTGGATCAGCCACGAGTTCTCTCAAAGCTATTCTGTTCAAGAGCAGTTCTCAAAAGAGCGCTCTCAACCCCACCTACCTCACAGGGTGTCTGTTGTGGGGAAGGGAAAGGTGATTATAAGCTGCTCTGAGACTCCAGGGAGTGAAGGGTGGGGTAAAAATCCAATCTCTTCTTCTCTCTGCCTGGGGGTCCCCAACAACTGGAACTGGCCCTGCCTGGAGATGTTTGTTTCCCAACTCAGTGCCCCTTTCTGCCTCTATACAGCCCCACTCTTCCACATTGCTTATCAGTGTTGCAATGAAAACTCACTGGAGTTCTGCAAATAGCCAGGGCTTGGGAGCTAGTTTGGAACCTCCTCCATCTCCTAAGGCTGAGGAGCCGGAAGGGAATGTATGGCCCAGTCGGGACCTTTCCTTTGCTGCCCTCTGTGTGTATCCAGAATACGCAGAAACTCTCAGCATATGATAGATGCCCAATATACTAAATAGTCCACTGAGGAAACACCTTCAAGGTATTTTATACATACAGAGCTGGCCCCAGACTGTCTGGCATCCTAGGCAAGGCTAACTTCTGGCACCCCCCCCCCCCCACACACACTGATAATGTCACTGAGTCACATGGGGGGCACCCAATTCGGCGCCCCCAGAAGGCCAGCACCCTGGGCAATCACCTAGGGGGCCGGCCCTGTATACATATTGCTAGAAGATAGAATCAAATGAAATTCAAAAAAGAAATAAAGCACCCTCACATGTTTTAACAGCCATAACAGCTCTGGCAACCAGGAGGCACAGGTGCTTAATAACAAAGGTGCAGACATTGAATTAGTGTATATGAAATTTCACAAAAAATGCCAATGTCAGTGAAGACAAGGTTCTTTAATGAACCATTAGTTGTCCCAAAGTCTACACAGTATAATAATTTGGTTGCTTGCTGTGATTGAAAACCATTCAGACTGAAGATTCCTGAGTTGTGGAACAGGACATCAGATGCCCCAAAACGCCAAGACACGTGTCCAGATAGCTGCACATTTTGGGATCTTTGTCAATTTTGGTTGGCTTTAGCTGCCAGAGCTCAGTTTTCCTATCCATTTCATGGAATACAGAAGCAGAGGCAGGAGGGGAAGTTCAGGTTTCGAATCACCACATTTTCCAGAGCTTGGGAATTGGAGCCTGCCGTGTAAAGGCAAACAGTTGCGGCCGACAGATACACGGAAAGCCCAGAAGGAGGCAGAACTGCCCTTCCCTCTCCGACATTATAGTTAAAACAATTTTTATTGGTAACATATGGTAACAAATCTGTTTCTTACATCTTAATAACTTCTTTTATCTACCCCGTATATTACTTTCTACCCACCCTCCCCCCGTTACTTGACCCCCGCCGGTGTTATTTACTTAAAATGCTAATATTTAAAGGTACCCTTAACTATTAAAACAAAAACTTATATTCTTCTTTCTAAAACTTAATCATTATCAAAAATTGTCCAATGTCCTTTTATTTTCCACTCTTTTTCTACATATCTTCTAAACTTTTTCCACTCCGTCTTAAAAACTTCTAAATCATAGTCTCTTAATATTCTTGTTAATTTGTCCATTTCACTCCATGTCATAACTTTTATAATCCAATCCCATTTCTCTGGTATTTTTCCTTGCTTCCACAACTGCGCATATAATGTCCTAGCAGCTGAAAGCAAGTACCAAATTATAGTTCTATCTTCTTTTGGAAATTTTTCCATTTGTAATCCCAACAAAAAAGTCTCTGCAACTTTCTTAAATTCATATCCCAAGATCTTAGAAATTTTTTGCTCAATCATCTGCCAATACTTTTTTGCCCTTTCACAAGTCCACCACATATGGTAGAAAGAACCTTCATGTTTTTTTACATTTCCAACATCTATCTGGCATCTTATTGCTCATCTTTGCCAATTTTTTAGGAGTCATATACCATCTAAGCATCATTTTGAAACGGTTCTCTTTAATACTATGGCACGTCGAAAGCTTCATAGAATTCTTCCACATGTGTTCCCAAGTTTCCATCTGTATTTCTTTATTTACATTAATTACCCATTTAATCATTTGAGATTTCACTACTTCATCCTCCGTAGACCAATTTAACAGTAATTTATATATTTTTGAAATTAATTTTTCATTATCTCCAAGCAGAACTTTTTCCATTTCTGTTTGTTCTTTTCTTATTCCTTCAGTTTTGATATCATTATCCACCAAACTCTTTATTTGTTGCATTTGGAACCAATCATATTTATTATTCAACTCTTCAGCAATTTTCAGTTCTATTTTGCCACTTTGTATTTTTAATAATTTATTATATGACAACCACTTTTCTTCACCTATCTCAGCCATTATTTTTATTACTTCACTATCCATAACGGTTTTCTCTCATCCCCATATTTCTTGTATTTCATCCATGTATTTAACAAATTATTTCTTATATAATGGTGAGAGAAAAAACCATCGATCTTCTTTTTTCCATAATACAAATATGCGTGCCAGCCAAGACTTTAGCAATTTTCCTTCTTTGTTATTATTTTTCCCCCCAGACCTATCCAGAGAGTTCTTAATTGTTCCATTAAAGTCTCCCATTATCAAAAGTTGGTCATAAGTCAGTTCATCAAATTGTTGTATAATGTCTTTTAAAAAAGCATCCTTTGCACCATTAGGCGCATACAGTCCCAATAACAACGGTTTTTTTGCATTTAATATTATTTCTACTGCTACAAATCTTCCATCTTTATCTTTAAACACTAATTTCGGCTCCAATTCTTGTTTAATATAAAAAATCACTCCCCTTTTCTTCTGTTCAGCCAATGAAAAAAATTCTAACCCCAATTGTTTTATTCCATAAAAATTTGTAATCCTTTTGTTTAATATGCACTTCTTGTAAACAAACTATATTACAATTTTGCTTTTTAATCCAATGAAACGTTGCTCTTCTTTTTCGTGGTGAATTTAGTCCATTTACATTCCAAGACAATAATTTGTAATCCATCATGGTGCAAATTCTTTATGTTGTTTGTAAAATCTACGCAGTTCCTGTGCATTTGTAATTGTGATTCTTTTCCCCTGAAGTTCAAAGCTCAAACCTTCAGGTATTATCCACCTAAACCTCATTTCATTGTCCCGTAATTTTTCTATCAGTTTTTTATATGTCCTTCTATCATTTATCACTTGCCTTGGCAACTCCTTCATAATTCTTACTCTGCTGCCTCCCACTATCAATGTCTTTTCAAAGTTTTTATTCATGATCTTTCCCACCATTTCTTTTGTCATGTATCTTATGACAACATCTCTTGGTAAATTATTTTTCTTGGCATAGAGTGAGTTCACTCTATACATATAGTCATACATATTTTTAGTCTCTTCAGGATCTTCCTCTAAAAATTCTGCAATTATTTTTATTATATATTCTTTCAAGTCACCATCTTCCTTTTCAGGTACTCCTCTCAGACGTATCTGAGTCTCCATCAATTTGCAGTCATGGATTATCACTTTTTCTTGCATTTTCAACAAGGTGGAATCATGTACTTTCATTCTCCCTTCTACCTCCTGCACTTTCTTAGATGTTTCCTCAGTTTCCTTTCTGAGATCCTCCATATCTTTTTTAATCTCTTCAATAATTTCTTTTTTTTTTTGCCTTTCACCATTCTGGCCTCCATTGCCTCTAATTGATCCTGCATTTTCTCCAATGAAGTAGCCCTTGTATGGGTTTGCTTGTGTCCTGACATTTAAAAACACCGAAAATTTTGATCTCACCAATTTCAAATTTAACTATCAAATTCAAAAGTAGAGCTTGCTTTTTTTAACAAGCCTATTTTCGCCATCCTCAGAGCTTCCCAGGCCGAGAATTAATTTTAAAAAATTTTAAAACCTTCAAAATGGCGGTTGCGACTTTTTTTTGCAACTTTTTTCCCTTTTTCTTTTAAAGGCTTCTAAAGTCCATTACAAACAATATGTCCAATAGTATTTATCTTCTTGTCATCATCTCAATTAATTCCAACAATTTTTAATGTCCCGAACACTTTAAAAACATTATTTTAGTTTTGATCTCCAAGCAATGGCCGCCGATGTTTCTCAATGGTATTATAGTCCTAGAGTAGGCTTTTCATCCACTACTTCCTGCTTTACTTGCCACCAAATCTCGTTTTCACTGGTAAAGAGATCTCACAATGCTTGATGTACTTCCTGTGTTGATTGTATATGCTGCAGGTCTGTGACGATGGTGCTCTTTTTTCAAAACCACAAGTAGACCAAACAATAAATTCCTTTCCACTTTTTAGCACTGTCCTTTAAATTTGCAAAGTCCAAATTTCACCTCTTCCTCCCTTCTTCCAAACTTTCTAGATTTTCATTTCCCACCTTTTGAATTTATTCTGTTTAACTGTAAATAATCGGAATGAAAGATAGTAATCTGTTCCTTTTCTGCCAATTATCCAGATCCACACAGGTCTTGTGTAGCTTTAGATGTTTAGCGGTGTCCAAGAAGGTTAGGATTCTGTCGAGCTTATGTCAAATAAATGACTCTGAGAACTTCTGCAGATGATGAAAATGCAACTCTTCTCCGGAGACCCCTCAAAGCCTCAAAGGAGCCCCCCCCCCAGGACTCCCTTTTAGCCAAGGTAAATCTCCTCAAAGTTTTCTGTGCATATCTTGGACTAATCTCTGACTGAGAAAAGTAGGCAGTAGGCATTAATTTGCCTTCCACTACCCCAAACAGAAGTTCCAGCCTGCTCCCGTTATGAAAAGCAGCTCAGCTCGGCATTTTCCTCCCCCGGAAGTCCCCTCTCTGACATTCTGCCCTGCCCAGCTGCGCATTGTCCTGGAAATGGGCTCCCCTTGAACCAGCAGGTAAATACTGATCTATTCTTCTGCCCTGCAGGGAAGCTGACTGGCATGAGCGAGATCACAGAGAAGCTGACCCTGCCTGAGAAATGCCAGAATGATCACGTGATTGTGCAGCAAGTAACAGCTGCTGCCAACGTTAGCCGTGTGCCCTGCGGGTCAGACAAGGAGTACCGGTAAGGAGGGGGACTCTGATGGGCTAACGTGGTTGTCTATTTTCTCCTAATGCAGGGGTGGCCAAACTGTGCCTCGAGAGCCACGTGTGGCTCTTTCACACATATTCAATTCAATTTGCTTTATTACGGTCCATGACCAAATACACAGTACAATGCAGACCAACAACACCCCCAGAAAAATTGTAAAAATCTAGAGGGACCTAAAAAGGTAAAACATATGATATAAAAAATACAGATAAAAATTAAAAGATTATACAGCTCCAGTAAAATATTAACTAAAATACACTGATTAACATTTGTTTCAGTTTCAGTAGCATTTATGGTAGTATACAGAGTACTCAGGGATTAAGATAAAGTAAAATACAAGCTTGGGAATATTCAAAAATAATTAAAAAACAGACAGTTTCAAAACCCCTTTGTTACATAATCCTCACGAATTCTCCTAGCTGCCGCCAAGAATTTGGCACAATTAGATGTAAATTGGGGGTTAGAATCTGATAACAGCATATTTCTGATTTTATAATCAGAGAACCCCAGGCATCCCTCAAACAAAGAAGAGATGTACTTGGCACGTATGCCTAGGTAAAGGCCACACCCAAGCAACACATGGTCAATCGTTTCCACTTTATCTGCACCACAAGGGCAGACCCGCTCAGCCATAGGCACCTTTTTAAAGCGGCCCTCGACAACTGCTGAAGGAAAGATATTGCAATGGGCCATGGAAAAGGCCCTTCTGTGGGATGGTATTGTTAGATTTCAGAGATAGGAGGCTGGAGCTAGCACGTATCTCCTTTGGGGGGGAGTTAAATAATCTGAGACCTTGGCAATATCATTCTGTCTCTCAATGTTTTGTAATCTCTGTTTGACTATGTCCCTGGCTTGGTCCAGGGCCATTATCTGGAGAGATTCAGGTGAAAAGCCAAACATAGACAATTTCTGATGAATGGCTCTAACCCAAGAGGAACAATATCTATCTTTTAAAATTAATGATGTGATATTCGTGGGGCAATGGCTGAGATTGAGCCAAGTGGTGATTGAAAGTAGGCTCACCCTAGCCTCTATCCTTAGCAAGCCGGTTTCCAAGCATAGCACTGCATTGGAAACACAGGTTGGAAAATGGAAGATGGCTCTCAAGAATTTGGACTGAATTTTCTCAAGAGGGTCAAAGCTTGATAAGGTTGGACCCGACATGGTTCCATAAGTGAGTTGAGGTATTGTTTTGGCCAAGTACAGTTTTAACGCAACAGGTATAAAATGCCCCCCTTTAGTAAGAAAAAACTTAATGATGGCCTGGGTCGATTTATGACCAGAGTTGGCAGCATATTCATGATGAGCCTTCTTTGACACTGAGGACTGAATCATGACCCCCAGATATTTGTAAATCGCTACCATAGCTTACTATGGCCATTTATACTCCATTTCCTTAGCCTGGGTTTTGGGCCGAAAGCCATTACTTTTGTTTTCTGATAATTAATCTCTAGAAGGTTATGGTCACAATAACGACTGAATTGTACTAATGCCCTTCTGAGGCCTACTGGAGTTCTAGACAACAAGATTGTATCATCTGCATAGAGTAGGGCTACCATTTGCCTATCGGCCAAGGAGGGGGGATGAATATCGACTAGATGGAGGTTGCTGATCATATTGTTAATAAAGATGGCAAAAGGGGAAGGGGCCAGGACACAGCCTTGCTTGACTCCTTTCTGTGATGGGATAGGGTCAATAAGGAGACCTTGCTTATCACATCTGACCCTGATAGACGTGTTGGTATATAATGCCTGGATCAGGAATAAAAGTCTCCTGTCAACTGAGGTGACACTTAACTTCTTCCATAATTTCCCTCTGGGAATGGGGTCAAAAGCAGATTTTAGGTCGATAAAGACTGCATAAAGAGAGACCGTTCTACTGGTTGCATATTTGTCAATCAAATGGGATAGGATCAAAATATGTCCCAACGTGGATCGTCCTTCCCTAAACCCAGCCTGCTCCTCTGCCAAATACATTTCCTGAATCAGCCAGCACTGCAATTTTTCTAAGAGATGACTAGCGTATAATTTGCCCAAAATACTCAGGAGGCTAATTGGCTGGATCATCCTTCTGCCCGGACTTGAAAAAGGGGATGATGATAGCCTCTCTCCAGGCCTCAGGAATATCCCCTGTTGAATCAATATATGTAAACAATGGGGCCAAGAGAGAGGCCCACCAGTCAATATTATCTTTCAGTAGATTTGGGAGTATGAAATCCGGGCCTGGAGCTTTGCCTCTCTTGAGTCTGCTGATCAGAGATCTGACTTCTCCAACCATCACCGGAGGCCAAGGTGGCAGGTCTGAAGGAGCCTCATGAACCAGGGGAACTGCAGAATGGTGGGGATCAGAATACAGCTCTTGAAAAAATTATTCCCAATTCTTGGGGGTAACAAAAGAGTCAATGGGGGAGATACCTTTGTAGGAGTGACTCGAGATCATTTTCCAAAATCCTGTTGAGATCTTCTCCTTGGATGACTGTATAATGCTATTCCACAGCACTTTCATGGCCTCACGCTTCTTTGTGGCAATCAGTTCTTTATAAAACTTCTTAGAACGTGAGAGATGATGTTGTGTACACAGAGTATCAAGGCCCACGGAATTCTTATACACATGATACGCTATTTTTAGATCTCTTCTTGCTTGCTTGCATTCTTTATCGAACCAGAGCTTGGAGACGTTTTTGAATCTACAATGTTGAACAGAAGCATCTTGGACCAATAATGGTTTTATGAGTTGGAGGAGATGATCGAAGGGGATCAAAGGGTTCAAGCCATGGGGAGTATCCAAAATTAGTTTTCTTTTGGAGCAAGCATCCTCCTTCTCCAAGACTCCCCTCACCATTTGTGCCAACTGGTCAGACCACTTGGCACGACATCTCATTTGTTGAGCTGGAACCAGATGTGGGCCCATCGTAATTCTGTGAAAAGTCGCAGGAGCTAAAGGAGCTAGAGTAAGTAATAATGGGAGGTGATCACTTTCTAATTCGGGTAGAACTTGTAGATGAAGAACCTTCGAAAGTAATCTTGGGCTGGCAAGGAAATAATCGATGGTGCTGCATCTAGTACCGGCTAGAAAAGTGATTTCCTCAGGATAATCACCTACTGTGGAGCCATTCAGTATGGAGAGGTCAAACCTTCTAGCCATCCTTGCTAAGCAAGCCCCTGCAAAGTTTACCCTTGGGTCTTTTGAAAGACGTTGAAGGAGAGTGGAATGGCGACTTGCCTCATTGATGAAGGTAGGAAATCCAAACTTTCCAATTAGGATCTCATCATGAGGGCCTAGTCAAGCGTTAAAGTCCCCTCCCATTAGAATCATATCAGCTGGGGTATCATTCCGAAGATCCTCTAAATGGGATTCAAAATCATTCCAGATTGCTAGAGTGTCTGATTGTCTTTGATGAGGAGGTAGGTAGACATTGATTAGTAAAATAGTCTCTGTGTTAAAATGAAGAGCTGCCAGTGTCCATGGGTTTACATTATTTGGTTGTACGCATTTACCCTTAATTGTTGAGGAAATTAGAATTCCCAGTCCCCCTTTGAGCCTTCCAGCGTCTTCACCATAGATAGCCTTATTAGGTAAACCATAGTAGCCATCCAATAGAAGCTCCCCAGCTGCCCAGGTCTCTTGGAGAAGTAAAATATCATATGTCTTAAAAAGTGGGAAGTGATCTAGGCTTCTTAGGCGGGCCCAGCCAGCTATGTTCCAGGAGATTACTTTAAAATGGTTTGGCTTCCCTGTTTTACGCTGGATTGGCCGTCATACTTTTGAAGCTTCAGCCAGGGAAACAGGGTCAGTGATTCCTTCAACACCAATAGGTTCATCTAAGATCATGTACAAAATTGGATTGTCTGGAGGGATAATCAGATTGGTATTATTGCCCCTTTCTTAATTGTTATAATTGGTTCCAACGGAATGCTGCTCGATGGCGCTGGCACTAGAGAACTGTCTGAGGCAGAGGGGGGGTCCACTAGGTTCTTATTTTCTGCCAGGGGCTGTCTTAAGCCCTTCAGGGTGGATACCAAGAGTTCCATACGACTAAGTATACAGTCTTGTTCTTGAGTTGGTAGTGTCATAAAGGAGGTGAGAAGCCTTGCCTCTATCGCATCCTCTGCACCTGGGGGATCCACAGTTTCCATGAGGATCTGACTCCTTGAATTTAAAGTTTCTGGGATCTTGGGGACAGAGATGTCAATAGGGGGCTCCTGTCCTGACACCCTCAATGGCTGTTGTAAGTTTGAGGGAATAGGCGGGTCTCGGCTCATCAGCGGATCCCAAGGGTTGATAAGCGCATTTTGGGTCCCTGGTGCCCTTGCATTTAAGACTTGAACGTTTTTTTCTAATTTTATGGTAGCAAATTCAGGGGCTAGCTCCTGGATAGAGGTGGTTTTGAAATGTCTCTGTGCCCGAATGCCCAGAGCAGTTAATTTGGTAGATTGGGCAAACAGTCGAGATGGTATTGTCTTAGAACGGAAATACAAAAGAAAACGTTCAAACCTGATTGGACTGCTTAGTCTCTCGATCCGAATAAGATCAATACCTTTATGGTGGAGCTTAAAAATATCAGCCAGGTGGCCTGTTGCTCTGCTTCTCTGACTCCAATCAATGTGTCTCCCTCTCCATGGGAACACATTAACAACTACAGCATAAGGATTAAAGACTAGTGTAGAGGAGGCTTTTACATTAGCCTTCTGGTCACCATCATGACTGTCAGGCTGGGATCGCACACTTGGGTTCCCTTTAATGGTTGGTGGGCTGCTAGCCTTATTGACAGACATGGTGTTATTCAGTTCATGAAGCAGGGTCAGCATCCTCTCTTGGGCTTGGAATATTTTGTTTTTTAGTTTTTAAAAATTTTATTGTTATATATTCCAACACCACTCCACCTCTGTGAGAGTCCCAGGCCATAGATACATTATAATATTCCATAAATTTATAACTATTAACATTTCATCCAAATACAACTCCATCACTCTATTTAAACATCTTGTCCATTCATTTTCTTATTAACCAACCAATCGTCTTAAATTGTTTAAACTTTTCCAAATATCTCACCATCTTCCTAAACCACCCCTCCTCCTGTTCCCTAACCTTTAATCCGTTCATTCTTCGTATCTTCATTGTTAAATACTCCAAAATAATTATAGTATTCATTTTATCCCTCCAATTATTAATTGTCAATTCCTCAGCTTCTTTCCAATTCCTTGCTATCACTTGTCTTGCTGCTACTAACATCAAATTAATCCATTTACTATCCTCTTTTGATCTTAATCCCACACCATCCAAATTAATAATTGCCATTGCTTTAGATATACTTATTTTCCATCCCATAATCTTTGTCATCTCTATGCCAACCTGCAACCAGAATTTTTTCACTAAGGGACAATCCCACCACATGTGACTGAAAGTTCCAATTTCTCCACATTTCCTCCAACAATTTTTACTCCCTGATTTAGAAATATAATACATCTTAATGGGTGTATAATACCATTTCTGTATCATCTTCAGTCCCTGCTCCTGCACTAACCTAGATGTTGTAACAAAGGGAGGTAATCTAAACATCCTCTCCCAATCTTCATCTAAAATTTTATCTCCAATATCTGTTTCCCAATGTTCCTTCAAAAATTCTCTCGGGGATTTCCCTGTACCTAATAAAATCTTATACAATTTTGAAACTATTTTTGACTTATCTTCTCTATACTCTTTCACCAATTTTTCAAAGGGAGTATTAATTCTTTTACCAATATTTTTAAATTCTTCCTCCTTCAGCAATGAGGAGATTTCACTTTTTAACAGCCAATTAATATTATTCAAAATATTATACTCCTCTTTCTTCACCCCATCAGTACCGGGCTTGGAATATTTTGTTTAAGGATTCAGCAACTAAAACTGTTTGTTGAGCTAGCAGCTCCAGCTCCAACCCCTCCCATGGTCTGGTAGCTTGTCTATCTTTAGGAGACAAGAATCCAGGCATACCTTGCTCAGTCTCTGGGATGATTTGATGGGTAGGGAAGTCACCCTCCTCAGCAACAGCCTCCAAACACTCAAACCTGTTTTGCAAAGGTATTGCAGAAAAGAAATGATCCAATTTGGATTGTTTGAGTGACGGTTGGAAGACCTCATCTTCAAAAGGATATGTCCTTTTCAATCCCATTGTTAGCAAACAGCAACAGCGCAAACCACAAAAAACTATGTTGGAGCAGAAAACTTAAAATACAATCCAGAGGTAGAAGGAAAATGCTTGGAATAGCACAGGTGGAGATAACAATGACTCTAAAACTTCTAACAGTCTTTTCTCAAAGGAGGAGCTAAATAATCTCTCAACATTCACAACTTGGAGAGGTTCCTCTGCCCAAGATTAAACTTCCAAATCCAGACTTGAAGGAAAGACATAAAATCCTATGGCTGGAATTTCTTAAACATCCACTCCCGGCAGTAAATGGGCGGCTGGTAATTGTCTCCTCGTTAGTAAAACAAGATAAGATAAAACTTGTCGACCCTTGCCAAGAAGGAAGAACAAAGTTGAAGCAGCAGTAGATGAATTTAAAACATCAGTAGAAAGTTTTAAAACTTCGAAAGCTTAGCTTTTTAATCAGAGACGAAGTTGCCACCGTCCTTAAGCTGGGTGTGCCAGAACCAGAAAACTTTCACACATATTGTGTGGCTCTTGAAGACCCCACCGCCCCATTGGCTGGTTTGGAGAAGGCACTCGGTCTCTCCAATCCAAGCCAGTCAGCAGCTTGGAGAATACATTTAAAGTTGCTTTCTTTCCATCTCTCAATCCATCTTCCCTCCCCCATCTATTTTCCTTCCTTCCTTCCTTCCTTCCTTCCTTCCTTCCTTCCTTCCTTCCTTCCTTCCTTCCTTCCTTCCTTCCTTCCTTCCTTCCTTCCTTCCCTGACATTCATGTCTTGTGGCTCTCAAACATCTGACATTTATACTTAAGCAAGTTTGGCCACCCCTGCCCTAATGTCAACCTCGCCTTTTTGGGCTATTGCCAGTCTCCTCTGCTAATGGATAAGCCCTCCTGAATCTCCTTGACTGAGATTCAGAGAGAGATGCACAGATCCCCAGTTTACTTCTAGGTTGTGTTGGAATATCCATGCAGTTCCTGCTTCAGACAGCCAGAGCTTGTGACTCTTACGGGCTGCAGATATGCTGAGTTAAATCTCCAGGCTACTTCATTGGCTCCGTTTCCTTTTATTCTATGACTTGGGAAAACTACGGCATCTCAATTCCTGATGTTTCAAAAACTGCATATTGAGCATGTCCTTTATTTTGGAACTGGTAACTAGTGCTGAGAAATCCTGGTGTTAAGCCACATTGACCTTTTTGCTTTTCCTTACTGGAAATGAATATGGAACCAGGCTGAGAAAATGGGAATGTAACTACTAATCTTGGAGGTTAAGCCATGCTGGCATTTTGCTTTTCCCAGCCAGAAATCAATTTGGGTGCAGGATAAAGGATGCAAAGATGCTTTAGATGATGGGTCTGGGAGAACTTGGTCTGCCTGCTGAATACAATCATGTTGCAATCCTTATTAGAAATGAATATGGAACCAGGCTGGGGAAAATGGGAAAGTTACTACTTATCCTCTTGGGTGTTAAGCCATGCTGACATTTTGCTTTTCCCAGCTAGAAATCAGTTTGGGCACAGGATAAGGGATGTAAAGATGCTTTAAAGATGCTGGGTCTGGGAGAACTTGGAAGATGCTAATTGCATCTGTGACTTTTTAATCTCTGTATAGATTTGCCGCTAAGACGGTTAGCAGCGGAAGCCTCATCCTCATCACCCTGGAGAAGAAGGCAGGAAACGTGGCGCACTTGACCATCAACAGCGAGAAGATGCTGATAGGCACCATGCTGGTGAAGGACCTCATCCACTCCTTGACGCAGTGACCCAGCTGGCTTCTCTCTTGAGCCATGGCCACGTCCAACATCCAGCCCTCCTTCCTTTTCTGTCCCCAGACGTGCCCTTGATTCTTGCACCTGGCTTGCCCTGCTGTATTGTTACGTCCCCGTGTAAAGTACAGGTAGAGTCTAATGGAGGGGAACAGGGAATAATTCACCCATAGGTCGTGGGGGGCAGCCCCTGGGATGGATAATGGGAATTAGCACAGCAGCAAATAGAAGGGTTTGGGGGAGGGGGGGATGCTGAAGATTCTCATGATTCTGGTACCTTTGCTGAGCAGGGGGAGTCCCCTCTGCTCCTCTAGTCTGTTTCGTGACTGTATTTATTATGGACAGAGACGTTTCAATAAACTTCTCCCCGCAACTGGCTCTCGCGCGCTGGCTCTTCTGTATGGAGTAATCAAGGCAAAAGCTGGGAGGGGAGTTTGGAGCAAGCTTTTTTTTTGTTTCCCTCCCCCCCCCTTTTCCGCCGCAGCCTCCCCCACTGTGTCAGTATCTCTCCATCCACTGTAGGTCACAAGGGCAAGGCGACAGGAGGATGCAAGCCATGAAATGTCAGTCGAAGCTGCCAGCTGGTATCTTGAAGAATGCACCATTGGCATATAACGGGGGTGGCCAAACTGTGGGCCAGGAGCCTCATGGGGCTCTTTCACACATATTGGGTGGTTCTCAAAGCCCCCACCGCCCTGTTGGACAGATTGGAGAAGGCATTTGTCTCTTTGAATCATTTCGCCAAGCCAAGCCAGCTGGTGGCTTGGAGAATGCATTTAAAGTTGCTTTCTTTCCACCTCCCTCCCCTCCCTCCCTTCCTTCCTGTTCACATCTTGTAGCTCTCAAACATCTGACGTTTATTCTGCGTGGCTCTTATGTTAAGCAAGTTTGGCTACCCCTGCGCTAGACTTTGCAGTAGCAGGGAGATGCTCAAAGTGGAGTCGCAGCAAGAAGGCCTCTCAATGATGGCCTCCTCTCTGCCAGTACTTCTTTCTCTACTTTCTCCATCCCATGCATTATCTTGTAAACCTCTATCATGTCATCCCGCAGTCGACGTTTCTCCAAGCTAAAGAGTCCCAAGCGTTTCTAAAGAGTCCCAAGGCTGAGCTGAGAGAGCTCTTTTGAGAACTGCTCTTGAGAGAACAGCTCTGCTAGAACTTGTGACTGACGCAAGATCACACCAGCAGCTGCATGTGGAGGAGTGATGAATCAAACCCTTCTCCCAGATTAGAGTCCGCGGTCCTAATCACTACACCAACTGGCTCTCTTTTCTGAGATTTTCTGCCTGTTTTCCTAGTGAGTGACAGGTACCCTCCTAGGCAGAATTCCACTTTTATCAAATCCGTTTGGGGCCAAGGGGCTGAGAAACTCAATCATCTGCCAGCTCCCATAGGCATAATGCTGACTGCATGAGAAAAGAGAAACTGGGACAAGACAAAGCAAGGAAAGTTGGTCTTAAAGGACTCGTAAAGTGAGTACTTACTGACCCACGGAGGAAGCCAGCAGCAATGAACCGTAAGTACTCCTGTCCCCAGGGACCTTCTCGAAAGAACAAGGCTGGCAAAGAATAGAACAGTTTCTGTAGCAGTGCCAGCAAACAAAGTTGCCCAGTCATCCAAGACTATAACTGACTTCAAAGAAGCTTGGTTCTAAAATCATTTAGGACCAGTGTTCCCTCTAAGCTGAGTTGGGGTGAGCTAGCTCAGTTTTTTAGCCCCTGGCTCACACATTTTTGTCTTCACCCATTTTTGTCTTTATTGAAACTTGCCCCAGAGCAAACTAAGTCATGCAGCAGGTCACAACTTTAATGCCGGTAGAATTTTTGCTCACATGACTCCACAGCTTAGAAGAAGCATTGTTTAGGACAACAAATATCTAATCTGATAACTAGAAAAAGAGCATTCTCAAATAGCCCCAAAGGCTTGGACGAGGATGATACGGTAACTGTGTTGAAATTAAAGCAGATCTGGATGTGAAGAGGGTGTGGATGAACAATATCTGGGGGGATCCCCTGGTAGCCCCCCTTGACTGGCATCATAGAAATGGAAATATTTTGTACAAACAGCTGTGGGATTCTGTGTATTATGGGCATTGCATTGTGACAGTTCTGCCCCAGCAACCCAACCCTGAATTTTGGTATGTGTGCCATTCAAGGCTCTTAAATTTCTAGCAAATTTGAAAATGTAACTTTTGCAAGTCACTGAGAAGCAGGACAGGGAGAATAAGGCAAGGAACGTGAGATTTCCTACATACATAACTCAAGATACCTTGACTTCCCAAACAAGTTTGAAAAGGGAAGCTCTTGAGCATCTTTTCCTCACACTGTGGTAGAAAGGTGATGCATCCCAAAATTGTCACTCCACTAGAAAGCTGAAATTTGGCCCAAATCACACCAGTTAGCAAATGCAGCATTTATTAATCTAAAGATTTTAAAAGTGGGATATTTAACAAAGGTCAGCATCGCTGCACAGTGAAAGACAAACTGTACATTGGAAGCAATGCTTGGATACAGGCGGGGCTTTTTTTGAGCAGGAACACACAGGAACGCAGCTCTGGTTGGCTTGGTGTCAGGGGGTGTGGCCTAATATGCCAATGCGTTCCTGCTGAGCTTTTTCTATAAGAAAGCCCTACGTGCAACAACGGCGACATCAGGGGGTGTGGCCCAATATGCAAATGAGTTCCTGCTGGGCTTATTCTACGAAAAGAAAAAGCCCTGGATACAAGAGATAGAGTATTCCTACATTTTAATAAGGATTTGAGGGGAACCCTTGCAAATTGGAATGCAGAAAGTTCCAAGTTCAGTTCCCGGCAGGTTCTATTAAAAAGGATGTCCGCTAGCAGCTGGTAGGAGAGTCTTGCAGTAAGGTTGATTACAGTGTACTTGCATTGTCATGCTATGATGGAGTGACAGGAGCAAACATAAAAGATTGAGCTCTGTATTTTGTTTATTTATTATCAAATTTATATCCTGCCCTCCCCTAATGGGCTCAGGGCAGCTAACAACAGTTATAACCCACTGTCCCCAAGAATGGGTAACAACGTATAAAATTTAACCAAGAAATCTCAAGATTTTTCAAGTTATATCTTTGGAGTTTAGACCACCATTATGCATTTCTTGTCAAATGCAGCCTGGACATCAATAAAGGACGCACAGAGAACAATTGCCATGGCTTTTTACATACTTATGTACAAGAAGGGTTTTCAATAGTTGACCTGCTTTCTGAATCCTGATTGCTCTTGATGTATTATTATATCTCGATTTATTATTGATAAAGATTCAGCCCAGTCTGATAGGAGCCAAAGTAGATATAATACATAAAGCTTCCCTATAACTGACAACAGATTTATGGGTCTATAACTACTGGGATTATCCTTATTTATTTATTTATCTTATTCCACTTATATCCCGCCCTCCCCTCTTTGGGACCTCTTTTGTACATGGGAATGACAATAGATTTTCTCCAAGTTTACCAGCATTATTCCAGGAGGAGGAGGGAATGGTATTGGATTTATATCCCGCCCTATACTCTGAATCTCAGAGTGGTCACAGTCTCCTTTACCTCCCTCCCTCAACAGACACCCTGTGAGGTAGGTGGGACTGAGAGAGCTCTGACAGAGCTGCCCTTTCCAAAACAGCTCTGCGAGAGCCATGGCTAACCCAAGGCCATTCCAGCAGGTGCAACTGGAGGAGTGGGGAATCAAACCCGGTTCTCTCAGATAAGAGTCTGCGCACTTAACTACTAGACCAAACTTGCTCTCAGTTACATCAGGAAGAATTTATCAAGGTGAGTAACATGTACGATGGTATCCATCTATCTTTTAAGAACTATTAACAGTTCAACAGGTATATAATCACCTCCACAAGCTTTAGTAATGTTTAACTTATTTATTTCTTCTATTTGTATCCCACTCTCCCCCACTATCGTAGGGCTTAGAGCAAATCACAACATGTAATAAAGTTAAAATATAAATAAAACCAGTTTAAAACAATTCATAAGAACATAAGAGAAGCCATGTTAGATCAGGCCAATGGCCCATCCAGTCCAACATTCTGTGTCACACAGCGGCCAAATATATATATATATATATATATATATATATATATATATATATATATATATATATACACACACACACACATACACACTGTGGCTAATAGCCACTGATGGACCTCTGCTCCATATTTTTATCTAACCCCCTCTTGAAGGTGGCCATGCTTGTGGCCGCCACCACCTCCTGTGGCAGTGAATTCCACATGTTAATCACCCTTTGGGTGAAGAAGTACTTCCTTTTATCCGTTTTAACCTGTCTGCTCAGCAATTTCATCGAATGCCCACGAGTTCTCGTATTGTGAGAAAGGGAGAAAAGTACTTCTTTCTCTACTTTCTCCATCCCATGCATTATCTTGTAAACCTCTATCATGTCACCCCTCAGTCGACGTTTCTCCAAGCTAAAGAGCCCTAAGCGTTTCAACCTTTCTTCATAGGGAAGGTGTTCCAGCCCTTTAATCATTCTAGTTGCCCTTTTCTGAACTTTCTCCAATGCTATAATATCCTTTTTGAGGTGCGGCGACCAGAACTGCACACAGTACTCCAAATGAGACCGCACCATCGATTTATACAGGGGCATTATGATACTGGCTGATTTGTTTTCAATTCCCTTCCTAATAATTCCCAGCATGGCATTGGCCTTTTTTATTGCAAACGCACACTGTCTTGACATTTTCAATGAATTATCTACCACGACCCCAAGATCTCTCTCTTGGTCAGTCTCTGCCAGTTCACACCCCATCAACTTGTATTTGTAGCTGGGATTCTTGGCCCCAATGTGCATTACTTTGCACTTGGCCACATTGAACCGCATCTGCCACGTTGACGCCCACTCACCCAGCCTCAACAGATTCCTTTGGAGTTCCTCACAATCCTCTCTGGTTCTCACCACCCTGAACAATTTAGTGTCATCCGCAAATTTGGCCACTTCACTGCTCACTCCCAACTCTAAATCATTTATGAACAAATTAAAGAGCATGGGACCCAGTACCGAGCCCTGCGGCACCCCACTGCTTACCGTCCTCCACTGCGAAGACTGCCCATTTATACTCACTCTCTGCTTCCTATTACTCAGCCAGTTTTTGATCCACAAGAGGACCTGTCCTTTTACTCCATGACTCTCAAGCTTTCTAAGGAGTCTTTGATGAGGAACTTTATCAAAAGCTTTCTGGAAGTCAAGGTAAACAACATCTATCGGGTCTCCTTTGTCCACAAGTTTGTTTACCCCCTCAAAGAAATGTAACAGGTTAGTGAGGCAAGATCTTCCCTTACAGAACCCATGCTGAGTCTTCCTCAATAACCCGTGTTCATCAATGTGCCTACTCATTCTGTCCTTGATAATGGATTCTACCAACTTTCCCGGTATTGAAGTCAGACTGACTGGCCTGTAATTTCCTGGATCCCCTCTGGAACCCTTTTTAAAGATGGGGGTGACATTTGCTACCTTCCAGTCCTCAGGAACAGAGGCAGATTTCAATGAAAGATTACAGATTTTTGTTAGAAGATCCACAAGTTCAACTTTGAGTTCTTTCAGAACTCTCGGATGTATGCCATCTGGACCCGGTGACTTATTAATTTTTAATTTGTCTATTAGTTGTAGGACATCCTCTTTTGTCACCTCAAT
The DNA here is from genome assembly GCF_032191835.1 of Heteronotia binoei. NCBI lineage: Eukaryota > Metazoa > Chordata > Lepidosauria > Squamata > Gekkonidae > Heteronotia > Heteronotia binoei. The sequence continues at coordinate 29,443,783 of NC_083241.1, forward strand.
CTGACTCAGGTCTTTCAACACCCCTTCCAATATTAGTGGTTCTGGGGCGGGCAAACACTTCTCATCTTCCACGGTGAAGACGGAGGCAAAAAATGCATTCAGCTTCTCAGCCATTTCCCCATCCTCCTTCAGTAATCCTTTTACCCCATGGTCATCCAAGGGCCCCACTGCTTCCCTGGCTGGTTTCCTACTTCTAATATATTTGAAGAAATTTTTATTGTTGGTCTTTATGTTTTTTGCAATATGCTCCTCATAGTCCCTTTTTGCCTGCCTGATCACAGTCTTGCATTTGATTTGCCACTGCCTGTGTTCCCTTTTATTAATCTCACTTGGAATGGTTGGACTCACTTGGACTGGTTTTCCACCGCTTAAAGGAGTCCTTCTTACCTTTTACAGCTTCCATTACTTTGTTTGTTAACCATGCTGGCCTCTTCTTATACCTGTTTGTGCCTTTCCTAACTTGTGGTATGTATTTTATCTTATTCCAAACATTTGCAGTTAATCAGATGACATATAACAACACTATAACTCTGTCCCAGGGACAGAAAAGGAGAAGGGAGAGGCAGGAGAATCTGGATAAGCGGGAATTCTTCTGACCTCACCCATATGCTTGGCAGTACATCTCGTTTTACAGGTCCTGTGGAACTGTAACAAGTCCTGCAGGGCCCGGATCTCACTTGGAAGCGCATTTCACCGAGCTGGAGCCACAGCCAAGAAGACACTGGCTCTAGTTGAAGCCAGGCAAATATTTCTTGACAGAGATGGAATTCTAGCAGAAGCTCTTTTGCCTATTAGGCCACACACCCCTGATGTAGCCAATCCTCCAAGAGCTTACAAGGCTCTCTTTTGTAAGCTCTTGGAGGATTGGCTACAGCAGGAGTGTGTGCCCTAATATGCAAAGGAGCTCCTGCTAGAATTCCAGCCCTGCTTCTTGGTCCCAGGATCGTCAGTGTGTTGTTCAGAGAGCATGATTTTCTTTGGGGGATGTGCCAGAAGAGGTAGTCCCAAAGATATGTTGGTGCTGGAAGGGCTTTAAAACCAACTTATTTAACTTGATCTGGTATTCAATCTGGAGCCAGTGAAGCTGGAGGAGCACAGTTTGGATATGGGCTCTAATAGGGTCCTATAAGGACCTGCTCAGCTGCATTCTGGATCAGTTGAAGTTTCTGGGCCAGCCTCAAGGGTAGCCCTATGTAGAGCGAGTTACAGTAATCTAGTCTGGAGGTGTCCACTGCATGGATGAGTGGATCAGTGAGATAGTAAGGATGCCACTTGCCAGAGGCAATTGGGTGTAGGCAGGGCTTTTTTTGTAGCAGGAACTCATTTGCATATGAGGCCACACGCCCCTGATGTAGCCAATCCTCTAAGAGCTTACAGAGCTCTTATTCCAGGGCCTACTGTAAGCTCTTGGAGGATTGGCTACATCAGGGGTATGTGGCCTAATATGTAAAGGAGCTCCTGTTATTAAAAAAGCCCTGGGTGTAGGTAAATAAATGCCAGCCTGGTCACATTTGTAATCTAGGCCTCCATTGAAGGGGGAGCATTTAGCATCACACCCAGACTCCTCACTGTTGATATTGATGTCAGACAATTATTCAGAGTCTGGAGTTGGATACCCGATCCCAAGATTTCTCTCCCTGGCTGCAGGCTCTCTGCCTTTGATGGATTTAATTTCAGCTGGTTCTGCTTCAACCACCTAACCGCAGCCTCCAGTTCCTTTGCCCGATTTTCTGGGGTGGCATCTATCCATCATTAGATGCAGCTGGGCATCATCAGCATGCTGGTAACAACCCAGCCCCAAACTCTGCACCAGCTATTTATTGAATAACATAGAGGAGAGACTAGCCCCCTGGTGGACACCACACACCAAGGAGTGAGTTTTGAAAAAGGAGACACTCTTCTTCAAGGCTGTCTCCTGAATCCCCACATCGGCCAGGCAGTGGGTCAACAAATCATAGTCAACTGTGTCAAATGCATAATTTCTCTATGTGAGATTTGAGACTGGTGGCTGCTCTGGTAAGATTATTGCAGTTGTAGCAGATATATCTTCTTGTATAGCAGTTGAGAATAAAGCAGCAAAGTGTTGTTCCCATTCTAGGGCTGTAATATAATAATCTGACGGGAGGGGGGTAAAATGTTTCATATCCATCACAAATAACCTCCCAAAAGAGGTGTGAATTGTTTTGTCTGGCAGCAAATTATAGTTTCTCATCTTTCCCTCGTATCTTTGTTCGTATGACCTTTAATTTCTGCCTTCAATTTATGTTTAATCACATAAAACTCTTCAGGGATTTCTCTCAATCTTCTATCTCTATAATCTTAATAGATTATAGCTGTTTACGATTATCACACATTCAGAGATTTTTTTTAATCGGTTCTTTTTTACCAGTACCTTGCAAAATAAGCCTTTTTGAAGGACCACATTTAGCTTCTCATAATATTGTACGCTTTCTCTAAGCTCTTCATTCTTAAGGCTATTCTTAAGACTAATTAAAATTAAAATAATAAGGCTAATATCTTATTCTTAATTAAAAATGCTGAATCGTGAAGAATACTAAGCTTGTTTTTTGAAATCTCCAGTCCATCTAGCTGCTTCAGGGTACCAGAGTCATGGTTATATCAAGACGTCTGCATTTGTAGAGGCTGGTAATTATACCTTTATAATTAAAGAAAGAGGAAGATGGTCTGACAATAAGTTGATGAGACAAAATAAAATAATCTACAACACTGCTGTCTGATATAAAAATATAAGTATACTCGGCAATCTCATTTAACTTGGTATAGCCACAAACAACAAATAAGTCTAGAACATATAGGGAATTTGTAAGACATATTCCTGTACAATTTATCTTTGAGTCATGGGATTTGCGTTCAGACAAAATGGTAGCAATATTTAGTGGGTAGCCATCCCAAGGGCTAGATCTCTGAAGGGTATCGTTTGAGAGGCTCAGTCTAGCTTTCAGATTATCCCCTCCTATTATCATTTAAGTTTCTGAATAATTTACAATAACCTCAAAGACCATCTGTGAAGTCTAACCAAATTTGCCTTTTCTCTTCTCTAGTCTTACCTAGAGGATTATAAACATTTATTATCAATTTAGTATTAGCTGCAGGTTTTACATGAGCTACCATGGCAAAAGGAGAGGGAGAAATGTAACCAGATAATGTCTGCTCTAATATTATAAAGATATTAAAATAGTTAAACTTACTGAGTCACTACCATTTTTATTACTTTTGCACAGCTAGAACTAAATCTGAAAACTGGAGACTACTAAATCATCTGTAAATCAGGTTTCTTGCAAAAGAATTGTCAGCCCTATGAACAATATCTAAAAATTATGAGTTTCTTGTCTTTGAACATCGATCAGCAATATTCCGTGAGACAATATAAAGATATGTATTGTCTCTATCATTTAGACAGCAATCCTAAGAAGGTCTACTCTGGATTCTACTAATTCAATGGGGCTTACTTCCAGGAAAGTGCACTGTAAGTCAACAAAGTGTTTAAATTCCAATAAGAGTTTCAGGCTTAGTTTTGCCAAGCCCAATTCAAGAAATATCTTGGGACTTTGGGGGTGGAGCCAGGACTGAGTTTGTGACAAGCGTAACTGAACTCCAAAGGGAGTTCTGACCATCACATTTAAAGGGCCTGCGCACCTTTTAAATGCCTTCCCTCCAATGGAAATAATGAAGGATAGGGGAATCTACTTTTGGGGTTCATAGAATTGGACCCCCTGGTTCAATATTTTTGAAAATTGGAGGGTGTTTTTGGGAGAGGCACTGGATGCTATGATGAAAATTTGGTGCCTCTATCTCAAAAAACAGCCCCCTGGAGCCCCAGATACCTGCGGATAAATTCTCCATTATACCCTATGGACTACTAGGTTAATGTAGCTAGATTAATGGAATATTTTGAGCAAGGGTAGCTGCAAATGTTTTACTCCTAATGTCAAGTGTGATTACACTGGCTTCTACAAGAATAGTGCCAAAAAGACTGGGGACCACTGACCTAGTCGATAGGGCTAATACAGGGCAAACAATTGATAAAAATGTCACTATGATCTTGCAGCAATTTCAAGTTACTTTAACTGTGTCCCCATTCCAGAATAGAATGATAAACCGACAAATTAGACAATGTCTCAGCATTGTTTGTGCCCTGAACAAATATAGATTTGGTCAACAGGGTGAAACTGCCAGCAAAATATAGACTTTCAAAGACCCTTGTTATCATTCAAATTAGAAGGAATTCCTCTCAGATAGTAAAAGCTAAATTTTGGTTGCAAAAATCTGGTATCACAGCTCAGCAAGTTTTTGCTGAAAATTTGGTGAAAACTCTGTAGAAATTAGAGAGTAACCCTAACTACAATTCAATCCATATAGTAAGAATACAGTGAAATCAGTAATTACCAAGAATATTCAGACACCAAGTAAGGATGATAAAATGGAGGTAGCTGAAGAAATCCCACAACTGATTGAAGTAACAGAATTTATTTAAATCCTTTGGGGCCTTATCTCAACTTGAACAAGCAGGCAGACATATTAACAAGACTGGAAGTCTTGAAGCATAAACCACTATCAGTCTCTAACATTTAAAATCCCATCTTGAATATGGAGGTAATAACATTGGATTTATATCCTACCCTCCACTCCAAATCTCAGAGTCTCAGAGCTGCTCACAATCTCCTTTACCTTCTTCCCCCACAACAGACACCCTGTTAGGTGGGCGGGGCTGAGAGAGCTCCCTTAGAAGCTGTCCTTTCAAGGACAACTCTGTGAGAGCTATAGCTGACCCATTCCAGCAGCAGCAAGTGGGAAATCAAACCCGGTTCTCGCAGATTAGAGTCAGCACACTTAACTGCCACACCAAACTAACAGAAATAAAGTGCACGCTTGTATAATTCCAAAACCATCATCGCCATCCCAGTCTGTGTAAAAATTGTCTTCCACAGGATATAAATCCAATGTTGTATTATTACTATTACTACTACTACTACATTGTGATATATAATGAAATAATTATACAACTCATGGCCCGGTTGCTAACAGGCCACGAACCGGTACTGCTCCATGGCCCAGGGGCTGGGGATCCCTGAACTAGGTTATATAAATCTTGTAATTTGGTGTCCATGCAATTTAATTTTTGAAGTAATTTCTCCACAATCTTGGTGGTTAGATCTATTTGTTCTGCAAGTATTGCATAACATTATACTTACAGAATGTCTGTTTTCTGAGTTACCTCTTTTTTAGTACAGAAATGGCAGTCATTTACAGAATCAAACTCATTTAACTCTGTTCACCTACTACTAAGCCCCTCTTTATATGTGTGTGTGTGTGTGTGTGTGTGTGTGTTTTCTGCTTCCTTTTAATATCTAATTCCTTATTATTACAACAATAATCTGAATTTGGTCTAGTTCTTTTGCTCCCCATTACTTAGAATTGTATTAGAATGGACTGATTACATTACTAAGAATTACTTAGAACGGACTGATGCACTGTTTTAATGTTTTTAATGTTTTAACTTTCTAATTATGTATATTCTTATTATATTTAAAATTTGAATTTTATGTTAGAATCCTTGTGTTGTAAGCCGCCCTGAGCCCGCTTCGGTGGGGTAGGGCGGGATATAAATAAAATAAAATAAATAAAAATATAATTAAAATACATAACAATACTAATATTACTAAAACAACAATATTACTAAGCTAAAACAATTAAGATAATAATTTTTAAAAATTAAAAAGTTTTTTTAAATCCTCCTAGCTCTTTACGATATAATAAGAATATTAAAACAATATCACCTGGCCTGATACAAAAAAAAAAATCTCCAGCACAATCACTGCAGTAAAAATTAAATTAGTAAGAAATCATAAGAAGGGAGAGAGAAAAGAAATGTAGAGTCTGCAGCGATGCTGAACAGTCTAATTTCCAGAGACCATAGTTCCTGTACTTCTTTGTTCTTCTATGTTTCTTCACAAAACCTTTTATCTTCCTCGCAGTTTTAACTTTCCTGGTTTGGTTGTCTCAGTCACATACATTTCTGGGTGTGACATTTCACTTAGACCTGAAATCTTACCGCTGAACCAGAACTTTTTAAAAGGAGAAACGCACAGGAACGCAGTTCCAGCTGGCTTGGTGTCGGGGGTGTGGCCTAATATGCAAATGAGTTCCTGCTGGACTTTTTCTACAAAAAAGCCCTGTATGAAACAATGGTGATGTCAGGGGCCCACTGTTGGACCTCCTGATGGCACCTGTTTTTTTGTGGCCACTCTGTGACACAGAGTGTTGGACTGGATGGACCATTGGCCTGATTGGCTTCTCTTATTGGATATGGCTTAATATGCAAATTAGTTCCTGCTGGGCTTTTTCTACAAAAAAAAGCCCTGTGCTGAACTATTGGCCTCAAGGAACGTATCCCCCAAGAAAGAAAGATCTAATAGATACAATGATTGTAGTTGCCAGAACGTCCATTGCCACCAAATGGAAAAACCAAGCAGCACTTAGCCTGTCTCTATGGGTATTGCAATCTGTGGCAATATATAATGGTGAATATTTCAGATGGAATCCACAGAGTCCAGTATTAGCCCTATTGATTAGCTTATATAAATCCTAAATATAAATTTCCTAAACCAACTAACTTTACTGAAAAATGGAGACCCTTACTTAACTACTGGGTAGACAAAAACTTTACACCAGTTGGTTGGGCACAACAACAGAGATGGCTATAAAAATTGTTTTTCTAGGACATGAAATGTTATCACTCTTTGTTACAAATGCATTTTGTTGGCATGATACTTTTTACCCCTGTACCTCTACGTGAGCTAATTTAATGTGCAGTGACTGCTGTCTGTGTAATTCTAATCTCAAATGTAATAAAGTTTATTTAAAAAAAAAATTCTGCAAGTCAAAGGCTCCAATGCAATCACTTCAGCCTGCGCACTAGCTGGCAATTGGCTTGCTATTCTCCTCCCTTCTTTCCCTTTCCTAAGTTGACACCAAGGTAAATATCAGATAAGAATAACCATTCCACTCCTACAAATCAAAGATCATCTCTTTCAAGGCCAGCTGGAAGGCCACATCTAACAACGGCAGAATCTGGTCAATTAATCAACCCAATAAGAGGTGACTCCCACTTGACCGTGTAAAGCTGAAGATGTAAATGTGGATGTGGAAAAGATAGCCATGAAATCCCCCTGAAACATCTTTGCACACTCCTTCTATTTACTAGGGGTGGTGGTGGTGGGGTGCAAGTCCTCAGACTGACTGGGTTCCTTCCCGTGTACTGGAAAGCCTTATACAGGCGGAGGCGGGACAGGTAAGTTTTCAGAATTGCAGTTTCTTTTTTATATAACTGAATCCCAGTATGAACTGCAAAAACATGCAGGAATCTAAGCACCCTTTAAAACACGTTAGGGCTCCATGACGGCTATTAGCATTCCAACTCCATGCTAAACGTGAACATAACCAGCTAGATGAACTTTTAAATGGCTCACCTTTGAGCCCAACAAAGTTTTATTTGTGGTATGAGCCTAAAGGTGCCACTGGAACGCCAACTTTATTCTGTTGTTTCAGACCAGGGATGGCCAAACTGTGGCTCTTTCACACACATTGTGCAGCTCTCGAAGCCCCCGCTGCCTCATTGGCCGACTTGGAGAAGGCATGTCTCTTTAAATCACGTCTCCAAGCCAAGCCAGCTGGTGGCGTGGAGAATGCATTTAAAGTTAAAGTTCCTTTCTTTCCACCTCTCCCTCCGGAGTCCCTCCATCTATTTGCCTTCCTTCCTTCCTACCTACCTACCGACATCTGACCAGGCCTCAGATTCAGTGGGAGCTCATAGGAGTGCAGCTCCTGAACCTTTCTGAGAGTTCCACCTCCTCCTGATAGTTCCACCTTCTTGTCCATTGAATACTATGTGTAGCTGCATAACAATTCCTGGATGAGCTCCACCACCTATTTTTCTACAAAATGACCCCTGCATCTGACATTTATTATATGTGGCTCATACGTTAAGCAAGTTTGGCCACCCTTGCTTCAGACCAACATGGCTGCCCACCTGGATTTTTCTCCTTTAGCCGTCACTTTAATATCAGTTAGGTCTGCAGCAGAAACCAGGTGACGTGACTGAAGACCATGAAAAAGTTCCACTGTGCGTTGCCATTAGTGAAACCTCTTAAAGGGACAGGACATTCTTTTTTTTCCTCGCCCGCTGGCAATCTTACCATAAGCGAGGCAAACCAGACGCACTCTAAATTCCTATTGACTACAGTGAAGGAATCAGTAGGAAGGCAGCGTACTTAACCAGCATCACCTGAACACTCCATTTCATAACTGCCTTATACGGAACCAAGCCCTTGGTCCATCAAAGTCGGTATTGGCTGGAAGCATCTCTCCATGGTCAGAGGCAGAGAGGTCTGGTTCACATAACCTTCAGGTCTTTTAACTGGAGCTGCTGGGGATTGAACCAGGAATCTTCTGCATGCCAAGCAGATGCTCTGCCACTGAGCCAGAGCCCGTCTCTTGCTGAGGTTGTGCTCTAAGAACTATTTGTCTGGAAGGTAGCCCCACTGAATAAAATGCAGCCTCAAAACTGGCTTTTCTTCAGGCATGACAACAGTTGGGGATTAACTGCATGAAAAATGACTAACAGCTGATGGTCAGTGGCAGTTAGGGTTGCCAATCTCCAGGTGGTGGCTGGAGATCTCCTGGAATCACAACTGATTTCCAGGTTACAGAGATCAGTCCCCCTGGAGCAAATGGCTAATTTGGAAGGTGAACTTTTTGGCATCCCCTCCCCTCTTCAACCACCAGCCTTCCCAGGCTCCCCCTCCAAATCTCCAAGAATTTCCTGACCCAGAGATGGCAACCCTAGATCTCTGTACAGCCATGCTACAAGGCAGGCAAGAGAGAAGCTGCGTTGCTAAATATGCATACTTGGAAGTCTGCTCGGATGTAAGTCCCATTCAGTAACGCTGTTATGCTGTGCATAGAACTCCCTCCCCACCCACAAGTGGGTCATTGACTGCTTGTTAGAATGGTCTGTTTTAACTTTGGTTTGACGGTCCAGCTAGTGTGACACGATCCTAGCAGCAGTTCAAGAAGAAGAAGAAGGATATTGCATTTATATCCCACCCTCCACACTGAATCTCAGAATTTCAGAGCCGCTCACAATCTCCTTTACCTTCCTCCCCCACAACAAACACCCAGTGAGGTAGGTGGGGCTGAGAGAACTCTCCAAAAAGCTGCCCTTTCAAGGACAACTCCTACGAGAGCTATGGCTGACCCAAGACCATTCCAGCAGCTGCAAGTGGAAGAGTGGGGAATCAAACCTGGTTCTCCCAGATAAGAGTCTGTGCACTTAGCCACTACACCAAATTGGCTGCCTTCAGTGAAAGAAATGATAAACCAAGAAAACAGCAGGAATTGCCAAGTTGAGTGGCTGCCCTCCTTCCCTCACAGGGTTGTTGCGAGCATAAAATGTATGTGGGGGAGTAGGATTGCCAGGTCTGGGTTGGAAAATGTCTGGAGACTTTGGGGGTGGATCTGGGAGAGGACGGGGTTTAGAGAAGGGAGGGGCCTCAGCATGGGACAATGGTATAGAGTCTGCCCTTCAGAGCAGCCCTTTTCTCCAGGGGAGCTGACCTCTGCCAGCTGGAGATCAGTTGTAAAAGTGGGAGATCTCCAGGACTTACCTGGAGGCTGGCAACGCAATCATGCATACTGTAGCTGCTGCTAAGTTTTCAGAGGAACTCTGCAAATGGAATAAGCAGCAATTTGTCTGAGAGGTCTCATGTCTCCAGGAGACTTAAAAAGAAAAACAACACTAAAATCACAAAGGCCTGAAAAGGGAAGCTTTAAATAAGTAAAAATATGTCAGTGAGGCAGAGAAAGCAGGTAGCTGGCCACACCCTGCAACAGCAAGCTGAAAACCTTACCTTCGTTGTGCAGCGCTTGGGTGGAGGAGGGGGTTTATTTGCATTATTTATTGTAAACTGCCTGAGAAAAACTTGATTAAAAATTGGGGGGGGGGAGGAGGGGTTGATTTTTATACTCTGCTTTTCTCTACTCAAGGTTGTCTCCAAGCAGCTTATAATTGCCAACCCTTCCTTTCCCCACAGCCTGCACCTTGTGAGGCAGGTGGGACTGAGTTTAGAGGGAGAGAGAATTGTGACTGGCCCAAGGTCACCCAGCAGGCTTCATTTGGAGGAGTTGGGAATCTCACCTGGCTCTCCAGATTACAGGCTGCTATTCTTCACCACCACTGCACCATACTGGCTCTAATGTGTAGGGTTGCCAATCTCCAGGTGGGTGCAGAGGATCCCCCAGTTTGGAGGCCCTCCCTCCCCTTCAGGGTACCAGAAAGCAAGGGGGGAGGAAATGTCTGCTAGGCACTCCATTATTCCCTAGGGAGACCAACTCCCATAGGGCAGGGGTGGCCAACGGTAGCTCTCCAGATGTTTTTTGCCTACAACTCACATCAGCCCCAGCCAGCATGGCCAATGGCTGGGGCTGATGGGAGTTGTAGGCAAAAAAACATCTGGAGAGCTACCGTTGGCCACCCCTGCAGGGTATAATGGAGAATTGAACCACGGTTATCTGAGGCTTGGAGGGGGGGGCTGTTATTTGAGTTAGAGGCACCAAATTTGCACCATAGCATCCTATGCCTCTCCTCAAAACACCCCCCAAATTTCAAAAAGATTGGACCAGGGGGCCCAATTCTATGAGCCCCCAAAGAAGGTGCCCTATCCTTCATTATTTCCAATGGAGGGAGGGCATTTAAAAGGTGCACAGTTCCTTTAAATGGATGGCCAGAACTCCCTTCAGAGTTCAATTGTACTTGTCACAACCTTGCTGCAAGCTCCACCCCCCAAAGTCCCCATATATTTATTGACTTGGACTTGGCAACCCTAATAATGAGTGTATAATAGAAATTATTTTTCTATAATAGAAAACATCATAGAAATGAGTAGTTGATAGAGTGCCAGACGAGGATCTGAAAGATTCAAGTTCAAATCCCCACTGGGCCACAAAAACTTCCTGGGTGAACTTGAGCTACACACCATATAGTTGCCAGCCTCCAGTAGGGCCTGGAGAAGTCCTGAAATTGCAACTAACTTCTAGACTGCAGAGATCATTTCCTCCGGACAAAACACCTTTGGGAGGGTGGCTTCATGGGCATCCTATATCACCAGGTGTCCTCTCCCAGATCTCCAAGTATTTCCCAACCCAGAGTTCACAGACTCCTACCTAACAGGTAGATCCAGGTGGGCAGCCGTGTTGGTCTGAAGCAGTTGAACAAAGCAGGAGTCAAGTAGCACCTTTGAGACAAACCAAATTTTATTTAGAACGTAAGCTTTCGTGTGCTCTCTAAGCACACTTCATCAGACGAGGGAATCAGGTATTGTGGCTGCATGTATTCCAGTCACAATACCAGATTCCTCCTCTGATGAAGCGTGCTTAGAGAGCACCCAAAAGCTTACGTTCTAAATGAAACTTGGTTGGTCTCAAAGGTGCCACTTGACTCCTGCGTTGTCCTACCTAACAGAGTTGTTGTGAAAACAAAATGGAGGCAAGGAACATTAACGCGAGGCGCTTGGCAGGGGAAAGTGCGCAACAAACACATTTGAAGAATGGGCACACCCAGGCTGCCTTGTTGCGCATTTATTTTTCGGGGAGAGGGCGGAGGTAGCACGCAGCTTTCAACCACGTGCTCGGGGGGGGCGGGGGGACAACACACAGCCTCTTTTTTTTTTTAAGCACGCGCCCGCCAGGGACCGTTGGCGAACTCCTAGTCGCGAGCTTCTGCCAGCACCACGTCCGACTTGTCCCCCTTTTTTTTCGCTTCTTGGGAGGCGCGCTGCATTCGACCCGGCCCCTGAATCTCCCCTTCGCGCGCGCAGGCGGGAGGGAGGGAGGCGAAAGACGCGTGCTGCCGGCCGACGTATAAATGCCCCCCGCCCGCCGCCGGGGGATCTCCTCAGGACTCGCTCGAGATGGCCTTTGCAGCCCAGGTGAGGGAGGGAAGGAGCGGGGAGAGAAACCCTCCCGCTGCCCTCGATGCAGAGCGCGGGCCCCAAGTCGAGCCTCGCCGGCGCCCGGGCTCTCTTGGGACGGGGGAGGCCTCCTCGCTGCCCAAGGGGGAAGGAACCCGCGGCCTCTCCTCTGTCGCCTGGGCCAGGCTTGTGCTGGACTTGGTGTAGTATTGTCTCTGGCCCCTTTTCTCTCTTGCGGAGGGGGTGTTAAACTTTTTTTTTAACTTGCAAAAAGTAGTATCACTTTAAATATATGTATAGAGAGAAAAATATTAAAATAAATATGCAAAAACTAGTATCGCTTTAAATAATATATATATATAGAGAGAGAGCGAGAGAGCGCAGTATTAAAAATCAACTTGCAAAAACTAGTGTCGCTTTAACATATATAGAGAGAGAGAGAGAGCGCGCGCAATATTAAGAATAAGCTTGCAAAAAACTAGTATCGCTTTGTATTTACGCTACTAGTTTTGCAAGATGTCTATATGAACGTGCAAAAACTATATACAGGGATTAGTTTTTGCAAGCGGAATACATTTGCAAGGCGTGCGCTCCAGAGCTTTGAAGTAAAGCGCTCCCTTTTTCACACCCCGCCGGCCCGCCCCTTGGCCCCGGAGGGTGTTTAGCCGTGCCCCGGAGAGGCGTCTATCTCCCTGGGGGGGGGGGGGCTGAACGGCGGTCTACAACAGCCTCTTCTGCACCCAGACGGCGTCGGCGCCTGCAAGCTCAGGGAGCTCCCTGGGTCTCTCTCAGCGTACTGGAGAGAGGATTTAAATGCATCTGCTGTGGGGTTCCGTCTTTGCACGCCTGGAGTTGTGATTTAGGAGCCGGCGAGGCCCATTTCTCGAATGAATGAAGGGGACCGGCACCTGTGCACAAAAGCTTGCCGCTGCCCTCGTTCTGTTTTTCTCTCTTCCGTCCCAGATTTCGGTGTCTTACTCTTGCATCGCTTCTGCCCCCTATTCTGTGCCTTTCCCTTTTAATTTCCAAAAGCGAGCCTTCTATAACTGTCAGGACTGTCAAGCCATCTTTTGCCTCGAAGACTCCCATGAGCTAGACCAGGGGTGGCCAAACTTGCTTTAATGCAAGATTCCCACAGAATAAATGTCAGATGTTTGAGAGCTGCAAGACAAGGAAGGAAGGAAGGCCAGTTTGGTGTAGTGAAGTGCACCGACTCTTATCTGGGAGAACAGGGTTTGATTCCCCACTCCTCCACTTGCAGCTTCTGGAATGGCCTTGGGACAGCGATAGCGCTGGCAGAGGTTGTCCTTGAAAGGGCAGCTTCTGGGAGAGCTCTCTCAACCCCACCTACCTCACAGGGTGTCTGTTGTCGGTGGGGGGGGGGGAAGGTAAAGGAGATTGTGACTGCTTTGAGATTCAGAGTATAGGGTGGGATATAAACCATTATCATCAATGAAGGAAGGAAAATAGATGGGGAGAGTGAGAGGTGGAAAGAGAGCAACTTTAAATGCATGTTCCAAGCTGCTAGCTGGCTTGGTGACGTGATTTAAAGAGAGAAATGCTTTCTCCAAGCTAGCTGATGGAGGCTTCAAGAACCACAAATATGTGTGGAAAAGCCACAGTTTGGCCATCCGGAATTAGAATTTTATGTAGTTGCCATGAATTGGTTGTGACTTCATCATGGCATACGTTGCATTCGACAGCTAACAAAATATGCATGGCCAGGGCAGGGCTGCCGAGAAAGGGGGGACAAAATGTGGGGAGCCCCCAAATGGAGCTCTCTCACAGCTGACTCAGTAGAGCTTAACTCCCCCTGGAATGCACATTGAAGTGTGCCAAACGTAAAACTTTTCACATTTTTAATTTACTGATTTTTAATTTTAATTTTTTAAAAAAAATGTGATAAGTTATAAAGAAAATTGTGAGAAGTGCTTGCCAGCCATGCCAGGAAGGAAGGAGGGTGGCAGGATAGGATGAGGTGGGAGGCCAAGTCACACACTGGGGAGAGGGGGGTGGCTTGGCTTTGTTGAGGGCAGCTTGGTGATGGGAGAGGACAAGGTCACAGTGGTCAGGAGCCAGAGTCATGCATCAGGGAGGGGGTGCCCAGTGGTGTCCCCTAAGCCAGGTGGTGCCCTAGATGACTGCCTACTTTGCCTACTCCCATGCAGCAGCCCTGTCTGCAGTCCCTCCTCTGTTGTCCTCCTCCTTGCACTATCTGCCTTACAAAAACCCCACAGTTTGCTCTGTTCCTATCCAGTTTCTTGAGCTGCATAGAAAGGCTTCTCTCTCTACCCCAATAACTGGATCATCCTCTGGTAAATGAGCCCCTAGCAGTTATCTGGATCAGTTATGCAAGGCAGGTACAATAAAATCCCCTATTCTGAAAGGCTATGCTCATGCCCTCTAAGTGAGGTTGAATCTGTAGAGCACATGTTTTTCAGTTGCCCATATTATAGGGAGGCTCGTTTTGGAATTATTACTCCATTAGTCGATAGGACACCTGCTTATATCAATACAAACAAAGCAAGACTTAATCGGTTCCTATCAGATAAGAATTCAGAGATTACACATTCAGTTGCTGAGTTTTGTGCATTAATTCTTAGACTGTGGGAATTGCATTTTAAAAGTTCTTACATTTTGATCTCTTATTTTCGTATACTATGTCCGTTTTTATTTTTTCGTATTATGTTTATACTGTATTCTGGTCTTGAGACTATAATAAACTATGACGATGAGCCCCTAGCTAGAGGTGGTGATGGAACATCTTGATTATCTTATCTCATGCTCCAGAGAAGAATACTGTGGAGGGGGCAGGGCTGTTAAGACTCACGTGATGATCCTGAACAAAGTGTGAGTCCAGGGGCACCTGTAAGACCAACAAAAAAGTTTCCAGAACTCAGAATGAGCATCACAGGAAAAATACTAGCATCTAAAAAGCAGTGGGAGTCCCAGATAAGGTTTCCAGCTGATTGGCATGCACCTGAGCCTTTAATGGCAGCCTGAACTATAGAAATCAGCAAGGGAACTTTTGAGAAAACAAATTATTACTGAATTGTTTCTGCAGTTCAAGTTCTCTTGGCGAAATTCAAGAACTGAAGGGTTAGGATTTGGGTAGACGTCATAGTATCAGAAGGAGTATCAGAATGAAATTGCTGAACAGTTGGGTTGGAATGGATGAAAGGAAGCAAAAGGGTGATAAACGCATGGAATTCACTGCCACAAGAGGTGCTAGCAGCTACCTGCATAAATGGCTTCAAGAGGGGATTGGATAAACAGATGGCGCAGAAGTCCATCAGTGGCTATTAGCCACAGGGTATAGATGTGATGCTCTGTATTCTTGGTTCTTGGGGGGTGGGGGAGGGCTCCTAGTGTGCTGGCCCTGCTGATGGACTTCCTGATGGTTCCTGGGGTTTTTTTTGGCCACTGTGTGACACAGAGTGTTGGACTGGATGGGCCATTGGCCTGATTCAACATGGTCTCTCGTCCTTATGAGAGGCTGTGGCTCAGTGGTAGAACATCTACTTGGTGTGGAAGAAGTTGCCAGGTTCAGTCTTCAGAATTTCCAATTAATAAGACCCAGTAGGAGGTGATGTGGAAGACCATGACATAGACAATATTGACTTTGAGGGAGCAGAGGTCTGATTCAGTATAAGCCTTCCTGTGTTCAGTGTAGTGGTTAGGTGTGTGGGCTCTTATCTGGGAGAACTGGGTTTGATTCCCTGTCAGCAATGTTCTCTTGTTCCTCTGGTGGTGATTGTGGAGCCACCATTTATTTATTTAGTTATTTATTTAGAAGAAGAAGAAGATGATATTGGATTTATATCCCACCCTCCACTCCGAAGAGTCTCAGAGCGGCTCACAATCTCCTTTATCTTCCTCCCCCACAACAGACACCCTCTGAGGTGGGTGGGGCTGAGAGCAGCTGCCCTTTCAAGGACAGCCTCTGCCAGAGCTATGGCTGACCCAAGGCCATTCCAGCAGGTGCAAGTGGAAGAGTGGGGAATCAAACCCGGTTCTCCCGGATAAGAGTCCGCACACTTAACCACTACACCAAACTGGCTCTCAAAAATAAAATTAATTATTTTATATCCCACCCTCCCTGCCAAAGGCAGGCTCAGGGCGGCTCACAGGTTAGGGTCAAACAATGACCAAAGAAGATAAAACAGCAATAAAACATAAGACATAAAACAATTATTAAAACATCATTATTAACAGACAGTTAATTCATATAGGCAGTTATTGAAAAGCGCAAGGCAGAACTTAACTGTCTCTGCATGTGAACCACAACTGGACTGTGGCATTCTGTTCATCCCCTGTAGAATTTCACATTCTAGAATCTTTTGTTTTCACTCAACATTCCAGTTCTCATGGGAGTTAGAGAAATATGTAGACTCAAAGGTGGGATGGGAATGTTCAGAATCCTTTGAGAATGGCTTCTGACCCAGGGCAAAAGTTTAGATCTTTAGAGCATCCTAGTCTTGCCCAGCTACTATGTTTTCCAGCTTTTCTGATACTTTTCCCGTCTTTGGTGCTTTTTTGTCTCTTGCCCACTTTTAATCTTTGTTAATAAATTTGGAAATGTGCATTAGTGAGACCTGAGTTTGATCCCAGCAGAAGCTGGGTTCAGGGCCAGATCTGCATGGTTTTTGGAGGGGGGCGCAAAATTAAAAAAAAAGATGCCCCCTTATGGGCCCATTCTATCTTATGGGCCCATAGAAGATCTATTTCCCCCTCCTGTTAATTCACCAAAAATCAGGGACATCTCACACCAAGCCTAAAGGAGTCTAGAAATCATCAGTTTCAGACAGGAAGTGAGAGCTAAGAATGCACTCCCATCAATGTAGTGTTTTCATACCCAACTAAATTCCCATTTTCCAACAACACAACAAGATTTACACTCAAGGCTGAATTCTAGGAACCAAACAAACAAAAAAAGAAAGTCTTAAAAAAGGTAATAGTAGTCCCTTGTGCAAACGTCGCAATGTGATGTCATTACCAACCCATGGGATGACATCACATCACAACGTTTTCTTGGCAGACTTTTTACGGGTTGGTCTGCCGTTGCCTTCCCCAGTCATCTACACGTTACCCCCAGCAAACTGGGAACTCGTTTTACCGACCTCGGAAGGATGGAAGGCTGAGTCAACCATGAGCCGGCTACCTGAACCCAGCCAGGGCCAGATCTAGCGGGCAGCAGAGGGGGTGCTTGCCCCAGACGCTGCCGGGGGGGGGCCCCACCAAATTGGGGAAGGCATCCATTCTATTCCCCCACCTCCAGTGGTTTCTGTCCCCTGCCTACCTCTCCCCCCCCCCCAACTTCATGGGAGCCAAACCCAGCTCTATTCCCCTTTCAGGTTTGGATGTTAGCTGCTGCATTTTAGCACACCACTTTGGGCTGCTGGGAGAAATTCTATCCTAGCTTCTTGGGCCTGTCATACTTTCTTGGCCTAACCTGCCTCATGGGGTTGTTTTGTGAGGATCCAATAAAAGAGAGGAAAATGACGTCCACCACTTTGAGGAGAAAAAAGGCAAGGTATAAATGAAGCAAACAAAGAAAAGTACTTGAAACCAGCAGTAGTAACTTGTGGGCTTGCTCAGGCATCTTGCTGTTTTCTGTGTGAAAATTTTGGGTTCCAAAACTGGCAAATCCTAAGAAATTTTGAAGTGTTAATGCAAACAATAATGCTAGGGAAAGTTGAAGGCAGTAGGAAAAGAGGATTGACTCGATTAAGGAAGCCAGGGCCCTCAGTTTGCAAAATCTGAGCAGGGCTGTTACTAGTAGGGTGTTTTGGAAGTTGTTAATTCATAAGGGTGCCATGAGTCAGAAATGACTTGATGGCACATAATGACACACAATGCTTGCATAGTTTGATGTCTGGACTTTGATGCTGTGCTCTTAATATTCTGTTTTGCCAAAAGGAGGGTATTGGAAGGGCCACAAAAGACCGCTGGGACACCTCGGATGTTCCGGCTCTGACTACGTGCAGCAATGCAGATATTTTCCGACGCATAAATGCCATGCTGAGTAACTCTCTGGACTTCAGAGGAGTCTGCACAACACCCATCACAAGAGACCGAAAGGAACTGCTACCAGGTAATTTGAGCAGATGGGATTTGGAAGTTTTGGAGCTGTAGAGAACTTTTCTCCCTCCTGGTGGGAAAACAAACGCAGGAATCTTGTGCCGGGTGGGGGGGGGGACGGATTAAAACACATGTCATATTTACTGCATCAGGCCTAAACTTTTTGACTGCTTCATCAAGATAAAATGACAACATATAAAATTGAACTGTTTGACATATTTATGCCCTCTAAAGTCTGCGTGCAACACAAGAACCAGTGTTCTGAGGTGGTCAGAGTGTTGATCTGGGAGATGCTAGTTTGAATCCCCACTCTGTCATGGAAGCTTGCTGGGTGATCGTGGGCCAGTCACACACTCTTGGCTTAGCCTACCTCACAGGGTTATTGTGTGGTATAAAATGGAGAAAGGAAGAATGTTGTAAGCTGCTTTGCTTCCCCACTGGGAAACAAAGTAAATAAATACAAATGCTGTCACTTTCCAGAAGTAAAACTGCAGCTGTACACCAAGTACTAAAGATAGAGCTATAAACCGCTGTGCCCTGTGCCACCTTAGTGCATTTATCTTGAAGGGCCTAATCATCTTAAAGGGCCTAATCTCATGATACATGTACCCCAACCCCCTGTCATCCTTTTTGGTTGGTAAAATTGCAGGGGGGAAAGTCGAAGCCCCCTTCCCTCTTAAGATTGTGATCTAAAGGAGGAGCCATCTGTTGAGGACGATATTCCTGAAATGGCAGGCCTTCCGCTTTATTAGCTAGCTGATTTGGCACCTTTTGTCAAGGGAACAGGAAAAATTCCATAGTTTATTTAAAGACACAAGAAGTTTGTCTTTTTATGGAAGATGGCTAATTGAAGCAGCTGTACTGAGCTGCTGTTTACAGCTGCTGTAAATGTGGACGCATTCTGACTCGTATATGATCCTAATTGCATGAAATATGTAATATGAGTTAAGTCGGGCATCCCCTGGCCTGACTTTCAGTCACCTGTGATGGGGGAACTCTCCTTAAAAAGTCTACCGGGGCCAGATTCTGTTCTGGAGTATGGTGGTTCTGTTCTAACTCCTGTGCTGTTTTCATAAGCAAAAATGGTGGCGGCTCTAGTTTATTCCACTTCTGGGGCCTAGTACACATCTGGATCCAAGCAGTGGGACAAACTACCCCCGCTATTGCTAATAGCCCCCGCTCTGTGGAATGCCCTCCCCGAAAACATCAGGGCCTTGTGGGACCTGCCAAGTTCCCCCTGCCAAGGCCTGTAAGACCGAAGTATTTAAACTTGCCTTCAACAGTTAAGGGGAGGTGGCTAATGCTCCACAGCACTGACAATCTCATTGGACAGATATAGACAATCAGGAACACTGACGTGCATCTTGGTTTTTTAGTAGTTGAAAAATGTATGGAATTGATTTTGTTGTATATTTTGGTTTTTTTTAAAAAAAATACTCTATGTGGGTTTTAATTGTTGTTAGCTGCCCTAAGCCCATTAGAGGAGGGCGGAATAAATAAGCCCCCCTCTCTCAAGTTGTTGCTGATGAAAATGGTGTGGGAGGTAAGATGGAAGCACCCACCCCCACCCCACCGTGCTCCAGGCATCATAAAGTTGGAAGGGATCTCCAGGGTCATCTAGCCCAACCCCCAGCACAATGCAGGAAACTCACAAATACCTCACCTCCCCCCCCACACACACCCCAGTGACCCTTGTTCTGTGCCCAGAAGATGGGGGAAAAAAAACCCCTTCAGGATCCCTGGCCAAAGTGGCCTGGAGAAAATTGTTTCCTGACCCTAGAAGATATTGGATTTATATCCCACCCTTCACTCCGAAGAGTCTCAGAGCGGCTCACAATCTCCTTTAGCTTCCTCCCCCACAACAGACACCCTGTGAGGTGGGTGGGGCTGGAGAGGGCTCTCACAGCAGCTGCCCTTTCAAGGACAACCTCTGCCAGAGCTATGACTGATCCAAGGCCATGCTAGCAGGTGCAAGTGGAGGAGTGGGGATTCAAACCCGGTTCTCCCAGATAAGAGTCCGCACACTTAACCACTACACCAAACTGGCTCTCCTAAAGAGGCGATCAGTATTTCCCTGTGCATATAAGAAGGGGGCATTAACTGATGCAACCCTTCCTGCCCTCCATCTCATGATCTGCCTAAGTTCACAGAATCAGTGTTGCTGTCAGATAGCCGCTGTATAAAAACCTCCAAAGAAGAAGAGCCCACCAGTTCCTGGGGAAGCCTGTTCCACTGGGGAACCACTCTGACTGCCAGGAAGTTCTTCCTCATGTTTAGCCGAAAATTCATTTGATTTACTTTCACCCTATTGGTTCTGGTCCAACCTTCTGGGGCAACATCCTCTATACGACCAGTCTTTCAAGTAGTTGGGGATGGTTATCATATCACCTCTCAGTCATCTCCTCTGCAGGCTAAACATACCCAGCTCCTTCAGCCTTTCCTCATAGGACTTGGTCTCCAGACCCTTCACCATCTTTGTTGCCACCCTCTGGACATGTTCCAGCTTGTCTGTATCCTTCTTAAATTGTGACACCCAAAACTGAATACAAAACTCTAGGTGAGGCCTAATCAGAGTAGAGTAAAATGATACCATCACTTTGCATGATCTGGACACCATACTTCTGTTGATGCAGCCCAAGATTGCATTTGGCTTTTTAGCTACCACATCACACTGCTGACTCATGTTCTATATGCAGTACGGTCTACTAAAACACCAAGATCTTTTTCGCACATACTACTGCCAAGGCAAGTCTCCCTCATCCTATAATAACACATTGGATTTTTCTTAGCTAAATACAGAACTTTACATTTATCCCCATTAAAATTCATTTTATTAATTGTAGCTCAGTTTTCCAGCCTGTCAAGATCATCCTGTATCCTGCCTCTTTCTGCTGTATTTGTGATCCCTCCCCATTTAGTATCATTTGCAAATTTAATAAGAATTCCTTTCATTCCTTAATCCAGGTAATTTATAAAGATGTTGACCTCACTGTATCACGTGTGTGACAGCAAGTTGTGTCAAAGAACCCTGAGCCACCTTCTGTCACACGTTTTGTGTAGCGAGGACCTAAGTAGCTATTCTGCATAAATTATCAATGCTAGAATCCACAAATCTTGTGGGGTTTTTTAATTGTAGTGTTCAAACCAAGCAGTGTAAAATAGCTCAGATGACAATAAGAGGCTTTTTGTAAAGGCTGAGACTGTTTAGAATTGCAGCTGCGTAGCAATAATGCTCTGCGTTAATTCTTGATTGCACTAGTGAAGTGGGCAGATCTTTGTTAACAGATTGCTCAATTTACAAGTGGTCAGTCAAGAAGATTCTGAGTTGAACCCCTGAAAATAGTTCTTGGGAAAGGAAGCGTTCTTCTGTTGCCTTTGATCCCAGGGCAGGGCCTGATGTTAAGAGGAAAAGAACATTCTGTAAAAACAAACATGTGCAAGCTCAGCTTTGAAGAGAATTCATGCAGCTTTCTAAAATACCTTGCTCATCTTCTAGAAAATGCATGCTTTCTTGTAAAACGCCCAAGGGGAGAGTAAGGGAGCATCTGCAGCCAAATCTTTTTTGTTTGTGTGTGTACACGATTTTCTTTCTAGAACAGAATTATCTTGTTCTTGTCTTGCTAAAAAAGGGTTTGCAACAATAAAAGTGTTATTGGAAGCATATAGGACCCAAATCTCCCATGGCTGTATCTAGTCCAAAAAGTTCTAGAAAAGAAAACACCTAGTTCTTGATTTTCATAGCAGCAGTAGTTCTTTTGCTGGGACTGGGGAGGGACTCCAGTTCAGTGATAGAGCATCTGTTTAGCATGCAGAAGGTGCAGGTTCAATCCCTGGCATTTCCAATTAAAAGCTCGGATAGAAGGTGATGTGTGAAACCTACACATGAAATCCTGCAGAGCTTCTGTTAGTCTGAGTAGACGATACTGCCTTTGATGGGTCAAGGGTCTGATTCAGTATAAGGCAGCTTCATCACTGAAGAATCCAGGGCTTTTTTTGTAGAAAAAGCCCAGCAGGAACTCATTTGTATATTAGGCCACATCCCCTGACACCAAGCCAGCCGGAACTGCATTCCTGCTCAGAAAAAGCCCTGGGAGAAACTATTCACAAGCAAGGCTTCAGAGGCAGAGTAGTAGGCAACAGATGGATGTCATTTAAAAGGCAGCAACACACTGTTCCGTAATTTATGTGTGTGTACATTTTTACGGGGAGGATTTTTGGGCTGCAGTGGGGAGACCCTGTTACTAAGAGCCTTTCAGCTTCTGCTGAAGGGGGATGATGGGACAGCAGCTCTATCAAAGGAACTGAACCAGCTCCTCCTCCACTGAAGAAAGTGCAGCATATGCCCAGAGGAGGTTAGATGGATGGTGTCCAGGTTCAGGCAGACATCTGAAGCAAGAAGTATAGCCCAAACACAATCCAGGGTCAAAGCACAGATATTCCAAAATCCAAGCATCAAACCAGAACAGCAAATCCAGAGATCACAAGCCGGGTCATGGTCCAGAAGACCAGGCATGTAGAAGCCTAAAGCACATCAGCGCACCAGCGTGTGGTGCCCAGTGTACCCTCTAAGCTGAGTTAACGTGAGCTAGCTCACATTTTAGCCTCCAGCTCACACATTTTTGTCTTAGTTCAGGGTCTCCCAGAGCACACTAATGCAGGGGTGCTGAATTCATTTGTTATGAGGGTCAAATCTGACATAAATGAGACCTTGTTGGGCCGTGCCATGTTGGGTTGGGCCATGTGTGTACGTATTTATGATTAGATAGCAGAGATATAAACTTTATAAAGGACACAGGCAAACACAAAGATTTAAAAAAAAATCCTTAAAACATTAACACTCAGTCTTAAAGGTGCTTTCTTTGTATTTCTCCCATGGAATCTAGGGAACTGGGCAAAGAAAGCTGTAGCTCTTTCCTTCCTTCCCCAGGGGACTAGGAGGGGGAGGAGCCTCAGCCAATAGAAGGAAGAGAGGCTTGGCTCAGTAGCTCTGTTGTGCGATTGAGAGAGCCTGGCAAAGCAAGCCGTTATGCAGAAGGAAGCAAGAGAGAAGAAGGAAACAGATGACAGCCAGTTGTTTGGGGTCCTGATAGGAGCCCTCTGGGGGCCTGATTCGGTCCCCGGGCCGCATGTTTGACGCCCCTGCACTAACGCATGCAGTAGCTCACAAAGTAGAATTTTTTCTCACAAGATTTTGCAGCTTGGAGGCAACATTGGTGGTGGCCAAACTGATTCCATGCCGGCTCAAGTTTTCCTGGCCGCTTTTATCAGCAGTCATTCAAGGCTTGGCGCAACCCCTCCAGCTGCTGAGTCATCCAGAGACAGGTGCAAGTCATCAGTGGCTGAGCAGCCTACAGGGCTGTCTGCCCTGATCCTGCAGGGACTCCCACTCACAGATAGAGGTTGACCAGTGCTGGGCTACCAGCCGTGCACAGCAGTACCACTCCTGCACCTCCCTTTGGGCATGCCTTCTTCAGCATTCTAAGGGCTCTGGTGACACTAGGGTGGCAAATGGCAGCTGCAGGGCCTCTGAGTCTCCCCCTCCGCACCTGATGGAGTCTCTACCTTATCTGGTGGGTCTTCCTGCAGCATCTGAAGGCTGGGGCCAGCTTCCTCCATTTCTTCCTCATCTGAGAAGGTGTTGTCAGGCAGACCCATGACGGGCTGCTCTGTCAGAGTATTTGAATTGCCTCAGGGCTGGGATTTCTGGACATGAGGCTCTTGCTGGGTTTTATTTTCTCATGCTTTCATCCCCATGCTATCAGGTCTAGTTGTAGAAGACCTGACGGCACAGGTAGGGTCGTGCTGTTGATTTTTGCCTTGCAACCTGTTGTTGACAAAGCTGATCCAGGAAGTATCAGATCTGCTTCAGAGTTTGTTCGGCTCAGATTGGCTGCTTGTGAGCCAGGAGCAGTGAACAGAGTCCCAATTCCTAACTCTTAACTAAAGCAGGAGGCTCTCAAATGTCTCTCCCCCACCCCCATTCCCAAAAATTAACCTCATTAGCTTTTACTGGCCTCTCTAAACAGGGCTGGTTACCTGCATTAATCGCATTGACACTGAATTCCTTACACATTTCTTATGCTTAGAAGGTAATGAACACCTATGAAGCTGTCTTATATTGAATCAGTCCTTTAAGGTCAGTATTGTCCTCAGACTATAGCAGCTCTCCAGTGTCTCAGGCAGAGGCTTTTCACATCTTCTTCTGCTTGGTCCTTTTAACTGGAGAGGCCAGGAATTGTACCAGGGACCTTCTGCATACAAACACACAAATTAAGCTGCCTTATACAGAAGCAAACCATTGGTCCACCATGGTCAGTATCGTCTACTCAGGCTGGCAGCAACACCATGGTCAGTATTGTCTACTCAGGCTGGCAGCAGCACTCCGGAGTCTCAGGCAGATGTTCACTTACTGCCTGGTCTCTCTTAACTGGAGATGCTGAAGGACTGAACCTGGAGCCTTCTGCATGCAAAGCAAATGCTGTACCACTGAGCCACAACTGTGATTGAATGTAGTAACCAGCTAGATTGCATCCCCAATGGAACAGCACTTCCTGTTGGTGGAAAAGGGCTGGCAATTTCCATCAGTTCCCACTGCAGACCACCCCCTCCAGTTCTGTACCTAAGAATGAGCTGAATGGTTCCAGCAGCAAGAGGAAGAGGAAACATCCAGCTGTGCAGAAATCTGTGGATGGTTGTATGGACCCCATTGTAAATTTTTAAGAAGCAAGAAAACAAAAGTTCGGTCAGTTCAGGAGTAAAACTGGATGCAAGAAGGTAGTAATTGGAGATGTGGGAGTGGAAAGCACTGCTCCTGTATGCCGCTTTTGAGAGTAACCATCTCATAAAGGTAACTGATTGAGGACTTAAGGATCGCAGAAGGCATTATTTAACTCAGAGGTGGCCAAACTTGCTTAACGTAAGAGCCACATAGAATAAATGTTAGATGTTTGAGAGCCACTGCAAGACAGGAGGGCAGGCAGGTAGGCAAATAGATGGGGGATGGAAGAGGAAGGGAGAGGTGGAAAGAAAGCAGCTTTAACTTTAAATGCATTCTCCAAGCCGCCAGCTGGCTTGGTTTGGGAAACGATAGAAAGAGAAATGCTTTCTCTAAGCCAGCTAACAGGGCGGGGGGGGGGGGGGGGAGTTGAGAGCCACACAATGTGTGTGAAAGAGCCACGTGTGGCTCCCAAGCTGCAGTTTGGCCACCCCTGATCTAACCTGTGTATGTATAAAGCAAAAAAGAGACTAAATTTTAACCAGAAACAAAATAATGAATTTGTTCAGATGGGTAGCAGTGTTGGTCTGAAGCAATAGAATAAAGTTTGAGTCCAGTGGCGCCTTTAAGACCAACAAAGTTTAATTCTGGATATAAGCTTTTGTGTTCACGCACTGATGCATGAACATGAAAGCTTATACCCAATATTAAACTTCGGTCTTAAAGGGGCCACTGGACTCAAACTTTATATTGGATTTATGCAGCTGTCTGGCAGCAGTCCCTACACAATGCAATACATAATCTGGTTTTATGCCCTACTCGTTTTTAGAACAGGGATTTGCAATGGGATCTGATTTAGATGGCCTTCCTGTTCACTGATAGTCTGCACTTCACAGAGCAACCATACAAAATGGCAGCTAGAGAGAATTATTACAAAATACACCAAGGGCTTGTTGTAATGGATTATATTCTGGCCTCTGTGTTCAAAGCACTTGTAGCATTGTAAGTCACACATGAGTGCATCCTTGCATTGTGTTAGATCCCAGGGAGCATGTCTCCCCCCCCCCCCCTAATTTCTGAGATTACTCTTGGGGTCAGGGAGGTGGATTGAATCCCCATCTTCCATTGGTGGGCAGAAATGCCATCTGGTTCTCTTGCTTGCATAGAACTCCAGCCTGCTGGTTGACAATCAGTGGAGGAAGAGACAGCAGCTGAGACAGCTTCCCATTAGCTGCCAGATGTTGTGTACTGTGGAATAGCTTTATGGAGGGAGGAGGGGTGCTTCCATAGGAATCCATGCTGCTTCCTGGCAAACATAGTGCTAGGCAGATACTTACGAGAGCCTCTTTTCTGAAGCTGCAGGGCAGGGCTAGACAGGCTCAGAGCAATAGTTTTCAACTGGCGGGATGCAGGGTTTTCTTGAGTTAACCTTAAGAATTTGCTCTCCTTCAATTCCCATGTCTGCCTGCAAGCGTGACAAGCTGTGTCCTGCCCACCACGGATTGTCCATCTGTGAAATTTTGGCATCCAACATATAACTATCCTGTTCAGACAAAAAGTAGGCTTTTTGTTTCTATTCTGGTGGGATCTAGCTTCTTTGATAAAGTGATCGAAACATAAGAGAAAAAAGGTTGAGAACCACGGGCTTAAAAGAACAGTGATGGCCCAGAAGTTGCTTAAGCTGCAAGAGGCATTCTTGTTAGATTGTCCCAGTGTTCTGGCCAGGGCTTTTTTTTGTAGAAGGAACTCATTTGCATACTAGGCCACACACCCCTGGTGTAGCTAATCCTCCAAGAGCTTACAGGGTTTACTATAAGCTCTTGGAGGATTGGCTACATCAGGAGTTTGTGGCTTATTATGCAAAGGAGCTCCTGCTACAAAAAAAGCTCTGGTTCTGTTCCTCTTGAAGGATTGGCTACATCAGGGATGTGTCGCCTAATATGCAAAGGAGTTCCTGCTACAGAAAAAGCCAGCCAGGATTTTGTTCTGTTTGCATATTTCATTCTCCTTCTAAATCACCTTGCACTGAAGACTTGGGTAGCTGGTCATAAATAATTGTGCATTGCCTGATGAGCACTTTGAACCCCCTAGTCTCTTTAAGTCAAACTAGCAGGGTGTAGGGATCTTTAAAAAAAATTGTGTCTTCTTCCCTGAACTTTGAGATCCACAGATCCTGGCAGAGAACCAGTTTCTGTTTATTTGGGTCCTATTTTCCCAATTAACATCCATAGGTCAGCTTTAGATTTTTACTCTGTCACCACGTTACATGTTTGCCTCAGTCTGGCACAGTCGGAAGTGACAATTGATGTGATGTTTGTGACTCCTAGTTTCCATGTGTGCCGATAGAGCAAGAGCTTCTGATGTTCTATAGACCGCAGGGACAAACATTGTTCCAATGTTGGTAGAAGCAGAGCAACTGTTCTTTGCTGCACTGTTCCCCACTTCTAGATCTGTCTGTCCATCCATGTGGTTTAGAAGCAGATCAGGTGCCTGTTGTCCTGTACTATAGTTTGGCGTAGTGGTTAAGTGCGTGGACTCTAATCTGGGAGAACTGGGTTTGATTCCCCACTTCTCCACATGTGCCTACTGGAGTGACCTTGGGTCAGTCACAGTTCTTGAAAGCTGCTTTCTCAAGAGCAGTTCTCTCAACCCCACCTACCTCACAGGGTGTCTGTTGTGGGGAGGAAAAGGGAAAGGAGATTGTGTAAGCCTCTCTGAGTGAAGGCTATTCAATTTCCTTCTTCTTCTTCTATGTTAGTCACATTTGGGAAAAGAAGATTTTATGGTTTCTTGCTCTCTCACTTTGTTTTCTCTGTAGTTGCAAAAATTACTTAATTTTAAAGTGAACTTTGGAACTCTGTCTCCCAGATCTTCCAGGGTAAGTTGAGAAATCATTTGTTCATGTAGCGGGCCTTGACAAATTTTCTTGGGCTTTATGAGCCACCCTAGGTTTCTATATTTTAATTACCATGCTTCCTATTATTGCTGCTGCAAAAACCTAATCCTAAATTCTTCACAGATTCTTGTAATTTTTAAACATTGTTTAAGCATTGCTTCTAACTTACAAGGGCACCATGAATTAATGACCTCCAAAATGTCCTATAGTTTACTGCCTTTATATGAATAAATACACATGAACACATTCCTGAAGCTGCCTTCTATTGAATCTGACCATTATTGGTCCATCAAAGTCAGTATTGTCTTAGATTGGTAGCAGAGCTCTCTCTGACATCTTTCAGATCATCTTCTGCCAAATCCTGTAACTACAGATTTTGGGGTTCGAACCTGGGATCTTCTACATTCCAAGCAGATGCTCTACCACTTAGCCATGGCCCCTCCCCACCGATGAACCTCCTGGTGGCACTTGGTTTCCTTGGCCACTGTGTGACACAGAGCTGGACTTGATGGAGGGGCCATTGGCCTGATCCAACATGGCTTCTCTTATTTTCTCTCCAGGTTGTTTTTATAACAAAAAGCTAATCTCAGCCCCTCACCTACATAAATTTGTACTGAAACTCCTTCAAGAGACACTTAGTATAAATGACTGCTGGAAATACTGTGCGCTGTAATTAAATTTCTAGGCACCATGACACCTGGAATTTGTCAAGCCCTGGCATTACTGTTAGCTGTAAATAATAATGAATAAAGGCAATTCTTAATTTCACTGATCAACAGCTGCAAAAGCCCTAGATAATGACTAGCACACTTTGACTTTCTTAAATCAATACTATGGGTCATTTTGATCCTTTCAACTCTGGTACAAAAGGATTTAGTAGGGTGAATCCAGCCATTCTACAGAGTCTTTCCCTCAGCTTATGGTCTCTTCCCCCTGCTCCCCCATATTATGAGGCTTTTCTCTCAAAGGAAGAGTTACAGCAAGGCTCAAAACTTCAGTTGAACTAAAGGTGCGATAATAAATATTTTAATAAACTTTCCTCTCTGGAGTAGAGGTACCTCTCTGGAGTTGGAAGGTACCTCTAGGGTCATCTAGTCCAACCCCCTGCACAATGCAGGAAACTCCCAAACATTTCCCCCTAAATTCACAGGATCTTCATTGCTGTCAGATGATCATCTAGCCTCTGTTTAAAAACCTCCAAGGAAGCCTGTTCCACTGAGGAATCGCTCTAACGGCCAGGAAGTTCTTCCTAATGTTGAGCCGGAAACTCTTTTGATTTAATTTCAACCCATTGGTTCTGGTCCTACCTTCCGGGGCCACAGAAAACAATTCCACACCATCCTCTCTATGACAGCCCTTCAAGTACTTCAAGATGGTGATCATATCACCTCTCAGCCGCTTCCTAAAGTAGTAGAATGGAGGTGGGTCTGTGCCAGTTTCAGTAAAAAGCCAAAACTCAGGGTTGTAAACAGTGAGATAATTTTGGGAGAAAGCTGCTTGTGAGAAACATAGGTGGTGCGGGGGAGAACCCCCAAATTTGGCTGTTATTTGAAAGTAGTGTTTTATTGGATTTTGAGGTTAAAAATTAAATTCCTCACAAGGAGATAATATTGAGTGAAGACATGCAAATATTTATTTACTTAAACCTCACTTTTCTTCTTAGTGGAGATCCAGAGTGGTTTACAGTGTTCTTCCTTTCTCCAGTTTATCCCTACAACAGTCCTGTGAGATAGATTAGGCTCAGGGCATATGAAGGGAAAAAGAAGAGATGGATTTATAACCCGCCCTTCACTCTGAGTCTCAAAGTGGCTAATAACCTCTTTCCCTTCCTCTCGGCACAGCAGACACCTTGTGAGACAGGTGAGAGGTCTTAGAGAACTGCTCTTGAGAGAACAGCTCTGAGAGAACTTGTGACTGACCCAAGGTCACCTAACTAGCTGCATGTAGAGGAGTGGGGCATCAAACCCAGTTCTCCAGATTAGAGTCCGCCGCTCTTTTTTTTTAACTTACTAGTTTTTTATATTTGAAAAGCAACGTTTTAATATACACTCAAATAAAATACAGATAAACCATATATATTGCAGCATACAATATAGAATTTGCAGTAATGCATCTTTATAACCGTATTTCTATATCACAAGGAACTTCACCAACTAGTCAATAAAAACTGAAAGTTGTATATTTCTTAGGTAGCTTACACAGTCTACTAGAATTTGCATTAACGTAGTCAAAGAACAGAAGCAGTGTATAAAAAACCCCCCTCTGCACCAAATCCAAGGTCACCCAGCAAGCTTCCATGGCCAAGTGGGAAATATATCTTTGCATTCTCCTCTGCTCTGCATTCTGATGGAATTGTCTTTCTTTGGTGCATGAAGGAATTCTTGGAAGGCTTGAGTAGAAGCCTGTGGTCAGGACCAGCTCAAAGGAGTAGGCCAGGTAGGCGGCCACGTAGGGTGCCACCTGTCCTACAAGGGTGTCACTGGGTGTCACTCTACCCGTCTCCTCAACACACCATTCTCCCTCTGAGTTGGAGGCCATCTTGGGTGCTTTCCACCATCTTGTCAGGGAGGCAGGAAATGGAATAATTCTTCGTCCTCTTCCTTGACCCTGGAGCACCCAGATCTCCTCAGTTTCTTCCCTGCCTCTAGAGGGAGAGCAACTAGCTAGCTTAGCTCCTAGAAGATAGGAAGCAATTTTAATCCTATTCTCTATTCCTAATCTAATTCTTCCTTTTTTCCCAACCTTACTCCTCTGTCTAAGAATCTTCTTAAGTTCCAGTCTGTTACACTGAGCTACTTTCACTTTCCATCCGCCTTCACACCTTCACAGTAGTTGGGAGAGCGGCGCAGGCGCGGCTGCTTTTAAAGCGGCTGACTTTTGTTTTTTCCTCCTTGTCTTCACTTGCGGAGCGCGGCAAAGAGCGGCGGATGGAAAATTTCAGGGACGAGTTCCTAGAAGACACGTCCTCCGTAAGTCCTCGCACTGAGGCTGTGGGAGTGGACCCTGGGACTGGCATGTCTTCCCAGCTTGCTGCAGTTCCCGGCAACGTTGCCCGTTTTAGTGACTTTAATCACCACGGGCTGAAACGTCCAGGGGCTTCAGCAGAAAGGCTTGAAGTTTCTCCTCACCAGAGGCTTGCATCTGACGGCAGCCATTTTGAAGGAGGATTTTCGGCACGCATTTCGCCAGGAGTCTTATGCTTTGCCCCTTGGGACGGTTACCAATCTCCCGGTGGGAGACAATACAGGAGGCCAACCCCTATCGGATCACGCCTCCACGGTCGACCCAGCCCTAATACAACAAAGTGGTAATGTGGATGAAATTGCTGAGCAGACAGGTTAAAACGGATAAAAGGAAGTACTTCTTCACCCAAAGGGTGATTAACATGTGGAATTCACTGCCACCGGAGGTGGTGGCGGCCACAAGTATAGCCACCTTCAAGAAGGGTTTAGATAAATATATGGAGCACAGGTCCATCAGTGGCTATTAGCCACAGTGTATGTGTGTATATAAAATTTTTTGCCACTGTGTGACACAGAGTGTTGGACTTGATGGGCCGTTGGCCTGATCCAACATGGCTTCTCTTATGTTCTTAATGTACTGTACCCTAAAGGGCCATTTTCTGTTGAATTTATGACTATGCTCCAGCAAACCATTAGAGCAGAAATGTTTAATGCCTGTCAATCAGGGGCTATGGGCATGGGATCAGTGGGATCCAGATCTCCTTCTCCTCCTTCTTCCTCCTCAAGGCGCCCAGAGAAAAATCTTTCCAGAGAGCACAACTGGCCAACTAAGGCAGCCAGAAAAGAGATCTCTAACTCTAGATTGTTAGAGGAAGATTCAGAGGAGAATCAGTTGGATGCGGAGTCACAATCTAAAGATCAAGAGAGTTTTATTTCAGATGAGGAGGTGGAGGATGTCTGTGTCCCAGAGCAGTCAGTTCGCTGCTTTAAAGCTGATGACTATCAGTATTTGTTAACCAGGGTCATGGCAGCGCTGGCGCTCCAAGATTCTGCCTCTGGGGAGGAGAATCCCAGTACTGATACCAATCCCAGGAATAAAACTACTGGGGATAGGGAGTTTTTCCCAGGCTCACACACCACTACCAAGGTTTTCCCTTTTCCACAATTCTTTGAGAGACCATTAAAAGCTGAATGGAGAAAACCTAACTCTTATCGGCAGTTTCCTGCCTTTGTAAAAAAGTTATATGATTTGCCTGTTTTTGCAAACGAAATGTTGCAGGTTCCAGTAGTGGACGCACTAGTGACGGCTCTTCAAAATCCGGGTTTGGTGTCAGAAGACGGGCACAGTTTCATTAGAGACAGTTGGGACAAGAAAATTGACCTAGCCCTAAAAAGATCACACGAGATGGTAACTATGGCAATTAAGGCATGTACTACATCGTCTATTGTATCTAGAGCAGCCATAGTCTGGGCTAGAAGACTCTCTCAGTTGCTACCAGAAAATAATAAGAAATTGATGGAGGGAACCACCAGACTACTTAAAGCAGCAGAGTTCACGGCCAATGCTTCTCTAGATGCCCTCACCTTCTGTTCCAGAGGTCTGGCGCCAGGGGCAGTAGCCAGAAGAGGCATCTGGCTTAGAGCATGGCCTGCAGACAACCATTCCAAACAAATCGTGATATCGTATCCGTTTCAAGGAGAAAAGCTCTTTGGTAGTGCCTTAGATAAGATCTTAGTAGAAACCAAAGACAAAAAGAAAGCCATGCCAAGGAACATTCGCAGAACTGATAGAAGAAGCTTTTACTGTCAGTCCTTTCGTTCCTCACACACATTGGCCAGATCAAGATCCTATGCAGATAACAAGAGATCATCCTGAAACCAACCAAGTCAACCCTTCAGAAAAGGGTTCATTAATCGTAGATTCAACAAGCAGAATTCAGAGCGTAGAGACAAGCAGGACCGGGAGCCAAAATTCAGCAAGGCGTGACTGGACTTCAACTCCGGTAGGGGGAAGACTTCAATATTTTCAAGACGCTTGGGAGGCTTTCCAAACAGATTGCTGGACTTTAGAAATTGTGTCATGCGGGTATGCAATAGAATTCAAAAGCATTCCACCAGAACGTTTTCTGGTGTCCCCAATTCGGAAGAACTCTACAAAAAGATCTATAATGAACAAGGCCATCACACATCTCTTAGAGATCAATGCCATAGAACACGTTCCAACAGAGCAGAGGGGTCGAGGTGTTTATTCAATATTCTTCACTGTTCCCAAGAAAAACGGGGACTGGAGAGCAATACTCGATCTAAAGTTTCTCAACAGATTCATTCATCTACGACACTTTCGTACGGAGACCCTGAAATCAATCACAGAGGTCTTACAACCAGGAGAGTTCCTCACCTCACTGGATCTCACGGAAGCTTATTTGCACATTCCGATCCAGCTATCTCATCGCCGGTTCCTTTGGTTCTGTGTGGGGAACAGACACTTTCAATTCAGAGCGCTTCCCTTCGGTCTAGCCACAGCCCCCAGGGTATTCACGAAGGTGATGGTAAATGTTGTGGCACATCTCAGACAACAGGGGATACACCTTCATTCATACCTAGACGACCTGCTGATCAGACCAGAGTCCAAACGGAAAGCTCTGTCGGATGTCCAAGCAACTATGCAGTGTCTACAGGAACACGGCTTTCTTATAAATATAGCCAAGAGCTCTCTAGAACCAACACAAAGGTTGGAACACTTGGGAATGATTATAGATACACGAAAGAACTCTATCTTTCTTCCGAAAAACAAGATACAGAAAACCAAGCAACTCGTGAATTTAGTCATTCGGAACACTCACACTCCATTATTGACTTTAGCCAAATTGATGGGTTTGCTCATCTCAAACATAGATGCAGTTCAGTGGGGCAGGTTTACATACGAGACAGTTACAAAGGTTAATCCGCCCTCACCAGTACCAGATCATGACAAAACAGAATCCACAGACCAAGGTCACATTAGAGGCCAAGAAATCTCTGATGTGGTGGTCCAGGGATTCCAATCTGTGACAAGAGAGAGTTTACTATCTTCCCAGAGAGATACAACTGTTCACAGATGCCATTCTGTCAGGTTGGGGAGCAACGCTCGACAACATACCAACGCAGGGTCGATGGTTACCGTCAGAAACCCAACTGCCGATCAATGTATTGGAACTACGAGCAATACGCCTAGCCCTATTATTCTTCACCGATCAGGTACAGAAACAGCATGTACTAGTAAGAACAGACAATGTGGCTGCAAAGTCCTACCTGAACCATCAGGGGGGCTCGAGGTCATCAGCTCTGTCCAGGGAAGCAAAGACATTATTCAACTGGGCAGAACACCACCTTCTTTCCATCAGGGCAGAACACATCAAGACCATTGCCAATGTTCAAGCAGATTGACTCAGCCGAACGACCATACAACCAGGGGAATGGAGATTAAAGACGTCAATATTCCAGCAGATAGTCGAACAGTTTGGTCAACCTATAATGGACCTGTTTGCTTCTCACAACAACTACCAGGTAACAACCTTTTGCACCAGATTTTTTCACCCGGCTGCAGCAGCGGTGGACGCACTGACAGTAAGTTGGCCTCAGGGCCTACTGTATGCCTTCCCCCTGATTCCGGTGTTATCAAGGTTTCTTTGACAGGTACAACACCAGAAAGCACGGGTCATATTAGTAGCCCCATGGTGGCCACGATGCCCATGGTTCTCATCTATCCAAAGGCTATCAACCACTCAACCTCTCCGGCTAGAAATCGTTCCAGACATGTTGACGCAGGGTCCAATTTGGCATCCACATCCAGATTGGCTGCAATTGACCGTGTGGAAATTGGACGGTCTACATTCCTGAAGTTCGGTTATTGGAAAGCTTTTCATAGGTGGTGTCGCAGAAAAGCAAAAGATCCACTAAATCCATCAATTCAAGACATATTGGAATTCCTACAAGATGGATTACAATCTGGACTGAAACGAGCCACCTTACGGAGACAGGTAGCAGCACTATCTTCCGTATTGGGACAGATACAAGGTAAAGATCCCTCCAAGCATGCACATGTTCAGAGGTTCTTAAGGGGAGCCGCCCTCAAGTGCCCTCCACAGACTCATAGGTTTCCGACGTGGCATCTACACACTGTCTTGTCCGCACTCACTAAAACACCCTTTGAGCCTATTCAAGGCATTTCTCTAAGATGGTTACACTTAAAGACAATCTTCTTAATAGCGATCACTTCAGCAAGAAGGGTGTCGGAGATCAATGCACTGTCTGTAAAGAAAGAACTTTGTATTTTTCCACAAAGACAAAGTAGTTCTTCGTATAGATCCTACTTTTCAACCCAAGATTGTGTCAAAATTTCACAAGTCTCAAGAACTTCACTTGCCATCATTTTGTCCAGACCCTAAACATCCTAGGGAGCGAATGTGGCATAACATAGATTGCAGACGCTGTCTAAAAGCATATTTAATGAGGACTGAACCAATCCAGAAAATGGAAGCCATGTTCATTAACATTGCACAACCAAGATTGGGCCAAAAAATGTCAACTTCAGCCATCAGCTATGCTATTAAACAATGTATTGCGGAAGCCTATAGAGCAATGGAATTAGAAGTACCCAGAGGTATCACAGCACATTCCGCTAGAAGTGCTGCAACTGACGCAGCCTTTAACAATTATGCCTCAGTAGATGAGGTGTGCAGGACCGCAACATGGTCCTCTATCTCAACATTTGTCCGACACTACAAATTAAACTCCTACAGTTCAGCAGAAGCAGCATTTGGCAGAAAGGTTTTACAACATGTGGTCCTAGAAGAGAGCAATGCCCCACCCAGTCATTAATTCACTGCTATAGGAGATCCCAAGATGGCCTCCGACTCAGAGGGAGAACGACCATTGGTACTTACCGTGAGGGGTCATTCTCCTCTGAGTACAGGAGGACATCTTGCCCACCACGTTGCATCGCTCATACTAGGGTCTATTCTGCTCTATCTATTCCATTTTCTTCTGCTGCTCTACAGTTCCTTATGTTATGCTTTTTGCATATTAACTGACTGTTATTACTGTTTCCTTATTGTGAGTAAGGTTGATTGTTTAGAGGCTGCTTATCAGAGTATCCCAACTGAGGAGATCTGGGTGCTCCAGGGTCAAAGAAGAGGAAGAAAAATTATTCTATTTCCTGCCTCCCTGACAGGATGGTGGAAAGCACCCAAGATGTCCTCCTGTACTCAGGGGAGAATGACCCCTCACGGTAAGTACTAGTGGTCGTTCTGCAATGTGTGTGCTGCTCCAAGCCTGCCTTCCCTGCAAGGGAAGGAAGGCTCCAAGAGGCACAGGCGCCGCCCCTCCGCTTTTGTCTGCCTGGGTCTGTGCTGAACACAGGGTCCGCCACGCAGGTGGCAAGAACAGGGTTCTTGCCTGGGGTGGCAGAACCCCTAGCACCAGCCCTGCCTGTGGAAGTTCCCAAATTATGCATGTGGCTTTTCATGGTGATGCACAAATGTTCACCCTACTCAGATTTTACTGGTCATACTATGGCTTAGCCCAGGGTTGGCCAAACTGTGGCTCAGGAGCCACATCTTTCACGCTTATTGTGTGGCTCTCGAAGCCTGCCCTGTCAGACAGATTGGAGAAGGCATTTCTCTCTTTAAATCACTTCTCCAAGCCAGCCGGCAGCTTGGGGAGTGTGTGTAAAATCTCTTTGTTTCCAACTCTCTCTCTCTCTCTCTCTTTCTCTCCCTTGTGAGCTTCCATGGCCAGGTGGAAAATACATCCTTGCATTCTCCTCTGCTCTAATTAGAGTCAAAATGTGTAAGTAACTGAGCGATATGTATAGCTAAGATTGGATTGAAGCTGTTGCTAAAGTCATGTGAAAATAGCTTACAGATAATAAAAAAGTTAACAAACAGTTGTGAGAACTAAGTTTGAGTCCAGTGGCAGCGTTGATACCAACAAAGTTTAATTCTGGGCATAAGAGAACTGAGTGAATGAGCATATGTAGTGAGATAAGAACCTGATATCTCTGTTAAGCCTTGGGGGGCTCCATTGTCCTAGGTGTTATAAAAACTTGCAATTCAGCAATCTCCCATTCTAGTCTGTTTCTGAAATTCCTTTGCAATAAAACAGTTACTTTGAGGTGCCCCCATTGAGTGCCCTAAGAAGTTGAAAAGTTCTGTTACATGTTTCTAAATTTTGTGATTATGTCAGATTTGTGTCCATTTATCCTACAGCGTAGGGTTTGGCCTCTTTGCCCTATGCAGAAAACTGTTGGCATTTAATACCATATACAGCGTTAGAAGATTAGCAAGATTGTGTGAATGTAACTATAAACAAGGATTGTATGCTTTCTGCATTCAGGTCAGAATTCTGTGTCAACAGAAACACAGTTCTGTACTCTGTTAAAATGATCGAAATTAAACACATCTGCGTGGCTCCTTAGCTCCAAGGGCTCTTCCATTTTCACAGAATTTCTTTTCCATTGGAGGGGCAAATAATCAAAGACAGCCGCTTTAAGGGCTGTCTTCCAACTACTAGAAATCTTACTCTCTGGCTTTGAGCCTTCCTTGGGTGTAGCCCACACATTCTAGCATATCTTAGCAACAGTAAGGCTAGGAGATTCTCTCTCTCTCCCTCCTTCTCTCTCTCTCATTTTTAGCTGGAAGCAGAGATTTGGGAAGCTGCATTCTGTGATTTGAGGATGGGGCGGGGCTTGTGGTGCTCTGTAGTGGTTGACAGACTGATAAGAGTTTAGCAGATAGATCCGGCCGCCTGTTACCTGCATGGCATTCTTGGTTATATCTCACTGTTGAATGTATCTCCAGCTAACAGCTAAGAAGGTTGCATGCACCCCTGTTGAGTTTTCCCTCTTGTGGGTCACACCCCATGGCAGCCCAGAACCTGCTGTGGGTAAGGAGAGAGACTGGGGTCCTGGAAGAGGAGAAGAAGGGTTATGAAGTCGGCAACAGCAGCAGGTACCCCTGATGTAGCCAATCCTCCCAAGAGCTTACAAGGCTCTTTTTTGTAAGCTCTTGAAGGATTGGCTACATTAGGGGTGTGTGGCCTGATATGCAAAGGAGCTCCTGCTAGAATTCCACCCCTGTTCAAGACCAGCCAGTTGAATAACACAAAACTGTGCAGGTTCTCAAATTTTCTGGAAAATTTCATGTGACCACATGAGGTCTGGGTTGGGAAATACCTGGAGATTTGGGGGGGGGGGGGGGGGGTGGAGCCTGGGGAGGGCGGGGCTTCAGCAGAATACAATGCCATATAGCAGGGGTGGCCAATGGTAGCTCTCCAGATGGTTTTTTTTTGCCTACAACTCCCATCAGCCCCAGTCAGCATGGCCAATGGCTGGGGCTGATGGGAGTTGTAGGCAAAAAAAGCATCTGGAGAGCTACCCCTGCCGTATAGTCCTCCTTTCGAAGCAGCCATTTTTCCCCAGGTGAACTGATCTGTTGCTTGCAGATCTGTGTCACCTGCAAGAGTGTCATCTCGGTCCTCCAGTCACCACCTGGAGGTTGGCAACCCTAGGTTACAGCACCAAGGTGGTGGAAGGGAAGGGAATATTTTTCAGGCCCTCTCCTTTAAGGCTTTTCATGCCCTCCCTCCCTGGTAGAATGTCAAGCAGGTGTTTATAGATGGCATTGGTTGCACTTCTTACCAGGACTGGTAGAGGG
Source organism: Heteronotia binoei (assembly GCF_032191835.1). Taxonomy (NCBI): domain Eukaryota; kingdom Metazoa; phylum Chordata; class Lepidosauria; order Squamata; family Gekkonidae; genus Heteronotia; species Heteronotia binoei. The sequence continues at coordinate 29,482,119 of NC_083241.1, forward strand.
TGGAAAAATAGAAGTATCTAGCTGAAAATATAAAAGCCATTATTTCCTACAACATGTCCACAGTGCCAGGGCTTAGATCTGAGGTTGGCTTGGGGAAGATAGAGCAGGGGTGGCCAAAGTTGCTTAATGTAAGAGCCACATAGAATAAACGTCAGATGTTTGAGAGCTGCAAGACATGAATGTCAGATGTTTGAGAGTCACAAGAAAGGAAGAAAAGCAAATAGATGGGAGGAGAGAGAGAGATGGAAAGAAAGTAACTTTAAATGCATTCTCCAAGCCACCAGCTGTCTTCTCCAAGCTGGCTGACAGGACAGTGGGGACTTCAAGAGCCACACAATATGTGTGAAAGAGCCAGATGCGGCTCCTGAGCCACAGTTTGGCCACCCTTGGTATAGAGAAAGAAGTTGCATAAAATTATTTTTTCCATTTGGCGGTCCTACTGATATGTAGTGTGTTGTTCATCTGGTTAGGCTAGCAATTCTAATTGGATGCCCAGTGCTGTTTTATTTCACTTATTCAAGCCTATTGATAGACCACCTTTCTCACAGAGGCTTATGGAGGATTATGGGGTACAGGAAGAAATGTAATTGTATAGTACAGGGCATCCAGTGAACAATGCAATAGAACTTTGGATGTTAGGTGCCATCAAGTTGCTTAAGATCTCTAGAAATGCCTGATTGTTAGCTGCCTTGATCAGGTCTTGCAAACTAAAGGCTTCCTCGATGGAGTCAATCCATTTCCTCTTGGGTCTTCCTCTTTTCCTGCTGCCTTCCAGTTTTCCTTGTGTGATTGTCTTTCCAGTGTCTCTTGTCTTCTCATAATGGGACCAAAGTACAACAGCCTCAGTGTAATCATTTTAGCTTCTAGGGGAGAGTTTGTGCCTGATTTTTTTAAGAAGAAGAAGATTGTAGATTTATACCCTGCCCTTCACTCTGAATCAGAGTCTCAGAGTGGCTTAGGATCTCTTTTGTCTTCTTCCCCCACAGCAGACACCCTGTGAGGTAGGTGGGGCTGAGAGAGCTCTGACAGAAGCTGCCCTTTCAAGGACAACTCCTATGAGGCCCAAGGCCATTCCAGCAGCTGCAAGCCTGGTTCTCCCAGATAAGAGTCCACACACTTAACCACTACACGAAACTGGCTCTCTGTTCATCTAGAACACAACTTAGTCATCCTTTTGGCAATCCACGGTTTTCAAAAAAACTCTCCTCCAGCACCAGTAGAGCTAGGAATACAAATTGGAATAACCATATGAACAACAAACTTTTATAACAGAGACTCAAAAAAAGAAAGAAGGCAAGTTCTAGCTTCTCTCTGCTGCATTATGCTGGAATTCTGAGATTTGCAGATATAATGCATTTCCTGTACAAATGTCCATCAGCTCAGTTTAGGCCCAGTGTGTGATGATGCTTCTTTCCTATGTGTGCAATACCTGTTACTCCCTTCCTAAATACTGTTTATTAAAAAAAATCCCTAAGATTTGGGTATGGGCTCCGTCCCGAGTTCCATGCTCTTTCATGACTGGCTGCCTTGACATTTATAGCCCCCCCCCCCCCCCGCCCATTTGCACAGAGTTCAGGATGCCATTATTGTTTTTGAAGGTTATCCATATTGCTTAGTGGTAAACAATGCGGGACCTGTGAAGGGGGCACAGTAGCCAAGTTCTGCGGCTTTTTTTTTTTTTTTGAGCAAATAGATTATGCTAGCAGAATTGCTTTGCATTGAGCTGTTTCCAGGGCTTGCGCCAGCAGCTGGAACTGTTCCAGGGCTAAAGGGCGTTTTTTTGGGGGGGAGGGGGGAATTGTGGGTGGAGAAAGCGGGTGGGCAGGGCCAGGATGGCTGGGTAGCTGCTAAGCTGACAGTGTGATTTCTCTCTCTCGCTTACTGACTGGGTGTTGCTGCTGGAGCTATTGCCGAGGGGATGGCGGTATTCGGCCACCTCCCTGTGCCGCTGCTCGCAAAGCTATAGCTCCCACCCAGCCCCCCATACACACGCACACACACACAGACACTGCCTCTGGCTGTACCTTTTCCCTCCCGCATGTTGCCTTAACTCCCATGGGCAGCCTTGCCCTCCCCTTCTATCCTGTCAACGAAGATGTGGCTGTATCGCACGGCTGCGTGACGTCTCTGGCAACACGGTAAGCATCAGCAGCCTAGTCACATGCCGGCCTGGGGCAGTAGTGCGGGTCGAAATAGGAGGGCGGAAGGTGAAGCCCATAGGGTACTCTCCGTTCCCTTCCTTTGGGGCCTGCCTGCAGCCACCGCAAGCCTCCCTCTCTGGGAAAACTCCTAAACTCCTGCACTTGTGTGTCTGTGTCTTCTCTCTCCCTCTACTCCTTCCCTCTTCCTGTCTCGAGCAGACTTCCAGTTCTCGGAGGGAGCGGCAGCCAGCAGGATGCTTTTCCCACCTTCCGTGCAGGAATCTCCCAGCGGCCTCCCGGACACCAACGACCTGTGCCTCGGACTGCAGTCTCTCAGCTTGCCAGGGTGGGACAGGCCGTGGAGCAACCAGGATTCGGATACTGCAACCCAGCCCAGCAAGCAATCTGGTGAGCGAGTCTGCTGACTCACAGCAACAGTTGCTGGATGGCTTCTCCCCCCCAATCACCCCAGCTCCATAACCAGAAGCTGCTCCTAGCAATATAGCAGGTGCCGACGGCTGTGGACGGCTTGTTCTCGGTCTCTGCTGTTTTCCCACAAGGTTCCCAGGGCTGGTTGGGAAGTTAAGCAGGAGCCGGGAAGGGGAGAGTCTGGGAACGCAACGTAAACGGGAGACAAGTTTTCTAGTAAAAATATTCTGTGACTGTGATGATTGATATTATTGGGGGAAAGGGGTGGAGGTGGGGAAAGGAGCGTTGCTCCCATCTTTCTTCATCGACGCTCTAGTAGGACTACCAGCTCAGAGGCCAAAAGTCCCCGAAAGGAGCTTGTATCTCAGACTGCTGTCATGTTATGTGAGTGGTAAGGAGAACCAACTTCTTGCCATTGCAGGGATGGGTGTAGAAAGTCTGGCTTTGTATACAGGTCACTGCTGTTAGAACCGCAGGCCTTGACATCCAGCTGGTCAAGTTGGAGGCGACTCTGTGTCTCAAGAGCCCCGGGGGTAGAGGTGTCATTCCGTTTGTGCCCTGTTCTGTGTCTTTCTGGATGCTTTTGTGGTTCTGGATACAGTGATGCTCAGCTCTTGGTCTCCTTTGAAGCCAGGCTTTGTATAGGGCAGGGGTGGCCAGCGGTAGATCTCCAGATGTTTTTTGCCTACAGCTCCCATCAGCCCCAGCCATTGGCCATTGGGGCTGATGGGAGTTGTAGGCAAAAAAACATCTGGAGCGCTACCATTGGCCACCCCTGATATAGGGGCAGTGTTGAATTGCCTCTTCTTTCCTGGTAAGCTGCCTGTTTCTATCGCTAAAGACTTGCATGTTAGAAAATTGCAGAGAGGCAAAACTCTGAGAGGCCCAGCTAGGCTGAAAAAAACTGTGCTCTTCAAAGGGTAAGCAGCTAGGTACCTCTCATTATTCTGTGAGCCTGTCCGGATAAATGAAATGCTTGCTCTTAGGGTCTTAGAGCATCTGCTTGGTAAGCAGAAGGTCCCAGGTTCAATCCCTGGCATCTCCAACTAAAAAGGTCCAGGCAAATAGGCATGAAAAACCTCAGCTTGAAACCCTGGAGAGCCGCTGCCAGTCTGAGTAGACAACACTGACTTTGATGGGCTGAGGGTCTGATTCAGTATAAGGCAGCCTCATATTTTCATTATGTGTTGAAGCCAAAATTGCAGGTGCTGAGAGCGAAGCAGGTTGTGATTCTGCTGTGATGGAGTCCTCGTAGGTCCAGCTTGGTAGCTGCCAATACTTGAAGGCACTGGCGTTATGAGCGCAAGCAGACCTTTGCGTAATGTCTTCAGGGAAGGCTGGAGTTTCTCCCGCAAAAGAAATGCAAGAAGCAAATGAGCGTTGCATGGTGGAAGGCAGTCTTGGGTGGGCACAAACCATCTGCAGCGAGGCCTGTTCAGCTGCTAGATTCAGGGGATGGGGCTTTCCCTGCAGGAAAGCTACATTTTCTTCACCTTCCTTTCCTCTGGCACCACATGGTCACTCAGCAGCTCCCCCAGAGAAACTAGCAGGGGCTAAAGTTGCAAACACCAGCTGCTTAAAAGGCTACGCTCAGAGGCTTTCAAAGCCTTGGTCCACCAGCGTACAGCAGTCTCACCACTGGGCCTCTCCGATTTCAGATGATGCAGTATTAGGAGGGTGGCGAAAACCATGGCAGTCTGTTAAGTGGGCTCATGGCATACTGGGGGACAGAATCTGGTATCTAAAGAGGGCCTCGTCGATGATGCACGGCGACTAGCTATAGATTGTTTTTATCAGCCTCGACCTCTGGGCGAGGAACAGAACTGCTTGTCTTGCAAAGAACGGAACTGCTTGTCTTGTGGCTGCAGCAGTCTGGGGCAGGAGCTGTGTTCAGACATCTTAAGGTGGGGCAGCTTTGGCACTTTGTTCGGCTGCCAGGTTCCCTTCTGCTTTGGCAGACCTTGCGCAGCAGAGGCCGTAGCCGGCTGGCTGGTCAGGACTCAAGCGGCGCACTGTGTGTTCTCCAAGAAATTGTGTGATACAAACCAGGGGCGCATCCTGTAAGGGTTACCCCTTTCCCTTCTGTCCTTAGTGGCTGAGATTCCCAGGCAGCATACGTGTATTGCTTAAGGCAGTGGTCCCCAACCTTTTTGGCACCAGGGACCGGTTTTGTGGAAGGCAATTTTTCCACGGGTCGTGTGTGTGATGGTTTTGGGATGATACGATTGTGCACTTCATTTTGGTGTGGTGGTTAAGTGTGTGGACTCTTATCTGGGAGAACCGGGTTTGATTCCCCCCCCCCTCCTCCACCTGCAGCTGCTGGAATGGCCTTGGTGCAGCCATAGCGCTTTCAGAGTTGTCCTTGAAAGGGCAGCTTCTGGGAGAGTTCTCTCAGCCCCACCTACCTAACATGGTGTTTGTTTTGGGGGAGGAAGGTAAAGGAGATAGATAGATAGATAGATAGATAGATAGATAGATAGATAGATAGATAGATAGATAGATAGATAGATAGATTTATTGTCATTGTTCTCCACAAAAAGAGAGCAACGAAATGAGGTGCTCTTCCACAAACATACCAACACATCAAACACACATATTCATATTCATACCATTTAAATACATCTAAAACCATTAAAACCATTTAAATACATCTAAAACAGATAATCCTTCATAACCCTGCATTTAACCTAACCACAGCACTTGGATAGAAACTGTCCTTAAATCTGTTTGTCCTAGCCTTCAACACTCTATATCGTCTACCTGACGGTAAGATCTCAAATAGCAAATGGCCCAGATGTGAAGGGTCCCTTAGGATCATTTGTATCTTCCTTTTACATCCCATATTATACAGATCCACCAATGAGGGGAGAGAACATCCGCAAATGATTGTGAGCTGCTCTGAGATTCGGCGTCAAGGGCAGGATATAAATCCAATGTCTTATTATTATTGTTACTACCACTACTACTACATTATACTATATAATGAAATAATTATACAATTCACGGTTGCTAACAGGCCATGGTCTGGGGGCTTGGGACCCCTGGCTTAAGGCCTCTGAACCTGTTTTGGATGTTCAGTCAGTATGGGGCTGAGTCCCAGCTCAAAACCATCCTTTTGCATTGAGAACAGCTTCCCCACCCCCACACAACAGCAGCTGTCTGAACAACCACTTCGCCACTTCAGGAATACAGGCCTGCAGCTGGCTCTGCTGTACTCATAAGAGCTGCTCAAAAAGTAACAGCGAAAATGTACTCGTTAAGTGTGGGTTGTTGTGTATTGTGGTTTGGGGGGTTTTTTTTGGCTGTGCTACAAATGGCAAGTCTGAAAAAGATTTCTGCTCAGTCACTTTCCTACAGATAGGAGCAGAATTCATCAGCTTCCAGAAAGCAAAGCTGGTTTGCCCAGGGAGGCAGAGATGTCTTTCAAATCAAACGTTTGCTGCTTCTGAATATGGAAAGAAGCCGCTGTTGATGCAAGGCGGTGGGGGCTGCAATATAGGCTTCCTAAATGCTTTGGGTGCCGGCATGCCGCTAACCTAGCCGAGGCTGCAGGCAAGCCACGTTGGTCCAAAGCGAAATCCCTTAACCGGAGCAACATCTAATAGCCCCCCCCTTTTTTTTTAAATGAAGCTCAACCAAAAATAACAAGCAGGGTTGCATGCAAGCTTTCAAATTAATCTAGAACTGTCCATCAGACAGAGAGGAGGGCAGGGATTTCAGTCCACTGTCGAGGCGCCTGGACTGCCCGCTGGATATAATTGCTGGGCAGGTCGGAGTGAGTGGATGGGGCTGGAATTGAGCTGTACTTCTTCGCCTTCTGGGACAGTGTCTGCCTCTGACAGCAGCCATAAAGTGGCTAATTGAATGTATCTCTTAGGTTAGCCTGAGATGTTCAGGGAAACCTAAATACGTACCTAGAGGCAAGCTTGTGTTGCTGAAAGTCACACCGATTCCCCACTAGCCTTACCTTGCTCTCACTCTCCTCTTTTCAGCAGGGCTTCAGTCGGATTTTGCAAAAGCTGCCCCGAGACTGAAACTTGCTCCGCCTCTCTTGCACAGCAAACAAGATCCTCTAAAACCCAGTTTGTTTGCCGTGGAAAAGGCAAAACTAGTTGCAGCCCCGGAGCAGATAGTGTGAATTCCCAACGGAAGCCCCGCAGAGACGTGGAGCCTGAGAGTGGCATAAGGATAGTGGGAAATCAGCCTTCGTTTTCTTCTTGCCACCTCTCTGGCATTTAGGACTTATTAGTAGCTTTGGATAGGGCAGAAGGAAAGAATACGCTTGTGACCCAAGAGCGCCTGTCCTTGTTTTACTCAAAGAGAATTTTTGTGCCACCTTCCGGGGACCCTGCCCCAGGTAGCATACAAAATAATAAAAACAAAACTTTAAGCATTATAATTAAAACCCACCATTAAGAGCCCAGCCCAACATATAGAAACATAGGCCATAAATCATATCACAGACAGCTTACAATATCAGTTTGCAGGTTAAAAATATTTAGATCTTCGTCCAGAAGCGCCTTAGAGATAAGCAACATTTCCAGGGCATGAGCTTTGATTCTTGAAGACTTATGCCCGGAATACCTTGTTCATCTCTGAAATGCTATCGGACTCAAATCTAAGTGTTCCACTGCAGCCAACGCAGCTACCCTCTCAGACTAGAGTAGCGTTTAAAAGATCTGTGTTTGTACAGTGCTTCCTCCAAATCCTGAGCTTTGACATGTGAAGCCCTGCAAAATATACTAGGCCAAGCTAGAGAATTAAAGCAGCTACCAAGTTAAAACCCTGACCTGGATGGCCCAGGCTAGCTCAGTCTGGTCAGATGTCAGAAGAACCTAGGCAGGGTTGGCCTTGGTTAGTAGCTGGGTGCAGGGTGGAATTCTAGCAGGGGCTCCTTTGCATATTAGGCCACACACCCATGATGGAGCCAACCCTCCAAGAGCTTACAGGGCTCTTAGTACAGGGTCCAGGGATAGAATTCTAACAGGGGCTCCATTGCATATTAGGCCACACACCCCTGATGGAGCCAACCCTCCAAGAGCTTACAGGGCTTTTAGTACAGGGTCCAGAGATAGAATTCTAGCAGGGGCTCCTTTGCATATTAGGCCACACACCCATGATGGAGCCAACCCTCCAAGAGCTTACAGGGCTCTTAGTACAGGGTCCAGAGATAGAATTCTAACAGGGGCTCCATTGCATATTAGGCCACACACCCCTGATGGAGCCAGCCCTCCAAGAGCTTACAGGGCTCCCAGTACAGGGTCCAGGAATAGAATTCTAGCAGGGGCTCCTTTGCATATTAGGCCACACACCCCTGATGGAGCCAATCTTCCAAGAGCTTACAGGGCTCTTAGTACAGGGTCCAGGGATAGAATTCTAGCAGGGGCTCCTTTGCATATTAGGCCACACACCCCTGATGGAGCCAATCCTCCAAGAGCTTACAGGGCTCTTAGTACAGGGTCCAGGGATAGAATTCTAACAGGGGCTCCTTTGCATATTAGGCCACACACCCCTGATGGAGCCAATCCTCCAAGAGCTTACAGGGCTCTTAGTACAGGGTCCAGAGATAGAATTCTAGCAGGGGCTCCATTGCATATTAGGCCACACACCCCTGATGGAGCCAACCCTCCAAGAGCTTACAGGGCTCTCAGTACAGGGTCCAGGGATAGAATTCTAGCAGGGTCTCCTTTGCATATTAGGCCACACACCCCTGATGGAGCCAGTCCTCCCAAGAGCTTACAGGGCTCTCAGTACAGGGCCCAGAGATAGAACTCTAGCAGCAGCTCCTTTGTCTATTAGACCGCACACCCCTGATGCAGCCAATCCTCCAAGAGCTTACAAGGCTCTTTTTTTGTAAGCTCTAGGAGGATTGGCTACATCAGGGGTGTATGGCCTAATATTTAAAGGAGCTCCTGCTAGAATTCCACCTCTGGTTTGGTGGGAGACCACAGGGGAATTCTGGAGTTGTGTTACAAAGAGGAAGGCAATGGCAGACCACCTCTGTTAGTCTCTGGGCTTGAAAGGGCCACAACTGGATGGCACTTTCCACCACAATGCCATGTGCGGTGGAGAGCCAGTTTGGTGTAGTGGTTAAGAGTGGTGCACTCTTAATCTGGAGAACCGAGTTTGATTTCCCACTCCCCCACATGCAGCTGCTGGGTGACCTTGGGTTAGCCACAGTTTTCCCAGAGCTGTTCTCTCCAGAGCAGCTCTCTCAGCCCCACCTGCCTCACAGGGTGTCTGTTGTGGGGAGAGGGAGAGAAGTCACTCTGAAACTCCAAGTAAAGGGCAGGGTATAAATCCAATCTGTTCTCTCTTTTCTAGTTATTTGTGTGTCAGTGGAATGCAGGGTCTCTGAAGTGGAGTTGGGGGCAAGATAGGTCCAAGATGCACAAACGGAATCCTCTTTGTGGCTTACTATCCTGTGTAAATAGGACAGAAAGTGAGGGGAGAATATGGTAGAACAAAGAAGAGGCTTTCACACGAGCAGGCCCCAGAGTAGCAGTGTTAGAGCCACTTAAGCTTATCATATGCCCCATTGATTCTTCTACACAAATCGAACTCAGCATCTGTGGGATGGTGTCTCACGGCCTGAAATGGCTCTGAATCATATTGCATGAAGACAGACCAACGACAACCCACAGCAAGGGGATTAGATAGATTCGTGGAGGATAAGTCTGTCCATGGCTGCTAGTCATGGTGACTGAGGGGAATCTCCACATTCAGAGGCACTAAGCCTCTTAGTTGTAAGCACTAAGCCTCTGAATCCGAGTGCCAGGAGACAACGTCAGGGAAAGGCCTCGGCCTCTCTGCCCTGTTGTTGGCCCTCCAGAGGAACTAGTTGGCAGCTGTGTGAGACGGGATCTCTTTCTGGACTAGATGGATCACTGGTCTGATCCAGCAGGGCTCTTCTTACATTATGTTAACTTTCAGTTCTGTGTGGAAGTGCAGAATTGCATTGATTCACTGCTTTTTTTTATTTTCCCCTCACCAGCCCTCCCGACCATGAATGTATTTCCTTCTCTTTAAAGGCTTGCAGTGGTTTTGAAGAAATGTAGACGGGGAAGTGCCAGAGAAGAGCCAGTTACTTTGGGTATACATTCAGGTTGTCTTTGCAGAAGCTGTTTTCCAGGGGGCTGAGGAAGTAAAACCAGGGGAAGGGCACCAAAGGGAATTATAAAGTAGGGATGTGTCTGCATCAAAGTCGTTGGGGGAGAATCACCCTGAAGAGGTTGTAAGCAACGATGCTGTAGGGAAAAGCTTTGTTTTCCAGCTGGTGGCTCCGTTTCCTCCGTGCCGTGGTGCAGCGGCTGGCATCTCTTGGCACTGGGACTGCAGCATTGCCCGGGTTCGTCTCCGAACCCTAGCCTAGCCCGTAGGCTGGGAGGGACGGGCCTTGCCAAGGACGGATGCTGCGCTGTTGGTTCTCAGCAGTTTGGAAGCTGCTATAATGACTCAGCGGTACAAATCCACCGGGAGCTGGCTGGAAGTGCAAAAAAGAAAAAGAAAAAAAACAGTTAGCAATCATGCTAAAAATACTATTGCTGATCTGCACTCTTGGTGTACCAGTGTTGGACTGCTGATGGGTTTGGGGCAGGCCCTGGCTGCTGGGACATTGCTAAATCTGTAGGCGACTTCTGCATGGGCCTAACTGGGAGCTTGAGAAAGCAGTCTGGTGGCCCGTTTGTTTTGCTTAATATACTGCTTACGGTGCTGCCGCTTACTTTGAAGTGTAGTCTGGGTAGGGCAGGCATCTGCATACTCTGAGGTGGGGAGCTGCTGGGACCCAGCCACGCTGCTCTGTGCTGTCTGCAAGCTTTTCCATTCTGTTTTCTTGAAGTGCCGTGCCACCCATGCTCCAAGCTGCTGGGCATCATTGGGGAAAGGCAGGGCTTTTTTTTTTTGCAGCAGGAACTCCTTTGCATATTAGGCCACACACCCCTGATGTAGCCAGTCTTCTTGGAGCTTATAGTAGGCCCTGGACTAAGAGCCCTGTAAGCTCTTGGAGGATTGGCTACATCATGGGGTGTGGCCTTATATGCAAAGGAGTTCCTGCTACCAAAAAAAGCCCTGGGGAAAGGCAAGTGGTGCACAGAAGTGATGGTTTTGGTGTCCATGGCAGCAGCACTCTCAGCGAGGTTGGGAGAAGATATGCGGGCAGCTGAAAATGGGCAGTATGGAGGGCTTATGAGTGGTAAAAGGTGGGGGCACGCAGGTGGAGGGGCTGGAAATATATGAGGGGGGTCTGGTGGGGGGGCAGACAGGAGGCTTCTGGACACTGCCTCCCCCAGGGCCCCTCAGTCTGGAACTGGTCCTAGGCCCTCCACAGCCTTTCAAGTGGAAGAACTATCGTTACTGTTGATGGGGCGTGGTTGGGCTCCTAGATGTTCGCAGGGCTTTTTTGTAGCAGGAACTCCTTTGCATACTGGGCCGCACATCCCTGATGTAGCCAATCCTCCTGGAGCTTACAGTAGGCCCTGTACTAACAGCCCTCTAAACTCTTGGAGGATTGGCTACGTCAGAGGGGTGTGGCCTAATATGCAAAGAAGTTCCTGCTACAAAAAATGCCCTGGATGCTGGGTTTCCCTATGTTTTCCTTGCCCTATTCCCCGGGGTAACCATCTTGGGCACCATCAGAGGTCCTGTTGTGCGGAATATTTTTGTATTTTTAAAAAATAAGTGCATATATGTGTGTACCTGGAAGCCATGGTGACCTCTGGTGACTGACCCCTACTGGAGACCTGGAGGATATTCAGGGAGGTGGCTGACTAAAGCCTGCCCTTGCCTCCCGACTGCTGGTATTCCTTGGAGGTCTCCCATCCAAGTATTTGCCAGAGTTGAACTTGTTTAGCTTCCGAGATCTGATGAAATTGGGCTTGCCTGGGTTTATCCAGGTTAGGGTTGTTGTGAGGATTTTTGTTTTGAGATGTCCGTAACCCTTCTGTCACCGTTTTCCACCAAGCTTCATTGCTTTATCTGGAATTCCCTCAGTGACTTCTCCATTTTTGCTCGGTGTTTTAATTACTGTTTTATGTGGTTTTAATATTTATTTTAGCTTTGGTTCTAATCGCTTTTATAATGTTTAAACTTTAGCTTTGGTTTTAATAGCTTTTATAATGTTTAAACTGTAAACTGCCTTCATGGTCTTGCTTGGGTAGAAATTTTGTTTTTCAAAAAATACTGGGCCTAAACAAAAATTTCAACATCCCCTCATTTATTTATTTATTTATATTTCGATTTATATCCCGCCCTTCCCATCGAAGTGGCTCAGGGCGGCTCACAACATATAAACTTACATAAGTTTAGCTTAAAAACAATTACATAGTAACAGTTAAAACAATAAATTAATAAAACATAGAACATAAAAACCAGCGGTCTGTCAAATGCATTCTAGCTCCATCCAGAAATTCTCAGTGTCAGTTAGTTGTTGTAGGCCAGCCGGAAGAGGACTGTCTTACAGGCCCTGCGGAACCTCAATCATTGGGCAGGGATTGCCAGCATAGGGATTGGGGGAAAGAAAATGGCTACTGTGCCGGTGAGAGATGCTAGCAGGACCTGTACCCACTCAGCAATACCCGGCTGTAGTAAGGTTTCTTTGGTAACAGCCTAATGGCCAAGGAATACTCTATATGCAGCTGCTATATGCACGCATCCACAAAAGCATTTGCAGTGGCGGAATTGTTTTCTGCTAAATATTAGGAGGAACTTCCTGACAGAGCGGTTCCTCAGTGGAACAGGCTTCCTCAGGAGATGTTGGGCTCTCCTTCCTTGGAGGTTTTTAAACAGAGGCTAGATGGCCATCTGACAGCAGTGCTGATTCTGTAAACTTAGGCAGACCTTGTGGAAGGCAGGAAGGGCTGCATCAGTTCATTAGTTCTCATGACCCTTCCATACATGCCCAGAGAGTGCTGCTTACCACTTTGGGGCCAGTCAGCAATTTTTCTCCAGGCCATTTTGGCCAGGGATCCTGGAGGGTTTTTTTTGCCATTTTCTGGGCATGGAGCAGGGGTCACTGGGGATGTGTGTGTTTGAGGAGAGGTAATTGTGAAGTTCCTGCATCGTGCAGGGGGTTGGGCTAGATGACTCTGGAGGCCCCTTCCAACTCTATGATTCTGTGACTGGAACCGTGTGGTTTGAACCAATCTGCCATGGAGACTCTTAGTTGCAAAAAGGTTGTAGCTGCAGTATGTCATGCACTGGGACTCTTGATGAGGATTTTTTTTTGGAGGGGGTGGAGAGAGAGAGACTCCGACAGCCTCTCAGGTTGAGTTCCTGGAACCTTTCAGCAGTCACTTGCCAAAATAGCTCAGTTGCACATGGCTTAAACCACCTTGACAAATCCCAGTTGCTAATTCACCATGACTCCTAGAAATGTTGTTGGTGCCCACTAATTAGAAAATATGTTCATTAAAAATAAAAAATTAAAAAAATTCTTAGGACTGAAAAATGAGCCTAGGCTCATTAGAGGTATGATAACATCAATTTTGGGGCGAGCTTCTAGAGGCATAGAAAAATTTTCAAGGCCTGGCTGAAAACCAAAAGTGGTTTTGCAGATAATTGTTGCTGTTAAGGCTGAGACCGAGAAAACAGAGGCAACAAAAATGCCTTCCCAAGTAGCTATCTCTTAACAGAGCTAAAATATACAGCCGCGTATGCCCTCGAGAGCGGTTTCTCTTTAAGAATATTTCTTAATTTGCCATTCATTTCTTAGCTCAGGGGTATTGTATTATGTTAGTATAGCAAATGCAGATAATAGTTTACTTCTATCTTGCTGTGTTCTACATAGTAGTGATGCAGGCCTGCTTCAGGTGTTGTAATAAACTGTAGTTTGCTGTGCAAACCAGTCCACCGAATGCAAGTAGGCACTTTGCTTCTTGTCTTTCTCTCTGTCTCCAAGGAGAAACATTGTCCTCCATAGATGGCCACCTCTTTGACCAGGCAGCTTTTAAGAGGCAGTGCCACACATCAAACTGACTTGCAAGTTCAGTGGTCACAACAAAGCATTTGAAGGTAGATGCTGAGCTGATACAATTTAGTACACCTTCTGGCGATGTCGGGGGTGCGTGGCATATGCATATGAGTTGTGCTGATGACCTCTGGCACCTCTTTTTCTACAAAGTGACCCCTAGCTACACATGGAGGCAGGCAACAGCAAACAACATCTGTCTCTTATCTTGAAAACCCTAGGGCAGCGTTTCCCATTTGCAGGGTCACGACCCAGTACCGGGCCACGCAAGCCTCAACGCCGGGTTGCCAGGGGCGGCCCGACAGCCCCCTCCCTCTCTATTTATCTTTGGCACTGCATGCTCCAGCCCCTACCCCCCATGCCACCACCAACTGTAGCACTCTGAGCGTCCTCCAGGTGGACACTCAGAGTGCTACAGAGACTACGCACTGGGTAGAAGCCCTCCCCTGTCCTTCTCTGATGTTCGGAAACGTCAGAGAGAGTGGGGAAAGCTCCAGGCCAGCGCACAGTTTCAGTATCGCTCCCTGATCATCCTCTGCCTGGACTACGGGGAAAAAAACAGGCCGGGGTGGGGCGGTAGTTTGGGAAACCCTGCCCTAGGGGGTCTCTGTAAGTTGCCTTCGACTTGACAGTGCTTTACATAGATGAAAGTGGACTTGAGCCATGGGAAAGGCAGGGTATAACTCTTAAAATGAGCATTTCTAACTTGTTTGTTTAAGCAGGGGCCCGTTATGTCCTGTGTTGGCGCTAAAGCATACATGGGAAATGAGGGGGTTTATCTTGACCAAGATGTGTGTTTTGGGTAACAGAGACCTCCTTTAGCTTCTGCTTGGTGTACAAGTGCTTTGTACAGGAGTATGAGCTATTTGTGTACGGAAATAATACAAAATGGAATCTATGAATGTCCTCTGGGGAAAGACAATGCCCATTCCTATAGATTCTGTCATGGGCAACAGGCACTTGTGCTGTTCGCATAAGTAACTTTCCTTAGAAGTGTATTCATCAAACCTTTCATAAAAACCAAAGCTATACCTTTTATTGAAACCAACCAAAAACAATATACTTCAGAACTCTTCTTCAGGTGTGGGGAAGGTGTCTTTCAAGCCATGATCTTTAGTCTCCTTGACAATCCATGAACTAGAGTGGGAGTTAGTTTAGTTTATTTATTATTTATATCCCGCCTTTCCCACCAAGTGGCTCAGGGCGGCTCACAACATAAAATCCAACATAAAAATTAAGTTTAAGCATTTAACACAGTTAAAACATTAAAACATTAGGAATAACAGAAGTCTAATAGAACCACACTTAGTTTCTTGTGCCGGTGTGGCTCAGGATACGAATCAGGCCTCGGAGGGTTCTGATCAGGCTTGCGAGCAAATCTGCTTCCTTCCCCCTCTCTCTTGCTTCCTTCAGTTATCAGAGACTGTTAAAGAAAATATTGCAAGAGTGCTAATTTTTTAAGCATGTTTTATTTAGAGGGTTTTTTTTAAAAAAAATCTTTAATTGTGTTTGTGTCCTTTATAAAGTGTATGTCTTCGCAACGTGGCGTTACATTTTATGACACACAAGCCCTGACAAGGTCTCATTTATGTCAGATCTGGCCCTCATAACAAATGAGTTTTGACTCCCCTGATCGAGAAGGGTTCCACACTGTTTTGTGTTGAGTCTATTCATAGTTTTTGCTTCTCAGCAGCTGCTTGCAACTTCTTTGCTGGTTGGAGTGTGGGTCAATTCTGTAAGTAGACTTGCATCATTCTAAGCCTATTGACCCCGTTAGACTTAGAAGGGTGTACAAATTTTGTTTTGGACTGCTCTATAATTTCGAGACCCCCATGGTGCAGAGTGGTAAAGCTGCAGTACTGCAGACGGAGCCCTCTGCTCATGACCTGAGTTCGATCCCAGTGGAATCTGGTTCAGGTAGCTGGCTCCAGGTTGACTCAACCTTCCGTCCTTCTGAAGTCGGTAAAATGAGTACTCAGCTTGCTGGGGGGGGGGAGGGGAGTGTAGATGACTGGGGAAGGCAATGGCAAACCACTCTGTAAAAAGTCTGCCAAGAAAATGTTACGAAACCAACGTCACCCCAGAGTCGAAAACGACTGGTGCTTGCACAGGGGACTACCTTTACTTTACCTTTATAATTTGCCTAATATAGTTAAAAGTTGCTGTTAGTTTGTTTTCCCATTCAATACATTTTTTTTAATTACCAAAATTTGGGAGGAGGGGCAGAAGAACACTGTTCAAGATCTACATTAATTACACTATAAGGATTTCTCTAAATATAAATAATAAAGGTAAGCAAACTAAATTCAGATAAAAGGCATATGCATAGAAACCCAACCTTCCAATCCTTTAAATGGAAATCAGCACTTCAAGCATCTATTTTGGTTAAACTGTATTCCAGTAATATATGACTAGAGCCCATCATTGGACAAAAAGATCTTGTGAATGTTCCCCCTATCTCAGTTTTGTGTGTGTCTATATGGGGGGGCTTTGTTTTCACTGTCAAGTCACAGTTTACTTATGGGAGTCCCATAGGGATTGAGATCCAGCGTGAGGGAGGTGAAAAGCAGCAGATTCTAATCTAGAGAACCGGGTTTGATTTCACACCTCCTCCTCCACGTGAAGCCTGCTGGGTGACCTTGGGTCAGTCACAGTTTTCTCCGAGCTCTCTCAGCTTCCCCTGTCCCACAAGCAATGCTCTTTCTAAGCTACGAGCAAAATTTCTACTTTGTGGGCTACTGGCATTAAAATTGTGAGCAAGCAATTTGGCTACTGCATAAATTAGTTTGCTCTGTGACCATCCTTCCTGAGCTGAGATGAAAAATGTGTGAGTTGGAGGCTAAAAAAATGAGCTAACTCACACTGACTCAACTTAGACGGAACACTGCTCAGAAGGTGCTTTTGCTGCGGAGAGGAAGGGAAGGCAATTGTACTGAGACTTCTTAAGGTGGAGAAAAGGAGGGTATAAAAACCTAGACCAGGGGTGGCCAAACCTAAGAGCCACATAAAAGAAATGCCAGATGTTTGAGAGCCACAAGATGTGAATACCAGATGTTTGAGAGCAGGCAGATAGATAGTGATGGTGGTGGTGGTGGTGGTGGAAAGGAAGAAAGGGGAGGGAGCAGGGAGGGAGAGGTGAAAAGAAAGCTAACTTTAAATGCATTCTTCAAGCCACCGACTGGCTTGGTTTGGAGAAGTAATTGAAAGAGAGAAATGCCTTCTCCAAGCCAGTCGATGTGGTGGTGGTGGCTTCAAGAGCCACACAATACATGTGAAAGAGCCACATGTGGCTCCCGAGCTACAGTTTGGCCACCCCTGACCTAGACCCATTCTGCATTTAGCGGCGGCAACAGGGGGAAGAAAGCAGTGATTCGGGGAAGGGGACGGTGAGAAGTGGCGGCAGTGGGGGGAAGACAGCAGCGATTTGGGGAGGGGATGGATTTTTTTTAAACAAAAAGGTCGGGTCGCCTAATTTGGCACCCCTCTAAGGCCAGCGCCCTAGGCAAATGCCTAGTTTGCCTAGTGGAAGAGCCAGCCCTGGGTCCATCCCAAATACTAGCAAGGGTTGATCCTTCTTAGCTTTTGAGATCTGAAGAGATCCGGCTAGCCTGGGCTATCCAGATTAGGGCCTCATGGTTTACAGACTGCTGATGTCTATAATCCTTGTCAATCAGCACTTTCTCTGCCTGTCCAGCATCTTAATGCTACTGGTACCTAGCTTCGGCTGTGAGGAATTCAACTGTCCCCTATATATTTTGTACAAAGAGTTATTTTCTGAGACTTGTTTTCCTGTCATTGAATGCATTCTGGCTCCTGTGTTGTGTAAAAGGACTACCTGCTGCTCCTAATTAGAGGTATTGCTTGCAATTCACATAAGACTTGATTTCTTGAGACAGCTAACTCAAGTCCGGTTCCCTTTACCATTCTTTGTTATGGGAAGAACTCTTGGCATCGTGCAGTCAGCATCTGCCAAAGGCTCTTGTTGTTGTTTTTTTGTAAGAACCTGCAGAAATTTAATCTCTGCATGGCTACGGCTGTCTGCCTCTGCTTTGATTCTTTTTCTGTCTCAAACGCTGCTAGGGAAGAAGTTTAGATTTGGGCTTAACAGATGTGGTGCTGGATTTCCTTGCAGTAGAATATGAAAATGCTTGTGCAGGGTATCTCCTCTCTCTTCCGGTGCTCTCTGTACCGTGAGCATTCATTGCTAGAAACTTGAGGATCTGTGGGTTGTAGGACCCCCCTTCAGTGGAATCTCCTCCTTCACTTCCTCCCTACAGGTCCTTTACCTTGTAAGATAATTTCAGAGGGTAGCTGTGCTGGGCTAGTAAAATAGCTAGATTGGAGCCCAGTAGCACCTTAGATACAACAAGGTTTTCTGAGTTTGAGCTTTCCTTCATAAGGGAAACTTTGACTCTCAAAAAGCTTATCCCCTAAAAATCTTGTTGGGCCACCGGACTCAGATTTCACCATATCACAGTCTGCTCTGCATATATCTTAGTCCCCAAGCCATTCCTGATTCGACGCAAAAGGCAAAGGAATGCTCCCCTCCCCCCCCCAAAAAATTGTGGTATAATTACGAATGCCAGCTCCCCCTTAGGAAATACCTGAAGATTTAAGGGGTGGAGCCTGGGGGACAGTTTGGAGAGGAGAGTGGCCTTCAGGGTCCTGACTTGAAGACTGTTCCACCGAGTTCTAATTCTTTAAGGCGGCCATAGGTGAGGCAAGAGCTCTGCAGAGTCTCCCTAACGTTGTATTTTTAATGTGAACAGCATTAAAGCAACATTAATTGGGGGGGGGGGGCTTCATATTAGCATAACTCAAGCAGGGCTTTTTTAGTAGCAGGAACTCCTTTACATATTAGGCCACACCCTTCTGATGTAACCAATCCTCCAAGAGCTTACAGGACTCTTAGCACAGGGCCTACTGTAAGCTCCTGGAAGATTGGCTATATCAGGAGTGTGTGGCCTAATATGCAAAGGAGTTTCTGCTACAAAAAAAGAGCCCTGCTTATCTCTGTATAATCCCATAGAGTCCCTCCTCCGATGCAGCCATTTCCACCAAGGGAACTGATCTCTGTTGTCTGGAGAATCAGTTTTAATCCTGAGAGTTCTGCAGCTTTTTCACCTGGAGGCTGGTAGCGCCAGGTGTAAAAAATTCTCCACACTGGCTTTGCATTCTAGCTGCCTTCCTCTTGTGTGCCATGGGCTCAGCTAGGTTCAGCTTGGAAACATGTGGCCTTTGCACATCTGATGTTGTCATACAGCAGTGCATCATACTCTCTGTGGGAAGACAAGATGTTCTCTGTAAATGCTTCCAAGCAACCTTACATAAGAACATGAGAAGCCATGTTGAATCAGGCCAGTGACCCATCCAGCCCAATATTCTGTGTCACACGGTGGCCAAAAAACCAGGTGTCATCAGGAGGTCCATCAGTGGGGCCAGGACACTAGAAACCCTCCCACTGTTGCCCCCCCTCCGCAGCACCAAGAATACAGAGCATCACTGCCCCAGACAGAGTGTAGCCGCTGATGGACCTCTGCTCCATATGTTTATCCAATCCTTTCTTGAAGCTGCTTACGCTTGTAGCTGCCACCACCTCCTGTGGCAATGAATTCCATGTGTTAATCACCCTTTTTGCAACTCCATTTGAACTCTTTGTTTCTGAATAGACCTGCAAAGGACCACTAGGAATGGGGGTGGGCTGTCAGTATATAATGGGTTCCCTGACATGGTGCCCAAAGTCATTTTTCCTGGCACCCCCCCCCCCCAAGTGTTTTTAGAAGTAGGTGAGGCCAGGTGTGCAGCAAACCTTCTGATTAGGCACTGGAGAGGACATCGTTTTGGTGTGGCTGCCAACACAGTGTCGGTTCTGTTCTTTCCCTCTCCCTCGTATTTCCAAGTGCATTTTTTAATATTGCCCCTCTTGTCCTCTGGACTTGAGCTTCCTCTGTGTATGCATATGTTTGACTTCACCTCCTGTGGTAGCCATTTTGCATTTGGAGCCACCACCCCGTGTCCCTGAATTCCAGATGTGCTCCCATAGGCTCAGAAAGATTGGGGATCCCTGGTATATAGTGTATTGTTGCCGTTCCGTGTTTCCATTTATTGGGCTGCCTGTCTCACTATTAACTCCGGGTGATGCCAGTTCGACTGGTTGCTTTAATATGCACCATCTAGTTTTGTTAACCTAGCTTTGCTGGCAAGCTGGTCTTTCCTTTTCTGCATGTTTTGTTCCTTCACTGTGTTGCTATTTTTGCTCAATGCCTTTGGGAGAGAAAGAGGTGTAGGGGAAAGAGTGTTCAGTTATAGCAGGGAGGATTTCTCATCTGGAGTGCTCCTTTTTCTTATCTTTTGCTCCTTTTCCATACCTTTTGCCTCCTGAATGCATCTCTCCATGGAAGGAAGTGTTCTCTGTGCTTTTTGATCTGATAAAGGGTGGGGAGAGGAATCCTAGTCTTTCCCCATAGATAGAAGGTCTCAGCTGCGTTGATTAAAACAGCTGAGTCACAAAGGGTGATGTCTGGCCCTCCGCCAGCTTTTAAGGAGTGGCTGTTCTCGGGCAGAGCAGAAGAATTGTGTCTGGTAGCAAAGAAGCCCTGGCTTCATTCTCCTCCTGGGAGGTCGCTCTCTGGATTAGGAAGCGTGCACGCAGGAGAGCTGCGAGTTCAAGTACTTGCACCCCTCCAAAACCTGTGCAAAGCCGTGGCTGTTCATTATTTCTTTTCAGGCTCACGCTGAGAAAAATCAGCTGTGTGTGTTCTCAGGGGCCTTTTTGCAGTGCTGTGCGATGCTGGTCCTGGAATCCAGATAATAGGCCAGTCTAAAATTGGCATCTAGCCTCACGCATACAAACTCCTCGGACCTTATTGCAAGAACTGTAGGACATTGTTGTGTTTTGTGCTGCAAGCATGTAGGCATGTAAACCTCAAGGATCATCCTCTGTGCCCTGTTAGTTGGTGCCTTATCGTCATCTCTGAACGAGCCAGATTTGTTAGCTATTCAGTTTCTACTAGCTCATAACAGTGGATCTCTTGAGACAGCCTGTCTGCTTTCACGTAGCTGATGTTCTTAGCCAGGGCTGTGGAAATAGAACAGTGGTGCTGCAGTAATGGGAGGGGAAAAGCTTCTTCTCAAGTTTCGAGCTGTCAGGCCTCTGTGATTAAACCATTAGGTTAAACCAGGGGTGGCCAAATTTGCTTAAAGTTAGAGCCACATAAAATAAATGTCAGATGTTTGAGAGCCACAAGACAAGAGCACTAGACGTTCAAGAACGGAAAGGAAGGGTGGTGAGAAAGGTGGAAAGAAAGCAAATGGGGGGAAGGAGAGGTGGAAAGAAAGCAACTGTAACTGTAAATGCGCAGGGGTGGCCAAACTTGCTTAATATAAGAGCCACATAGAATAAGCATCAGATGTTTGATAGCCGTAAGATGTGAACGTCGGATGTTTGAGAGCCACAAGACGAGGGAGGGAGGAAGATAAGATGGGGAAAGGGGAGGGAAGGAAGGAAAATAGATGAAAGGAGGGAGAGGTGGAAATAAAGTAACTTTAAATGTCTTCTTTAGGCTGTTGACTGGCTTGGCTTGGAGAAGTGATTTAAAGAGAGAAATGCCTTCTCCAAGCTGGCCAATGGGATGTTGGGGGCTTCAAGAGCCACACAGTATGTGTGAAAGAACCACATGTAGCTCCTGGGCATCGTTTGGCCACCCCCTGCCTTAGACCCTTTTCAGACTACCTTTGTATTCGATTTTAGTAACTGGTTCCTAATGGATGTTTCTCCTGTCATTTCAGACAGACCCGTTTTAGTAACTGGACGCTAGCGGGATTTATTTACCCATTCATACAAACACGCTTGCATTGGTTTAGCAAAGTGTAGTTGAGCTGCTTTTGAGGGAAACTGCTTTTCCCCCCATTTTCAACCCCTTCATTGCACTTCCAAATCACTGTGATGTACTGTTTAAGAAGTCCATAGTGCTTCCTACAGTATGAGGCTTATGGCTTCTTTGTTCCTCTGGTTTCAAAGTGGAAGCCGCCACAAGCCCCACATGCTTTCCTGAAAAGTGGGGAACAGGATTCAGAAGAGCCACAGGTGGCATGTCAAAGAGACACGAGTAGCTCCAAAGCCAATGAATATCACTGGTTTAACAATTTATTTTCAGGTTCCATTGGACGACAGCTAGTTTCCATGCATAGGAGTAGATGTGAAGCTAGTAGATTTTGTGATTGTAAGAAATTGGAGCTACTGACATCCTTCAATAAATAGCTAGATTTGAGTCCCGTGGCACCTTAGAGCCCAGCCAGATTTTTGGGGCATGAGCTTTCAAAAGTCAAAACTCCCTTCATCAGGTACCGTCAAAGATTTGACTGTCAAAAGCTCATACCTCTAAAATGCTTTCCTTTTGTTTTGCCATCAGAGCTTGACTTGAGATGGCTGGACAGCATGACTGATGTAACTAACACAAATTTGAGCAGACATCGGAGGATGGTGGAAGACAGGAGGGCCTGGCATGACTTGGTCCATGGGGTCACAAAGAGTCAGACTTGACTGTGCGACCAAACAACAGCAACAGAGCTTGACTTATGGTGATCATGTAGGGCAGGTGTGACCAAACTGCAGCTCGGGAGCCACATGTGGCTCTTACACCCACGTGTGGCTCTTGAAACCCCTACCCCACCCCATTGGCTAGTTTGGAGAAGGCATTTGTCTCTTTAAATCACTTTGCCAAGCCAGCAGCTTGGAGAAAGCTTTTAAAGTTGCTTTCTTTCCACCTCTCTTTCCCCCCAAATCTATTTTCCTTCCTTCCAGTTTGGTGTAGTGGTTAGGTGCGTGGACTCTTATCTGGGAGAACCGGGTTTGATTCCCCAGTCCTCCGCTTGCACCTGCTGGAATGGCCTTGGGTCAGCCATAGCTCTCACAGAGTTGTTCTTGAAAGGGCAGCTGCTGTAAAAGCTCTCTCAGCCCCACCTAACTCATAGGGTGTCTGTTGGGGGGGGGGAGTAGAGGAGATTGTGACCACTCTGAGACTCTGAGTATAGGGTGGAAATAAATCCAATATCTCCTTCCTCCCTTCCCCTCCCATCCGCTGTCAAACATCTGATGTTTTTTCTATGCGGCTCTTATGTTAAGCAAGCTTGGCCACCCCTGCTGTAGGATTTTCAAGGCAAGCGAGTTCAAAGGTGGCTTGCCATTGCCTGCCTCTACAGAGCGACTCTGGACTCCCAAGGAAGTCCTTGGGGACTTCCTCCCATCCAAATACTAACCAAAGCTGATTAGCTTCCGCAATCTGATGAGATTGGGCTAGTCTGGGCCATTCAGATTAGAGCATCCACAAAGGTGCTGCTAGACTTCAGTCTACCTCTTCTACTTCAGATCAACAAAGCTACTCTCTGGAACAGTCTTCGATAAATATTAGCTGGTTTCTGTGACCAGTTGGCACTCTGTTTAAAGAGACGAGCTCCCTTCTTTGGAGTCTGCCCAAAGCTCTTTATTTTGGCGTAGCAGCTCTCCAGGATCACTGGTGAAGGTTTTCCTCAGCCCTTCTTCTAGAGGTTGTAACTGGGACCTGCATAAGAGATGTGAATTCTGCCTCTGAATCCTTCACCTGTTTGTGCCTTAGATTTGCAGAAGAAGAAGGAGATATTGGATTTCTATCCCACCCTTCACTCCAAAGAGTCTCAGAGCAGCTCACAATCTTCTTTACCTTCCACCCCCACAACAGACACCATGTGAGGTGCGTGGGGCTGGAGAGGGCTCTCACAGCAGCTGCCCTTTCAAGGACAACCTATGCCAGACCTATGGCTGACCCAAGGCCATTCCAGCAGGTGCAAGTGGAGGAGTGGGGAATCAAACCCGGTTCTCCCAGATAAGAGTCCCACACTTAACCACTACACCAAACTGGCTCTCCACATGCAGAGCAGGTGGATGCAAAGAATTCACTTGGGTCTCTTAATTTCTATTGTTTTTTCTTCTCTCTTGCTTCCTTTGCATCTTTACTTTACTTTCTAGGGATCCCTGTTAAGAGCTTTGTTAGCTCTTTGATGTTAATAGTCAAATGTTGTTTTTTGTTTCTAGTTTCAAAGGAGGATGAAAGGGCGAGTTGGGAGAATCCAGCTCCTTCAGGAAGCTGATTTATAAAAAGCAAAATAATTGAGGCTCAGATGAAATGTGGATTGCAGATTAGACAGAGCCTTAACCTCAGGGAGGTTAAATAGGTAGAAAGAAGGTGATGGTAAAAAGGGAAGAAAATGTAGCTTTAAGAAATAGAGGTCATGCCCAAATGGATGGTGGTGATGGAAAGTGCTGTAAAGCCAAATTATGGGTGACCCTGTAGGGTTTTCAAGGCAAGAAATATTCAGGGGTGCTTTGCCTGCCTCTTATCAGCAGCGTGGACATTGCAGGCCTTCTCATACGCCCCCGTGTGCTGCTGTCTGCTCGTACCCTCTGCCCACCCACTCAGCTTTCTCTCGGCCGTTTCTCCTCAGGGAAATGAGCCCAGGTCCATAAGAACATAAGAGAAGCCATGTTAGATCAGGCCAATGGCCCATCCAGTTCAACACTCTGTATCCCACCGTGGCCAAAGAACCCAGGTGCCATCAGGAGGTTCATGAGTGGGGCCAGGACACTAGAAGCCCTCCCACTGTTGCCCCCCCCCCCAAGCACCAAGAATACAGAGCATCACTGCCCCAGACAGAGTTCCATCAATACCCTGTGTCTAATAGCTACTGATGGACCTCTGCTCCAGAAGTTTATCCAATCCCCTCTTGAAGCTATCTGTGCTTGCAGCTACCACCACCTCCTGTGGCAGTGAATTCCGTGTGTTAATCACCCTTTAAACCCTTTAATAAACCACCACCACCTCTGGGCTCAGCAAGCAGCCTTTTGAGTACCTCCATGGGGCTAGCCACTAGGCTGTGCTGCAGGACTGTTCCCCAGCCAGGGGGAGGCCCCCTCCCAGTTGGCTCACTGTTGAGGCTCTTGAAGGCACAACGGTGTGGCTGCCCATCTGCCAGCAGCTCTGCAACAGCCCCCCCTCCCCGAACGTGATTAGCTCGTCCGCCATCTTGGATGGCACACCTGGCACCTACACAGCCACTGCCACAGCCTGCCAGCTGGAAAAGAGAAGGGAGCCCATTAAGTAGAGAACTGGACTCGGGGCCAAAGCAGCAGCAGCCCTGCTGAGAAAGCAGTGGTGGCAGTAAATAGTGAGGCCAGGTTGTTTACAAATGGGCAAGGGTGGAGGGGCTGGACCCCTGTGGGCCCCACCGTAGCCACAGGCCTAGTTAAATTTGTGGAAAGATTAAAGTAGGGAAAATGTGGAAGACCCTTACTGTGAGTTAAGCCTCCATGTTTCCAGTGAAGGCATGGTATTGCTTTATCACTCCTTCAGTTGTTAGAATGTCAAAATTGGATATCGTGTGCTTGGGGTTGTCGTAAAAACTGTTTCAGAGATTCTAATCTGGTCTTGAGAAGAGGTACAGAATGGTACCTGAGTACACATGAAGCTTCCTTAGGCTGAGGCACATCTTTGATCTGGCAGTATCAATATTATCTACGCCAGGGTCCCCAACACAGTGACACTGTTCTTGGTGCCTATCATTTTCAGAAAGTGGGCGGGCTCTTCCCAGCCAGGCTTCTGATTGACCAGTGGGGATGGGATTGACTGTGTGGATTTAAGTGTCATTTTGGCAGCTGTTGCCACCACAGGGCTGGTTTTTTTTCCCTGCCACTCCTCTTCCCCAATGTATTGTTTCAATGACTCCTCGCAGTTAGGCTTCCTCTGTGTGTAGGGTGGGGGGGGGGCAGCTGTGGCAGCCATTTTGTTGTTGCTCCCAGAGGGATGCCTTCTTGGGATGTGTCTGACTTGACTGTGAGTCACTGTTGTCATTCCCTTCCCACCACCAGGTTTCTCTGACGAAATGTCCAGTGGGAGGAAGATAAGGGAATTTGAGTTATCTCCAGTAAGACTGAATTCCTTTATTCAGAAAAGCTACTTTGGATGAGGGGAAGAGTTGCAAGCAGAGCTTTAACACCCTAATAAAGATGCTGAGTTGATGCTAAACTTGGATGTTGCACAGTAATCGATCCCTGAGGATCTTCAGAACAAGAGCTGCTGCCACCTGTGTACTGGGTGAGCCATATAAATCTCCCCAGAGTTCGCTGTTGTGCTTGCTGTAACTGTCCTAAGAGGCGCCAGGAAGTCAACAGCCAGGAGGGTGTTTTTTTTTTTTTTTAAATGAAAGTCTCTCTGGATTTCTGTGCTCAGGAAACCTAAATTAGCCATCACTACTTGTTGTCCTGAAATCACGATCAGATTGTGAAATTGCTGTGTTAAGGGGCTGTTGTATGACCCGGTAGCCACAAGCCTGCTGTTATGTTGTGTTGCCCTCACCAGATACAGCATGCAGTGGGTTTAGCAGCCTTACAGTAGCATAAGGGTAAAGGTAGTCCCTTGTGCAAGCACCAGTCGTTTTCGACTCTGGGGTGACGTTGTTTTCACGGCAGACTTTTTACGGGGTGGTTTGCCATTGCCTTCCCCAGTCATCTACGCTTCCCCCCTCAGCAAACTGGGTACTCATTTTACCGACCTCGGAAGGATGGAAGGCTGAGTCAACCTGGAGCCGCTACCTGAACCAGCTTCCACTGGGATCGAACTCAGGTCATAAGCAGAGGCCTCCAACTGCAGTACTGCAGCTTTACCACTCAGAGAACTCTCATTAAAGCACAGGTGGCATACGTTGTCTTTGAACGTGTGTGTTTTTGAGTTTTTGTGAAACTTTGCATGTAGACTTGCTGGGTGGGCAAAATGAGGAGTGTGTGATGGCCAGGGCTCAGTGACCATATAATCTTGGTGTATTCAGAAACTCCAGTTCCTAAACATCGGTGGTAGAAGGTACCATCCAATCGCAGCCAACTTATGACAACCCTATAAGGCAGGGGTGGCCAACAGTAGCTCTCCAGATGTTTTTTTTTTGCCTACAACTCCCATCAGCCCCAGCCATTGGCCATGCTGGCTGGGGCTGATGGGAGTTGTAGGCAAAAAAACATCTGGAGAGCTACCGTTGGCCACCCCTGCTATAAGGTTTTCAAGGCAAGAGACTAATGGAGGTGTTGGCCATTGCCTGCCCAAATGAGTAGTTGTCAATGTTCCCTCTAAGCTGCAGAGTTTTGTGAGCAGAAATTCTACTTTGTGAGCTACTGGTTTTAAAGTCGTGAGCTACTGGCATGAAAGTTGTGAGCTGTTGCATAAATTAATGTGCTCTGGGGGCATTTTTCCTGAGCTAAGGCAAAAATGTGTGAGCTGGAGGCTAAAAACCTGTGAGCTAGCTCACTCTAACTTAGCTTAGATGGAACACTGATAGTGGTGGGTGGAAGTGCCGTCAGGTTGCAGCCGACTTACAGTGACCTCCATAGGGCTTTCAAGGCAAGAGATGTGCAGTGGTAGTTTGCAGTTTCCTGCCTCTGCAGAGCAACCCTGGGCTTCCTTGACTATCTCCCATCCAAGTACTAACCAGAGCTAACCCTCCTAAACATTACAGTGGCTTGAGGCCATTGCATGTTTCCAAGAACATCTTTGAGCTCATGAGAGCTAGCAACAAGAGGTGACATTCATGAGGCTTTGCAGGTCTTTACCAACTTGTCTCCTCTTTTGGTTAACTAGCTGTTACCCAGCTGTAAAGCCTCTAGGCCGGAGTGTCAAACATGTGGTCTGGGAGCTCTTGTCAGGCCCCCAAGCCGCTGGCTGTCATCTGCTTCCTTCTTCCTTTCTCTTGCTTCCTTCTGCATCACAGCTTGCTTTGCCAGGCTTGCTGAATCGCTCAGGAACTACAGAGCAAAGCCTCCATTTTCTCCACTGGCTGAGGCTCCTCCTTTGGTAAACAGGTGGAAGGGATAGCTTGCTTTGGCAAGCTCTCTCAATCGCACAGCAGAGCTACTGAGCCAAGCCTCTCTTCCTTCTGTTGGCTGAGGCTCTTCTCCCTCCAGGTCCCCTGGGAAGGATGGAAAGAGCCAGAGCTTCCTTTGCCCAGCTCCCTGGCTTGCATGGGGATAGATAGATACAAAGAGAGCACCATTAAGACCAAAAAGTGCTAATGTTTTAAGCATGTTTTATTTTAAGTTTTTAAAAACTCTTTAATTGTGTTTGTCTGTGTCCTTTATAAAGTTGCTATCTCCGCTCCCTGGTATTGCATCTTACGACACACACAGCCTGGCCTGACGAAATCTCAT
Organism: Heteronotia binoei; assembly: GCF_032191835.1. Taxonomy (NCBI): domain Eukaryota; kingdom Metazoa; phylum Chordata; class Lepidosauria; order Squamata; family Gekkonidae; genus Heteronotia; species Heteronotia binoei. The sequence continues at coordinate 29,509,876 of NC_083241.1, forward strand.
CTATGTCAGATTTGGCCCTCATAACAAATGAGTTTGACACCTCTGCTCAAGGCTTTTCGCACAAGGAAGCTTTTGTTTGTCTCTGTTCGTAAAGGGAAATGCCCGGATCTTGGCAGCCTGCTTGCTTTTTCAAAACAAAACTCTGCAGGGCTTTAGCTGGAACAGGGAATCTTCAGTAGGTGGTTGGTGGCTGGCCAGGCACTGCTGTGTGAGCGCAGAGAGTGTTGTAGGTGTGGGAGGGAAAAGAGAACGTGTGAGATCTGCTTTGGAAGAACTGCCTCTTTTGAAAAGAGGGTCTGCCCTTTGTCCCTTCTTGCCTTCGAGCTCAAAATGCTACAGAAGATGGCTGTGCTTGTTTAACTGTAACTGCCTCTGCTGGGCACTTGCTTCAGAATAGCCCCATGTTGACAGAATGACGAAGAAATGGAGAGGTATTGGTATGCTTTCAAGATGGACATGTGAGGGATTCCTATACTGCTTGATGTCTGCACTTAGTTCCTGGGCAGTGGGCATTCCTCACTTCTGTCTGTAGCTTTGTAGCAATGGCTTCAAGTGAATCGGTGTAGCTCGGGTGGCCAAACTGCGGCTCGTGAGCCACATGTGCCTCTTTCACACACATTGTGTGGCTCTATAAGCTCCCTGTCAGCGATCTTGGGGAAAGCATTTTTAAATCTCTTCTCCAAGCCAAGCCATTTAAAATTAAAGTTGCTTTCTTTCCACTTCTCTCTCCCCATCTATTTGCCTTCCTTCCTTCCTTCCCTCAAACATCTGTCATTCATGTCTTGTGGCTCTCAAACACCTGACATTTATTATATGTGGCTGTTATGTTAAGCAAGTTTGGTCGCCCCTGGTATAGCTGGTTATCTAGTTACTATAGTGGTTTCCACTTGTGGGCCAGGAGCCTTACCTACAAAGCTACTCTTATCATTTATGGGTGGGGGGGGGGCTTCCTCTTTTGGAAGGACTTGATGCTTCTGTACGTGTGCAGAATACAAAGGTGCTGGTCCTCTTTCTGCACATACGCGTTTTGACGAGCAGAGGTTTGGCAAGGTGACTCATTTTTAGAGAGACAGATAAGTCCAGAGAGACTTTTCCTATGGAAACTCTTCCTTGCCTTTGCTCTCTCTTGCCTAACCTGGCTGCTCCTATCAGCCAGTCTTCCACTGCTCCATGCTTACCTGTGGCATAGAGTCTCTCTCCTTGCTGGTGAGGTCATTATGTTGGCTCCTCCTCTTCCTGTCCCGTGCCTCGAGATGCAACTTCCTGTCGTGCTTGCAGTGGGGATGGTTCTTGCACTGCCACTTGGTGGGTGTGACAAGTAGATCCAAGGTCCAGAGGAATTTGAAGTCATTTGATCTACACTTTCCGGGATAGGCCTTGAAGAAGAAGAATTGCAGACTTATACCCCACCCTTCTCTCTGAATCAGAGACTCAGAGCGGCTCACAATCTCCTATATCTTCTCCCCCCACAACAGACACCCTGTGAGGTGGGTGGGGCTGAGAGGGCAATCCCAGAAGCTGCCCTTTCAAGGACAGGTCTGTGAGAGCTATAGCTGGCCCAAGGCCATTCCAGCAACTGCAAGTGGAGGAGTGGGGAAACAAACCCGATTCTCCCAGATAAGAGTCCACACACTTAACCACTACACCAAACGGGCTCTTTTGAGCATGCGTTGTGCCTGTGCAGCAGTTCTGTCTCCTGATGCACTTCAAAACACAGGTGGTGGGTTGCCATGCGCAGTGACAGACCAGCACAATGGGGAGACCAATAAAACTGTGTATTTCTCAGCATCGTTTCTATCCATGCAAGTTGAATGTCAGTGTGCCTGTCTTGGAATAATTCAGCACGGCTAGCTCAATTTTATGTATGATGAAGACACAGTAGTACTATTTTCAGGCTTGCTGAGTGGGAGAGTGCTTATCATCTGCATTCCAGGCCTGCGCAGGTCTATCCCTAATCTGAGAGCATGGGTGCATTGTCTGGTTAAAGGGAACCGTGGCTGACACATCAGATGCACATGAATCATTCTTTTTGTCTTGCTTTTCAGTCCTTAACATGCTTAGCAATCCTCTGGGGAAGTCCCCCTTGGGTTTCTTGCCTCTGGATCACATCAGCTCCGAGCTGACAGACAATCTTTCGACCCCAACTCTGAGGAACACCCGCCTGGACAGCAGCCGCTCACTCCTCTATTCGCGCTCCAGCAGCCCTTCAGACTCTGACACCAGTGGATTCAGCTCAGGCTCTGACCACCTTTCAGAGTTAATTGTAAGTTTGGAAGCAATGCAAAGGATTTGACTCTGCAGTTGTGTGCTTTCTCTCTTTTTTAAAAAAAGAAATGCTGTAAACCAATTCTATGAATGAGTGCCAGATTACACACTATAACTCTACATCAGAAAATACAGGACTTTTTTTGTTGCAGGAACTCCTTTGCATATAAGGCCACACCCCCTAAGTACTGGAGCTTACAGTAGGCCCTGTAGTAAGAGCCCTGTAAGATCTTGGAGGATTGGCTACATCAGGGGTGTGTAGCGTAATAGGCAAAGGAGTTCCTGCTACCAAAAAACAACCCTCAGAGGATAGTTAGTTATGTTGGTCCGAAGCAATAGAACAAAGATTGAGTCCAGTGGCACTTTTGAGACCAATCAAGTTTTATTCAAGCTTTCGTGTGCACACACTCCCTCGGATACAATGAAATGGAATCTACCAGTTTTTACATAAAAGGTAGAGAGTTCCTTATGTTGTATGCCAGTTTGCTTCATTATGTTGCATGCCCATTTGCTGTTCAACCTCTGCTTATATGTGTGGAGTGGTAAATTCCATTTCATTGTATCTGACAAGGAAAGCTTACACCTTAAATAGACCCTGTAAGCTCTTGGAGAATTGGCTACATCGGGGGTGGAGCCTAATATGCAAATGAACTGCGGGGGTGGGGAGATCTGATCTGGCCCAATCTTAAAATCCAAAAGCATAAAACTGCATACTGAACAAAAAATCTGGCAACTATTAAATTTTAGCCCTCCCTTGCAAAAATTCCAGTAGCTGCTCTCTTCGGTAAGAGTTCCTGATACTGAAACTATTATTTTATTTTGATCATCGTTGCCACTGATTTACAGCAACCTCACAGGGTTTTCAAGGCAAGAGACATTCAGAGGTGGTTTGCCATTGCCTGCCTCTGCATCTTGACCCTAGAGTTCTTCGGCCGTCTCCTATCCAAGTGCTAACCAGGGCAGACCCTGCTGAGCTTCCAAAGGTCCTGTCAGGAACATGTATTGGACCGAAGTGGTGATGGTTCATGAGCATATTTAGGTTGCATTCATCTACATGAACCTGACAGTTGTCATGTGCAGCTAATAGGGCAGCTTTTGCTTGACTTGGCAGTGGTCATTTGGAATTTCACTTGACTTTTGAAAAATAGATGGACTGTCATTGTTTTGGGATAGAAAAAGGAATTTGGGCTTTTTTTCTTCTTTAGAGTCTGATCTTGCTCAGGGCTTTTTTCTTTTTTTCCCCCTGCTGGAGCATACATGAGTGGAGCTCTGTCTGGACTGGCCAAGGCTCTGGCTGATCTGACCCAGCATGCGGCAGCCGCGTGCTCCCAGGCCAGGCAGTGTGACCTAATATGCAAATGAGCTCCTGCTGGGTTTTTTCCTACAAAAAAAGCACTAATCCTGCTTAAAAGCTTTTCTGCAGTCATGAAGGCTGGAAGCATACCATAAATGAGAACAGTGATTCCCCCCCCACCACCACCCAAAAAAAAAAAATGCTAGCTGGAAGATTGTGCACCCTTGTTTAAAACATAGGTTTGGAGCATCAGCTAGGTAATCCAGTAATACCCATTTGTGCTGAAACAGACTTTCCTAACTCCCTAATAATTATGTATATTAAGCTATGGAAGTTCCACAAGATTAGATTCCGTTACTTTGGGCACAGCGGGGTTCCATCAGAAAAGTCCGTGTTTGGAGAAATAGCTCAAATACCTGTTAAACTAGTTGAGTAAGGTTAAAGTCAGGAACTGTGGCATGCACTCATTGCCGCAAGCTGTATTTTTTTTTTAAATTAACAATTCATTGTATTTTCACAACATAAATATAACAGTGGCTCAGTAGTAGAGCATCTGTTTAGTAAGCAGAAGGTCCCAGGTTCAGTCCTTGGCATCTCCAACTATAAAAGGGTCCAGGCAAATAGGCGTGAAAAACCTCAGCTTGAGACCCGCTGCCAGTCTGAGTAGACAATACTGACTTTGATGGACCCTAGGGTCTGATTCAGTACAAGGCAGCTTCTTGATCTTCATCGTGGTCTCTGTGCAGTCCCACACATGGGTCTTGCTGCAGGCAACGGATCCATACCTCGGAGTCTCCAATAGCTCGCCTAGAGCGTTTTTGGCACGCTTTATGTTCACCCTGGGGAGCAGGCATCGACTGCACATGCCTGGAGCGAGCGGGAGGCGCCATTCCCACTCAGTTTCTTCCTTTCCGCCGCCCGGACAACACCTACCTTGCTGCGTTCCTCTCTCCTCAGCTCATCTCCTTTTTCTCTTACTTTACTTCTATCATTTTTCATCCTTATAAAAAAAATTTTAAAAGCCCTTGTTTCTGCGCTTTCCTTTCCCTATTTTTCTCCCCTCCCTTGTTCAGAGCGTATGGAAGGGAAAATTACTTTCAAAAAATGTCGGAGGTGTGGATCTAAAATCCCTACTTCAGACGGACATTCGTACTGTCTTTTCTGCTTGGGTGAAACTCAACAGGTAGATACTTGCCCTCATTGCGCCAGCTTCGGTAAACAGGCGCGAAAAAACCGAGCGGCCAGACTTCAAAGTTTCCTGCTCGAAAAATCTCTTCAGGCTATGCCCAGCTTTGATTCGCCGCCTCCCCCACACCGAGCAGGAGATTTGGCTGCGTCGGCTGCTTCTCAACTTCACAAGAAGCATAAGTCCGACAAGAGACCATTCAAGCACTCCCAACACCGGCCACAAGGCTTTGAAGAAGTCTCACCATACCAATTCGTCCGCCTCGGCCCCGAAGAAATCCCGCGATCTGACAAGGTCGACTCCGACGACTTCCCCGAGGGCCACCACTTTGACCGCTATAGCGACATCGATGGCGTCAGTTTCCACACACTCTGTTCCGATCCAACCTCTTGTTCCACCAGAGCTTTTGGTGCCCTCTGACGTCATCTCCAATATGCCTCATCTCACTCCTCACTCCCCAGCTGCAGTTGAGGTTATACCAGTTCGATCTCGCTCGCCCTCAGTCCATAGCGTGGTGCCATTCAACATCCTTGAACCCTACCCCCGTTCGGATCCGACTTTCTCTCAGGAGCATCCCCGGTCTTTGCTACAGGCTGGATCCTTTTGAGACATCAGAGTTTCTTCTCTCTACAGAGAGTTGTCGACACAGGTTTCCACCCAGCATGTCCGATCCTGCTCACCGGTTCGACGTTGTGATTTCCGTTCACACTCTCCAGTCTACCGTGAATACCAGGACTATTACCAGAGGGGTCGATATGAATATTCCTCACTCTCCAGATCACCATCTCCCAGACATCGCCAGGTGTACCATCGCTACTCCTGTTCCCCCTCGAATGAGGGTTTCCATTGCTCTTGGTACCGTGAATTTGAGGTCGAATCCCACAGCCGTAATGTATCAACACCTCGAATCCGTGACTTCGAATCTCTTCGGTACTGTGAGCCTTCTCAAACCTGAGACCCGAAGTATCTCTCTTCTTGAGACTGTGAAGCGCCCTTCGAGTCCGTGAACTTCCTCGGTACCGAAAATCTTTTATACCCCACACTGCTTCCGCCACCATATCTGCTGCTCCGGCCACGACTTCTACATTGGCCATGACTTCGACTGCCTTACAAGAAAAGTCTAAATTTTCCGAGGAACGTGCATCCACATCTGCACCTACCAAGCCTCTGATCTCTCCTGCAACAGAGGAATCCCAATCCGAAGGGGACAGCTCAGGCTCTTCTGACTCCGAAGATCCTCCTGGCTCTCCTGCCTCGGATTCCACGCAGCCAGCCCGTCTTTCTCCATCGGACGGTTCGAAGGCCTACTTTAACCCGATTACTTCCATGGCTGAAGCCTTGAATGTTACTCTTTCTTCCGACTCACCTAAGGTTTCTGACATAGTCCACAATCTGGTTCAGGCGGATTTCCCAGCGGGGTCTCTCCTACCTATGTTGCCAGTGCACTTGGAACGTCTGTGTGAGGCCGGGGACAAACCTGCTTCGATTCCACCTACTTCGAAGCGCTTTGACTCCCTGTACAGAGTACATGCTCCTGATTCTAAATTTTTAGCCTCCCATCCTGCTCCAAACTCCATAATCGTGCACTCAGCGACTAAAGCCAAACCATCCAGGCACCCTACTTCTCTTGATCATGAGGGCCGGAAGTTGGACACCTTGGCTCGCAAGATTTACAACCATGCCTCTACTAATTCCAAGCTTAATAATTACTTGGCTTATTTTGCGGCATATACATTTAATCTCACCAACCAGTTTACTCCTCTTATTCCTTCTCTGCCTGAGACTTCTCAGAGAGCGGCATCTAATTTAGTCTCTGAGCTATTACGAGTTTCGAAACAGCAGAGTAACACCATCAGACATGCCGTTTCCTGCTCATCTAGAGTGTTCGCTTCATCGGTGGCATTGCGTCGACACACCTGGCTGAGGTCAACCAACCTGTAACCCGATATGAAACAAAAAATCAAAGACCTACCTTTTGATGGTGTTGGCCTCTTTCATGCATCCACTGATGAAGTCCTCACTTCGGTAGATGACGGCCGCAAGAGGGCGAAGCGCCTTGGAGTCTCTCAGCCAGCCTCTCAGCAGTTCAATCGACCTAAGCCCTGGAGACCATCTTTTCAGAGGCATCAACGCTCTCCTAAGCAATCCGATTACTGGAAGAAGAAGAAGAAGAAGAAGAACATATTGGATTTATATCCCGCCCTCCACTCCGAAGAGTCTCAGAGCGGCTCACAATCTCCTTTACCTTCCTCCCCCACAACAAACACCCTGTGAGGTGGGTGGGGCTGGAGAGGGCTCTCACAGCTGCTGCCCTTTCAAGGACAACCTCTGCCAGAGCTATGGCTGACCCAAGGCCATTCCAGCAGGTGCAAGTGGAGGAGTGGGGAATCAAACCCGGTTCTCCCAGATAAGAGTCTGCACACTTAACCACTACACCAAACTGGCTCTCCACTGGGGAACCCCCCCCCCCAACAAAAGCAATCCTTCCAACAGAGGCCACGCTCTCAGCAGACAAGTCTTCTCAGCCAGCCAAGCAGTCTCTTTGACTCCCCTCTGCATCTCACTCAACAGCTGAATCCCTGCTATCAAACATGTCTTCTCCCGTTCTATCCAACCTGGAGCTCAATCACCACGGACTCTTGGGTGCTCACCATAATCCGCCTAGGTTACACAATCGAGTTCGTTTTGCCACCTCACCACCACTACTTCACTGTTACTCCACCCTCCCCTCATCTCAAACAAGAGATTCTGGACTTGCTCAAAAAAAATGCCATAGAACCTGTTCCTCCTCACCATCGGGGGACAGGTTTCTACTCACGATATTTCCTGGTGCCCAAGAGGGATGAGGGCAAGTGACCCATTCTGGATCTCAGGAGACTAAACAAGCGGATAGTCTACAAGAAATTCAGAATGATCTCCATCCAATCCATCCTTCCCCTAATTCCGCAGGATTCCTGGATGGCATCCCTGGATCTTCAGGACGCTTATTTCCATGTGACCATCAGACCTCAGCACTGCAAATATCTTTGCTTTGCCATGGGAGAACATCACTTCCAGTATAGATCCCTCCCTTTCGGGCTGTCCACCGCCCCCCGAGTGTTTATGAAGTGCATGGCAGTAGTCGCAGCTGCTCTGCGTCTTCGCAACATTCCAGTGTTTCCGTACATAGACGGCTGGTTACTCATTGCTCCCACAGCACATCAACTGGCGAAGAATCTCAAAACAACACTCTCTCTTCTCGCCTCCCTGAGCCTGTGTGTGAATGCTACCAAATCTCACCTCACCCCAACTCAGGACCTACAGTTCATAGGTGCTCGTCTCTGCACATCTCCTCATCTAGTTTTTCTTCCCAGGGATCGTGCCCACACCATCCTGTCCCTGGCCCAGGAGGTCATACGTACCCCAATGCAACCTGCAATCACCATCCAATGTCTTCTGGGCCTCATGGCCACAACAACCTCGGTTCTTCGATTCTCAAGGCTGCGCATGCGACATCTCCAGCTTTGGTTTGTTCATGCCTACCATCCACACGTACAACCACAGAATACCGTCCTCACTGTACCTCAGAGGGTTTGGCTCTCCCTTGTTTGGTAGACAGTACCAGACAATTTACTTTGCGGAATGCCCTTTGTTCTTCCTCTTCCGTCTGTCATCGTGACTACAGATGCCTCCAAGTGGGGGTGGGGAGCCCACTCAGAGGACAAGACTGTCAGGGGTCTGTGGACTGGCCCCGAGAGGGCCATGCACATAAACTGCCTAGAACTCATAGCTGTTCACAGGGCTCTTCAACCGTTCCTTCCATCTGTAATCAACCGACATGTCCGGATCGCAACCAACAATATGGCCACAGTTTTGTATGTGAACAAGCAGGGCGGTACCAGATCTATCCATCTGTGCCTCATAGCCATACTTCTTCGGGAATGGTGTATCAAAAACAGCATCTACCTGACTGCCATTCATCTTCCAGGGATAGAGAATGTCCTGGCCGATTCTCTCAGCAGGATTCGCAGAGACAACCACGAATGGTCCCTCAATCCACATTACTTGCATCGCATCTTTGCATGCTTCAGGACTCCAAAAGTAGATGTTTTTGCTACGAAGGACAACTCGAAATGCCCTCTCTTTTATACAGGAGAGGCAACAATGCTTTCCTCCACAGCTGCAGGGGTCCTCTTCATTATCTTTTTCCACCAACCCCTCTAATTACCCGATCTCTACTCAAAATTGCTCAGGATGGTACAGACTTCATACTGATAGCGCCATGGTGGCCACGGCAACCGTGGTTCACGAGACTCCTTCAAATGTCCCATTACGCCTTCCCCTGGCAGACGATCTCCTCTCCCAAGATCATGGCCAGGTATGGCACCACAACCCCCAAATTCTAGGACTTATGGCTTGGAGAATTCGGCCACATCTTTACAACCGAGAGTAGCGGAAGTTATCCTGAATGCTAGAAAACCTTTTCCCAGGTGCTCATACCAGTGTAAGTGGAAGCGCTTCTGCTCCTTTGCATCCTCTCAGCAACTTGATCCAGAGTCTGTACCTCTCCCTTCGATCCTAGAATACCTGCTGTCTCTACAAGTGTCGGGGCTCAGCTGTTCTTCTTTAAAGGTTCACCTTTCAGCCTTTTCTGCTTTCCACGAGCCTATTGACGGGCAGACTGTTTTCTCCCATAGACTGTCCAAATCATTCCTCAAGAGCATGTTGCACCTTCACCCTCCTATCAAACCGATTGTGCCAGTTTGGAGTTTGTCATTAGTTCTTTCACAACTTATGAAACCCCCGTTTGAACCCTTGGCCACTGTGGACCTTAATCTTCTGTCTTGGAAGACTGCACTGTTGGTTGCTCTCACTTCTGGCAAGCGGGCCAGTGACTTGTGTGCCTTCCCTTCTGACCCACCTTATACAGTTTTTCATAGGAACAAAGTGGTCCTGAGAGCGGATCCTGCTTTCTTACCCAAGGTTGTATCGAAATTTCATCTTTCAACTTCTGCTTCGTTGCCCACTTTTTTTCCTAATCCTAAAGACTCTGGACAAAGAGCTCTACACACTCTCGATGTCAGAAGAGCTTTGTCCTTTTACCTCTCTCGTACACAACTGTTCCGTAAGGACCCTAACTTTTTTGTGGCCTAAGGCACTCCTCAAAGAGGATGCAAAATTTCTACCCAGAGACTCTCTAAGTGGGTATCCATTGCAATCCGATTGTGTTACGAAGTTGTTAAGCAACCTTTACCTGAAGGCCTTAAGGCTCACTCGACTAGAGCAGTCTCGACCTCTTCGGCCTTCCTGGAGGGCGTCTCCTTAGAGGACGTCTGTGCTGCTGCATCATGCTCCTCGCCTTCCACGTTCGTCTCGCACTATGCCTTGGATGTTCGTGCCAGACGGGACGCCTCCTTCGGCCATGTGGTCCTCAGGTCCATCTTCCACTGAAATCACCCCAGGTGAGTGCTTGCATACATTGTAAGTATGGAAATGTCTTTTTCTTGCCAGCACCCACCTTCCTTTTGACTTTCAGCTTGCTAGTCACCCATGTGTGGGACTGCGCAGAGACCACGATGAAGATAAACAGGTTGCTTACCTGTAACTGATGATCTTCAAGTGGTCATTTGTGCAGTCACACACGCCCACCCAGCCTTCCCCTCTGCTGGCTTTTTCTGCCTTGGTTTTTACCTTTGTAGACTGTCAGTAGCGGCTGGAAGAAACTGAGTGGGAATGGCGCCTCCTGCTCGTTCCAGGCATGCACAGTCAATGCCTGCTCCCTAGGGCAAACGGAAAGAGCACCAAAAAACGCTCTAGGCGAGCTATTGGAGACTCCGAGGTATGGATCCGTTGCCTGCGGCAAGACCCATGTGGGTGACTGCACAGATGACCACTCGAAGATCATCCGTTACAGGTAAGCAACCTGTTTTTCATATGCTCATGTTCATAGCAAAATAAAATAATATAGTATGGTACAATAATTATAAATTAATAATACAGTAATAAAAATACAGCATTTTAACTAATATATGTCTGTTTTAAACATATCTTGGAAATTTTCAATATTTAGTTGCTTCAAACACTTTCTCTAAAAGCCGGTAAGTTTTCCATAAACAGAGTGTATCAATCAAATTGTAAATATCGTATCTTGATAAATATTCCACTATGGGGAACCAGATTGCCTCAAAATTGAGTGAAAATTTTTGAGAAACAAAAAAAATGATTGAGTGTTTGGCCACAATCTATGTGTCCCATAACTTTTTGAGCCATAGTGATAAATCTAAGGGAGCGTTGTCTTTCCAGTGTGAAGTTGTAGTTGATTTTGCTGTATTTTTGTATTGCAAGCAGTGTTCCCTCTAAGCTGAATTTTAGTGTGAGCTAGCTCACAGATTTTTAGCCTCCAGCTAAAAATTCAGTCTCCATTTTTGTCTTAGCTCAGGATGGATGACCCCAGAGCATACTAATTTATGCAGTAACTCACAACTTTAGTGCCATAGAACAAAGCAGTAGACAAGTGCACCTTTAAGATCAACTAAGAAGATGATGATGATTTATATCCCGCCCTCCACTCCGAAGAGGCTCAGAGTGGCTCACAATCTCCTTTACCTTCCTCCCCCACAATAGACACCCTGCGAGGGGGGTGGGGCTGGAGAGGGCTCTCACAGCAGCTGCCCTTTCAAGGACAACCTCTGCCAGAGCCATGGCTGACCCAAGGCCATGCCAGCAGGTGCAAGTAGAGGAGTGGGGAATCAAACCCGATTCTCCCAGATAAGAGTCCGCACACTTAACCATTACACCAAACTGGCTCTACACACCACTACACCAAACTAAGCATACGAAAGCTTACATTCTGAATAAAACTTAGTTGGTCTTAAAGGTGCACTTGTCTGCTGCTTTGTTCTATTGCTTCAGACCAACACGGATGCCTATTGGGATCTAACTTTAATGCCAGTAACTCACAAAGTAGAATTTTTGCTCACAAAGAGTTTGCAGCTTAGAGGGAACATTGCAAGCTGTGTTTTTGACGCCTGTCTCTGTCTTCCAGTCCAGCCTCCATATCTCCTCCCCTTTGCCATTCCTGCCACTTAGTGGCATGACCCGGGATTCCCTCAATGGGTCAGGATCCCACCTCAACCAGGATCAAGCCGCTTTGCCGGCAGCCACTTCCAGCCCGGCCAGTGTGGCCAAGCAGTGGCCCAGAACTTCGATGTGGCCCTCTTGGAGCTTGCCAGACTCTCCAGAAGACCCGTTCAGCATCGAAAGGGAAGCTCAGCTTCACAGGCAAGCAGCAGGTGAGTCAAAGGCAGGCCTTGCTGGGTGGAGAGGCGGACATCTTGAGGGGATCTTGCGCTCTAAGCTGTCCTAGACTCCTGAATGACGCTTCTCTTCCTGTGCTGTCTCCCCCTAGCTGTGAACGAAGCAACCTGCACGTGGAGTGGGCAGCTTCCACCCCGAAACTACACCAATCCCATCTATTCGTGTAAAGTGTTTCTAGGAGGTGTTCCCTGGGATATCACAGAAGGTAAATATCCTCTGTGGGCGTCACTGGTTTCTACATTCGTAGCTGCCTCATAATGAATCAGACCATTGGCCAATTGAGATCAGGATTCTCTATATATTCAGACCGGAAGCCGCTGTCTTGGGCAGGGGTGTTGAACTGCTTTGTTATGAGGGCTGGACTGACATAAACAAGAGAAAGAACTCTTGACACCAAGCAGTATATTAATAATTGAGTCCCACGCTGCAATGTGTCTCAGCCCAGATAGCCCATACGAAGACCCTGGGTTCTATTTACTTTGTTACAATTATTTCTGTCTTCCACAGTGGTATGGACTTCAATCAAGTAAATCCGGACATCAAATAATTTACACTTAGCCGCTAAGTGTGTCCCTCTGAATCCAGTCGTGTAGGAACCTCCAGGAATTGTATCTCATGTCTTCCTGATTATTCGGTGTCTCATCCAGTACAAATTAATACACAATGGAATCAAGCCAGTATTCAAATCTACAGACGTCTGTAGTTTTGAATACTGCCTTGATTCCATTGTGTATTAATTTGACATTGAATAATTAGGAAGATAGGAGATAAAATTCCTGGAGATTTCTACATGATTGGATTCAGAGGGACACACTAAGGAGCTAAGTGTAAATTAATTTGACGTCCGGATTTACTTGATTGAAGCCCACACCACCTTGGAAGATTGAAATAATTGTAAATAAAGCCCAGGGTCTTTGTACGGACTGCTTGGGCTGAGACGCATTGCAGCATGGGACTCAATTATTAATATATTGCCTCGTGTCGGGGTTCTTTTTCTAATTGCTTATAACCATCACCCCATATTTTGTATACTGAAATAAATGAGACCTTTGTGGGCCGAGCCATGTGTGTACCTAAGTAAAATTAAGTAGCAGAGATATAAACTTTATAAAGGACAAAGACAAACACAATTAAAGATTTTTTTTAAAAAAAACCCTTAAAATAAAATATGCTTAAAACATTAGCGCTCATTGGTCTTAAAGACACTTTCTTTGTATCTCTCCCATGAGATCCAGGGAACTGGGCAAAAGAAGCTCTGGCTCTTTCCTTCCTTCCCCAGGGGACCCAGGAGGGGGAGGAGCCTCAGCCAATAGAAGGAAGAAAGGTTTGGCTCAATAGCTCTGCTGCGCAATTGAGAGGGCCTGGCAAAGCAAGCTATCCCTCCCTCTCTCCTCCTCAAGGGAGGAGCCTCAACCAGTGGAGAAAATAGAGACTTTATAGCTCCTGCGTGATTGAGCAAACCTTGCAAAGCAAGCTGTTATGCAGAAGAAAGCAAGAGAGTGGGAGAAGGAAGCATATGACAGCCAGTGGCTTAGGGGCCTGATAGAAGCCCTTCGAGGGCATGATTCGACCCCCCAGGCCGCATGTTTGACACCCATGCTCTAGGGTCTTAGGCAGAGGTCTTTCACATCACCTGCTGCCAGAGCCTTTTAACTGGAGATGCCAGGGATTGAACTAGGGACCTTCTGCATTCCAAGCAGATGCTGTACCGCTCAGCCATGGCTCCATCTTGTAGGATCTGAAGAGGGAATGGCTCTGAAAACAGCTGAACAAAAGCTAAATTCTAGCAACAGGATGCCTATAGTTGGGAGAATCCCCAAATATATCCCTGTAGCTGTTCTGCTTATTGGTGATTTGGAATCAGAATGTACTCTGTAAATATTCTGAGCAGTTCCTCGCAGTGTGGTGGTGTAGTGGTCCTTTGCATCTGCCTAGCACACTTGGTGTTCAACACACATCACGTCAATTAGCTTGTCAGTTTGGTGTAGTGGTTAAGTGTGCAGACGCTTATCTGGGAGAACTGGGTTTGATTCCCCACTCCTCCACTTGCACCTGCTAGCATGGCCTTGGGTCAGGCATAGCTCTGGCAGAGGTTGTCCTTGAAAGGGCAGCTGCTGTGAGAGCCCTCTCCAGCCCCACCCGCCTCATAGGGTGTCTGTTGTGGGGGAGGAAGGTAAAGGAGATTGTGAGCCACTCTGAGACTCTGTCCTTGAAAGGGTAGCTGCTGTGAGAGCAGTCTCCAGCCCCACCCGCCTCACAGGGTGTCTGTTGTGGGGGAGGAAGGTAAAGGAGCTTGTGAGCCACTCTGAGACTCTGTCCTTGAAAGGGCAGCTGCTGTGAGAGCCCTCTCCAGCCCCACCCGCCTCACAGGGTGTCTGTTGTGGGGGAGGAAGGTAAAGGAGCTTGTGAGCCGCTGTGAGACTCTTCGGAGTGGAGGGCAGGATATAAATCCAATATCTTCTTCATTTTCTTCTTGTCATCCTTACAAAAAGCCCTGTCCGGTAGGCCAGTGTTGTCTCCATATTGTAGATGGAGGAACTGTGGTTAAAAATGGGTTTGCTTAAGGCAGCTTCAGGGCAGAGGCGGTCTGATGAAATCCTGAACAGGGTCCTTCTTCTTCCTCTCGCAGGTGGTCTGATCAGCACTTTCCGTGTGTTCGGCTCACTGAGGGTGGAGTGGCCTGGTAAGGATAGCAAGCACCCCCGCTGCCCTCCCAAAGGTAATATGCCTAAAGGTAATACAGACATGGTAGGAACCCTTTATATCCATGCTTCGTAGAGCACAGAGGGCTGCTGGGATATAGAGTGTGGCTGCATGCTGGTGACGGGCCGGTTGGAGCACCGTGGGATGCAGGTTGCCATGGTACAGGTTCACCTGGGGGGCGGGGTAATGTGGTGCGCACTGGTGACGGTTCAAGGAAGAGTGGGGAAGAGCTGGGATTCTGCAGCATGGGAAGCTATGCTCTCGTCGCCCCTCTTCTCCCTCCTCTGTAAAACAATAATAGCTGGTTTTCCAAAACACCCTCCAGAAAACTGTTTTGCATCGAAGGCAGGCCTTATTTTGGGCAAGAGCTCACAGGAGCCGAGTTCCAGAACCTCTAAATTTTATTGTGCTCTTTCTTTCTTACTCCCTTCCCCCCCCCCCGTCAAATACTTCCCCATTCCTCCACTTGCAGCTGCTGGATTGGCCTTGGGTCAGCCATAGCTCTGCCAGAGGTTGTCCTTGAAAGGGCAGCTGCTGGGAGAGTCCTCTCAGCCCCACCCACCTCACAGGGTGTCTGTTGTGGGGGGAGAAGATATAGGAGATTGTAAGCCGCTCTGAGTCTCTGATTCAGAGAGAAGGGCAGCGTATAAATCTGCAATTCTTCTTCTTCTAGACTCCATCATTCAAGTCCCTTGTGAGAATTTTGCTGAACTCTTAAGATTTGACAAACTTTCTAATATTTTCCCCCACAAAAAATGGGGAAATAACCAAAACATATAAAAGCAGACAGATGGAAGTCTTCATCATGCCACTGTGGCCACATAGGAAAAAGTAATTTAAAAAGTATGACGGGAGTAGGGTTTTATTATGGCAATTATAATTCAAGAAGCATTTTAAGGTAGACGCTGAGCTGATATAATTTAGTACACCTTCCGGTGACGTCAGGGGCATGTGGCATATGCAAATGAGTTGTGCTAATAAGCTCCAGCACCTCTTTTTCTACAGAATGACTCCTGATCCAAAGGGGTTTCAGATGTCCCCTTCGGCTGACAGCTGGCTTTTGCTGTGTAACGGGGGTGAACAATCTAAGAGTCCTCGGGTGTTTCCACACTTGCTGTTCTCCAGTACTGATGTTGTGTTTGCGGAAATCGTTCCATTCCCATCCCCTTTTTAAAGGGTGGTTTGCCAGACTTCCACTGCAGCTGTGGAACAAAACTGGTTCAGCACTGGTGTGGCTGCCTCCCCTTTCCCCTACCTGAAGGGGTGGTTGCCGGGTGTAATCCTGACTCTGTCCCACCTCTTCTTCTGCACTGTCTCTTTCTTGCTCTTCTCTGAAGGTTCTTGGAAAACTCTGTTTAGTTTCTGATTTTGCTTCCCCGATGAAAGGAGGCTTTTCCAGACATTGTCTTGGGACGGTACGTGTTCTCTAGGTGAAGTGAAGATTGCAGGGAGGGAACCCTTGTCAAATTGGACACAGTGGCTGTGATTGTACACACTAAATAATGCACTTTCAGTACACTGAAAGTGGGTTGAAAGTGCATTATTTAGCGTGTGTGATTGTAGCCAGTGGGA
Organism: Heteronotia binoei; assembly: GCF_032191835.1. Classification (NCBI taxonomy): domain Eukaryota; kingdom Metazoa; phylum Chordata; class Lepidosauria; order Squamata; family Gekkonidae; genus Heteronotia; species Heteronotia binoei. The sequence continues at coordinate 29,526,192 of NC_083241.1, forward strand.
CTCGGGACTCAGGAGGGCTGCTGTCCCTTGAACAATGGATGGAGTGGTCTTACATTCATTTCTTAAACTTAGACCGAGATACGGTTCTTTTTTTTTTACCTGGAGAGAAAGGTACGCAATCAAACCATTATTCCAGTCAGGCCACTGGTCTGTTAAAGTCAACATTTCGACTGGCAGCAGCCTCTTTCAAGAGTCCCTTATAAGAACATAAGAGAAGCCATGTTGGATCAGGCCATTGGCCCACCTAACCCAAACACTCTGTGTCACACAGTAGCCAAAACCAAGTTGCCATCAGGAGGTCCACCAGTGGGGCCAGAACTCCAGAAGCCCTCCCAGTGTTGCCCCCTCCAGGCACCAAGAAGACAAAGCATCACTGCCCCAGACATAGAACATAAGAGAAGCCATGTTGGATCAGGCCAGTGACCCATCCAGTCCAACACTCTGTGTCACATAGTGGCGAAAACCCAGCTGCCATCAGGAGATCCATGTGGAGATCTCTCATGTCACCTATTCCCTTATCCTTTCTAACTAGCGATGCCACAGATTGAACCTGGAAGCCTCCGTCCAAAGCAGATGCTCTACCAGTGAACCACAACCCTTTCAATGGAGCTGAAGCTGGTACATGCATGTACACTATTGATTGCTGGGATAACAAGCTCCCACCCCCACTTCACACACCTTTTATTCAAGTAAATACTGTATGCCGGGGTGGCCAACTGTAGCTCTCCAGATGTTTTTTGCCTACAACTCCCATCAGCCCCAGTCATTGGCCATGCTGGCTGGGGCTGATGGGAGTTGTAGGCAAAAACATCTGGAGAGCTACTGTTGGCCACCCCTGCTGTATGCCACCTTGCCTGAGTGCAGGTGTGCATGTCTGTCCCTTGGGGGCATGCCTGTCGCTTGTGTGGGCTCCCACCAATGAAGGCAGCAAGGGATTATGGGGAAAGAGGTGGCTACGTAGCTCTCTGCCCACCACAGCCTCACCACCTTTGGTGGTAAGGTAGTCTAGTCTAGAGGTGGTAAGGGCAGATGGGGGGAAAGTTATCCCATTCCCCCCATCTCTTGAGTAGCAGGACGTATCGTCTGAGCTCGATGGTGCTCAGTTTGAGTTTGATCTGGGAGAGCAATACAATACTATTACACATGGAATTCACTGCCACAGGAGGTGGTGGCGGCTGCAAGCATAGACAGCTTCAAGAGGGGATTGGAGAAACATCTGGAGTAGAGGTCCATCAGTGGCTATTGGCCACAGTGTATTGTTGGAACTCTCTGTCTCTGGGGCAGTGATGCTCTGTATTCTTGGTGCTTGAGGGGGGCACAGTGGGAGTGCTTTTAGTGTCCTGGCCCCACTGATGGACCTCCTGATGGCACCTGGGGTTTTTTGGCCACTGTGTGACACAGACTGTCAGACTGGATGGGCCACTGGCCTGATCCAACATGGCTTTTCTTATGTTCTTATTGCGTTAACACAGCTCATTCTCTTGTGCCTCCCCTTGCTTTGTTTTCTGGAAGCACCCTGGTGGCTGGTTTGGTTAACCCGGTGGTTATCATGCACCATTCACTTATTTATGGTAATATCTAGCTCTGGCAAAACACCTCTCTAAAGTACAGCAGGGTGTCCGTCTTGGCGGCAACTAAAGTAAGAATCATTTAGTTGATTTATAGCTTTTTATTTACTTTATACCCCGCCTTTCTCCTTTGTTGGGGTCCCAGAGTGGCTCACGTTGTTCTCTTCTCCTGTGTTTTATCTTCACAACACTCTTGTGAGGTAGGTGTTGCTGAGACCATGTGACTGGCTAGAAGCCACCCAGCCAAGTTTCCATAGCACAAGTGGTGATTTGAACCTGAGTTTCCCAGATCCTAGTTGAACGCTTTAATCACTAGGCCACGCTGGCTCTCTCTCGTCTCCTAGTTTGCCATCTTTTCACTGATGACAGCATTGAAAGTGAATGAGTGGTAAACTGGGTGTCTGTTGGTGTGATGAAAAATGGTCTGTACCAGTGTTCCCTCAAAGCTGAGTTAGCGTGAGCTAGCTTGTGGTGTTTTAGCCTCTGGCTCGCACATTTTTGTCTTAGCTCAGGAAAAATGCCCCCTGAGCACACTAATTCACGTAGTAGCTCACAGCTTTAATGCCAGTAGCTCACAGAGTAGAATGTTTGCTCACAAGACTCCACAGCTTAGAGGGAGAATTTGTCTGTACCCTGGAAGAGTAGTCTTCATCAGTGCAAAGAGCACACACTGGCTTTTCTTTCCCTGTGTTGGAAGCATTCGCTTACCGCAAAGGAGTTGATGCTGAGTGCTCTTGGACGAAGTGTAAGGAAGCAGTCTCTTCTAATCTTGAACTCTCCAAACATTATGGGGGAGGGGGGAGAGGACAGACATTGCTAGAGCAATACCCAGTTACCACACACTGTGGGTATTGCTGTTAAACTCTGCTTATGAGTAATCCCATTTAACTGGCCATTTTTGAACCAGATAGATCTCCCCCCCCCTTTCTTCCTTTCTGTTTTTTGATCCAGCAAAGCAATTCCTAAGTATATGCCACTTAGGGATGCCAGCCTCCAGGTGGGACCTGGGATCTCCTAAATTATAGCTCATCTCCAGACTAGAGATCAGTTCCTCTGCAGAAAGAGGATGCTTTGGAGGGTGGACTCTAGGGCATTGCACCCCACTAAGGCCCCTGTCCTCCCCAAATCTCCAGGAGTTTCCCAACCTGGAGCTGGCAACCCTACCCCCAATCCCCCACTGGTGGCCAGGGCAGACTTGGCAGCTGTGGCTACGTTGCCCTCCCAGAAGAGAGAGATGTGCACAACCCATGCACGTTTCCTTAAATTAATCCCTTGCCGTCTTTCCTCCCAAGGGTATGTCTACCTGGTGTTTGAATCGGAGAAATCTGTTCTGGCCCTGCTGCAGAACTGCTCCCGGAACGTGATGAGCCCCAATGGCCTGACTGAGTACTATTTCAAGATGTCCAGCCGCAGGATGCGTTGCAAAGAGGTGAGTTGGTGAACCGGGATGCATGGTCTCAATCCTTCCTCCCTCCCTCTTCTCTGAGCTTGATCTTATTTTGTAACCTGGGTCTTATTCTGAAAATGTGTGGGGCAGATCCTACCCCTATCCTACCACTCCACTGATTTTAACGTATTGAAATGTTTTTGCCCAGACCTGGTTGGCCCAGGCTAGCCCGAGCTCATCAGATCTTGGAGGTGAAGCAGAGCCGGCCCTGGGTTAGTATTTAGATGGGAGATCAACCACCAAGGAATACCAGGGGTGGGATGCAGAGGCAGGCAATGGCCAACCTCCTCTGAAAGTCTCTTGCCTTGAAAACTCCATGAGGTTACCATTCGCCAGCTGCCACTTGATGGCAGATATGCACACGTGTGCATGTATTAAAATATTTATACCACACCTTCCCATTTAGCTCAAATGATATGGCTTGTAGGAAGAGCTGTTTGGGCAGAAGGAAGACTATTTAGAATAGCTGGATCCACCAGAGTGGCTGAAGTGGATAATGCATCCATAAAACCAAATATACGAAAATGTGTGTATTTTTACCAATTGAATAAAAAGAAATATAGAATAGGGGTCAGTGACCAGAGGTTGCCATGATCTCCAGGTGAACGTACGCACATGCACATAAAAATACGATTTAGAAAAAGTATATTTTTGTACATTTGGGGTAGCATTTATGGTTCAAGTTTAGACACAGAACTATTGGGCCCTTATTCTGATTTCCTTAGCCTTTAAGTTCTTAATTCAATTCATTTTGGGTTAAATTCCTCTCCCCCTTTTTTGTAGCTGGTAATGCATTACAGGGTGTTGCATGGAGGCCTTCCCTCATAAGGGATTGGTTTCCTTCCATTTTGATACAAAGGATGGTTGGTCCTAGAGCAGGGCCCCCACACCTATCAAGCTTGGGGACATCTTTGGAATTCTGGCGCAGGATGGTGCAGTAGGTTCAACCACAAAATGGCCTCCATGGGAGGCGGAGCCCACTCACACAGCAGAAGAAGCCCAGCCCATGGGCACAGGACTAGAGGAGTAATTTTAAAAATACAGAGGAGAGAGAAAAACAACAACACTGTAATGGCAGCTGCCATCAAAACACTGTTTTTTAAAAAAATCTGTGCAGCCAATCAGAAGCCCTGCTGGGCGTAACCCCCACCCATTTTTTAAAAACACTTGGTGGGTGCCAGGAAAGGTATTGGTGGGCACCCTGGTGCCCATAGGCACCACATTGGGGAGTCCTGTTCTTGAGGCATGACAGACTTTTTGGCCTGCGTGTGGAGACCAGGGCACCTGAGGAATGATATTGCTTTGAAGCCTTTAATCACAAGAGCACACTTGAAAGCATTAAAACCTTTTTACAAAAAAATAGATAAACGTCCAGTGGCAGCAATAGCCGTGCCTTGTTCCGGGTGATAGATGCCAGCTGAAGCTGCTTGTAAAGCCTTTGTTGTCAGGTTTGACAGTGAGGGGCTGCATTGATCTTCCAAAACAATGGCTCCTTGTGGCAGGCCTTAGCTGGTTGTGCACTAAATCCGCGAGCTTAGCTGCCAGTGGATTCCTGGCGGGCTGCCCTAGGACTCCGGAATCCAGCTTAGCTGTAGACAGCCCTAACCATCTTCCACATGCATTGCGCAGAAGTCAGCTCTGTAAACAACATTTTTTTATTTAAAATTCCTTGTCTCTGACTTCAGAAGATACCTGGATGTGTGTAGATAGGGGTGTCAGACATGCGGCCTGCGGGCCAAATCAGGCCCCCGGAGGGCTCCTTTCAGGCTCCTGAGTAACTGGCTCTTGTCTGCTTCCTTCTTCCTCTCTCTTGCTTCCTTTTGCATCTCAACTTGCTTTGCAAGGCTTGCTCAAATGCACAGGAACTACAGATCAAAACCTCAATTTTCTCCATTGGTTGAGGCTCCTCCCCTTCCTGGTCCCCTGGAGAGGGAGGGAAAGAGCCAGAGCTTCCTTTGCCCAGTTTCCTGAATCTCATGGGAGAAATACAAAGAAAGCACCTTTAGACCCAAAAATACTAATGTTTTAAGCATGTTTTATTTTAAGTTTTTTAAAAAATCTTTAGTCACGTTTGTGTCTTTTAAAAAGTTTGTATCTCTGCTATCTAATCTTAAATAGGTACACACATTGCCTGGCCCGACACAGCCCGGCCCAGCAAGGTCTCATTTATGTCAGATCCATCCCTCATGAGTTCGACACCCCTGGTGTAGATGGCATTGACCAAAGGGCTCAACTAAAATACGAACTTTTGTTTAAACAGGCTTCCAGTCAAGTCTTTTGCGGCCTGCTGAGGGTTCACCTCGCACAATCTTGTGGATTGTGGCTGCCCTGAGAAGCAGACGGCTGGAAGAACCACAGGCTCATAAGCAGGTTTCGCTTGGAAGGGTAGCTGGTTCACAAGTTGCTTTGTTTGGTTGTGTTAGAACTGGGAGCAAATGTCGAAACAAGACCAAGCCCCAGGATCTCCTGTGACTGAGGACGCTACTACACTGTGTGTCTTTTAAAATGCCTTTGTCTCTCTTTTTTAAAGGCAGCCTCCAGCGCTGCTTTATCAAGGAGAGGAGCTTGGGGTGGAGAATGGGGAGGGGGCATGTATCTCTTTCCTCCCCTTCCATTTTTTTTTTGCTGGAAAAAGCCACCTTGAGCTTTTATTTATTTATATTTATTTATTTTCTGTTTATGTCCCGCCCTCCCCGCAAGTGGGCTTAGGGCAGATAACAAGTCAAAAATGGCATAATTAAAATGTAACAATCTACATAAAACAGTGTCAATATAAAACCTATTAAACAATATTAAAACCAATAGTACATAAAATTAACAACTTTGGTGCTATTTCCACTGCTATATAGTGTTAAGAGGTAGGCGGTGTTCCCATAGCTCTTTATAATTCTCCATAATTTCCAGGTTTGTTATTGGCCTAGGTTGATGTCTCACAGATATGCGATGGTAGAAATTTAAAAACTGCTAGGGGAAACTTAGAGGAGGCATCTTCAATGTGGTTTCCGTGGGCAACCACTGGCACCTTTCCTGACATCCACCAAGTGTTTTTAGAAAGTGGTCAGGGTGAGGCTTTTGCAAAGTGGGGGTTCTAATTAACCATTGATTGGCTGTGCAGATTTTAAGGGTTGCTTTGGCATCCAGTGCCGCCACAGCACAAGGATCTTTGCTGTGTGGCTGAAGCTCAGCTGTGGCAGCCTTTTTTTCTGTGTTTGACTCTACCTTTTGTGGCAACCATTTTGTGGCTCTGCCCCTCACACTGAGTCAGAATTCCAAAGGTACCCACAGGCTCAGACAGGTTTGGTGACCTCTGCCTCTCAGAGGATTTTATTTTTTTCCTGGTGAGAAATCAGCACAGAAGGACGAGGCTAAAGTTCTCTTTCCCATGCCATCTGCTTCATGAAACAGTTCCAGCAGCTAAATTTGCAGAAGTGGGGGGGGGGGGGGGGGGAGATCTGAAGTGTACTTGAGGGCCTGAGAGAAGGCACTCCTCTCCACTCAGCCTTTCAGCTGCTTCCCTCAGCTGTTCTGTAAATGCCTGGTAGCCCCATTGGCCAGAAAGGAAAAGCCTGAGGACCTGACTCATCTTTTTAATTTACTGTCTCAGTCAAGACAAAGTGCTGCTGGACAATCTTGGAAGACAAATTGGCAGTTCCAGCTGGCTTGGTGTCAGGGGGTGTGGCCTAATATACAAATGAAATCCTGCTGGGCTTTTTCTACAGAAAAGCCCTGTGTGAAACAATGGTGATGTCAGGGCCTAATATGCAAACGAGTTCCTTCTGGGTGTGTGGCCTAATATGCAGATAAGTTCCTGCTGGGCTTTTTCGACCAAAAAAAGCCCTGCGTATTGGTATTAACAAACTTGGAACCATTTTTAGAAGTCCAGTGGCACTTTTAAGACCAACAAAAGTTTATGCAAGGCATGAGCTTTGGTGTGCAGGCACACTTCCTCAGATACATCTGAGGGCTCTTCTTGTGAAGGCCTCAGCATCTGCGACATGTTGTTGCTTATTTAGAGGAACAGGTTGGTCACTGCATGAGGCAGGATGTTGGACCAGATGGACTATTGGTCTGATTCAGCAGGGCTTGGATACATCTGAGGAAGTCTGCCTGCACACACAACTTTTAAATAATGATTTGAATAAACTTTTGTTGGTCTTCAAGGTGCCACTGGGCTCAAACTTCGTTCTGCTGCGTCAGACCAACATGGCTGCCCACCTGGATCAAATCTGAAACTAGTTTTAATTTTATCCACTTTAGCTTGTGCTCGCCCCTGGAGTCAGGAACGTGTCCTTATCCTTTTTGCTTGACTCCACTGTATCTGAGCTGACATTTTGTACCACCCTTATTTGGGTGCAGAACTTGGATTTCTGAGGGCACAGCATGTATTTCTTGCCACAGAATGCTTGCAGTCTTAACCGTTCAAAGAACACGTGTCTCAGTTGTAGCTCTGCAGACAGGAAATCACCCGACAGTATACAGGAACTGAATCACAAGGGGAAAGGCATTAATCTCTTGAGTTGTTAGGGCAATCAAGTTGGCATGGAATGGGAAGTGGTGCTTGAATAGAATGCAACAGAGAGAAGGTGCCTTTGCTTAGCATTTATTTATTTATTTGATTTTTAGCCCGCCCTTCCTGTAGAACAGGCTCAGGGCAGGTTACATCATAAAAACAATCAACAATAAAAGACCAATTTAAAAATATATAAAATCTAAAACTACAGAGTTACAATAGAGACTAAAATTACAGATTCTGCCTCACAGACATGGCCTGTTGTCCAGGTCCAGCAGATCTTATAGCACTGAGGTGGAATGAAGGGGGGAGGCTGGTAACAAGTGATGTCCACTGCCTCATCTGAAAGCCTACTGAAAGAGCTTGTGGAATTCAAGGTTGATTATTTTCTAGGCGGATTAGTTTCCTTGGCCTCAGAATGTGTGTCTCGGTGTTAAGTGCCATCAAGTTGTTTTTGCCAGAGGATGTAGTGAGGGCCACAGGAATAAACAGCTTTGAAGGGGAGATTAAGTAGATTCATGGAGGTTAAGTCTGTCACTGGCTATTAGCCATGGTGACTGAGGGGAACGTCCACATACATAGGATAGAGAAGGCCGAGAAAGAAGTACTTTCCTCCCTTTCCCATAACACAACAGCTTGTGGGCACTCAATGAAATAAATGAGCAGTAGGTTTAGAATGAAGAGTAATTAACATGTGGAATTCACTGCCTCAGAAAGTGGTGGCAGCTACGAGCATAGAAAGCTTCAAGAGGGGGGGGACTGGATCAACATATGGAGCAGAGGTCCATCAGTGGCTATTAGCCGCAAGGTATAGTTCGAACACTCTGTCTGGGGCAGTGATGCTCTGTATTTTTGTTGCTTTGGGGGAAACAGTGTGAGGGCTTCTGGAGTCTGGCCCCTCTGGTGGACCTTCTGATTGCACCTGGGTTCTGGGAACTGTGTGGCACACAGTGTCGGACTGGATGGGCCATTGGCCTGATCCAGCATGGCGTCATATGCTCACATTCAGAGGCACTAAGACTCTAAATCAGGGGTGGCCAACGGTAGCTCTCCAGATGTTTTTTTGCCTACAACTCCCATCAGCCCCAGCCAGCATGGCCAATGGCTGGAGCTGATGGGAGTTGTAGGCAAAAAACATCTGGAGAGCCACCGTTGGCCACCCCTGCTCTAAATGACAGAGTCAGAAGGCAACATCAGCGGAAGGCCTTGGCCTTTATGCCCTGTTGTTGGCCCTCCAGAGGAACTAGCTGGCCACTGTGTGAGACAGGATGCTGGACCAGATGAACCACTGGTCTGTTCCAACAGAGCTGCTCTTCTTATGATGACCTTATAAGTGAATGACCTCCAGAATGTCTGAACATTAGTGGCCTTACTCAGGTCTAGCACGCCAAGGGCCATTGCTTCCTTAACTGAGTTGATCCTTCTCATGTTGGGCCTTTTTCTTTTCCTAGCATTATTGTCTTTTCCAGAATAGGGGTTGATTATTGAATTATTTACAAGACTGGGGAATGGAAGCAAGAGCCTGTCCTCCTAGTTCTACCAAGTTCTCAGTTAGTGGCTTACAGGGCAATCCTAGGTGCAGTTCTGCTTTTCTAAGCCCACTGGCTTCAATGAGTATAGAAAGGCATTACTCTGCTTAGCATTGCACGGTAACTTGTCTTTGTGGCTGCCAAGAAGTTTGGATTCTCATTTCTCCTGGTAGCTCTGTAGAGCAATACCAAGAGGCAGGGGTCATTTTGTAGAAAAATAAGTGGTGGAGCTCATAAGCATAACTCATTAGCATATGCCACCCCCAGCCAGCCAAAAGCAACCCGATGCAAGAAAGGAGAGCCCCCGGGTGAGTGAGGCCTGCTTGGGCTGGCTAGAGATCCAGCCAGCCCAAGCAGGCCTTTCTCGCCTGGGGCTCTCCTCGGCCCCCACCCCCCGTCCAAAATCACGTAAGAAGTGGAGAAAGGGTGGTGTAGGATTCTCCAGGGGTTAATGAGGACTTCTGGAAAAGGAAAGGAAAGGTCCCCTGTGCAAGCACCAGTCGTTTACGACTCTGGGGTGACGTCACATCATGACATTTTCACGGCAGACTTTTTACAGGGTGGTTTGCCATTGCCTTCCCCAGTCATCTACACTTTCCCCCCAGCAAGCTGGGTACTCCTTTTACTGACCTCGGAAGGATGGAAGACTGAGTCAACCTCGAGCTGGCTACCTGAAAACTCAGCTTCCACCAGGGATCGAACTCAGGTCATGAGCAGAGCTTAGGACTGCAGTACTGCAGCTTTAACACTCTGCGCCACAGGCATGGCAAAGCCCCTGGTGGCTGGCTGGCTGCTCTCCTAATCCAAGAATTGTTATGCAGCTGCACCTACTATTCACTAGACAGGGTAGGTGAGGGGAGGAAGAGGGGGAACCATCAAAGAGGTTCAGGAGCTGTGTTCCTGAGCTCCTGCTGAATCTGAGGCCTGCCAAGAGACCATCTCTTGCCCCTAAGCTTGTTTTTGCAAAATTCAAGAGGACGACAGAGGCCATGCTTGGTTTTGGCCATCTAGGAACATCGTAGTGATTGAAACAAAGTTGGCAGAAAGAAAGCAAAGCTGTGTGGCGAAACAGTAAAGCGTTTTATGCCCTGCATTGTGGTTTCTGAGGGAAGGCCTGTGGATGACTAAAACACACCTATCTTTTCCTCCCTCCCCTCCAGGTGCAGGTAATTCCCTGGGTGCTGGAAGACAGCAATTTTGTGTGCAGCCCGACGCAGAGGCTGGATCCTGGCAAAACCGTCTTTGTGGGAGCCCTTCATGGCATGCTGAACGCAGAGGCCTTAGCAGGGATCCTCAATGACCTGTTTGGCGGCGTGATGTATGCAGGGATTGACACAGACAAGTACAAGTATCCGATTGGTAGGTATAACATAGTGGGTTCAGTGCAATGAGAAGACATGTTTGCAGTGATCATAGCTCTCTTTATTAGCTACAGCAGGGTAATGGCTGAACTGGAACACTGCTTGACCAGGCCAGCGGGGCCAACTATGTAGACGTCACGTTTCCCGCGATAGGACGCTATTGGATCATTCAAACCAGCAGCGGGCCCGTGATTGGAGCAGGGCAGCAAGGATTTGAATCCTACCGCCCATTGTTCCTGAGTCCCCAAGCTCAGTCCTAAAGGCTCCAATGAGCCAGGAAGGAACACGGGTAATAGTATCATTAGTCCACATACACAACAGTAAGTGCGGTCAGGACACCGCTGGCTGCTGATCCCCGTGGGCGACCAGAACTCTCTCCTGCGCAAGTGTCTTCCTTTTCCTTGAACCAGAGGAGGGCGGGGATGTCTCCTGGGAGGGAATGAAAGCTGTCTGCCGAAAGGACAGTGTGTGGGGTTGGGGGCGTGCTCTTTGGTAGTCTCTCGGGAGCCCAGACGCCTAGTTCAGGAGTCAGGCTAGCCCAGTCTCATCAGATCTCGGAAGCTAAACAGGGTACGCCCCGGTTAGTACTTGGAGGGGAGACCGCCAAGGAAGTCCAGGGTCACTGCACAGAGGCAAGCCATGGCAAACCACCTCTGACTGTCTCTTGCCTTGAGGACCCAATGGGGTCTCCATAAGTCAGCAGTGATGGGCAGCAAAACAAAACAAAAAAGTCTTGTTGAGCCTCTGCCTGCAATTTGGGGAATTGTTAGTAGGTAACATGGCAAAATGGGAGCTCGGCTCAGTCATGAAGTCATGAGAGTCTGCAAGCCCAATTTTTCCTCATTTATACCCTACTTTTGTTTCTCCCTTTTGGGACCCGATATGGCTTATACCAGGGGTGGCCCAACTTCCTTAACGTAAGAGCTACAGAGAATAAACATCATGTTTGAGAGCCGCAAGACATGAACCGTCACACGTTTGCGAGAAGGAAGAAAGGCAAATAGATGGAGAGGTGGAAAAAAAGCAATTTAAATGCATTGTCTAAGCCGCTGACCGACTTGGCTTGGAGAAGAGATTAAAAGAAATGCCTTCTCCAAGCTGGTCGACAGGGCAGTAGGGGCTTTGAGAGCCACAGAGGTACGTGTGAAAGAGCCACATGTGGCTCCCAAGCTGCAGTTTGGCCACCCCTGGCTTATACCATTCTGCAGTCCTCCATATTATCTCCATGACAGCTCTGCAGAATAGGTTAGATGGAGTGTGGGTGACTGGTCTAGGGACCCCCAGCCTTTCCATGGTGGAATGGGAATTCAAACTGGAGTCTCCCAGATCCTAATTGAACTCTAACCACTTCCACACACTGCTGTTTCCAGATGGGTGCTCCCTGTAGATGTGAAGGACTTTTCTTAAGCCAGGACCGGATCTTTGCTTCGGTAGAAGGGGGGGGGGGGAGCAGCAGCAGGCTACTAGGGAAATGAGTCAGCAAGCATCACATCACAGATCAATTCATTTTATTCCATTAGCTCAAAGCCATAGCAAAACAACAGCATATCAGAGATCACTGCTCTTAGAACGAGGCTAAAGATATTGGCAGGGTGGGGCAGGGAATGAGTAGGTGGGTTGGAGCCTCCTTCATCACCCAAAGGGTGATTAACGTGTGGAATTCACTGCCGCAGGAGGTGGTGGCGGCTACAAGCATAGACAGCTTCAAGAGGGGGTTAGATAAAAATATGGAGCAGAGGTCCATCAGTGGCTATTAGCCACAGTGTGTATATATATGTGTGTGTGTATATAGAGATATAATTTTTTGGGCCACTGACAGTGTTGGACTGGATGGGCCATTGGCCTAATACAACATGGCTTCTCTTATGTTCATGAGTTGCTCCCCCCTGCCCGGCAACAGTCGGTGGACTTGCATGCTCATTGTCTCTTGCTCCTGTGGTATCTTTGGGGCAGCCTGTAAGGGTTACCACATAGATGTTTTCTTTTTGTGTGTGTTTGCCCTTTTGGGGGCTGTTTTTTAAACATTGATGAAAATGTCCTCTCTTGGGTTTGGAAGGTTAGGAATATTCCTGGTTAATAGCAACGATCACAGCTTCAATAAGGAGGGGCATTTAAAATGAGATTTGTCAGAGATCACTTGTTTGAAGTAGTTTGGAAGTATGTCTTCTTATATTGCTTTTCAGAATATTAAAAAAAAAAAAAGGTAAAGGTAGTCCCTTGTGCAAGCACCAGTCGTTTCCGACTCTGGGGTGACGTCGCATCATGATGTTTTCGCGGTAGACTTTTTACGGGGTGGTTTGCCATTGCCTTCCCCAGTCATCTACACTTTCTCCACAGCAAGCTGGGTACTCATTTTGCCGACTTTGGAAGGAGGGACGGCTGAGTCAACCTTGAACTGGCTACCTGAACCCAGCTTCTGCTATGACAATCCTATAATCAGGGCTTTTTTTGTAGCAGGAACTCCTTTGCATATTAGGCCACATACCTCTGATGTAGCCAGTCCTCCAAGAGCTTACAAGGGATCTTAGTACAGGGCCTACTGTAAGCTCTTGGAAGATGGGCTACATCAGGGGTATGTGGCCTAATATGCAAAGAAGTTCCTGCTACAAAAAAAGCCCTGTCTATAATAAATCCATTCTGCTTTTATGTCAAGCATAGTTTTTGTGGCGCTTCAGTAGGTGGAGACTTGCTCATTTCTGGCAGGGGTGGTGGGTGTCCCACCAAACGCTGCGGTATTCCCCCCCCCCCCTTGCACATTTCCCAGTCTGGCAGACGTTTCTGAGCATCATGTGTGGTGACTCATAATGTCTTTTGGACAACTGCTGCTGCTGTTGGCAGGCGTCACAGGTTGTGTGCATCACGCTAATGGGTTGGTTTGGTTTCAGGATCCGGGCGGGTCACCTTCAACAATCAGCACAGCTACCTGAAGGCAGTGAGCGCTGCGTTTGTGGAGATCAAAACAACCAAGTTTACAAAAAAGGTACCAATGCACCCACAGAAGAGGTTTGTGAAAATTCCATATTCATGTGGACATTTGAATCTGCCTTATACGGAATCAGACCCTCGGTCTATCAAAGTCAGTCTTGTCTACTCAGGCTGGCAGCAACTCTCCAGGGTCTCAAACTGAGGTTTTTCATGCCTACTTGCCTTGACTCTTTTTAGTTGGAGATGCCGGGGATTGAACCTGGGACCTTCTGCTTACCAAGCAGATGCTCTACCACTGAACCACTGTCCCTCCCCTAACAGACAGGTTGTGTCCATGTGGGATGAGGGAGATTGAAGATAATGATCATATTCTTGCATTGTAAATTTCATGATGTTCATATTGTTTTTTAAAAGTCTATTCTGCAACTTTTTAGAACAGGGATGTCATTTTTTATGAGGGCCGGATCTGGCATAAATGAGACCTGGCCAGGCCATGTCGAGCTGGGCCATGTGTGTACCTATTTAAGATTAGGTAGTAGAGATATAAACTTTTAAAGGCACAGACAAACATTAAGATTTTTAAAAAACTTAAATAAAACATGCTTAAAACATTAGCACTCGTTGGTCTTACAGGTGCTTGCTTTGTATCTCTCCCATGGGATCCAGGGAACTGGGCAAAGGAAGCTGTGGCTCTTTCCCTCCCTCCCCAGGGAACCAGAAGGGGGAGGAGCCTCAGCCAATGGAGAAAATAGAGGTTTTGCTCTGTAGCTTCTGTGTGATTGGCCAAGCCTTGCAAAGCAAGTTGAGATGCAGAAGGAAACGAGAGGGGGAGAAGGAAGCAGACAAGAGCCAGTTGCTCGGGGCCTGATAGGAGCCCTCCAGGGGCCTGATTTGGTCCTGTTTTAGAGGGTCGATCTGAAGATCATAAGACCTTCTTACTTTTAGCCTCAAATGAGTGCAAAATCATTGAATCTGTAGCAAAATTCCTTTAGTATACTTCTATGGAGATGCTTCTATGGATCTTTTATCCATAGATTCTGTTGCCCACATCTCCTGCTGAGACTAAATTCAGGGTTACACAATATAAAACAGAACAGTTAGATTATGTGAGACAGCAGATAAGCAATGCAACAGAGTTACTTTTTTCCACTGCTTACCCAGAAGTGAAAAGGGTAGCTCTAGGAATCACCAGAAGCTAGTTTCTGTTTGCTTCTGGGTTGTTCTAGGAATCACTGGGAATTCTATGGTTAGAGCGTCCTGTAAGAAGACAAGGCCTTGTTTTTCTGTTTAATTTTTTTTTTCACCAGGGCAATCGTGCGCCCCCCCCTCCCTTTGGCACCAGTTTCCCACTTCCACCCATCAATCAGTGAGCACTGGCAGGCAAGGACCCAGTTCCCTGGAGGTCTCCTGCCATAAGTGGGCCAATGGGAACTCTGTACTATATAGTCCTGTTCCCTTTTGTAAAAGCAGCCTCCTGAATCATGCCATAACACCATCCCAGAAGCTGCTTCTGCAGGAGATCAGGCTTTCGACATTGGCTCACATCCGTTTCCTCTTTGGAGTATGTATGGTTCTCTGCACTACTTCATGAAAGCTTGTGGTGTGCCTAAAGCTATTTTTGTAGCAGGAACTCCTTTGCATATTAGGCCACACAGCCCTGATGTAGCCAATCTTCGAAGAACTTACAGGGCTCTTAGTACAGGGCCTACTGCAAACTTCTGGAGGATTGGCTACATCAGGGAGGTATGGCCCTAATATGCAAAGGAGTTCCTGCTACAGAAAGAGCCCTGGATGTGCCCTGGAACTGCCCTCCCTGGAACTCCTTTTCCCTCCACGCTTCAACTGGCACTGACTTCCCCCTCTCCCCCTTCTTCCTAGGTACAGATCGATCCATATCTGGAAGACGCCTTGTGTCAAGAGTGCAGATCTCAGCCGGGTCCCTTCTTCTGCAGAGACCAAGTGAGACCCTTCTCTGGCTTCCTGAGCTGGGGATGCGTAGTGTTGTCCTTTAGCTTGCATGTGCTGCTGCTAGCAGATCTTCCTCTTTGGAAGCTCAGTGATTTCACAGAAAAGCTGAAAGCGGGGAGGCAGGGCGTGATTGCAGTACAGGAGATCTTTAAATGCCATAGCACAGAGGTGGCCAAACTGTGGCTCTTTCACACATATTGTGTGGCTCTTGAAGCCCCCGCTGCCCCATCAGCTGGCTTGGAGAAGGCATTTCTCTCTTAAATCAGTTTAAGCCAAGCCAGCCAGCAACTTGGAGAGTGTATTTGAAGTTAAAAGTTGCTTTCTTTCCACCTCTTCTCCCCATCTGTTTTCCTTCTATAATATAGTGGGTTCTATGCATTGAAGAGGCAAAGTAGGAGTGATAAACAGCTCTTTATTACATGCAGCATGGTGGGTAGCTGCTCTACAAAGACTGGAGAACTGAGCCCACAGGGCTGACTATATACAACTCTGGTTTCCCATTGGATCATTCAAACTAGCAGGGGGGCCTGTGATTGGAGCAGGGCAGCAGGGATTTGGATCCCACTGCCCATTGTTCCCAAGTCCCCAAGTTCAGTCCTTCAGGCTCCAATGAGCCAGGCAGGAACACCTTGATAATCACATTAGTTCACATACATCACTCCTTCCTTCCTTCCTTCCTTCCTTCCTTCCTTCCTTCCTTCCTTCCTTCCTTCCTTCCTTCCTTCCTTCCTTCCTTCCTTCCTTCCTTCCTTCCTTCCTTCCTTCCTTCCTTCCTTCCTTCCTTCCTTCCTTCCTTCCTTCCTTCCTCTCTGCTCAGACAGGGAGTGCATGTAACACAGTTTGCAAGATTTATCTAGTGTCCCAAATTAGTCAGGGTTTAGATTTGAGGCTAAGAACAAACTGCCTGCCTCCTCTTCACACACACACACACCGCCCTTGGCTTGAGCATGCCTCACGTTTACTCTTTGCCTTCCTTCCCCCCCCCCCAAAAAAACCCCCTCCCTTTCTAGATCTGCTTCAAGTACTTCTGCCGCCCCTGCTGGCACTGGAAACATTCCATGGAGATCTTGCATCATCACCGCCCACTGATGCGCAACCAGAAGAACAGAGACTCCAGCTAGAGCAGCGTTTTTCCCCCCCGAGGGCGCCAAGAGCTGCTTGCAGTTCCTCTTCCATTGACCTGCCGCAGGAAGACAGACCGAGCATGCTTGCCGGCGCCAGACCCCCAAACTGGAGGGAGACCCCGTCGGAAGGACTGAACGGGAGATATCTTGCCTTTCTCACGTTTGCACTGCTGGTCTTTTTATTTGTTCCTGCACTAATGCACAGTGAATTTTCTTGTCGGCGGGGGAGGGGTTGGGTTTGTTTTGGGTAGTGCGTGTGTGTTTTTTTTAAGAGGGGTGGGCCCCTCCAACAATTCTTCAGTTCCCAGACTTTTGGTTCCTTAATTGCTGACCAGAAGCATTACGAAGGGCCATGTGTTAAGACGGCGTTGAATGCAGATGCCTCACCTCAGTTTCTTATTTATCAAGGGCCCCTTTTTTACATTCCTCGCAATACTGGTGGTAATAATGCAGGTCTCATTGACTCCGTTCTTTTGCAGTTGCCATACAGTGCCTTTCCATTCATTTAAAACTCCCCCGTCTGAATGGAATAAACTGAACGTTCAGCTGGTGTTTTTTACTGTAACAACAAGGGGACTTTTGCTCTTCACTTAAAACCAAAATATATTTCATATTTTACGCTCCAGGATTTTTACCAGGTCCTTTTTACACTCTCTTGAATGGTTTTTAAGTCGTTTGAGATGAGATGAGAAGAAATAATTTTCTTTCTTTCCCTGGCAGCTTTAACATCATTGCAAACTTTGTGTCTGGGAGCTGTTAGTTTAAAAAGGAAAAAAAAAAATGTTCCCCAGTTGTGAATATAACAAGGAATATTTGCAACCCAGAATGGTCGGATTTTTTTGGATTTTGAAACTGGACCGGATAAACGATCTCTGAGCTGCTGTATATAGTTCGTTGCACTTTACGTTGCACTCAAGGGGAGGGGGATGCTTGATAACAGGTTTTTAATCACAAAGTCACAAGACTTCAATTTTCTTTTTATAAACTGAGCTGTTAAAAGGGCTGCACTTTTGGTAGAGGTTGCTGAGAAGCCCGTTTCTTGTTTCAGGGGAGGGAGAGGAAAGTAACCCTTCCGAGGAATGTACGTGCAGCCTGGAGAATATGCAGGGAGTTGAAGTTTGATTTTGTTTCTCCCTCTCTCTTCCTCCCCCCCCCCCCCCAAAAAAAAACTTTATGGAAGCTGTGTGCCAAAGAACCAGTGTCATAATTTCTCCCTTCTTCCTGCTGAGCTGATGTTTGCATATTGCCGGCTGCTCTTTGTGAGGTTTTGTGAAGCGGTGTGTGAAGTCTCTACCTCATTGTAGTTACCAGGCAGGCAAGACTGCACTCGCCTACAGATGCGTGGAGTAAGCTGTGATGTAGTTCTTGGCACATAATAAAACACGTTGCAGCAGATCCCGAGGGGTACTTTTTCTTTCTCCTTTTCGATGGCGGCGGCGGCTCGAGGGTGTTTGAGATGGGCAAGGGGTGGGTTCAGGGCCGGATTAAACCCTGTGGAAGCCCCTCGGCAGTCAAAAACGTGGGGGGGCCCCTCGCAAATTATCTCAGAGTTGGAGTGGCTGCCCCATGGCCTGTGGCCCCTGCTGCAGTCTGCAGGCCCCTTCTCAAAAGCCCCTTCGACAAAGAGGCAGAGAGAGGCAAACTTGGCGACAACGCCAGCAGCAGCCACCCCAGGCAAGTCAGGCAAAGTGCGGCTCAGTTGCTGGCTGCGTGTGCAGGCTGGGAGGGCTGCAAGCAGAGGGAAATGGGGGGAGGAGCCGGCCCGGGGTCCCTAAAGGCATGGGGGCCCGTAGACCAGTGCCTACTTGGCCTAATTGTTAATCCAGCTCTGGGTGGAATTGGAAAGGAGCAAATACGTCCTTTGATAGAGGCAAATACATCTGTCTGAAGCAAATTCATCTTTTGACAGAAGCAAATACGTCCACCTGCTCCTAAATTCAGACCTAGATGAGGGCTTTGCTTTCATTTCTGCTCTGCATAAGGAAGCGGATTTTTAGTCTGTTTATTTATTAAAGCACTGAGTTGGATGGCCCAAGCTAGCTTGAGCTCATCAGATCTCAGAAGCTAAGAAAGGTCAGTCCTGGCTACGACTCAGTTGCTAGGGTCATTTCGTAGAAAAAGAGGTGCCAGAGCTCATTAGCACAACTCATTTGCATATGCCACACACCCCTGACATCACTGGAAGGTGCACTAAATTACATCAGTTCAGCATCTACCTTAAAATGCTTCTTGAATTAGAGTTGTCATAATAAAACCTTACTCGCACCATACTTCTAAAATTACTCTCTCCTACGTGGCCACAGTGGCATGAGGAAGATTTCTATCTGTCTGCTTTACATATGTTGGTTATTTTCCTTTTTGGGTGGGAGGAGGGATATTAGGAAGTTTGTCAAATCTGAGAGTTCAGCAAGATTCTTACAGGCGGTTTGAACAATGGAGCCCCCAGAAGCAAGTATCGACGAGAGGGGAGAAGGTAAAGAAAGAGCACAATAAAACTTAGGTTCTGGAGCTCCGCTCCTGTGAGCTCCTGCCCAAAATGAGGCCTACTTGGTTGGGAGACCACCACAGAATTCAGGGTTGCTAAGCCACCACAGGGTTGCTAAGCAGAGGCAGGCAACGGCAAACCACCTCTGAACATCTCTTGTCTTTAAAGCCCTACAGGGTCCCTGTAAATTGGCTTCAACTTGGCAGCAAAGAAAAAAAAGTTACCTTACAATGTACAGGTTAATTTACTCAACTGGAGGGCTTCTTTTGCAGCCGGAACTTCTTTGCATATTAGGCTACACTCCCTGATGTAGCCAATCCTCCAAGAGCTTACAGGGCTGCTCTTACAGGGCCTGCTGTAAGCTCTTGGAGGATTGGTGGCATCAGGAGGTGGGGAGGTGTTGCCTGATATGCAAAGGAGTTCCTGCTACAATGCTCAACTGTACATTTCAGCCACTCTTTTTCATTTGGATTTATATTGCTCTTCTTGTATCTAGAAAAGACTAATCTTGCAGAGGTTGTGGCACTGAAAATAAATGCCTGAGTATCTTTTGGGAAGAAAGTCTACGTAATTCAACAGGAACAATTCTGGGAAGAAAGGTAACTTATCCCTTGAGGGATAGAAATATTTCCCCAGTATTATTTGGATGTGTTCTCTGTTGGCATCTGGCTGCTCTAACTTTGTCTGGGAGAACAAATACTCTGTTTACTCCAAGGAGCCCGTCTATGCTTTCTAAATCAAACAAACTAGTCTACCAGAGCTCTTGTTGGTCTGGCAGCTTAGAGCAGAGGTGTCAAACATGTAGCCCAAGGGCTGAAACAGGCCCCAGGAGGGCTCCTATGAGGCCCCTGAGCAATTGGCTGTCATCTGCTTGCTTCCGTCCTCTCTTGCTTCCTTCTGCATCACAGCTTGTTTTGCCAGGCTTGCTCAATCATAGAGGAGCTACAGAGCAAAACCTCTATTTTCTTCATTGGCTGAGCTCCCTTGGGGAGGGAGAGCTTGCTTTGCCAGGCTCTCTCAATTGCACAGCAGAGCTACCGAGCCAAGCCTCTCTTCCTTCTATTGGCTGTCTCCTTCCCCTCCTGGGGAAGGAAAGAAAGAGCCAGAGCTTCCTTTGCCCAGTTTCCTGGATCCCATGGGAGAAACACAGAGAAAGCACTTTTAAGACCAATGAGTGCTAATGTTTTAAGCATGTTTTATTTTTATTTTTTTTAAATCTTTAATTGTGTTTATCTGTGTCCTTTTTAAACTTTATATCTCTGCTGCGTAATCTTAAATAGATACACATATGGCCCGGCCCAACAAGGTCTCATTTATGTCAGATCCGGCCCTCATAACAAATGAGTTTGATACTCCAGGCTTAGAGAGACTGCCTCTCTGCAAATGCTATGAATGAACTCTGGACAAATTACCTTCATTGGGGATTGACAATCAGTCCATTAAAAGGTTTTGGCCAGCTTCATTGTGTTTCACAACTTTCTGAAATGTCAATCAGGGTTGGTACATCTTTCCACCATTAAATGTAGCTTGAAACATCCAGTGGTTGACAAACAAGCACAAGAATATAAGAAGAGCCCTGCTGGATCAGACTTATGGTTCATCTAGTCCAGAATCCTTTCTCACACAGTGGCCAACCAGCTCTTCTGGAGGACCAACAGGACATAAAGGCTGAGGTCCTCATAAGAACATTCTACATTTGAATCACACCCTGTTTTGTCAAGAATTTCTTTTTTGTCTGTCCTGAACCTACAGCTTCATTGAATGCTCTCAAATTCTAGTATTTTGGGAGAGGGAGGAAAACGATTCATTGTTGTGTGATCCTCTGAAGTATAAACTGGCTGGCCGTTTAACTTTGGTGACTTGGGAGTCATCAACTGGGACCATGGAAACACAGTTGTCTTTAAGGGGTCACAAAGCCAACTTTGGAGTTTGCTGCAACATATTAATGTGGTTGGAATGAGTACCAGTTGGGGAATTCACTCTTACGCAGGCCAAGTTTCCGTAAGAGCCCTTCTACTGATGATTTCTTGCTTGCATTTCTCCTTTTGGATTGCCCAAGCTAGCCCCATCTCATCAAATCTCAGAAGCGAAGCAAGGTTAGCCGTGGCTAGTAAGAACATAAGAGAAACCATGTTGGATCAGGCCAATGGCCCATCCAGTCCAACACGCTGTGTCACACAGTGGCCAAAAAACGCAGGTGCCATCAGGAAGTCCAGGGGGGCCAGGGCACTAGAAGCCCTCCCACTGTGCCCCCCAGGCACCAAGAATACAGAGCATCACTGCCCCAGACAGAGTTCCAACAATACCCTGTGGCTAATAACCACTGATGGACCTCTGGTCCATATGCTTATCCAGTCCCCTCTGGAAGCTGACTATGCTTGTAACCGCCACCACCTCCTGTGGCAGTGAATTCCATGTGTTAATCACCCTTTGGGTGAAGAAGGACGTCCTTTTATCTGTTCTAATCTGACTGCTCACCAATTTCATTGAGTGCCCATGAATATTGTGAGAAAGGGAGAAAAGTATTTCTTTCTCTACCTTCTCTATCCCATGCATAACCTTGGAAGGGTGATCTCCAAGGAATACCAGGGGTGTAATGCAGAGGCAGGCAAAGGTAAACCACCTCTGAAAGGTCTTTTGCTTAAAAAAAAAACTTGCTCACCACCTAGCGGTGCTTAAGGATAAAACAGCTTGCGCTTCTGGCTGCCAGACAATCTTAGGATCTCCTAGCTATTCTACACACACTGCCTTAACGATAATTGATTCCTCTGGTGCCTGCACTTGTGCCCTGCCACTGCAGACTTGGGAGTGCTTGATCTTCTGTTCTCCCAGCTGCATGTGCTTCTCTAGCGCTGCCAGAAAAGGGCATGTGAGTGGCGCACAGAGCATGGTAGTGGCACCTCTAGCTGCACCCAAACCCCAGCACCTCTGGGGAAAGGGCATGCGGGCAGCGTGGACAGCTGGGACTGCAGGTGGTGGGAGAACTTGCGAATGGGCAGGAACACGATGTTCAAGCCAGTGGGGGAGGGGCAAGAAAGGAGGCGGAATAGTGAGCAGAGCACTTTCTGGCCACAGCCCCTGAAAATCTGGAACGGGCCTCGGTCATGTGGGTTGCGCTTCACTGAACTGAGTTGCATTCAGCCCCTGAAACTAGGCTCACTTTAGCTTTTGAAGGCCTGATGCAATATACCAGAGGCGGCCAAACTGTGGCTCGGGAGCCGCATGTGGCTCTGTTACACGTGTGATTCTTGAAGCCCCCACCACCCTGTCGGCTGGCTTGGAGAAGGCACTCGTCTCTTTAAATCACTTCGCCAAGCCAAGCCAGTCAGCAGCTTGGAGAATGCATTTAAAGTTGCTTTCTTTCTACCTTTCACTCACTTCTTTCTTTCTTTCTTTCTTTCTTTCTTTCTTTCTTTCTTTCTTTCTTTCTTTCTTTCTTTCCTCCTTCCTTCCTTTCCTCCTTCCTTTCCTCCTTCCTTTCCTCCTTCCTTTCCTCCTTCCTTTCCTCCTTCCTTTCCTCCTTTCTTTCTTTCTTTCTTTCTTTCTTTCTTTCTTTCTTTCTTTCCTTCTTCCCTCCTTTCTTTCTTTCTTCCCTCCTTTCTTTCTTCCCTCCTTTCTTTCTTTCTTTCTTCCCTCCTTTCTTTCTTTCTTCCTTTCTTTCTTCCTTTCCTCCTTTCTTTCTTCCTCTGACATACACGTCTTGTGGCTCTCAAACAGGGGTTGTTTTGTAGAAAAATAGGTGGTGGAGCTCACCCAGGGATTGTTATGCAGCTGCACCTACTATTCAATGGACAAGGAGGTGGAACTCTCAGAAGAAGAAGAAGGTGAAACTCTCAGAAAGGTTCAGGCACTGTGCTCCTGTGAGCTCCCACTGAATCCGAGCTCTCAAACATTTGGCATTTATTCTTTGTGGCTCTTACATTAAGCAAGTTTGGCCACCCCTGCAATATACCATGACTTTGCCAACCCCTGCATCTCCTTCAGCGGCTTGCCTTGCTTCCTCTCGGTTAGCAAACTCCTCCCCGCTGCACCTTTCTGGGGTAGATCAAGTTTCCCACTGGAGGGCTGTGTGAATAATGAATGAAGCGCTATGATGCCTGGAGAGCTCCCATGGCGATAGAAGCAAATCCTGCAACATCTTTATGGGAGGGGCCCTGCAGAGGAGTATGCAGAGGCAAGAAGAGCGGGATGTGTTCCGTAAACCTCAGTGAGACATTCTAATTTGGATAGATTTGAAGACCAAACTTGCCCTCTCGCCTTCTTTTCCTGCCCTCTACTTTGGGATTGCCCTGGAAATGCCCACTACTTTGGGCTTGCCCTAGAAATGTATAGGAGGAGAGTGTCTGGGCTTTCCACTGCCGGAGCTGGATTGCTAACCATGTTGCTTTAGTTTTCAGCTATCAGTGTGATTGGAAGCTTTTGTGGTCATCGGTGAGGTGGAGGTTAGGACCCAGTGAAGTCATCTGTTGCTTTCTCACCTGGACCCAGTTCCGCCATTTCCTCTTGCCTGTCTGTGCTAGGGAAGTTCCAGTGCTTCGCATATAAGGCATGTACAGATCCTACCAGCCTCTTTTTCCTGCAACCAGCAGGTACCTGCAAGAGAAATGGGACAAGACCAATTATCAGGAACACCGCAGAAAGGTATGAGGGAAGTTTTCAGGGGGGAAATTTAGGGTGCCTTGCTGGATACGACCCCTTCAGGTCAGACCTACAACAGCACATGCTGACCCACAGCCAGAATGGAGTGATGCGTTAGAGCAGGGGTGGCCAAATTTGCTTAATGTAAGAGCCACATAGAATAAATGTCAGATGTTTGAGAGTTGCAAGACATTAACATCAGATGTTGGAGGGAGAGAAGGAAGGAAGAAGAAGACCATAGACTGATACCCCGCCCTTTATAGCCTGCCGTTCTCTCTGAATTGGAGTCTCAGAGTGACTTACAATCTCCTTTATCTTCTTCCCTCACAACAGACACCCTGTGAAATTGGTGGGGCTAAGAGAGCTCTCACAGAAGCTGCTCTTTCAAGGACAACTGAGGGAGGGAGGGAAGGAAAGGGAAGGAAGGAAGATAGATATGTGGAGGAAGGGTGGAAAGAAAACAACTTTAACTTTGCCTTCTCCAAGCTTGGAGAAGTGATTTAAAGAGACAAATGCCTTCTCCAAGCGGGCTGATGGGGCAGGCTTCAAGAGCCACAGAATATGTACGAAAGAGGCACAGTTTGCCCACTCCTGCGTTAGAGCTATTGCCCCATTAAAGAAATATTTGTATGCAAATATAGGAAGTCTTAATTTGTTAATATTCATGCAGTGAACAGACTTGCCATTGTTCTGAAGGGGAGGAAGAAAGTGCAGGGTCCTTATTAGATGTGGTCTGTGCCATTCAGTTGGTTATTAGCGAGCATTTTATGAGAAATGGCTCCCTCCACATGGCTCAAAGGGAATGCCTCTTTTGAATCTGAACATATGAACATATGAAGCTGCCTTCTACTGAATCAGACCCTTGGTCCATCAAAGTCAGTGTTGTCTTCTCAGACTGGCAGCGGCTCTCCAGGGTCTCAAGCTAAGGATTTTCATGCCTACTTGCCTGGACCCTTTTTGGAGATGCCGGGGATTGAACCTGGGACCTTCTGCTTACCAAGCAGATGCTCTACCACTGAGCCACCGTCCCTCCCTGCAGGGTTATGTTTTTGGTTTTTTTTGTTTAACACTCTTTTAAAAGCTTTATAAGGGGACTTCTTAGTAAATCAAAGGGGCTCTAACTCATTAGCAGATTAAAGGCTGCATCCCCTAATTAAATTTACATACTGGGGGTGGCCTGATTTTGTCAGATCTCAGAAACTAAGCAGGGATGGGCCAGGCTAGTATTTGGATGAGAGACGGCCAAGGAAGGCCAGGGTCGCTACGCAGAGGCAGGCAACTCCCCCGATGTAGCCAATCCTCCAAGAGCTTACAGGGCTCATTTTTGGAAGCTCTTGAAGGATTGGCTACATCAGGGGTCTGTGGCCTAATATGCAAAGGAGCTCCTGCTAGAATTCCACCCCTGGGAGGGACCTTGGTAGCGTATAGCACCACGCAGTCCACATACCAAAGCAGCCGTTTTCTCCAGGATAATAGGAATGAATGTTATAAATAATAATAACTGATTTATGTGCTCTTGAGTTGGACTCTATGGCCCAAACATCTCCCTCCTGAGTCTCCGCCCCAAAAATCTCCAGGTATTTCCCAACCTTAAGGGTGCAGGTTTAGTCCAATCGCAGGGCACAGAGGCCGAGGTCTTCCCCTGATGTTACCTCCTGGCACTGAGATTCAGAGGTGGACTTCCTCTGAAAATGGGGGTGTTGATGACGGGGAAACAGGGCTTTTTTTGTAGCAGGAACTCCTTTGCATATTAGGCCACACCTCCCTGATGTAGCCAATCCACCTGGAGCTTACAGTAGGCCCTGTAATAAGAGCCCTGTAAAATCTTGGAGGATTGGCTACATCAGGGGTGTGTGGCCTAATATGCAAAGGAGTTCCTGCTACAAAAAAAAAGCCATGCAGGGAAAGAATAACCTTTTTAAAGAGCACATGTTGATAGCAATACACAGCTTTGGAGAATGGCCGTTTTGTGTATCTGCGCTCAGCCTTCTCCGCGTTTACTCACCTGTGTGCTGGTCTCTGCTGCTTGCAGGTAGAGCTGGCTGTCCCTGTTGTCGATACCACAGCTCTCCCGGTGCCTCTGCATCTACAGGTGAACCTGAAGAAAATGCAGGTAGAGTATTTTGCACAGGGTTGGACGCTTACAGGGACCGTTGTGATAACAGAAGATGCTGTTTGGATAAACATCTGGAACAGAGTTCTGTCAGTGGCTATTAGTCACAAGGTATTGATGGAACTCTCTGTCTGGGGCAGTGATGCTCTGTATTCTTAGTGCCTGGGGAGGGTGACAGTGGGAGGGCTTCTAGTGTCTTGGCCCCACTGATGGACCTCCTGATGGCACTTAGTTTTTTGGCTGTGTGACACAGAGTGTTGGACTGGATGGACCACTGGCCTGATCCAGCAGGGCTTCTCTTACATTCTTATGGGCCTGCTGGTGGACTTCTGAGTGGCACCTGGGTTTTTGGCCACTGTGTGACACACAGTGTTGGACTGGATGGGTCACTGGCGTGATCCAACAGGGCTTCTCTTACGTTCTTATGGCCCCGCTGGTGGACTTCCAGATGGCACCTGGGTTTTTGGCCACTGTGTGACACACAGTGTTGGACTGGATGGGCCATTGGCCTGATCCAACAGTGCTTTTCTTAAATTCTTACACTTTTGAGGGATTAGAATCCTCCCAACATGGTGATTCCTATCCTGTCTCTTACGTGTACAACACAAGGTTAATGCAGTTGATGGACATGTGAATATACATGGGTTCACCATTGGAGACTGCACGATAGCTGTGCTATATATAGCACAACAACATCTGGTGGAGGAAATGCAATATCAGTTTTGGCTTTGAGATTTTCTGTTGTTGTTCAGTCACACAGTCAAGTCAGACTCTTTGCGACCCCAGGTTTTTGAGATTTTTAAATAAGTGAAAATCCGCGTGTTGTTCTTTCTCTTGCAGGGTTAAGACAGGCAAAGGGGTGTGCAGTTAACAGGAAAGTGCAGGGGACAGTTAAACTGAGGGCTTTTTTTTGGTAGCAGGAACTCCTTTGCATATTAGGCCGCACACCCCTGATGTAGCCAATCCTCCTGGAGCTTACAGCAGGCCCTGGACTAAGAGCCCTGTAAGCTCTTGGGGGATTAGCTATATCAGGAGTGTGTGGCCTAATATGCAAAGGAGTTCCTGCTACAAAAAAAGCCCTGCTTGAGTTATGCTAATATGAAGCCCCCCCCCCCCCCAATTAATGTTGTTTTAATGCTGTTCACATTAAAAATACAATGTTAGGGAGACTCTGCAGAGCTCTTGCCTCACCTATGGCCGCCTTAAAGAATTAGAACTCGGTGGAACAGTCTTCAAGTCAGGACCCTGAAGGCCTGAAGCCTGGCATCTTTTTTCTAGAACTGACACATTGCTCCTTGTCAGCTGGCAGGGTTGCCAACTCTAGATTGGGAACTCTTTGGAAATGTTGGGGGTGGAGCCCAAGGAGGGAGTGGTTTGAGGAAGGGAGGGGCCTCGGCAAGAGTTCAGTGCCACAGACAGAGTCCGCCCTCCAAAGCAGTCATTGTCTCCGGAGGAACTGATCTCTGTAATCTGTATTTTAATTCCAGGAATTCTCCAGGCCCCACCTGGAGGCTAAAGGCAGCACAACCGAAGTTATAGTGACGGAATAACTAAGAATGTATTGAAACAAAATCATACAAATATGTTCTATAGAAGACTAAATAGCAATAACAATTCCCTCAAAGGAGTCCCATTGAACAGGAAGTCGACTTGATTCTTCCTGCTTCGAATCCCCTTCTAGCACTGGGTGCTCCAACCACAGATCTCAACCAAAGGCAAAAGCTCAGGAAAAAATATCAAAGCGTTTCTGATGCATCAATCAGTTGCAAAAAGCTGCAAAACCCACAAGATTCTTTTTCAGCGCGTCCAAAGACTGCACATAGCATTCCCAATGGACCAATGGGAGTTTAGTGCCATTTTGAAATCTTACTGGAGACTTTCTGTCCCATTTTTTCCATTGGGGATGCTATGGGCAGTCTTTGAACGCGCTGAAAAAGAATCTTGTGGGTTTTGCAGCTTTTTGCAACTTATTGATGCGTCAGAAACACTTTTTTTCTGAGCTGTTGCTTTGGTTGAGATATGTTGTTGGAGTAGCCTATTCTAGAAGAGGTTTAGAAGCAGGAATGTTCAAGTCGACCTCCTGTTCATTGGGACTCCTTTGAGGGAACTGTGAAACGTTTGGGGAATTGTTATTGCCATTTAGTCTTCTATAGAACATAGTTGTATGATTTTGTTTCAAAACATTCTTAGTTATTCCGTCACTATAACTTCAGTTGTGCTGTCTTTATCCTACAAATTACCTCTCTCCCTTTACCCACCTGGAGGCTGGCAACCCTACCAGCTAGTCATCTTTGATAACTATATTTTTGGACTGCTGTCAAGCCAGGTTTGGGAAAGATCACCCCAAAGCAAAGGTGGGGGGGGGAGAGAGAGTGGACAATGAGGGGATAACGCCACATGAATGCTCCACAAACACCTGCTCCAGTCGGGATGGCAAACTTGAGCAAAACCGTTGTGCAGAAACAGCCCAGTTAAAGAGCCAGTTTGGTGTAGTGGTTAAGTGCATGGACTCTTATCAGGGAGAACCGGGTTTGGTTCCCCACTCCTCCACATGCACCAACTGATGTGATCTTGAGTCAGTCACAAGTTCTTGCAGAGCTAGCTATTCCTTTCGAGAGCAGTTTCTGTCAGACCTCTCTCAGCTCCACCTACCTCACAGGGTGTCTACTGTGGGGAGAGGCAGAGAAAGGAGATTGTAAGCCACTCTGACTCCTTCCGGTAGTGAAGAGTGGAATATAAATCCAATCTCCTCCTCCCTTCTCCCTTCTCCTCCTCCCTGCTTCCATTTGTTTCTTTAACGATACACCAAGGCTTCACCTCAAACAAAGTCAAAATTCATGGGCTGGCTCTTCTAAGCCTGGGAGATACAGTTCAACCCCTCCTTTCCAGCTCTCCCCTAACCCTTGCTTGTGTTTCAGCTGGAGAAAGAACGCCACACTGCCCGAGGCCGAGACAATCTCCGTAACCATGCCAGGCTGCGGGGTATCAAGCAGTCCCAGGGAAGAGTGGACAACTGGAACTTCTATTGCAGGCACAGGTCTGTGAAGGGTGGTGGGGGATGTCACTGGGGACTTAGAGGCAGGCAGGGGTCCCAGCGAGTTCCAACCTTAGCAGGTAGTCCAAAGGCTTCCCAGTGGCTGGCCACAGAGGTCATGGTTTTCCCTGCCCCATTGAAGCGGTGCTGAAGAGTCAACAACTTGGGTAGCTAAAATTGCTGTCATCTTTATTTGCTGCTTTTGCAGTCGGGAGTAGACAGATTCCCATATTCTCCTTGTGCCATCTTTATATGTTTAAGGCAGTGGGGGGGGGGGTCCAGTTAGAGTTCCAATTAGAAGGACGGTAGAACCAGTGAGGGAAAATCATGACAGGCTCACTTGAGAAATCTTCCTGTTCAAGCCCTGAGTCACCAATTAGAAGGCCACAACTGCAGAATTGTAGTGGGTCAGTGGGCTGAAGTAAGAACAAGCAGAGGTCTGCTGCTGACATGGCTTATCCTGTTTCATTCCCCACTCCTCCACATGCAGCTGCTGGGTGACCTTGAGATAGTCATAGTTCTTGAAAGAGCTGTTCTCTCAAGAGCAGTTCTCTGAAGAGCTCTCTCAGCCCCACTGACCTCACAGGGGGGTCTGTTGTGGGGAGGGGAAGAGAAGGAGATTGTAAAATGCTCTGAGAGCCTGAATAAAGGGGGGTGATTATAAATCTAATCTCCTCCTCCTTCTCCCCCTTGCCTGTAAACTGTGCACATGAGCAACCTCCCATTAACCCAGGAATCCCCGCTCAGCAGCAGTCTGGAGCTGTGCAGGATCTTGTACTGCCCATTGCCCATCTGAAAATACAGCAGTTCTTTTCTGCTCAGGGTGTGAACTGTTCTGCTAAGTAAGTTTGTGGGAGGGGGGGGAATTAAAGGGCATATTAAGCAACAATATGTAGCACCTTATTTTGTATGCTGGAACCCCACTATAGGGTCACCACTATAGGTGGTTCTATAGTTCCAGTTAGCTTTGTTATTGTTTTTCCCTCCCTGTCGAAGTCTGAAAATCTGTACTTAAAAAAAAAACTTTCTCCTTTTTAAATACATCCTCTTCTTATGTTTTAACTGATGTGGTTCACTTGCAGTCAGGGGTGGTTTTATAGAGAAATAGGTGGTGGAGCTCATTAGCATAACTCATTAGCAAAGCCACCCAACGCAAGAAAGAAGAGCCCTGGGTGAGCGAGGTCTGCTTGGACTGGCTAGAAATCCAGTCAGCCCAAGCAGGCCTCGCTTGCCTGGGGCTCTCTTTGGCCACTCCCCCACCCAGTTAAAAGGCCAGCAAGCCACCTGCTGTCCAAAATCACATAAGAAGTGGAGAAAGGGTGGTGCGGGTTTCTCCAGGGGTTAATGAAGGCTGCTGGAGGTATGGCAAAACTCCTGGTGGCTGGCTGGTGCCCGCACTCCTAATCCAGGGATTGTTACGCAGCTGCACCTACTATTCAATGGACAAGGCAGGTGGGGAGGAGGAGGGGGAACCCTCCGAAAGGTTCAGGAGCTGCGCTTCTGTGAGCTCCTGCTGAATCCAAGGCCTGCTTGCAGTGCAACAATACTCCAAGAGGACTAATGTCCCTTGGGTCAGCCAAAGCTCTGGCAGAGGTTGTCCTTGAAAGGGCAGCTGCTGTGAGAGCCCTCTCCAGCCCCACCCACCTCACAGGGTGTCTGTTGTGGGGGAGGAAGATAAAGGAGATTGTGAGCCGCTCTGAGACTCTTCAGAGTGGAGGGCGGGATATAAATCCAGTATCATCTTCATCATCATCTTCTAAGCTGAGTTAGTGTGAACTAGCTCACAGTTCTTTTAGCCTCCAACTCACACATTTTTGTCTTAGCTCAGGAAAAATGGCCCCAGAACTAAGTTATGCAGTAGCTCACAACTTGAATGCCTGTAGCTCACAAAGTAGAATTTTTGCTCAGAAGTCTCCATATCTTAGAGGGAATATTGCCCAGAACTTGTGCGTTTTCTAGCAGGCTTGTCAGATGCTATGGGTGCTTCTATTGCAGGGGTGGCCAAACTTGCTTAAGGTAAGAGCCACACTAAATGAACGTCAGATGTTTGAGAGCCGCCAGACGTGAACGTCAGATGTTTGAAGGGAAGGCAGGCAGGCAAATAGATGGGCGAGGGAGGGTGAGGTGGAAAGAAAGCAACTTTAAATGCATTCTCCAAGATCCCTGCATTGGCTGGCTTGGCTTGGAGAAGTGATTTAAAGAGAGAAATACCTTCTCTAACCTGGTCAATGGGATGGTGGGGGCTTCGAGAACCACACAATATGTGTGAGAGAGCCACATGTGGCTCCTGAGCCACAGTTTGGCCACCCCTGTTATATTGTTTGCTTGGTTTGGGGCAGTGCAATTAACTGAGGAGTGGTTGGTTCCCAGAGAATAGTTTGGACCTCCATGGCCTGGGGTGTATTTGACTGACACAGGTGGGTTTAATCCTTTTGGGTAGGGAAATTAATGGGGGGGAGGACACAGCACGAATTCAGTGCATGCAGATTCCAAAGTTGATTTGTGGGAGGATCCAAAGAAGGACTGAGAGTATCGAATGAGAAAAGCAGTGCTAGGAACAGAGGGTATGAAGAAGAACCCACCACCATCCCTCTGACCAACTGTTTCCCTCATAGGGTTGCCAATCCCCAGGTGGGGGCAG
The DNA here is from genome assembly GCF_032191835.1 of Heteronotia binoei. Lineage (NCBI taxonomy): Eukaryota > Metazoa > Chordata > Lepidosauria > Squamata > Gekkonidae > Heteronotia > Heteronotia binoei. Next base: position 29,557,535 of record NC_083241.1, read on the forward strand.
GGGACCCCACAGTTTGGAGGCCCTTCCCCAGCTTCAAGATCATCAGAAAGCAAGGGGGGGAATGTCTGCTGGGTACTTCATTATTCCCTATGGAGAATGATTCCCATAGGGTATAATAGAGAATTGATCCATGGGTATCTAGGGCTGGGGTGGGCTGTTTTTTGAGCTAGAGGCACCAAATTTGCAGCATAGCATCCGGTGCCTCTCCTGAAAACACCCTTCATGTTTCAAAAAGTTTGGAGCAGGGGGTCCAATTCTATGAGCCCCCAAAGAAGATGCCCCTATCCTTCATTATTTCCAATGGAGGGAAGGCATTTAAAAGGTGTGCGGTCCCTTTAAACGTGAGGGCCAGAACTCCCTTCGTCGTTCAATGAGGCTCGTCACAACCTTGCTCCTGGCTCCACCCTCAGTGCCTCCTGGCTTCACCCCCAAAGTCCCCAGATATTTCTTGAATGGGACTTGGCAACTCTATTCCCTCACCCTCCTGCCCCAGTACAGTTTGAACTGGGAGAAGCGTCAGCGAGACCTCGAGCAAATCTATTGGGAAAATCGGCAGCTGATGAAGCGTCTGGCGGAGAAGAAGTCAGAACTGGCTCAGGGGCGCTGGCAGCAAGACTGGCACCGGGAGCAGCTGATCCGCAACAGCCTTGCCCGGTATCCCCGTGGCACAAGGAGCTGCCAGGTAAGAAAAAAGTCCTGGATTGGGACTGGTGATGTGATTGGGATTGGAGAGTGATGTAAAAGGAATCACAGCTACAGACAGGGCTTTTTTTTGGGTTGGAACTCCTTTGCATATTAGACCACACCTACCTGATATAGCCAATCCTCCAAGAGTTTACAGGGCTCTTCGTACAGGGCCTACCGTAAGCTCCAGGAGGATTAGAACAAAATAGGAGTCAAGTGGCACCTTTAAGACCAACGAAGTTTGATTCAGAATGTCAGCTTTTGTGTGCTCCAAGCACGCTTCATCAGGCATGGAATCGGGTGTGCTTGGAGCACACTAAAGCTTACGTTCGGAATCAAACTCTGTTGGTCTTAAAGGTGCTCTTGACTCCTACTTTGTTTTACGGCTCCAGACCAACATGGCTGCCCACTTGGGTCTACATCAGATTGGCTACATCAGGGAGTGTGGCCTAATATGCAAATACGGGGCTTTTTCCCCCAGCAGGAACGGACAGGAACACAGTTCCGGCTGGCTTGGTGTCAGGTGGTGTGGCCTAATGCGCAAATGAGTTCCTGCTGGGCTTTTTCTGTTTGTTCTCCATGGCGTGACCACAAGTTTTGTCCTTCCCAGGCAGGAGTGGAACAACGGAGGCAGAGAGCTGGGGGCAACAGCGGTCCTGCTTCGACACATGGAAGGAGTCCCAGCTGCTCTCCCAACAGAGCTCGCTTCCCATGCAGCGGAACAAGGACCGGTCTGGTGGGCGAGAGATTCTGGGGAAGCAGAAATGAGCCTGCCCTGGAGGGCCAGGTAATCACTGCTGCTTTTTCACCATCCGTTTGGAAAAAAGGGCATGCGGCCCAAGAATCTGGGCCCTCAGCCCAGTGGTCAAGCAAAGGGACTTTGGTGTCTGCCAAGGACTCCTCTACCAAAAGAACTGATGGTTCCTCAACCAGGCCAGATCTTTCTGGAGGAGCATCCCTTGAAAAGCCAGTAGTTGAAGCAGCAGTGGCTCTCACCAAATTTCCCCCTTCCTCACACTTGAGGGAGAAACTCAGATTCTCTGAGAAGAACCCAACACCCACTTGGAAGAAGCTGGGGCTCTCGGCCAAACACACTGAACCTTGCTAGGCAAGGACCAAGAAGGGCTCTCAGGATGGGTAATCTGGATCTGTCCCTGAATCCATCTCTTAGGAAATCTATATAATAATTATATAAGAAGAGTCCAGAAGCACCTTAAAGAGGGCGTATGCTTTCATGAATCACTGCTCACTTCTTCAGATACAGCTAGAACAGGAGTGGCCAAACTGCGGCTTGGGAGCCACATGTGGCTCTTTCACATTGTGTGGCTCTTGAAGCCCCACCACCTCATTGGCCGGCTTGGAGAAGGCATTTCTTTAAATCACTTCTTCCAGCCAAACCAGCCAGCAGCTTGGAGAATGCATTTAAAGTTAAAGTTGCTTTATTTCTACCTCTACCTCTCCAACTATTTCCCTCCCTCCCTCCCTCCCTCCCTCCAACATCTGATGTTTATTCTATGTGGCTCTTACAATAAGCAACTTTGGCCACTCCTGAGCTAGCATGTGAGTCCATCTGTCCTCATCTTAGAGAGTGGAGTGATTCTTGCTCTTTTCTTGTAATTAGCCGAAAAACAGTACAACTACACAAACGTCTTTGATTTGCATAATTATGCTAAATAAATAAGCTTACTAAGAAACCGAAGTGTTTGGGCGCTATCACGTTCTCAGATGGACTGTTTGGATTTCAGAATCATAGCAGGAGGTCACTTTGACGAAAATCTAAAAATTGTACTTGCAAATAACTCAGTATTTCTATTAAGGGAACAGAAGCGCATAATCAAGGTTCTGCTTCCCATTTTACGGTGTGTGGTTGCCATCTCACATAAGTCAAACTGAACAATGAGAACCATCAGTGGTTGTATTCAAATCCACTCCGACCTGTTGATTTCCCACCCTGTGCCACATTGCTCCCCCGCGTCTCCAAAGACAAGATGCTTTTTCTTTCTTTATTTTTTTGTGAATATAGAAAGATCACTGAAAACAGAGCTCCAGGTGGGCAGCCATGTTGGTCTGAAGCAGCAGAACAGATTTTGAGTCTGAAAACAGGGAGTTGCCTGTCCAGAAAGACATTTGACAAACAAAGGAGACCTGGGGTAATTATGTGGCTATAAAGTACAAGAAAAGCCCCCAGGGTAACAAAGAATTTAATACTAAACAACACTCTAAAGTATTTGACAACTGTAATAACAAACAATATATAAAGTAACAAAGCCCACTCTAACAAGGAAAATTCTACTAACACGTAATACAGCAAGCAGTGTAACACAATGCAGTGATCAGTGCAAATGCAGGTTGCTCTTGACAGACAAATATATATCAAGCCAGTCCAAAAATGTGGCTCAGCCCACGGTATTCTTCTCTGGCCACTTCAGACTTGAACACCATAAAGAAGCAAAGCTGGACTGGTGAACGATAAAATCTGGTTTCAGGTAGCCTTCGTCTTCAGCTTGCATAAATCTCAGAGCAGTGTTCCCATGCCTGAAATACATTCCAAAAGGGGGGGAAATATATTCTAGCTGTGGGGGGACGTCTATTGCCTTCCTTTGGATTGAAATATGATCCTTCTTATCCTAGGCTTTTCCCTAGGAGGAAAACAGAAAGACATGACTGATGTGGGCCTATCCAGACGAAGATCTTGTCACCCAACAATAAAAGCTGCACAAATCCTGCAATCACAAAATTTCAATCTAGGGAACGAATGGTTGCAAACACAGATGCCATTTTCCACTTGATATCCATAGCCTGATCAATACTAACGAGAGGCCCTCAGGATTTGACTTGCCACATAAAGTATGGAAGACAGAACACAAAACAGGCTTTGGCAGTTGTGCACACTTGTTTGTTTAAATGGGGCAAAATATCAGGCCCTGAATGTGATGGTTGCGCAGCCTGCCAAACTATTTTCCATCTGTCACGGGCATGTGAGAGTTTTGCTTTCCAGGAAGATGTGACGGAGCTCTGAACTCTCCCCAGCTGTAATTGAGTGGATTAAAAAATGAGCTATTGGTATTTAGGGGGATTGCCCAATCTCTCTGCATATCCATTTTATCAACTTGGTTACATATTTTGTATTATTATATGCTTCCTGTGTTTAACTCTGCCGTGCAATAAATAAGTAAACGCAGATGTCAAGAGTGGCTCTTGCCCTTATGTATTGTTCTGCCTGCTTGAACGGCAGTAACCTAATGCCTTGCTTTCTCCTGCTCTCTTTCTGTGTAATGTGCATAAGTATCTTCTGCCGAAGCACCAGACGGTCCAAGGTCAATAGTCTGGTTCTCAGTGATATGCTTGCATCTGGCTACAGGGGTTGTTGAAGGTGAACTTTAGGGGGAGGGACCGCTAGCTTTGGAATGTGTAACGGTTATCAGGTTGAAATGTGTAACGGTTATCATAAGGTACATGTAGAGGGGCTGCCTGTCAATGCCAGTTTTCGCAAGGGGCCTCTTGCCTGAAGTGTCTCAGTATTTCAATAAAACTCTTTTCAACCAAGAAGGAGTGCGTTGATAGCTGGGGACCCTGCAGGACTTGACAGCAGAGAGAGAGTGTTCCACAGGCTTGGGACCACAACTGTGAAGGCCCTGCTTGTAACAGCAGCTGTTCGTAGTGCGCTGGATTCGGAAGATGACAACTGAAGCAAGTTTGATGAACAGTGACTGGAAGAGTGCTAGTACAGATGCTCTCTAGGAAATATGGGTATAACCTGAGGCTCTCTAAAGTGCATTTTGCATAAAGCTAAGGGAAGGGTGAACTCTATCTTAGAGACAAATCTTTGAAAATGTTTCCAGTTGATAATTTTTTGGTTTCTTTCCTTTCTCTACACATCAGCATCCACTGTTCTTAAGTCTCCCTGTTGTGGTGCTTCAAATGTCAGATGATGTGCGAAGCCCAAGTCTGAATTCATGTTCCGCCATGAAAGGTCACTGAGTGACCTCAAGCCACTCGTTCTCACAGACTTGTTGCACAGGTAAAATGGAAGAAGGAAGAGAACAACGTTGCAAGGTGCCTTTGTTCCCTATCAGGAAGAAAAGCAGAGCATCATACATGCCTAAATAAAATGCATTGTTTCAAAATGTCATTTTGTCTGAAACTAAATATTACTTGTGTCTATTTAGCATTTTGTCTGTACAGAAAACTGCTATTAAAGAATCACCTGTTATAAACGTGGTTATTTTCTGGTCTTAGGCTGGAAATGGAGAAGAGAATCATATGCATTGCCCAGAACTCCTTGGAGAAAGGAAAGCAGGCAAGGCCATTGTGGCTGGCAGGTGGGTCTCACCTGAAAAGAACTGCCATAATACTGCAATAATAAACTGCAATAATAAAGGGGTGTGTGTGTGTGTGTGGTATTTGCCTTCTGCCTCCTTGTCTACTAGGGCCATGGCTTTTTTCGCTGGAAGAATACACCAGAACAGAGTTCTGGAACTTCTTAGTGAGAAATTCTTTTAAAAGTCTTGAGGGGCACCAGGGGAGCATGACTGTCTTTGATTCTCATCCAACTGAGAACATTAAAACTTGGTTACTTCAAGGTCGTCATTCAGCGTTAGGCACCAAAAGCAAGAACTGAGGAAGTTGGTGACATTTCCAAAGTCTGGAAAGTAGAGCTAAGTCTCTAACGCATGAAAGTAGAGCTAAGTCTGTAACGCATTAAAATAATATTGTTTTCAAATAATCTCGTGTTTTTTTTCCAGGAAAAAAAGCCCTGTCTGGGGCTGAGAACCTCTAGGCCAGAGATTTCCCAGATTTACAGCTGATCTCCATACTTAAAAAAAAAAAAAAGGTAGTCCCCTGTGCAAGCACCAGTCGTTTCTAACTCTGGGGTGACATTGCTTTCCCGGCAGACTTTTTATGGGATTGCACACTCTTTCCTCTGCAGCCAGTTTGCTTTCCTTCTTCCAGTAGCTGCCCCCATGCTGAGACTGAGAAGAATGATGGAGGGTGTTAGGGATGGGGTTAGACAAATCTTCAGCTCTCCTGGCTATACTACACACAATGTCCTATGATAATTGATTCATTAATCACACACCCCTCTCACAAAACTCGCTGTATGCTCCTTCTACAGTCCCTGCTGTGGCAGTTCTTTTCAGGTGAGACCCACCTGCCAGCCACAATGGCCTTGCCTGCTTTCCTTGAACATGGGGCATATGCTATGGGGGGGGGGAACGGTGCTCAGAAGAGACACGTTTGGCTGTTGCGCCACTGAGTATCACTGTTCCAAATCCCACCAAAATAGAAAGGGCCAGTTTAGTGTTGTGGTTCAGAGTGGCATGTTCTGATCTGGACAGCCAGGATTTGATTCCCCACTCCTCCACATGCAGCCAACTGGGCAATCTTGGGCCAGTCACAGTTCTCTCAGAGCTGTTCTCTCAAGAGCAATTCTCTCAGAGCTCTCTCAGTCCCATCTTACCTCACAGGGTGTCAGTTGTGGGGAGAGGAAGGGAAAGAGAAGGACATTGTAAGCTGCTCTGAGACTCCTTCAGATAGTGAAAAGAAAGGTAAACCCCCCCAACTTTTCTTAAAAGTAAAAGGTTGCCAACCTCCAGGTAGCACCTGGAGGTCTCCTGTTATTACAATTAATCTGTAGCTGACTGTGATCAAATCCCCTGGGGGAAATGGTTGCTTTGGAGGGTGGACTTTATGGATTTATATACCACTGAGGTCCAAACCCCACCCCCCAAATTTCCAGGTATTTCCCAACCCAGATCTGGCAACTATACTTTTAGTCAACACAAGCAGCCACAAGCCACAAAATGACATGTTGTTTTTCAGAACTTGGGGCGGGCGGTTTAAAATGATTTTTAAAACTTTTGCCTGATATTTGGAGAATTTGAAGACTTGCATGCTGTAGTGGTTGCTTCTAGAAAATGGTATTCTGCAGCTTGGATTTTGCTGTGGACCAATACAGTTCTTTGAGGAGCAGTTCTGTGTAAAAGGTAAAGGCAGTCCCCTGGGCAAGCACCAGTCGTTTCTGACTCTGGGGTGACGTTGCTTTCACAACGTTTTCATGGCAGACTTTTTATGGGGTAGTTTGCCATTTTTCTGAGAAAAGGTTAAAACACTTGGGGCTCTTAAGCTTGGAGAAACATTGACTGCGGGGTGACATGATAGAGGTTTACAAGATTATGCATGGGATAGAGAAGGTAGGGAAAGAAGTACTTTTCTCCCTTTCTCACAATACGAGAACTCGTGGACATTAAATGAAATTACTGAGCAGTCGGGTTAGAACTGATAAAACGATGTACTTCACCCAAAGGGTGATTAACACATGGAATTCACTGCCACAGGAGGTGGTAGCAGCTACAAGCATTGTCAGCTTCAAGAGGGGGTTGGAATGGATAAACATATGGAACAGAGGTCCATCAGTGGCTATTAGCCACACAGTGTATTGTTGGAACTCTCTGGGGACAGTGATGCTCTGTATTCTTGGTGCTTGGGGGGGCACAGTAGAAGGGCTTCTAGCCCCACTGGTGGACCTCCTGATGGCACTTGGGTTTTTTTGGCCACTGTGTGATACAGTGTTGGACTGGATGGGCCATTGGCCTGATCCAACATGGCTTCTCTTATGTTCTTACATGTTAATCATCAGCCATTAAGAAGGCAGGCCATTTAGTGATAAAATATATAACTTCTTTTTTGAGGAGGGGGCAAGTTTAATCCATTTCAAAGTCGTAGGCCTGAAGCTGCAGAACAAAGTTTGAGCTCAGTGGCACTTTTAAGACCAACAAAGTTTATTCAAGGTACGAGCTTTCATGGGCACACAAAAGTTTCTACCAGGAATAAAGCGTTGTTGGTCTTAATGCCACTGGGCTCGATTTTTTTCCGGCATTTGCCACGTCAGTCAAATCCTAGCGCTGCCTCTTTGAAAATATTACACGGATTCCTATCTGATTCCGCCACTCTTGCCCCTCACACGAAGGATTCTAATCAGAACTTCAACTAGGGCGCTTTCTTTCCCCATCTACCTCTTTAGAAGAAAAATGCAGCCCGGCTTCCTACGCCCCGCCCCCTCCTCTAGAAGCCACCGGTTTCCCTCCACGCCGCGAGAGGGCGCTGTGAGCAGCGATTCTTCGTCCCCTCTAGGCGTCCTAACCTTATAGTTCTCTTCCCGGCATCCTTTGCGCTCTCTTCTCCCGTCCGCCGCCGACATGGTGAGTGCGAGAGCTACGGAATCCGGGGCCATCCGTGCTTGCGGGGCGGTTGCCAAGGAGGCGGCGAGTGGGCTTCATAGCGCCGGAGGCGGGTATAGCTTGGCCCGTTGTCGGCGTAGCCATTAATTGGCGGCTTCTGCTTTCGCGGGCCCCGTCTCTGCCCGGGGGGGGGCGGGGTGCTGTTAGGCGAATACTCCAAGACAGGCTTGTAGGCCTCGTTACAGGCCCTAAGTAGTGCTTGGGGAAGAAATGGGCCGGAGGAGCGCGGAAAAGGCTGGCAGGCGTTGTCAGCCCTCCCTTAATAGAACTCTTCTTGGTCCCAAAAGTATTTGGGATGGAGTACGTGTTGGGCTTACGCTCTTTCTCCTTCTTTGGCAAGGACTACAGTTGCCAGACAGGCGGATATGCAGCAGGGGAAGGTTTTCAGGCGAGGGCCAAGTCCTCTCCCCTTCCTTGGCAAGGACTGCAGTTGCCAGACAGACGGAGATATAACAGGTGAAGCTTTTCTGGCGAGGGCCACCTCCTCTCCCCTTCCTTGGCATGGACTGCAGTTGCCAGACAGGCGGATATGCAGCAGATGAAGCTTTTCAGGCGAGGGCCAAGTCCTCTCCCCATCCTTGGCAAGGACTGCAGTTGCCAGACAGACGGAGATATAACAGGTGAAGCTTTTCTGGCGAGGGCCACCTCCCCTACCTTGGCAAGCACTGCAGTCGCCAGACAGGCGGATATGTGGCAGGTGAAGCTTTTCGGGCAAGGGAAACAGTAAGAGCCCTACCGACATTCAGAGGAGACAGCGCTGAACTGGATAGAGTCCAGGGGTGGCCAACGGTAGGTCTCCAGATGTTTTTTCCCCTTCAACTCCCATCAGCCCCAGCCATTGGCCATGCTGGCTGGGGCTGATGGGAGTTGTTAGGCAAAAAAACATCTGGAGACCTGCCGTTGGCCACCCCTGGGATAGACCATGGATTTGATTCATTAGCTCTGTTTCACAAGTTCCAATGAACACGTGTGCAGTCTGAATAGATTCAGGTGGGGAGCCATGTTGGCCTGAAGCAGTGGAACAAAATTCAAGTCCAGTGGCCCTTTTAAGACCAACAAAGCTTTTTGTTCAAGATATAAGCTTTTGTATCTGAAGAAGAGTGTGTGTCTGTGTGTGCACGCATATCAAAGTTTTGAATAAAACTGGACATGAATTCTAAGTAGAGCAGGCCCTTGATTCTCCTTTATACAGGCAGGAAGTATTTCTCACATTACATTCAGTGCATGCACAACTGAATTTGTCAGATGTTGAACATTACAAGCAGATGCACTCAAATGCATCCAAGTTATGCTTGTGTTTTGGTGGTGGAGCATCTGCTTTTGCATGCAGAGTGTCCCAGGTTCAGTCTCCAGCTGAGCAGCATCAGGGAGTAGGTGGTATCACTTGAGACCCTGGAGAACTGCTGCCATTCAGAGTAGGCACTACTGACATGTGTAGAGAATGCTGTTTGCATGTTGCAGTGAATACATGACATCTCTTTGTAAGAAAGAGCTAACCTGTGTTCACTATAAACATAATTGGGGACCAAAACTGGATCATTGTTGGATTTCAATCACATAGTCAGTTGTACGTGCATTGAATGTCGCATAAGAATTACTTAATGCACGTATGAAGAAAAATTGAGTGTATTATTTGGGCATGAATTTGGAAACACGGCTGATGTAAAAAAGGTGCTCAATCACAGTTTTTAGGGAAAGGGGTTGTGAATCAGCTCTTATCCCAAATTCTGACTGGGTCAGACATTCTGTTCTGCTCTAATGCAGGGGAAATTTCAAAGTCCCCAAACACTGTGTGTATCCCCCCCCCCCCCAAAAAAAAAAAATTAAATGCGTCTAATGGCATCTAAACTTCCAAATGTCAGATCACCAGTGGAAAGGCAGGAGCCTTGATGGAATTATTTTATTGTATTCAGGAGGAGCCGTAAGTCCCGTGTGTTATGCAGGAATAAGGTTGTCACCAGTATTCCCTCTAAGCTGAGCTAGCATGAGCTGGCTCGCAGATTTTTAGCCTCCAGCTCACACATTTTTGTCGTAGGTCAGGAAAGATGGCCTCAGAGCACAATAATTTATGCAGTAGCGCACAACTTTAATGCCACTAGCTCACAAAATAGAATTTTTGCTCACAAGGCTCTGCAGCTTAGAGGGAACATTAGCTGTCACTAGCAGTATTACCTCTAGTTACAATTGGAGGGGCTGCCTGTGGGCAGATGCTCCTTCAGGAATTAATTAATAAACAATCTAGGGTGTTTTAAGCCAGGGAAACATTTCCCTTCTGTATGGAGTTTTGTGTCGACTTTTGACATGAGCTGATAGCACTGTGTCAAAAAAATAGGCGTTAAAGCAGGGGTCTGCAAGCTTATATTGTCAAAGGACTTACTGTCAGAATTGAGTGTGAGCCGGTATAGGAAATCCTGTTTGCATACCTGAAAATACATCTTAACATTGCCAATAAACGACATATCTGCGGCCCAAACGCTGGAGCTTGCATGTCTTTTAATAGGATGGGGCACAAGGGTCTCACAACAAACAATATGTACAGAAACATCCTGTGCAGTTGTTAAAATCCACTTGCAGAAATATACACATGGTTCACACTTAGATTAATGGCAACTGTTCACTTCTATCATATCCCTTTCTGTAAAGCAACTTTAAGACAACCTTTAGTCCTGGAAAAACCTTTGCTGCAATTGGCTTCATCTACTGGTTATCCTAGTGTGCCTCCTACAGCCCTAATGCGGCTTAATTTAATTTGTCCATCCCTGGACCAAAGGAGGCTAGATTGTGTTTGACACGGGCTAGGGCCTTCTCGGTGGCAGCACCAGAACTTGTAAATATAAAGGTTGTTAGCTGCCCTGAGTCTGCTTGCGGAGAGGGCGGGATAGAAGTTTGACGTAAATAAATAAAAAGAGCTGTATGAAACTGTGTACTGTGTACTGAGCCACATTTGGCTTATGGAGCCATAGGTTGCCTTAAATACATTGTATGTGTCCAGCTCCCCCTTCCAGGAGCCCATGCTGGAGTCATCCTCCTTTCAACAGGTTAATGGGGTGTCGTGCAAGAAGGGCAGTTGAGCGAACCTCCCGCCCTGCTTCCCTTCGCTTCTGTTTGTGTCATTTTTTAAAGCCCCTCCTTCAAGGAGCTCGGAATGGGACACACCGTTCCTCCCACCATTCTTCGTTTGCAACCACAACATGTGAATTTGGTTAGTCAGAGAGCAAATGACTGACCCAAGGTCTTCCGGTGAGCGTCACAGTTGTGGGAATGCTTGAACCTGGGTCACCCAGTGAGCTTCATTGTCGAGTGGGGATTTTGAACCTGGGTTTCCGAGGTGTCCTGGGTTGACGTGCTGATTACTGCACCTCACGGGCTCTTTTCTGGGCCTCTCTCATTCTTTCCGAGCAAAGGGCTAGCTATAGATTTAGAAACCACTTGCCTATTAACAAATCATAATGGTAATGCTGTTTCACACAATTGACTTGCTCTTTTTGTCTCTGGCTGTCCTAGGGACGTGTGCGAACAAAGACCGTGAAAAAGGCCGCCCGGGTCATAATTGAAAAGTACTATACCCGCCTTGGGAATGACTTCCACACCAACAAGCGAGTCTGTGAGGAGATCGCCATCATCCCTAGCAAAAAGCTTCGCAACAAGATTGCCGGGTAGGCCTTCAGTCCTTGGTGCCTGGCTTGCACACACTAGCAAATTCGTTTTCCTAAAAATCTGGCCAGGTTTTAAAGAGGCTTCTGGTTTTTTTGGGGGTCCTGCATTCGAAAGTGGTTTTGGTCTTGTCTGTGGCCTGACCATTGATAGTGCAGGAAGAAAATCCTTGAAAGCATTTCCCGTGTTTGGAGGGTCCACTCTCATCCCTGCCAAACCCTGAGCTTTTCAGACATTGCTTCTTAAAGGGTGCTCCTTATCTACCTGGAATGAACTGCGGTGGCTACAGCACAACCAATGTTCCCTCTAAGCTGTAGAGTCTTGTGAGCAAAAATTCTACTTTGTGAGCTACTGGCATGAAAGTGGTGAGCTCCTGCATAAATTAATGTGCTCTGGGGTCATCCTTCCTGAGCTAAGACAAAAATGTGTGAGCTGGAGGCTAAAAATCTATGAGTTAGCTCGTGCTAACTCAGAAGGAACACTGAACTCAACCCCTCTAAGTTTGACTCTCAACCTCTGGTTCCAAGCCCAGGGTTGAGCACTGTTTGATCAGTTTCAGACTGAGCGTTCAGCAAGATGACCCCGCCCTTCCCCCCCCCCCAGAAGTCAACTTCCGTTACTCAGGCGTTGCCTTTGCAGGTATGTCACCCACCTGATGAAGCGCATTCAGAGAGGACCAGTCAGAGGCATCTCTATCAAACTGCAGGAAGAGGAAAGAGAGAGAAGGGATAACTACGTCCCAGAGGTAAGCCTTGCAGTCGTAGGTTCTGTCTCAGTGTACAGGGAGCCTCCCCTCACTTCACGGTGACTGCAAAGATAGTGCCTCTCCTTGGCCTGTGTGCTTTGAAAAGTCACAGCCATTATTTTGAAACAAGGCCAGCCTGTGGTCCAGTACGGTTTGTGTAGCAGCCACCATCTCCCTGAAGTACAGCTATCAAAAGGGCGCTGCCTCCTTCCTGTTGGTTCACCTGTCGTCTTGTGCAAAGAGACTCATTGGCCATGGAACTGGGAGTCATACACCCTTCCAGTGATAAACCTAACTCAACATGAAGCTGGAAATGGTACATTGAGCTTTAGATCTGGTACAAATCTGCTTGCACATGAACTCGTTGGGAGACTTTGGGGCTAGTTGTTAATTTCTTAACCACAACTACTGTTCTATAAAACGGACTGGGCCTGGGATCTCGTAAGTTCCCTGAAGCTAAACAGGGTTACTCCTGGTGAGTGTTTGGATAGGAGCCCACCAAGGAAGTCCTGGGTTTGTTTGTTTATTGCCTTGGTCTTATATCCTGCCCTCTCCACAAGTGGACTCAGGGTAGCTGACAATCAGTTCAAAAACATTTACATTTACCGCTTAAAAACGACAAAATAACAATTTAAAATACATTTTCAGGTGCCGTTTCAACTTCCGTATAGGCGGGATTTTTATTTTTCTGGCAGTGATCCTATAATGATCGTAGTTCCTCAGCAGTGTAGGGTGCCAGTCCTCTCCTGGTTTAGGAGTTGAAGGCCTGTCGAAATCAGTTTTGCAGGCCCTGCGGAATTGAGAAAGATCCCGCAGGGCCCTTAGGGCATTCCACATTTCTGGTGCTTCTACGGAGAAGGCCCTAGCCCGTGTGGAGCACAGTCTGGCCTCCTTTGGTCCAGGGATTGATAGTAGGTTTTGCGTGTAGAGCCAGACAATGGGGAACCAACTCTGAACATCTCTTGCTTTCAAATCCCTACGGGGGGGGGGGGGGGTGCATACGTTGGTTGCAGCTTGACAGCATTTTTCACCGCCAAAACAGGCTGTGTTGATTAAACAACAGGTCAAAAATGGTAGAAAGTTCACACATGAAATTTTATGTTTCATGGTAACTTTCTGTATTTTTTGGAGAGGTGAAGGCTGTCTGAAGTGGGAAAGGGGTACACAGGGCAGATTTGATAACGAAAGTTGGCAGCAGGCATTGCCGGTTGGATTCACCCTTGAGGAACTGAATCCAAAGGAGAATCGCACAGAACTGGATTCAACAAAGACCATCATCAAAAAGTGTTCAGGGTTGAACTGGTGGAGCTCAAGAGACTTGCCTGCGGCTTCCGGAAGCACACTGCTGTGTGCAAAGGGCTGGCCTGTTCCTCTTTCAGACCTGCATTCGAAAGTGATTGTGGCCTTCTTGACTTGTGGCCCGGTCATTGATAGTGCAGGGAGAGAATCCTTGAAAGCATTTCCCGTGTTTGAGGGGCACGTTGCCATCCCTTTCAAACCCTGAGCTTTTCAGACACACCCATCCTTTGAGCCAGCATGTGTGGCAATCTGTGCTGTAGAGCAGGGGTGGCCAACGGTAGCTCTCCAGATGTTTTTTGCCTACAACTCCCATCAGCCCCAGTCATTGGCCATGCTGGCTGGGGCTGATGGGAGTTGTAGGCAGAAAACATCTGGAGAGCTACCGTTGGCCACCCCTGCTATAGAGACTTTCTCCAGGAAGTCCTCATAATGTTGTTACTGATATTCACCAACCGCGGCTGCTGTGTTCCTTACTGAATGTGTCATAATGGCTTTTACATCCGTTTTGTCTGAAAATAATCAGTTCTGAACTTTTTTCCGCTTCAATTGTCTTTAGGCAGCATGTCTTTCCTGGCTGCCTGTCACTAGATCTGGGATGGCCGAACTGCGGCTCAGGAGCCACATGTGACTCTTTCACACATACCGTGTGGCTTTCAAAGCCCCCACTGCCCTGTCAGCAGACTTGGAGAAGGCATTTCTTTCTTTAAATCACTTTTCCAAACCAAGCTAGCCAGCAGCTTGGAGGATGCATTTAATGTTGTTTTCTTTGCACCTCTCCCTCCCTCCCACCATCTATTTGCCTGCCTGCTTCCCTCCCTCCCCCCCCTTCATTATCTTGTGGCTCTCAAACATCTGACATTTATTTTATGTGGCTCTTACATTAAGCAAGTTTGGCCACCCCTGAGCTAGATTCTACGCTGCGTCTTCTGTCAAATTAGGCCTTAATCCAGCCTTTCCGTTTATTTTTACGCCCTGTTTTGTCGGTATGGCAAATGGCTTGGGTCTCAGAGCAACACAGGGCTCCTTTCTTCCTTTGTTGTTTACTTCCTCTCTGCAGTTTCTCCACTGCGATGTCTGTGCATTCAGTTTAGTTGCCAATTTAGTTAAGGTTGCCAGTTGAAATACTGGCCATGTTTGTCAGCAAGATGTCCCCGGACTCCATAAAGCATCCCAGTTAATGGTTCCCGCTGAAATTAGCTTGCAGCTAGAGGTGTGGGCATCTCATCCTTGTTAAAAACAGGGCATGAAGCTACAGCTAGAAAGGCACATTCCAGGAGACGAGTCACGAGTGAGGCTTCTCTGCCTGCCTTCTCACTGATGGGAAGCGCTGCCCTGGGAGCAAAAAGTATTGCTTCTGAAAGATCCCATCCTTCCGTACATGTCACTGGTATGTTGCGCAGGGTGTAGAGAGAAGTAAACTCCAGTATAGTTTTCCCGCCCAATACCCTTTCCCCTTTTGAAAGCTGGAGCGTGTGTGTGGGCGGAGGGGGGGGTCCATTGTAATTATATGAATAAAGAGTCACTGTACTTCTGCCTGATGGTGCAGCATCATTTATATAGGCGTGTGGTCCTTGTTGTCAGGAATTTGGTAAATCTGAGCCTGAAGAGCAGTATCCATGGAAAATCCTTGGAGGATCCAGTTGTTTAATTGAACAATCTAAGGCCTGCCCGCCCTTGTAAAATAGTGCCAGAAGCTGTCTTGGGTTAGTAAATTTAACCCAAATAAGGGTATACGCTCCCAGCCTTCACCCCCAGGTCTGCTTGTTGAGTAAAGGGCTGTGTTCCTTTTTTGGTCAGTTTTTGCTTGGCTCGCCCTACACATCTTCATGAGATTGGCTTTTTGTAGAGAAGATCAGAGTCTGGTTAAGCACACACTGCAGCAAGCCTGTGGAGCTAAGCCGGTCTTCATCTGGTCAGTCCACAGATGAGAGACTTGGTGAGAAGAACCGTTGTTCCTCTCACAGTTAAGGGGTGTCAGGTTCCAATGTATTATCTGTCTCCTTGATGTAGTTTCTGGAATGTGTGAGTAGAATGCTTAGTCTGTGGCTGAATCGAAAGTTAACCTGCTCGGCCTCCTAGGAGCTGGGAAACTTCTTGGTACCAAGGTCGTTACTCCCTCCTTTGGATGTTTAGTTGAAAGCTTTGTAGTGAGTGTGTGTGTGTGTGTGACCTATAGCCACTAAATTTGAACTGTCTTCGGGCCCTAAGATCAGGAGCGTTTTTAATGACCATCGCAAGGGTATATAATCTGAATCTGTACTGTTGTGCATCACTTTCGACACTGCTTGGCAACAAGTCAGGGTCAGTGTATCCTGTGTTACAATAAATGCTTATCCATAGGTATAGTTAACCAAAGCAGAATGGGATTCTGCCCTGTGATGAAGTAGGTATGCACAGGGTCTCATTTTCATTTGGAGGGCCAGTTTGGTGTAGTGGTTAAGTGCGCAGACTCTTATCTGGGAGAACCGGGTTTGATTCCCCACTCCTCCACTTGCACCTGCTAGCATGGCCTCGGGTCAGCCATAGCTCTGGCAAAGGTTGTCCTTGAAAGGGCAGCTGCTGTGAGAGCCCTCTCAGCCCCACCCACCTCACAGGGTGTCTGTTGTTGGGGAGGAAGGTAAAGGAGATTGTGAGCCGCTCTGAGACTCTTCGGAGTGGAGGGCGGGATATAAATCCAATCTCCTCTTCTTCATTTGATGCTGCAACGTACCCAAAGAAATGCATTCCACTACTATGACATCTTGAACTGGATCTTTTTGGGATTGTTGTGGAAGCTTTACGGCCACACCCGCATGCTGTTGCGGGGGGGGGGGGGTGCTTCCCTCCATTTTTTTTCTTCCAGGGTTGCTTGCTTATGGCCATTGTGGGACCAGAGTTTGTGAAGGGTCTGGCCCAATGCGTGTACCACTCCACAAACAGCATGATGTGCAAATGCTTATCAAGAATGTGTACGTTGCGTGCATAGTCTGAGACTAGGTCAATTTATTGTTACTTCGTTCCTCTTCAGGTCTCTGCCCTGGATCAGGAGATCATCGAAGTCGATCCCGACACCAAAGAGATGTTGAAGCTCCTGGTGAGTGGGGAACTGGGCCTGGCTGCCAATAGGGGTGTCCTTTTGTGACCCTTCTGCCCCAGAGGAACTGCAGCTGCCATGTTTTGGTGGCTGCTGTTCGGCAGACCTCAGTGGGACCAGCTGGGTCTCTGGATAGCTTAGCCATACTACACAAGGCAATTGGTTCAGAAATCTAAAGCAGGGATCCCCAGTCTTTTTTGAGCCAGTGGGTACCTTTGGAATTCTGGGATAGGGCGGTGGGCACATTTTCAAAATGGCTGCCACAGGAAGTAGAGCTACACAGGGGAGAAGAGAGGTACTGTTTAAAAGAAAGGAGCAAGTGGGAGAATAAAACCAACACTGTGGGCGGTTGCAACCAGAAAAGTATTATTTAAATCTGCACAGACAATCAGATCTCCACTGACCAGTCAGAAGCCCTGCTGGGAAACAGCCCTGTTTGGCCCCACCCATTTTCTAAAAACTCTTGGTGAGCACCAGGAAAGGTGTTGGACCCCTGAGTTAGAGTATGGGCATTTACCAGAACCATTTGTCACTAAACAGAGGCTGTTTTGGGTTGCTTTATGCCAGTGGCTTTTGTAGCTTTTTCTGTTTAACTTGGACCAGGGGAGGGTCTTCCCAGCTGTCGCGTCGCAGTCTGCTTGCCACGCACGGACTGACGGCCATCTCTGTGCTGTTTTCCTTCCAGGACTTTGGCAGCCTGTCCAACTTGCAGGTCACGCAGCCCACCGTAGGGATGAACTTCAAAACCCCGAGAGGTGCCATCTGACACCGTCGCTGTACTGTCACTTTTACAATAAATAAACAGAGCTTTCGTGGACTGCCTCATGTGGACTGTTTTGCATGGCTTCAGATCATCTGGGGTTAAAGAGGAGATGGCACTCTGCCCTGAACTCTGGCTCATTCTGGTTTGGGGTGATGGGTGAACAGAAGGGCGGTTCCTGGCCTTGGAATCCCTGGTCAGCAAGTTCTGTATCATTGTAGTTTTATAAAGTGCACTGTATACAATGTGCATAGTGATCCTTGACAGGGCTTTTTTTGTAGCAGGAACTCCTTTGCATATTAGGCTGCACACCCCTGATGTAGCCAATCCTCCAAGAGTTTATAGGGTTCTTATTCCAGGGCCTACTGTAAGCTCTTAGAGGATTGGCCACATCAGGGGTGTGTGGCCTAATATGCAAAGGAATTCCTGCTACAAAAAAAGCCCTGTCAACTCTGTGTTATCTGCATATTGTGGATAGGGCCTGAGGCTGAAAAATGGCATGCAGCCAAACTGCATAGGCGGTTGCTCCAGAAATCCAGAAGGTTTAACAGAACGGGCTACCTCTTTATACTTAAAAGGTAATAGAGCGGAGGTGAGTTTTCATCTAAGAACTAAGGGCTGAAATACTTGAGGCTGAGTGTTCTATGGTTGGATTTGCCAACAAGCTGTTTTTGTTTCTGAAGAGAAGCCAAGGGGGGGCCATGATTCTGATTGGCACGGGTCCAGGAGCACCCTTTCAGCCCCTGCTCAGTTTTTCTGAATAGTGCCTCCGTGAGAGTTTGGTGTAGTGGCGGACTCTAATCTGGAGAACCAGGTTTGATTCCCCACTCCTTCACATGCACCTGTTGAGTGACTTTGGGTCAGTCACAGTTCTTGAAAGACCGTTCTCTCCAGAGCAGTTCTCTCAGAGCTCTCTCAGCCTTACCTGCCTCACAGGGTGTCTGTTGTGAGGAGAGAAGGGGAAGGAGAGTATTAGCTGCTCTGAGACTCTTGAGTGAAGGGGTGGAGTATAAATCCAATCTCTCCTTCATGGGCTGTTTCAGATAGGGAAAGCACCTGGGGGGGGGAGGGGGTAAAATGTGAATCCATGCTGCTGACCTAGTGTGAATTTGGGATTTATTAGCACCCTGTGTGGCTGCTATTTAAAGGAGAGCTAGGATGCAAGATATAAAGAACCCCATGGCGCAGAGTGGTAAAGCTGCAGTACTGCAGTCGGAGCCCTCTGCTCACGATCTGAGTTCAATCCTGGCGGAAGCTGGGTTCAGGTAGCCGGCTCCAAGCTGACTCAGACTTCCATCCTTCCAAGGTCGGTAAAATGAGTACCCAGCTTGCTGGGGGGAAAGTGTAGATGACTGGGGAAGGCAACGGCAAACCACCCCGTAAAAAGTCTGCCGTGAAAACATCATAATGCAACGTCACTTCAGAGTCGAAAACGACTGGTGCTTGCACAAGGGAGTACCTTTACCTTTAGGATGCAAGAATTTCTGGCATTGCCTGCAATTTTATCTTTTGCCACTTCATTGTATCCACAGGATTGACCACTAGGGTGCGCATGGGAGCTCTGGAATGGCTGCTGTTTGCTCTGAATTTGCAAAGAAATACAGAAAGGTCTGTGTCCCTCTTGCGAGCAGTTTGTCTCTCAAACCAGGAGAAAATCAGAGATAACGGCCTGATCCATGGCTCTCCTGGGCCCCAAATAGTATGCTGACGGCCATACCAGGTGTGTAGTTAATGCGCTATATCAGGGGTGGCCAAACTTGCTTAGCATGAGAACCGTGCAGAATAAACCTCAGACATTTGAGAACCACAAGATAAGAACATCAAATGTTTGAGAGAGGGAAGGAAGGAAAATAGATGGGGAGGGAGAAGTGGGAAGAAGACAACTTTAAATGCATTCCCCAAGCTGCCAGCTGGCTTTGCTTGGGGAAGTGATTTAAAGAAAAATGCCTTCTCCAAACCTGTTGATGGGGTGGTGGGGACTTCAAGAGCTACACAATATGTGTGAAAGAGCCACATGTGGCAGTTTGGCCAACCCTGCACTATATTGTGGGAGAAAGAGACTGCCCCAAGAGGGCGAGTGCCTGAATGTTTTCAGTGGTTGGTCAGTTGTGAAATGTCCCAGTCCATTGAAGGAAGGAAGGTAAGGAAAGGTCCCCTGTACAAGCACCAGTCGTTTTCAACTCTGGGGTGACATTGCTTTCACAACGTTTTCACGGCAGACTTTTTATGGGGTGGTTTGCCATTGTCTTCCCCAGTCATTTACGCTTTCCCCCCAGAAAGCTGGGGACTCATTTTACTGACCTCGGAAGGATGGAAGGCTGAGTCAACCTGGAGCCGGCTACCTGAAAACCCAGCTTCTACCAGGTATCGAACTCAGGTCATGAGCAGAGCTTAGGACTGCAGCTTTAACCCTCTGCGCCACGAGCGGGGGACATGAATGGAAACTGCTCAGAGGCATAGTGGTTTTCTGCTTGGGGATCTCTCCTGCTGCCACCCTGAAGGGCACTCAAAATGGCCATCTCACTTTCTGGCAGTCCCTCCTGATATGATATGCAATTAGTGCTGCGAAAGGCTCATTTTGTTGTCGTCCCCCCCACCCCCCGTGGACTTGCCCATCATGCATCTGGTTTGATGTGGCTCTTTGTGTCTTGACTGACCTTGTACCCACACAGAGGCTACAGAACTGGATTAATTCAGTGCTGGATGCACAGTTTTCAGAATGAACACCTACAAGCAACAGAGATGGACAATGTGGTCTTAGCTGGTGAGTGTCCTGGATACTACGGCAAACACCGTCCTCCCCCACTCAGTATAATTTTGAGGGGTGCATCTGCTTGTAGCAAAAATCCAAACTGAATTTTGCCCCAGTGTCAAACTTGAGACACTGCAGGTTATTCATTAAGAGTGGGACATAACAGGTATGTTTTTTTCTATCTGTACAGCAGAGATCTTTCTTCTTAGAACAAAATTTGAATCTAATGCATCTTTAAAGACCAGCAAAGTTTTAATTCTGTTCAATTCTCAAAGTTTAATTCTTAAACCTTTAAGAGCAGCAGAGTTTAATATAACCCACTGAACTCAAACTGTTCTGCCTCGCTGAGTGTGCCCTCTTCCAAGTATACCTTACCTTAGGCAGTTTGTGGCTCACATCATTCTTAAATTCTGTAATCCTAGTTCAGGGGTGGCCAAACTTGCTTAACTTAAGAGCCACAGAGAATAAACATCAGATGTTTGAAAGCCACAAAAGAGGAAGGCAGGCAGGTAAGAAGGAAGGCTTGCAAATGGAGGGAGGGAGAAGTGGAAAGAAACCAACTTTAAGTGCGTTCTCCAAGTCATAGAGTGGTGGGGGCTTTGAGAGCCAGGCAATTTACATGAAAGAGCCACAGTTGGGCCACCTAGTCCAATTGCATTGCTTGTTAGTCATTCTTTGCATTCTGATCGCCCTGTTCTATATCCAGCAGTTTGCCTGGAGTCTCAGTAAAGAAAGGCAAACTGTAAATAAGTAAGTGAATTCTAGAAGAATGCAATCTCAGGGCATGGGCTATAAATGTGTTTTCCCCCTTGCAACCAGGAGAAAGTGCAGCTGTGGGGCACAATGGTGCAAGCTGCCACCCCATTTGGTGTAGTGGTTAAGTGTGCAACTCTTTATCTGGGAGAACTGGGTTTGATTCCCCACTCCTCCACTTGTAGTTGCTGGAATGGCCTTGGGTCAGCCATAGCTATCACAGGAGCTGTCCATGAAAGGGCAGCTGCTGTGAGAGCCCTCTCAGCCCCACCCACCTCACAGGGTGTCCGTTGTGGGAGGAGAAGATAAAGGAGATTGTAAGGCACTCTGAGTCTGCTGCAGAGAGAAGGGCGGGGTATAAATCTGCAGTTCTTGCAAAGGGAGCAATTTCCCCTTCCTGCTTGCCCGAACCTATTTTTTAGCGTGAGAATAATTCAGTATCTTTGCATGACCAGGTATTTGCAGCATTCTGACTTTCCCTCAACAAACTTACAATTCTCACGTAGGTTGTGGAAAGCATAAAGGGATGGAAGGATGGGATGATCGTTGTAAGTCAGCAGAGCAGAATTGCTGTGGGGTGGTGGGCTGTGCTGAAATATTACTAGCTGGAGGCCAGAATCCATATACAGTTGCTGAGCTTTCATCCAACGCAGAACGTGTGTATGCAGTTTTATCCACTAGACCAGAATGACAATTTAAACAATGAGATGAACTCTGGTTTCATTGCAGATCATTCCATGGTTGTTGGTTTTATGGTAGAACATTCCATGAACTGGAGCTGAGGAATTTGATTTTGGGGGGTTTTGGTACTGTTTTTCAGGTAAAGGTTAGAACAGGGGTGGCCAAACTCTAGCTCAGGCTCTTTCACACACATTGTGTGGCTTTCAAAGCCCCCACTGCTCCATCAGCCAGCTTGGAAAATGCATTTCTCTCTTTAAATCACTTCTCCAAGCCAAGCCAGCTGAATGCACTTAAATAATGCATTTGAAGTTGCTTTCCTTCCACTTCTCCCTACTATTTGTCTTCCTCCTTTCCCTGCCTGCCTTCCTTCCTGTCTTGCAGCTCTCAAGCATCTGACATTCATGTCTTGTGGGTCTCAAACATCTGACATATATTCTAAGTGGCTCTCACATTAAGCACATTTGGCCACCCCTGGATTAGAGCAATGCTTTTATATACTTTATATATATGTTTTTATATACTTTTAATATATATCTATATATATCGGGGAGGGACGGTGGCTCAGTGTAGAGCATCTGCTTGGCAAGCAGAAGATCCCAGGTACAATCCCCGGCATCTCCAACCAAAAAGGGTCCAGGCAAATAGGCATGAAAAACCTCAGCTTGAGACCCTGGAGAGCCGCTGCCAGTCTGAGTAGACAGTAGTGACTTTGATGGACCGAGGGTCTGAGTCAGTATAAGGCAGTTTCATATGTTCATATATAAAGCAATGCTCTGTTCCCTTGAATGGTTCTGACAATCTATTTCTTTTTTACTGCACTGTTGGGCTTGGGCGTGTTTCTTTTGTTTTGAGAACCAGCAATCTAATCTTGTGCTGGAGTCTCCTTTCTGCTTCCATCCAGGGAGCCCTTGCCTTGATGCTCCCGGCTTTTTCATGGATCTTACCCTCTTGGTTCCAGTCACACACGAGAATCCCACCGGTATGCAGGACTTCTTCTAAGCCTCCCTTTCTCGTGGGAAACTGGGACTCAAGGTGGGTAACAAAATAAACAAATTAGATCAATAAAAACAGGACAGTGGGCAGCGGTCAAACTGCCAGGAACACGTGCGCAGGTAAGCAACAGAAGATTTTAGACTTCCTGAATTAAAGCACGAGTTGATTTCTTTGCTGCTCAACGCAGGTAACTATGCTATTGCATTACACTGGAGACAGAATTCAACTCCTTCATTGGTGGCCTGGTTAAGCAAATGCTGGGAGTATTTTGTTTTGGACAAAATGACACCTAATTTAGAAGGGAGGCATACCCCACGTCGCAAGTCAACTATTTTAGCAAATCCTTTTCGGGATTACTTTTCTCGTGGGAATTTTGGTTCAACTGCACATAATATACCGGTCTGGCGTTAATTTGTTTTTAATTTGATTTTGTCCTGTTTGTGCTTGTGGTTCATTTGGATATTCAATGGTGGTGAGCTGACTTTGTTGGAGCATAATATTTTTTTTCCACAAACAATTTTATTTTTTCTTTTATAAACATACACTCTGTTCACATAAAAATTATTTTACAAATAAAGCATTGTTGTGCAAAGATGATATAGAGCCTTAATGCAGTACAAAATAAGAAAAATAAAATAAAATATTAAAATAATTTAACATAGAATAGTATGTTAAAAAAAGAGAAAAAGGGGGGGATTCTGAAACATTCAGCAACCTTTATCAGGCTAGAATAATTTGTTTATGAATAACACGTTGATTGATTGAGGATCAGCCTTGATTTTGTCTAAAATGGGATACTATTTAGCGATGAAATTTTGGGCCGCTTTCAGCAGATCGTTACTGTTTATGCTGGCTGTGTTCTTATCCATTGTAATAAAGTCCCATACTTTTATAAGCCAACTGTCAGTGATTAACTTATGTGAGGGTTTCCAGTTTTGGGCTATAATGGTTTTAGCTGCAGTTATAAGGGAAATGAGTAAAGAGATTTTAGAGGGAGATGCATTGACAGATTGCCGATTGTTAAGAAGTTTAACCTCTGGTTGCCTAGGAACAGTGACACCAGAGATAGCCTCCATTTTGGAGAGGACTGTTTGCCAAAAGGACTTGACTAGTGGGCATTCCCACCAACAATGGATGTGAGAGGCTGCTGGTCCACATTGCCGCCAACATTCGGGAGAATAGTGAGGATCAGTATGGGCGAAATGTTGGGGGATGCAGTACCGCTTTAAAGTTATTTTATAGTTCTGTTGGAATGTGTTGATTGAGTTTGTGTGGTGATCTTCACTTTCCCATGTGTTTTCCCATTGGGCTGGTGTTAAGAGGATCTTGCCTTCTCGGTGCCATCTGTTGCAATAAGAGGGTAAGGTAGCACAATGTTGTAGTAAAAGAATATCTTGGAAATAAGCCCCTTGGGCTTTAAAGATGAAACTAGATGTTCCAAGTCAGTTTGGGGTCTTATAGACCCCTTTTGGAACTGGGGACTATTCAGGAAGTGACAGATTTGGAGATACTCGAACCAAAGGAGTTTGATGGACATTTTATCTTCTATTTGGGCTTTTGTCAGAATTTTGTTCTTAGAGAAAAGTTGAAAGAGGAAGACCACGGATGTAGTCCTCCAAATGGGAAACGAGGAAGGCTGGCGGGCTGGAGGAAACCATGGTTGGCCCATGAAGGAAGATACAATAGACCAGGGGTGGCCAACAGTAGCTCTCCAGATGTTTTTTTGCCTACAACTCCCATCAGCCCCAGCCATTGGCAAAAAACATCTGGAGAGCTACCGTTGGCCACCCCTGCAATAGACTGTGCTGGGGCCAGTACCACACAGGCCTGGTCCCAAATGGTTAGTATGGCTTGTAAAAATGGGTTAATTATAAGCCAGTGGGGGCGTTCTGTTTTTTTTAGCCATCAGAATTCATAGTATCTAAGAGGAGCGATGTGGGTCTCTTGGATGCGCGTCCACAGCGGGCACGAGCTAGAATATAATATAGTAGTCATGGATGAGAGTACTGTGGCTTTATAGTATAAGTATAGGTCCAGAAAGGCCAGCCCACCTTTGTTCTTAGGTCTTCGAATAGTGTCGAAATGTATTTTGGGAGGTTTGTTGCTCCAAATGAAATTGGTCAGTAAAGATTGCCATTTTTTGAACAGGGCTACAGGGATGTTGATGGGAAGAGCTCGAAATAAGTAAAGGAACTTCAGAAAAATAAAAGATTTAATCATGTTTATGCGCTCAATCCAGGATAAAGCAAGAGAATTCCAAGTTTGGAGGACGGGTTATATCATTTTGATTGTTATTTTGACTGTGATCCTGATGGTTAATCTGTTTATTGAAATAAACTTGTTTTTATATCTTAAAAAAATAAAAACAGAAAAGAGCAAGAGTCAAGGAGCATCTTAAAGCCTCACAAAAAGCTCCCACCCTGCTACAAATGTTGTTAGTCTTTCAGGTGCTCCTAGACGCTCGCTCTTTTCTACTGCTACAGACAAACGGGGCCAACCCTTTGACACAGGCTTGGAAGTTTCTTAGTGGGAGCACAGCTATCTGAACCAAGTTATCTTGATCCTGTAATGCCCAGTTGGAGTGGTGAAAAACTTGCTGCATGTTCTCCCCCCTTCCCCAACAAATGGCACCAGAGAGACATCCTAAATTCCTCTGGCTAAACCAGAGCTGAGATCACAAGCTTCAAGCTCTTTGTCTTCGACCAGTGTCAGTATAAGTGACGGATACCCACCAGTGCTCCCTCTAAGCTGAGTTAGTGTGAGCTAGCTCACAGATTTTTAGCCTCCGACTCACACATTTTTGTCTCGGCTCAAGAAAAATGGCCCCAGAGCACGATGATTTATGCAGGAGCTCACAGCTTTAATGCCTGGAGCTCACAACTTTTAGCGCACAAAGTAGAATTTTTGTTCAGAAGACTCTGCAACTTAGAGGGAACATTGGTAGGCACCAAGTTTTGAAATGAAAGCAGAGTTTCCTTGGGGAGCCCAACCAGAGACCTCTCAAGGTTAAGGAGGCCTATCGTTTAGTAACAAAGCCTTTGTCTCCTTGGAACCATTTGGGGCCTCTGGAGATTCCAGCAATAGGGGGAGAAGGCCTTGAAGCCCGAGAGCACTTTCCCCAGCCTGAGCAATCAAAGAATCATGGATTTCTCATGGAGGTGTCATCTCTATTAAGGTAAGGCTGCAGGAATAGAAGTGTGTGCTGATGTTATGCCCGGTTTCATCTCCACCTGCCTTATTCCCACTGGGTCATGCATCCAGAAGTTAACAAGCGCATCGCTTGTCTGCCTGCCAAGCCGCGTGTGCACACACCCAAGGTTTCTCGATGTGTGCATCGTGGGAGCATGCCGCCTTCACTGCTGCCGTGACCTACTTAAATTATGGCAAGGGGATGAGTGTGCATGCGCGAGGACCCTCTGTTAGCGCATGGCTGTGAATTATTCATGGCCAGCCCCTGTTAATGCAGGATTTAAACAACCTTCTCTATAATTT
The DNA here is from genome assembly GCF_032191835.1 of Heteronotia binoei. Taxonomy (NCBI): domain Eukaryota; kingdom Metazoa; phylum Chordata; class Lepidosauria; order Squamata; family Gekkonidae; genus Heteronotia; species Heteronotia binoei. The sequence continues at coordinate 29,583,662 of NC_083241.1, forward strand.
AGAAGCCAGGGTGCACTCCCCAGCCCCCAACCCCGATTCCGGCTCTTCCCCAAGGACTGTTCATGCTTGGGTGAGCAAAGCAGAAATAATGTGGCTGGTTTAGCAGACAAAGAGGGAGGGAGGGGAAAGAAGTCAGCAGGAATCAAAGTGGAGTCTGAAGCAGGTACGAGTGAGGGGCGGGGAGCCCCAAAGAGCAGGGAAGGCTGGGACAAGGAGGAGGCTGGATTTATACCCTGCCCTTTGCCCAGAGCGACCTAGTCTCTTTCCCTTCCTCTCCTCACACCCTCTGTGAGGTAGGTGGGACTGAGAGATCTGAGGACTGACCCAAGGTCACCTTGCAGGCTGCATGTCGAGGGGGAGTGGAGAATCAAACCCGGTTCTCCCGGATTAGAGTCTGCCACTCTTAACCTCCACCAAATTGGCTCTCCAGTTTGTCACCTGGAGTCCAGGCGACAGCTGTGGTTTTGAGAAAAGCTTAACAAGGTAATTAGTTGGTGGGACGAAATTCTGCAATTTACTGCCGGCAAATGTTGATGGCCTTTGTCATGGTGGTGGAAAGTTCCTTTAAGGTGCAGCCAACTTACGCCAACCCTGTAGGGTTTTCAGGCAAGAGACAATCAGAGGTGGTTTGCCATTGCCTGCCGCTGTGTAGCAACCTTGGAATTCCTTGGAGATCTCTTGTCCAGTTTGATGCAGTGGTTAAGTGCGCGGACTCTTATTTGGGAGAACCAGGTTTGATTCCCCACTCCTCAAATTGCAGCTGCTGGAACGGCCTTGGGTCAGCCATAGCTCTCGTAGAAGTTGTCCTTGAAAGGGCAGCTGCTGCAAGAGCTCTCTCAGCCCCACTCACCTCACAAGGTGTCTGTTGTGGGGGAGGGGAAGGTAAAGCAGATTGTGACTGCTCTGGGACTCAGAGTATTCAGAGTATAGGGCGGGATATAAATCCAATATTGTCTTCTTCATCCAAGTATCACCCTGGGCTAACCCTGCTTAGCTTCCAAGATCTATCAAGATCGGGCTAGCCTGAGTTATCCAGGTCAAGGCTCACAGAGGTGACCTTTAAAAGGGGATTGGACAGATGCATGAAGGAGAGGACCATGAATGGGCTACCAGTCTTAATGGCTGAAGTGAACTTCCTGAAGAGGGAATGGAACCACACTCTGGGGAAGGAAATACCTGTAGTTTGGCTAGTAGGTAAGCCAATTTTCATTTGCAGTTGCCACCTAAAGCCTTCTGTTTGCTGGTCCTAGCTTGTTGATTTACTTCTTTTGTGTCATTTCTCCCTAGTTGGGGACCCAAAGCGGTGTGTATTGTTCACCTCTTCTCCATTTCTTCCTCACAACTACCCTGTGAGGCAGGTTAGACTGAGAGTGCGGTTGGCCTAAGGTTACCCGGCAGGCTTTGTGGGTGGAGTGGGGATTTGAATCTGGGTCCCACAAATCCTTCTCTGGCATGTGAACTGCCCCACCACACTGGCTCCCTAGTGAGGGAGAAATGCATTCTCTAAAAGGAAAGGACATTTCTTCGTGCGTTGGGAGTGTGCGGCTTCATTGAGCCATTGCTTATTTCAAGATGACTGCCTGATTGTTATCATTTATTCATTACAACAGTGCTTGTCTTTCGGAGTCCATGCGTGTGTGGAAGAGGCCTGTCTAATGGAGCAGATGCCCCCATTTAGTCCCAGCAGGCAAAGGGGGATGCTGCCCGCTCTGGCAACGCTGGTGGAAGAGAGGCCGGGCGGGATAGCTCTTGCCTCTCCAAAGGAATATGCTGAGGATGCACGAGAAAGGACTGCTGGAGGGCAGGAACCGCAGTGGCCAACGCAAAGAGCAGATGGCTTTAACTCCCACTTACCTGTATCCAAAGAGGGGAGAGAATTGGACTGGGGGTTAAACTTACGCATTTGAGGCTGGCACATGCAGTTTCGGGTTTCAGTTTTTTTTAAAAAAAATCTTATTTCACATGCTGGGTGAAGCACCTGCCGGCAATGAGAGGGGCTACCAAAGTCCTGGTAGGCACAACACAAGCCACGACAACAGGGATATTGACTGGAGCCAAGTGGCTTCTCCTTGATGGGGCTTGACTCACACGTCTGTTTAGAGGGTTTGGGGTCTGCCTGCCAGCACCTCTGGGCAGCACCGAGAGTGATTTCAATGGACTCAAATGATGTCAGGCAGCTCTCTGCAAAATAAAGTTTTTTAAAAAAATGTTGACCTGATGAAATGTGTTGCTAATAGTAACTTTGAAATCTGACCTATATTAACCCCAGTGCCCCAAAGTAACCTCTCACTAATAGGAAACTTCAGAAGTTGACCTATAGTCAACCCCAATAACTTCAAGTAACCCCCTCACTAATTGAACTCTTAAAAGGTTGGCCTATAGTAACCTCAATGACCTCAAGTAACCCTTCACTGATTAGAAACTTGAAAAGTTGACCTACAATAACCCCCAATGACCTCAGGTAACCCCTCACTAATTGAATTCTGTAAAATTTGACCTATAGTAACCCCAGTGACCTCAAGTAACCCCCTCACTGACTGGAAAGTTGAAAAGTTGACCTATAGTAACCCCAATGACCTCAAGTAACCCCTCACTAATTGAATTCTGTAAAATTTGACCTATAGTAACCCCAATGACCTCAAGTAACCTCTCACTAATTGGACTCTGCAAAATTTGACCTATAGTAACCCCAGTGACCTCAAGTAACCCCCTCACTGACTGGAAAATTGAAAAGTTGACCTATAGTGACCCCAATGACCTCAAGTAACCCCTCACTAATTGAATTCTGTAAAAGTTGACTTATAGTAACCCCAATGACCTCAAGTAACCCCTCACTAATTGGACTCTGCAAAATTTGACCTATAGTAACCCCAGTGACCTCAAGTAACCCCCTCACTCACTGGAAAGTTGAAAAGTTGACCTATAGTGACCCCAATGACCTCAAGTAACCCCCTCACTGACTGGAAACTTGGAAATTTGACCTATAGTAACCCCAATGACCTCAAGTAACCCCTCACTAATTGGACTCTGCAAAATTTGACCTAAAGTAACCCCAATGACCTCAAGTAACCCTCACTAATTGGACTCTTGAAAATTTGACCTATAGTAACCCCAATGACCTCAAGTAACCCCCTCACTGACTGAAAACTTGAAAATTTGACCTATAATAACCCCAATGACCTCAAGTAACCCCTCACTAATTGGACTCTTGAAAATTTGACCTATAGTAACCCCAATGACCTTAAGTAACCCCCCTCACTGATTGGAAACTTTAAAAGTTGACCTATGGTAGCCCCATTGACCTCAAGTAACCCCTGACTCATTAGAAACTTAAAGAGTTCAGTGATCCTAATTACTGCTAATTAGAAATATTCAGGATGCCTCCCCAGTGCTCATTTTGACCCCCATTCAATAGAAAATGTATATTCACCATATCCACTTAACCCTTTTTGACGTACTGCTAAGTATGGTATGTATGCAGTGTTATCTTCTGTAACCTTACTGGACCCCTATTCATTGTCCTTCATATGCAGTCTCACCAATGACCTCATGAGATCCAGTGTGGTGTAGTGGTAAAGAGTGTTGGACTAGTATCTGGCAGGCCTGGGTTCCAATGCTCCCTCATACCATGTTGGGTGGCCTTGGGCCAGTCACACACTCAGCCTCGCCTGCCTCACAGGGGTGTTGTGAGGATAAAATGGAGAACAAGGTAAGCTGTTTGGAGTTAGGGTTGTCAAGTCCAATTCAAGAAATATCTGGGGATTTTGGGGGTGGAGCCAGGAGCAAGGGTATGACAAGCATCACTGAACTTCAAAGGGAGTTCTGGCCATCACATTTAAAGGGACAGCACACCTTTTAAATGCCTTCCTTCCACAGGAAATAATGTAGGGGCACCTTCTTTTGGAGCTCATAGAACTGGACCCCCTGGTCTACTCTTTTTGAAACTTGGGGTATTTTGGGGAGAGACACTGGGGGTATTTTGAAACTTGGGGTATTTTGGGGAAGAGACACTGGATGCTATACTGAAAATATGGTGCCTCTACCTCAAAAAACAGCCCCCTCAGAGTCCCCCGATACCCGCAGATCAATTCTCCATTATTTCCTATGTGAATAAGTCTCCATAGAGAACAATGGAGTGCCCAGCAGACATTTCTCTCCCCTCCCTGCTTTCTGATGACTGAAGCAGGGGGAGAGCCTCCAAACCGGGGGATCTCCTGCCCCCACCTGGGGATTGGCAACCCTGTTTTGGGTCTCCCTTGGGCTGAAAGGCGGAATTAAAATAGATACGCTGCTTGAGGCAGTTCCAAGAATATATTCAGACATTATAAAAAACCCCAGCTCTTTCAAATAAGCCAGGACACAATAGTCCGTAGATCAGAAAACAAACCCAAGTGTCAGGTTACATAAAATTAAATCAGGTTGACTAAAAATTAATGTTTTGGCCTGGTACCTAGACGGGGGCAAGGCAGGCTGGAAGGGCAAGATAACCTACTGAAACCTCTTGGTTTCTGGTCACCCCCCTCCTCACCATTGCAGGGGTGGGCAGCACAGAAAGTAGAACTTAGATAAGATTGATTTACTGGCAGGCTGGACTGGTGGTCCTTTCAGTAACCCAGCCCCAATTCATTTGGGGCCTTAAAAGTGAATCCTCGGGACCATGAATTGTGGCCAAAACAAATCAGCAGTTAGCACAGACTTTTCTTCACAAGGTGGTAGGATCTCTTTATCCACCCACCACACCCCACCCCCACTTTCCCAACACGCTTGACACCAACTGAAATGGCTGGGAAGTTTTCAAAGGGCAATCTTACCTGGATGTGATCAGATCCTGCTTTTTAAGGAACGGCCGCAGCCAAAGCTGATTAGTTTCTACGTGACACCAAGCAGGCCCAGGTCATCAGCCCCAGGCCAGGATCCAGAAGCCCCCCTCAAGCACGAAACCTGTTCATTCAGAGGGAACCCAAGTCCCTCCGGAACAGGAAAAAAACCCAATTCTGAAGTTGCCTTGTCATCGAGTCGATCATTTTGGTCTGATCAGAGCTATTTCTTGGCCTTCATCCATCTAATTGTTTAAGACCACCCACCCACCTGAGTCAGACACCAGAAAGAAACACAGAGGTATCATCATCTGGATAATGGTAGCATCCCACTCCGATGATGCCCAAGACTTTCCCTCCCAGCTGCATGTACATGTTGAATGGAATGGTGGACAAGAGAAATGCTTAATGTGGCACCAGAAAGATACATGAAGCTGCCATATGCTGAATCAGACCCTAGGTCCATCAAGGTCAGTCTTGTCTACCCAAACCGGCAGCAGCTCTCCAGGGTTTCAGGCCAAGGACTTTCAATCACCTCCTGCCTACTATGGCTGTTGCTATTAAACACCACAGAGAATTCTGGAAGAACCAAGAGTGGCTAGCTACCTTCCTTTGCTGTCCTTGTGACAATCCACTGGAGCACTCAAGGCAATTTCTGCGCTAAACCCATGCCAAATCTGGAATTGAAATGGGGCCCAGATAACCTGTCTCCAAATACTGCTTGAAATTGTACAGCCAGCATCCACTCACATGAACACATGAATTTGCCTTATACTAAATCGGACCATTGGTCCATCAAGAGAAAGACTGTGGTTCACTGGCAAGAACATCTGCTTGGCATGCAGAAGGTCCCTGGTTCAATCCTTGGCACCTCCAGTTAAAAGGATCAGGTAGGAGGCGATGCGAAAGACCTCAGCCTGAGACCCTGGAGAACTGCTAGTCTGAGTAGACAACACTGACTTTGATGGACTGAGGGGTCTGAATTCAGTATAAGGCAACTTCATGTGCTCAAAGTCAGTACTGTTTACTCTGACTGGCAACTACTCTCCAGTTGTTCAGGAAGATGCATCTCTCAAAGATGCAGAGGTTGAGTCAACCAACTCAACCTCAAAGGGCTGTTGCAAGAAGAAAAAACAGCAGTGTTCCTTGGAAACTGGGTAGGATTGAAATGTGATGCAAAGAAAGACCCACATGTTGGTGATTCTTTCATAAAACTTGGCGATCATGGCCACGATTGCTACGGCTTGGCCTGACACGCTTCAGATTGGAAAAGACAACTAAGCTATCTTACTGTTCCATCTCAATTTGTATAGACTGGTAGCTGACCACCCATGTTCTCAGGCAAAGAAAATACTTCCTCTGCACCTGCACAGTGCCACCCAGCCATAACCAAATTATGACAATCATGTAAGGTTTCTAAGGCATGTCAGTAAGCAGAGATGGTTTGCCATTGCCTTCTTCTGCAAAGTCATCCTTGGTGGTCTCCCATTCAAGCAGGGCTTTTTCTGTAGCAGGAACTTATTTGCATATTAGGCCACCCCCCCCCCCCATGTAACCAATCCTCCTAGAGCTTACAGGGCTCTTAGTACAAGGCTAATGTAAGCTCCAGGAGGATTGGCTACATCAGGGGTATGTGGCTTAATATACAAAGGAGTTCCTGCTACAAAAAAAAAGCCCTGCCTTCAAGTACCAATCCTGCCTAGCTGTCAAGATCCAATGAGATTGAGCTATATCATACCATTCAACATCCTTCATAATACCTGATCCTTTTAACAGGAGATGTCAAGCAGACAGCTCTACCATTGAGCCCTGCCCCCTCCACCACTCAAACACTTCGTTCAAGAATGGTAAGTTGCCCTCCAGAGGGTAGTTATTGAAGCCACTGATCATTCAAAGATGCTTTCTTCGGGAAGAGATTAAAATTGGGAGTCCAGAAGTGCCTAAAAGACTCACAAAATTTTCCAGCTCCCTTTGATTTCTGAAAACCTGTAAACATTGCTGGTCTTGGAGCTGCAAGATTTGGACTCGAATCTTCGTTTTATATTGCAAACCAATGTGACTGTCCACCTGAAACCTCTTTCTACTCTGTGGCCCATCTCCAAGAGACAGAAGCACAACTCCTCCCAAGAAAGCTCCAAACAGAAAGAAAAAGAAACCAATACAGCCTGTCTTCACTGCTGATAGATTCAGGTGGGTAACCGTCTTGGTCTGAAGTAATAAAAAAAGCTTGAGTCTAGTGGCACTTTTAAGACCAAAAAGAGCTTTATTCTGGATATAATTTTTTTGATTCAGACTCACCCAATTCTCCTAAAGAGCCTCCTTCACTCCACCCAACTTTCATCCACAAAGATCCTGTAATTTGTAACATCATCGTTCTCCCCAGGAGGAAGGCTGGTTGGATGCAACCCTTTGCCTGAATTCAACCCTAAACTGTTTTATGTGGTGGGTTTTTCTCATTTTTGTTATCATTCGTAGAATCAGTTAGAAGGCACCTCCAGGGCAGGGCTTTTTTTGTAGCAGGAACTCCTTTGCATATTAGGCCACACCTCCCTGCTGTAGCCAATCCTCCAAGAGCTTTCAGTAGGCCCTGAAGAAGAGCCCTGTAAGCTCCAGGAGGATTGGCTACATCAGGGGTCTGGTGCCTAATATGCAAAGGAGTTCCTGCCACAAAAAAGCCCTGCTCCAAGGTCATCTAGTCCAACCCCCTACACAATGCAGGAAATTCAGTTCCTCTGGTACCCTACGATCCACATTTTTGTTTTTGAGAGAAAAGAAGAGTCATAATACACCAGAGAGTACAATTCATATATTATCCAGTTTCACATTCATAGGATTATAGCAACTTATTCTCAAGGATCTGAATACAAGCGAGACAGCCATGGTCCAATATAATAATACTTAAAGCACTTTCAATACCAAGCAATAAAATGTCAAAACAAAAAATTGCACAAATTTCTTGTTACTATGTCTGACTGAATCCATTACACAAAGTTTTCTTCATTTTCTCCTCTTCAAGCTTCTTTTTTGTTTTTAAACTAAACATTTAACTTATCTTACAGATTACAGTTTCTCTTTAATTATTAATTGCACAAAAAACCACACAAAATCTTTTTTTATGAGGCATAAATATTTCCTTATTACACATGGTACAAAAATACTCGTACATCTTTTTTTTGTTCGGTATTCCCATAAGGATGGCGGATTATTTGGCAAGACTGAAGCCTCTCCAATCAGAGGGATGTGGAGGGAAAAAAAAGTTAAATATTTTACAGCTGTTCTATATATAGAAGTCTGACAGAGGGGGGGGAGGAAACACAACACACAAAAACAACCCTGGCTTGAACTGGAGGAGAAAAACTGGACGAGAAATCCAGCAGACTTGAATTTTAAAGGAACAACAACAACAACTTGCTTTTCCCCAAAAATTCGAGCTGGAGCAGAAAATGGAACTAGGGCAAAAGCCAGGACATTGTTTTGTCAGAAGCCAAGTCTTCACGGAAGCAAGATGAATAAAAACTTCAGTGTTCAACAGCTAGGCCGAGGCCTGTTGCTATGGTTACACAAACGCTGGAACAAAAACAAGCTTCGCAACACACATACGTACACACACACACCGAGTTAAAGTGTTGTAAATTCATGCCAGAAAAAGAAAACAAAAAGAAAATAAAAACATGCAAAACCAATTTGTCTCTTCGCTTCCTCCAGCGGAACTGCATAAACACCGTCTTAGGATTGGAAAGACCTGGATATTGCACTGTATACAGCTAGGCCGCAACGCAGGCCAGCAGCCCAGCTGGGAAACAAAACCTGGCTATCGCTAAGATCGGGTCTCTCCGACTTGGCGTAGCAAAAAAAGGTGTGGGGAGGGAGAACACACATGCCCCGTGGCAACGGGAGTTTGCCGGGATTTAGGCAGAATGGGAGGCAAGCAAAACACAAGACCATGCAAGTCCACAGTAAGGGGGGGGGGGCTGTTGCTATTCACAGTCTTGGACGGGGAAAGCCCACAGCTTCATTGTCGAGAAGCGTGGGTTACTGCAGTTAGGCACCTTGTCCGGTGGCCACAGGAAAAGGTTTTCTCTCGTGGAGGAGGACTTCCAGCGATCCACAGTCTGCTTCATCCCTGGCACATCACTCCACAGAGAGACACGGGGAGGGGGAGAACGTGGGCCGAGAGGCGGCTCTTGAAAGCAAAAGGGAGAGAAAAAAGTTACAAAAAACAGACATCTTTCTTCCCAGTCCACAAAGGAACACAGAAAACTCAGCTTCCTTGTCTCTTTTCCCCAACTGGAGCAAGCTGTTCCAGAATGATCCTACTTCGAGAATGGGATATAAAGGCTGGACAAGTGACAGAAATATCTGGCAATTCCTGTGTAGCAGGCCCTCAAGAGCTGGGGTCTGACATGTGGTGTTCACGGGTACCAGAGCACCTGCTAACACCTTTCTTGGTGTTGCCCTGCAAGGCTTCTGATTCGATGTGCAGATTTTTAAAAACACTGCTTTGCCACCACAACACAGGGAACTTCACTGTGTGACTGAAGGGAGGCTGTGGCAGCCATTTTATGGCAGGGTCTGCCTCCTGCAGCAGCCATTTTGTGGCACTACACTACGTCAGAATTCCAAAGGTCCCCACAGGCCCCAAAAGGTTGGAGACCCCTGCTCAGGGCATACAAAAGGGATTCTCCTTCCAGGCTGCCTCACTGGGTAAGGAATTAGTTACCAATTCCACAGCTTCAAAAAAATGTGATTGGTAAGTAGAACAGGGTGGCTGTGTAAACTCTGAGATTCAAACCAAGGTCCCCCTCCAGTCCAAGGTCAATACTAGGGGTGAGACTGTGGCTCAGTGGTAGAGCATCTGCTTGGCATGCAGAAGGTCCCAGGTTCCATCCCTGGCATCTCCCAGTTAAAAGATCTCAGGTGGCAGCTGATGGGAAAGTCTTCCCCTTGCCAGAGATCCTGGGAGAACCGCTGCCGGTCAGAGCAGACAATACTGAGCTTGACAGACCCATGGTGTGACTCAGAAGGCCACTTCATGTGTGTTCAAATGTACTATTCCACCCATATTACAACAAAGGCTGCAACAACCTGCATTTGTCTTGGCACACAATTGGCATTAAAGATATCTGCACCACTTAGGCCCACTGATAGAAGAGCTTGGAGTAAGTCTTTTGCTCACCATCCAGTGTCCTGACCTGGAAAGCCCAGGTCTTGTCAGATTTCAGAAGCTAAGCAGGGTCAGTCCTGGTTTCATATTTGGATGGGAGACCACCAAGGAAGTCCAGAGTTGCAACACAGAGGCAAGCAACAGCAAACCACCTCTGAACATCTCTTGCCCTGAAAACCCCAGGGGTTGCAATAAGTCAGTTGTGACTTGACGGGGGTGGGTGGAAAATCTAACCACTTGGGAGCAAAGTGAGGCTGTTCAGAAAAGAAGAGGTGGTTTTTATACTCCACCTTTCACTACCTGAAGGAGTCTCAAAGAGGCTTATAATCTCCTTCACTCCATCTCCCCACAACACCCTGTGACTCAAGGCAGGTGAGGCTGAGGGAGTTCTGAGAGAACTGCTCTTGAGAGAACAGCTCTGAGAGAACTGTGGTTGACCCATAGTCACTTAGCTGGCTGCATGTGGAGGAGTGGGAAATCAAACCCAGTTCTCCCAGATTAGAGTCCTCCACTCTTAACCATTACACTACACTCTTCAGCTACCTCTGGTCAACTAGGCATGTGGCATAAATATGGGGAAGAGACCAGGACGTGTGTCTTGCAGTTCCCGCAGCCTGTGCCAGAAAAACAAAGTCAGCAATTTGCCATGACAAGCTGAACCAGCAAGGAGAGGGAAGGAGGAGGAGCAGAATGTGGAATGACCAGATGTTCTGGGAACAGCCATGAAATGCCCAAAGACTCTCTAAAGGCCCAAAGGTTAAGCAAAAATAACACACGCTCAAAGTCCTCATTAGTGAGTCAAGATACTCACTAAAAACTAACAGAACTGACGAGATTTCCATCCTTGTTGGGTAGCTTCAGAAGGAGGATACCAGCGCATCTGAAGAGAGAGAGAAACAACATGACAGAGACTCTCCAGACATGGCAAAATGCAGGCGGTAACTTCACTTGCCCTGACCCAGACAGCTCAGGCTAGCCCAATCTCATCAGATCTAGGAAGCTAAGCAGAGCTGGCCTTGGATAGTACTTGGATGGGACGCAGGGCTTTTTTTTTTGTAGCAGGAACTCCTTTGCATATTAGGCCACACCTCCCTGATATAGCCAATCCTCCGGGAGCTTACAGTAGGCCTTGTAAGAAGAGCCCTGTAAGCTCTTAGAGGATTGGCTACATCAGGGGTGTGTGGTCTAATATGCAAAGGAGTTCCTGCTACAAAAAGAGCCCTGGATACGAGACACCAAGGAAGTCCAGGGTTTCGATGCAGACAATGGCAAACCACCACTGAACTTCTCTTGCCTTGAAAACCCTGCTGCCATCCCATAATCAGCTGTGACTCGACGGCACTTTGCACCACCCACTGTACTTAGGGTATTTCTCCCTAGCTATCCAGTAGTACTGAAGGCTTCCAAAAACCCCAAGCCTCATATGGTCCCACCTAGTGTTGCAACTGCTCAGGCCGCTTTTCACAAGGAGACAAGCCAGATGACCCAGTTGCAGCACAATGCAAAACAGCTACTCTAAGAAACCCCTGGGAGGAAAAAAATAATCGCCTCTCACTCAGATTGCAGGCTCACACCTCACTACCAGAAAGAAGCTGATTTCACAGCTAGCTGCAGACGACCGCAAGACACCCTGACCACAGTAACCACCTTTCATGGGCCATCCACAATCAGTTATTTCCATGCAACCTACCAGTGATCATAGCACAAGGAACAGGGGACTTCTCATTCTGTGGTCTAGCTATTCATTCCTGTAGCTCACTGTACCTGATTCCTCATCTGAAGAAGTGTGCATGCACACACGAAAGCTTACATTCTGAATAAAACTTTGTTGGTCTTAAAGGTAAAACTTGACTCCTACTTTGTTCTACCGCTTCAGACCAACACAGCTGCCCACTTGGATGTAGCCAGTGTGTACTCTATTGGCCAGTCTTTCTGTGAGAACAACGAGGGTGGGTTTAAGTGGTAGAACACCTGCTTGGCATGCAGAAGGTCCCCAGTTCAATCCCTGGCATCTCCAGTTTAAAGGATCTGGTAGTACGTGATGTGAAAGACCTCAGCTTGAGACCCTGGAAAGCTGCTGCCAGCCTGTGCAGACAATACTGAACAAAAATCTCAGAAAATCACTTTCCTCCACCTTCAAGCAGAAGGCATATACAGGAAACCTGTTGACTCCAGATGCAGCTAAGTCCACAACCACACATGAAGCTGCCTTACACTGAATCAGACCACTGGACCACCAAGGTCAGTAATGCCTGCTCAGACTGGCAGCCGCTCTCCAGGGTCTCAGGCAGAGAAAGGTCTTTTCGTATCACCTACCCAGCATCAACACTAAACAAGATGGAATATGCCCTGAAAGGATTGGAACGTAGGTATGCTTAGTGGTTCAGGATTTGCAGGGCAGAGACAAAGAGAAAATGCAGAGTATGCGGGTTGGGCACTAGACAGGAGAGCCATGCCGCATGCTCCACTGGAAGTCTTTAACTAGAGGCCAATGTGCTTTTAGTTAACTGTTCCCTGAGAACTGCATAAGATGTGTATAAATGGTGCCAAAGAAATCAAAGACAACGTATGACAATTGAAATCAAGGGCAACGTATGACAATTAAACAAAAAAGGGTGTAGCCTTACTTTGCCAGCTAAAGCACTGATTTTCTCTAGAGCCTGCCCTGATCAATGCTCAATCTCTCAAACACATTCTCTAAATGTTCTGCCTTCATGTAATGTTGCACTGACAATGTGCTCAAGGATCACTGCAGCCGGTTCTCAGATGCCACCATGACCCCAGTTATCTGTACCATTCCTAGCAAGCATTCTATTCTCAACTGACATCCCCACAAATCACCGTGTTTCACATTCTCTCCCCCACCACACACACACACATCCTCCTTCCTTGTGCTTCAGTTTGTAAGCATTTCCCAGATTCCCAAACCCCTCTCCCCCGCACATCTGGAATCAGTTTCGTCGTCCTGCCCGACAACCGAGTGGGAACAGGAAGTTCCCTCTTTGCCGGACTGCGCTCTGCTCTTTCACCCTGGAAAGAAAAGCCCTGGGTGGAGAATAACTGCAGATCCCGCTAGGGGGAGGAAAGAAAAAGAGGTTGGGATTCAGGGAAGGCCAGTTTTGCAGAGGATACAGCTGCTTGTTCCGAGCAGATGTTTCAGGCTTTGCTGCTCAGAGTGGAAGGAACAACATTCTTCCCAAGCTTATTTTACCAGTATAGTATTATCAGCTGCCCTAAATCTATCAAGAATTACCAGCCTGCCCCGATCTATAGTTGCTCCTCCACAACCAAAGCCCAGTCATAGACCACTCCTTCCCCCTACCACTCAATAGTGTGTGGTTGCATAATACATCCACCCACCTCCCAAACTTTTCACCCGTTAAGCCCCCCGCGATGTTTCCCTTCTGCTGTTATATCATCCGATGGAAAAGAAGCAAGAAAAGAGGAGCGGGAAAGTCAGGTCTCTACTTAGGAAGAAGAAAAAGAGAGAGAGAGAGAGAGAGAGAGAGTGTATCGGAAGGAGGATTTCTTCAGGCTCCAGCAAGGAAGGGAAGAACGTTTTTCCTTTGCAGGAGTCCGCAGTGTGGGAGATGTGTGCCAAGTTGACTGTGCAGGGGAAAGAAAGAAAAATCAAAACTGTGTTTTTGCTACTGCTACGAGCCACCTCCTCCCATGGTGATTGTGGTGGAGTGAAACACAGGTGGCCTGGAGACCCCGCCCCCTTCCCCCTGCCACAGCACCACAGGGCAGGGCTGCTTGCTCCACCCCCCTCCCCACCACCCCCAATCCACCCGCTCAGAGGGAGCAGTGTGGAACACGAGTCGGTGCCATGCTGTGGTGCCGTGTCGTGTCGTGTGCCAAGTTGGCAAGAAGTGGGGTTAGAGAGAATACCTGGCATTTTGTTCGCCTGGGGGTGGATAGCGTGAGACCCATGCACTGGATTGCTAAGGAAGAGGATGGGCGAACCGAAAAAAGTCCCCCAAAGCTTGTGAAGCCCCCCTCCCACATCGTGCCCGGTGGCAGAGAGGTGAGATTGCCTTACCAGCCTTTCCAGACGGGGCCCACCATCCTTTGAAAGGCCTCTAGGAATGAAACTGCTCTACAGCCAACTCCATTCTAGCTGGGAAGAGACGGAACCAGGGTGGTCCCGCCTCCGGGGCTAGCTCTCTCTGACCTCCAGGGCTAGCCTGCACCGGCAATCCTGGCTGCAGATCACTGAAGACATCAAAGGAGGGATTGTTTCAACCACGGGCTGGCCAACGGGGTGCCCCCGGAGGACAAGAGATCTTGTTTCGGTGGGAGCGACGAGGGCAGGGGTCCCCCACACTGTGCCCGTGGGCACCATGGTGTGCCCGCGGACATCTGTCCTGGCACACACCAAATGTTTTCAGATCGGTGGGGCCAGCTGGGGATTTTTGCCCAACAAGGCTTCTGATTGGCTGAGCCAATTTTTAAAATGGCTGCTTTGGCGGCAGTGGCAGCCATAGTGCAAGAATCTTCACTCCGCCACTGGAAGTAAGCTGGGGCAGCCATTTAATGGTTGGCTCCACCTCCTGTGGTGGCAGCCATTTTGTGGCTGCACCTGCCGTGCCGTGTCAGAATTCTAAAGGTGTCCACCAGGGCTTTTTTTGTAACAGGAACTCCTTTGTATATTAGGCTACTGTGGCGGATTCAGGCAAATTAGCCTGGAAGCTGGGGAACAGCCTTGCAACAACTGGCTGGGCTGCAGCTGTAGTAACAAAAATATAGCGAATTGAGAGATGCTTGGAGAGAAGTAAAACGCCTCAGGGTTTTTAGATTCAGTCTGGAGTTGGAGCTTGAGTACTGAACAGTGTGAAGACTGGTACTTAAGCTAATCAGTTGTTGTGAGGCAACTGGAAGGCGCTTAGAACAGCCAGCGGGGCTGAGTTCCTTGAGTGGACAGAACTGGGCTAAGCTTCTGTCTGTGAGAGAGTTTTTAGCCAGAAGGGGATCAAAACCAAGCACCTTCTGTGAGGAGAAACTCTCTGTGGAGTTCTGTCAGAACACAGGGCAGACTCCTAGTATAATCTGAGAACACTCCAATGCACAAATACTGTGTGGCTAGAGAGGTTTCTTGTGACTAGAAAGGGATCCCAAGAGTCAGACTAGGAATCTAGCTGGGACTGAGACACACCAGGAGTTGAGGGGCTGGTTAGATCACTCAAAAGGGTGTGAGTCCGGTATGCTAGTGTGTATGTATGTCTGTGAGGGAAAAGCTATCTGGTACAAGTGAGGAGTCTTCAGTGTGAATGGAAAAGTGTGTGTGGAGTTTATTTTTATGATTTGAGAAGGCTATACCATAATGACTGCAAAGTGTTCCCAGCGTCAAGTAGGCACTGCCTGCCTGTCCAGTTTTTGCCTGCCTGTGTATATTTATATTAGTTCAGCCTGCAAATTTCTAGTGTTTACTGATTGATTATTTGACCAACCACCTGCCTGCCAACTGATTTGTCTGAATATCAACCAACTGAATATTATTTTATCCCTCTTCCTTGCCTTTTCTGATCCAATAAATATTCTTTGTGTGGTTTTGACTTTTAAACTGTCTGGTGCCTAGTTTTCTTTAGTTCTAACAGGATTTCTCTGTGTGTGACTGAGGGAAGGTGACTGGGAAAAAATTTATGGTGGTTACCCCTCCCAAGCTGACTCTGACCGGTTCCTCATAGCCACACACCCCGGATCTAGCCAATCTTCTAAGAGCTTACAGGGCTCTTAGTACAGGGCCTACTGTAAGCTCCAGGAGGACTGGCTACATCGGGGGGGAGGTGTCCTAATACATAAAGGAGTTCCTGCTACAAAAAAAAGCCCTGGCATCCACAGGCTCAAACAAGGTTGGGGATGCCTGTATTACAGATACCTACCTGCACCCTCTTCTGTGAGGGAATTGACTGACATTCAGTAGCAAGTCCTGGGTACATTTTGAGCCCTGGAGGGGCTAAATATTGAGACTCAAAGCCTTAGAGTTGCTGGGGCTAACAAGCAGAAGAGCCTAGATATAGCCAGGCCATTGTTCCATTACTCAAAGAGATTTGTGGCAAGGGGGGCAAATAGCAGGCAGACCCTGGAGATGTTCTAGCAAGTTTATATTTATTGTATGAAGCCTAGATGGGCCCATTACAAGAGCCTTACTGGAATCCATTCTGCAAGATGCACCCAGGCCAGGCCAAGTCAAAGCAATTTCGTCTTAGCACCGGTTCTGAGCAAGGCCACACACTTTTTGGGGCTACTGCCTCCCCAAAAATTCTGGCACAAACTGCCTGCAGCCAGGGCAGTCCTTCCTGAATAACCCAACTGGTTTTGCTGGCCCTCAGCAAAAAAAACCCAGACTGGCTATACAGTGCTGTAGCCCATCCCCATTTATTATGTGATTCCTGATTGGCTAGGATCACAGAAGCAGAAGTGGATGCTGTCATTCAAAGGTTAACAGCAGGCACAGCAAAAAGTCAGGAGGAGAACAGGAGCAAACAGGATCAAATGTTCTCTCTCCTTCCAGGGAGGCAAACTGATGTGGTGGAGGTGTGGACTCAGGGCGGGTACAGAAGCTTACCAGCTAGCCTGGAAGCTGCCCGTTCACCATGTGGTGCAGCACTGCAGCTGAGCACTCCAACTGGTCAGTTCAATCGCAGGGAGAGGGAGGGCTTAGCCAGTCTTCCCACTAGGGCTGGGTTCCCCTGTCTTGCCCTCCAGGGGTGGCTGGTGTCCTTTGCTCTTTCTCCCTCCCCACCTATTCGTTAACATCTCAGGCTCCCAGCCTAGGGACCGAATGGAGTTTTTAAAGCCGCCAACTGCTGGGCGATGGGGAGGTGAGGTAATATTTAACTCCATAAAGCTTTTTATGAGTAACACATTTTGTTTCAAGAGAAAGCACTGGTGGGGGTGGGGTGGGGGAGACCACAAGGGCTTGATAGGGAAGGCGGTCTCGAAGCAGACGGCATAATCTCTCTCCCGTCTTCTCTGTCCAGAGGCGGAAGAGTCCCCTGCCCTCTGATAGGTGTGGGGCATTCTTTTGCGAGTCTGTCTCAAGCTGGAGTTCCTTACCTGGCACGGAACCAGATTTGGTTTATTCTATGAGCATTGTCATCTCAATCGAATTCTGTGTAGAAGAGGCACTCCTTGTCTCCAGGGGTGGGGGGGGGCAGAGAGCGGGCCAAGGGTTATACAGCCAGGTGCAAGACTGTGGGGTTTATTGAGCCATCTGCCTGGAGAACCTGCTTCCACGCAGCAATGCAATGAGGGCTGCCCCTAGGACTCCTTTGGGAGGATGAGGGAAGAACCCACAGGGACACCAAGGGCTTTTTGTGTAGCAGGAACTCCTTTGCATATTAGGCCACACACCCGATGTAGCCAATCCTCCAAGAGCTTACAAAAAAGAGCCTTGTAAGCTCTTGGAGGATTAGCTACATCAGGGGGGTATGGCCTAATATGCAAAGGAGCTCCTGCTAGAATTCCATCCCTGGGCCACACCCCTCTGAGGTAGCCAATTCTCCATGAGCTTGCAGTAGGCCCTGTAAGCAGAGCCCTTGGAGAAGTTCTTGGAGGGTTGGCTACTTCAGGGGTGTGTGGCCTAATATGTAAAGGAG
The DNA here is from genome assembly GCF_032191835.1 of Heteronotia binoei. Lineage (NCBI taxonomy): Eukaryota > Metazoa > Chordata > Lepidosauria > Squamata > Gekkonidae > Heteronotia > Heteronotia binoei. The sequence continues at coordinate 29,601,244 of NC_083241.1, forward strand.
TTCCTGCTACAAAAAAAGCCCTAGGTACACTCAAGATCAGAAGGCTGTGAAAGCCAAGTGAAAGCTGCACTTTTCTTTAAGCACAGAAGCCTTCAAATTTAATCCACTGTTCGCTCTTATGCTGGTCAAACTGGGAATTCTGGTTCCAACACTGCTATTTCAGGGCCCGGTTTCATTACAGCTGTGCTTCCAAAGTCACCCTTCCTTTCACTCTGGGAGCCTGGCTCCTTTTCTAGAACCCTTCAGAACTGACCAAATCCAGTCCTACTCCCCGTTCTGTCAATACAAGAACCGACTCACAAGCGGATTTACTCTTGCACTAACGGGACTAACGGTTCAGGAACTCCTCAGGGGGTGATGAGAGAGGCGAGACCCACATTCTTCCTTGGGGTTGGGCACCTCAGCCCTTCCTCAGTCAAATGAGCTGGGAGTGAAAAGCTTGGGCTACTCATCCCACCCCCGAGGAAGTCAGCATTGCGTCTTATTTTGGCAAAGATCAGAACTGGAAGTCGGGACTCTCGCCAAACCCTAGGCTGGCTTGGAGTCTGGGAGTTTCCTGTCTTTGCAGCTCTAAGACTGAGAACAGGACTGACAGTTTGGGTGCAGCCAGATCAGCCCAAATGGGCTTGGGGACTCAGGTGCCATGTACGGCGCCAGGCATCACCGCAGCACTCTCCACTCTGGAATGGAATTTCGCACACTCAAGTCTGGCATCGCAGACCTCCGAAAAGCTTGCGGGAGGTGGGCAAAGATGCAGCTTTTTGCCCCTCCAAGAGAAGGGACGGAGCGATGCAAAACCTTACCTGAGCGTGAAGGGCGGCAGCAGCCGCCGCAGCAGCTGGGTACGTGAAAGCAGCGTGCGGGATGGCAGGAGTTAACTCTGTGGTGTAGAGTGGGTAGGGAGCCCAGGCCTCCGGAGACGCTGGAATCAGGGCTGCTCCGGTCAGGTCATCTAGACGTTGCGGAGAAGGGGGAGAAGAAGAGCAAAATCCACTGTGAGATGCAGCACAGCACAGGAAAGAGACAGCGTTGAGCAGGGGTGTCCAAACTTGCTTAACTTAAGAGGAAGGAAGGAAGGAAGGAGAGGGAGGTGGAAAAAAAGCAACTTTAACTTTAAATGCATTCTCAAGTCATCTGACAGTGCAGTGGGGGCTTCAAGAGCCACACAATATGTGTGAAAGAGCCACACGTGGCTCCCGAGCTGCAGTTTGGCCACCCCTGGCATAGAGGAAGAGACACATCTAGCAGGGGGATACTAACCCCCCCCCCCAGCATTTTACTAGCCATTGATCTCCATTGAACATATGAACATTTGAAGCTGCCTTACACTGACTCACACCCCCCCCTTGGTCCATCAAAGTCAGTATTGTCTACTCAGACCGGCAGCGGCTCTCCAGGGTCTCAAGCTGAGGTTTTTCACACCTACTTGCCTGGACCCTTTTTAGCTGGAGATGCCGGGGATTGAACCTGGGACCTTCTGCTTACCAAGCAGATGCTCTACCACTGAGCCACCGTCCCCTCCCATTGTTTCTGTGGAGCTATGCTTAGGGAGTTCCCTCTGCTGCCATCAGACCAAACAGTGGCTCACAACTCTGCTTCTTACTCAGGATTAAAGTAGGGTCTCCCTTCCCACAGGTATTTCCCAGGCACCCTTTCTGATGAACACAGAATGTAAGCTTGCTATTTGCACCTGCCCAGGGGCCACTTAAGTATGTCATGCAAAGTTCACCTGGAGAACTCAGCCTCTCCCTGTTCGCAGTCTTAGGTTCAGTGCCCAACGTGTCCCCCTTAAAGGAAGCTGGAGAGCAGGGAGGGGACAGGCCTCCGGGGGGGTAGCCACGGTGTCAAAGTAGCTAATGGTGGGCTGGAGGGACCGATAGTTGGAGCAACACACATTCCTGTGCCTTGCACATCAATGCACTGTCCGTGCATGCATGCTCTGCAGGGGTGCTCAGAAGCAGAGAAATGGGGATTGGCTCCCCAATAGTTCATATGGGATTGAAACAGTGGGTATAGTGGTTAGAGGTCCAAACTAGCAGACCCAAGTTTAAATCTCTACGCAGCCGGGGAGACCTCGGGCCAGCCAAAGCTTAACCTACCTCACGTGGCTGTTGTGAGGATGAGAGAGAATCTTTCCATTATCCTGAGCGCCTCAGACAAAGAAGGGCAGGATTGAAAGGATACTGGAAGTGAGGGCTGCCAAGACCTTGATGGCCCAGGCTAGCTCATTCTCATTAGATCTCGAAAGCTAAGCAGGATGGGGAACCACCAAGGAAGCGCAGGGTCACTGGGCAGAGGCAGAGAGTGGCCAGCCACCTCTGTTCCTCTCTTGTCCTGACCTGGATGGCTTAGGCCAGCCTCATCTCATCAGATCTCGGAAGCTAAGCAGGGTCAGGTCTGCTTAGTACTTGGATGAAGACCTCCAAGGAAGTCCACGGTTGCTGTGCAGAGGCAGGAGATGGCAACCACCTCTGTTCCTCTCCTGCCCTGACCTGGATGGCCCAGGCTAACCAAATCTCTTCAGATCTTGGAAGCTAAGCAGGATCAGCCCTGGTTAGTACTTGGACGGGAGACCACCAGGGAAGTCCAGGGTTGCTACGCAGAGGCAGGAAGTGGCAGCCACCTCTGTTGCTCTCTTGCCTTCACCTGGATGGCCCAAGCTAGCCTGATCACATCACTAAGCAGGGTCAGGTCTGCTTAGTACTTGGATGGGAGACCACCAAGGAAGTCCAGGGTTGCTACGCAGAGGCAGGAAGTGACAACCACCTCAGTTGCTCTCTTGCCTTCACCTGGATGGCCCAAGCTAGCCTGATCTCATCACTAAGCAGGGTCAGTCTGCTTAATACTTGGATGGGAGACCACCAAGGAAGTCCAGGGTTGCTACGCAGAGGCAGGAAGTGGCAAAGCCCCTCTGAATGTCTCTTGCCTTGATACCCCCCCATGGGCTCACAATTAACTGACTGTAACTCGATGGCACTTTCCAGCACCACCAAATCAAGGGATAGGCTGTTTCCAGCTTTGTAGAACACGCCTAAAGCCCAGCAAGACACGCCAATCCCACCCACCCCCTGCCCGAGCTCCTCACAGGGGTCCCGTGCAATGAAGTGCGCTCCCAGGGCAGGGTGGAGGTTGGTGGGATTCGGTGTGGCCATCAGCTTGCTCTTGGCCATCTTGGTGTTGGCTTTCGCAAACTCTAACCGCAACGTCTGGGGGTTCTCCGGGTCAAAGCGGATGCCCTGCGAAGGGGAGACAGAAGAAGGCGGTAGATTCTCTAAAGACAAAAACTGAAGAATGAGATCAGTTCACTATGCTCCCCCCCCTTCCCCAGAAGTGAGATGTACCAATCCATGCAACCGAGTTCAGCGGCAGAGCCCTGTGGTGGACCGTACCACTTCAGTCTGCAGGTGCGAACTAGTGTTTGAATGCTCCCAATGTAAAGAAGTCCTAGCAGGTAGAACGTTATAGAGATTCAGTTCACTGTATTTCCTGAAACACTAGCTGTCTACCTGTGGGGAATTTTCTTCCATGGGAGAGACTTCAGTTGTGTCATCTGCCATCTAAAGTGATACTGCCCTTTTGACAGCCTGGGGGCTCAGCCATCTCACTCTGTTGAATTTTCTGACCCCACCGCTACAGACAGAACATGCCACAAAGGACAGATTCTCACGGCACAGGCTCTAGTAACATTTTCGGAGCCATGGAACCTCTGGAAGCCAACCCATGTGCAATTCAGAACACGAGATTTCTTCTCCAGGGAAGATTTCTCAAGGGGGTGGAGAGGAAAGGAAATTGTTCTGCGAATGAACGAAATGCTGGCTGCACACAGCAGCTTTTTTGGCTGCTCCTTCCTGCAAAGTCACCAGAACACCCACCCCATTCCCAGTCACTCCTCCGGAAGTTCTGCACTTTAAAAATGACTGAGAGGAAGCAAGGGACCAATAAAAGAAGCAGCGAATTCACATTAATGTGGCACTTCAGCCTGAGACCACAAACAGGCTTCTTGACACAAGGCACCAGGGAGAGTCCAACTGCGGATCCAGCATCAAAAGAGATTAGCGCAAACATTCCATTTTGGATACGAAGTGGAGACCTGGATGTACACTTTCACACACACTGCACAATGCCCTTTACGACTGGATTTTACTGTGTGAAACTGTTGGGTTTTGGCAACTTCACTTCCTGGAGTCATTAATTGTTTGTTTATGCATGCTGGTACTTAGCTAGTCAGTGGTAGAACCTATCAGTAGTTCTGCACATATCTCCCGCCAGAAGCTAGGTGTCAATATGCACAGTGAGCTGTGTTGGCAAACTCTAACTGGGTAATCAATACATTGGGGATGGACTAGGTAGAAATCATTGGGTTTCAGTTTATGGTTCTTTGTTTATATCTCTAGCCTTCCTCGCCAGTTGCGGTTTAGATCTTAGAGAGTCAACATGTAGTTCGAGAAGACAGATAGGATGTTAAACCCTTTTCTTGTTCTGTAGAACTCCAAGTAACCCTCTCCTCACTAGACAAGTAAAGATTACTTTGTTAAAGCTAAGTGCATGTGCCTGGCTGTTTTGTAGTTTACTCTGCATAACTCCGCTAACGAAATCTTAACAGAAACAGCAAAATCTACTTGAAGTGCACTTAAAGAGAACTGAAAGTAAAATATTTAACCAGTGCGGGAACGCCCAGATGTCAGACTTCAAGCTACTATGGCTTTTGACATGCTTACATATAATCTCCCTGTAGCTCTTTCCTTCAACTGACCAGTTACAATAAATCAGCTTCCCAGCATCACCCAGTTTTGCACAGTTTGTGGACAGCCATGAGTGAGAGAATCTTCCTGATGTTAGGCAGGCCATTCCACAAGGTGGGGCCACCACAGAGAAGGCACGGGTTGGTCATTTCCCAATCACAAGGAACTCAATAGCCCACCTCCCTGTCACATGATAAAGGAAAATGGACCCTGCGTCACATGGCGGGAGTATCATCCATATGGGCTTAGAATATAGCTGAGATTTGGAGCACAAGTTGCGGAAAGAATATTTTGCTATGGAACAGAATAGCACTCTGGGCCCAATCCAGTCTGGCTCCCAGTACTCACATTCAAGGCGTTCTTAGCGGCTTCAGCACCAGCCCGGCTGTCAAAGGTAACAAAGCCTACCGGCTGGGGAGGAGAAGGAAGAGAAAACACAAATAAGCCACACGAGTTCCGCACACATGCACAAGTCCTCCAACCACACTGTAAGAGAGCAGGGAAGATTCCCAAGCCCTTCCCATCCCCTTTGAAGGGTCCTTGCTTGCCCCTGCCTGGTCTCTGGCCTGGCATCTCCAGACAACCACCTGGGCAAGTGAGCCAGGGCCCTAGCAGAAACCAGCCACCTCCCAAAGTTAAAATGCTGCCAGTGAAAGGGCAAGGTGAAGCAGAGGGCACAGCTTGCTGCTCGAGGGATGGAGGAGAAGGTGGCAGATGTTCATGATCAGCCAAACCTCTGGCCCAGGTGACAGCAAATTCAGTAGCACTGCCCAGTGACAAGAAGAAGAAGAAGAAGAAGATATTGGATTTATATCCCGCCCTCCACTCCGAAGAGTCTCAGAGCGGCTCACAGTCTCCTTTACCTTCCTCCCCCACAACAGACACCCACTCCTAAGATTAAAAAGGCTTGGCTCCCCAGTCGCTGGGGCAAGCAGCTATGCAAGCAGTGTTCTCTCTAAGCTGAATTAGTGTGAGCCAGCTCAGTTTTTTTAGCCTCTGGTTCACACATGTTTGTCTTAGCTCAGGGAAAAATGCCCCCAAAGCCACAGCTTTTTTTTTTCTGAGCAGGAACGTAGTTCTGACTTGCATCAGTGGGTGTGGCCTAATATGCAAATGAGTTCCTGCTGGGCTTTTTCTACAAAAAAGCCCTGTGAAACAATGGTGATGCCAGGGGTGTGGCCTAATATGCAAATGCATCCCTGCTGGGCTTTTTCTACAAAAAACTAAATTTTGCAGTCGCTCACAACTTTAATGCCAGTAGTTCATGAAGCAGAATTTTTTCTCACAAGACTCCACAGCTTAGAGGGAGCATTGTAGCCAAGTATGTCACACCCCTTTCTCAGCAGACCCTCCCCTACTGGCTGCCTTTGATTAGAAAGTATCTCCCCATTTACAGACTGGACGCTCTTGGCTTCAGGCATTTAGTTTAGGAGCAAAAACTACACCCAAGCATACATACATAGTAGCCTTAAGATTACAATACAGGGATAGGGAAAGAAGATCTGCCCTTCAAAACCACCCCCAATTTCTAACGCCAATCAAAGGAGTTACAAGCAGCTGCCTGAAAAGAAAAGCCAGGGGCATTACCTGTTTGGATGTTAGTTTGATCAGCGATCCTTCATAACCCTGCAGGAAAAAGCAGCCAGCAAGAGTTTAAGTTATCAGACTCCTTAAAAGAAAAGCTGAGAGACCTGCTTGGTGCCCTTGAACAGCACATCCAACACCAAAAATATGTCTGGGGCCAACTGAAGTTGCTACGTAAACAATGCTCCACCCACTACCATACCTCACTGCTTCAAACTAACAGCAGTGGGTCACAGCAATGCCAGCAGACCCCTTTAGCTGAAGACCCCCATCTGTTCCCATTCAGCCTTGAAGCAGAGACGGCAAGGTAACCAAGACCATTCCAGCTCTCTCGACCGCAAGACCCCAAATTCAAGATAATAGTTTCAGAGGGTCAGCAGGAGAAGAGCTAGACCTCAGTCCAGTAGGACCTCAAAAGAGCCAACAAAATTTTTAGGGTGTAAGTTTTTCAGAGTCAAAGCTGCCTTTGATCAACTTATACTCTGAAAATCTTTGCTGGACTTGAATCTCACCTGATTGGCTCTAAGGAATGAAGAACTGAAACTGAAGCAGCTGAAAAGCGCCCCGTTATACTTGCTGTAAAGGTACGCCTGCAGCACTCCAATTAAACCCAGGAACAGGCCTTCTCAGTGGTGGCACCAAAATTATGGCACTCCCTCCCCAGTGAGATTCATTTGCCCCCTCTGCCAATGGCTGGCATCAATGGCTGAAGATGACTTCTGTTTTGTTTGATGTTGCCTCCCTGACCCTCCTTCTAGTTTATGTGTTCACGTTGCGTGTACATATATATCATTTTGTTATATAAAGACATATAAAGATATACAATTTTGTATTAAACTTTGATTTCTTGCTGTCTCAGGAACCCTGAGTTGGGTAGAAAGGAAGCATAAATGTTTTAAATAGATAATTTATATATAAAATTAACCCTCCAGCCACAAAACCGCCATTATTCCTTTCTTTTAAAAAGAGAAATACTACTTAGGAAGAAGGCTGCACAGGCATTAGATTTCAGCTGCCATCCTAAGTACACTCAGGCCTGTTGACTTTAAAAGGCTTTAATTCCACATTAGAAAGAGGATTTATTTATTACACATCTCCCACCTTTCCTTGAGTCTCAAGGATGGCATTGTAAAAAGCACACACCCCTTATGGCTCCACGTGCAGGCTTAGTCTGAGTTCTTGTTGCTGGCACTTACCTTGAATGGCCGGAAAAGCAGGTAGAGCTCTCTGGGCTTGATATCCACAGGAAGGCCACTGACAAAGAGTGTCCGTACCTAAGAGAGACATAACACTGAGTGGATTTAGGGAATGCCGCGCTGGGTCACGGTACAGGGCTCTTCTGACACTCAGAACTGACTTTGGACAGGCCAATTCCGGGAAGGGTAGGGGGTCTTCCTTCCTTCAGCAAGGAGGCTTAAGACAAACATCTGTAACTAGTGAGGAGGTTTTATTATCTAGCTCTTTAGCCCCCCAATATGAATGACTTATCAAATTGACACAGCCACAGAGGTACGGTTTTGTTTCCCAGATGGGAGAGTTTAGGTTTAATGGAAAGTGGGAGCAGACTCTTGCCAAGATTAGCCAAGGGCAACCCAAGATGATGCCAGCATCCCAAGCTTGAATATTTCCTGTGGCTCATGTTCATTTCTGGCTCAAAGAGCTGGGCTTCGGAAAAAAGAAGAGACTAGATTCATACCCCATCCTTCACTCGGAGTCTCAGAGCGGCTTACAATCTCCTTTCCTGTCCCCTCCCCACAAAAGACACACTGTGAGGTAGGTGGGGCTGAGAGAGCTCTGAGAGAATTGCTCTGGAGAGAACAGCTTTGCTGACAACTTGTGGCTGACCCAAGATCACACCAGCAGCTTCATGTGGAGGGGTGGGGAATCCAGTTCTCCCAGATTAGAGGAGAAGAGAAGAGATTGGATTCATACCCCGCTGTTTCCTACCCAAAGGAGTCTCAGAGCAGCTTACAAATCTCCTTTCCCTTCCCCTCCCCACCCCCTGTGAGGTAAGTGGGGCTGAGAGAGCTCTCCAAGAACATAAGAACATAAGAGAAGCCATGTTGGATCAGGCCAATGGCCCATCCAGTCCAACTCTCTGTGTCACACAGTGGACAATATATGTGTGTGTGTGTGTACACATATATATACTGTGGCTAACAGCCACTGATGGACCTCTGCTCCATATTTTTATCCAATCCCCTCAGAAGCTGGCTATGCTTGTAGCCGCCACCACCTTCTGTGGCAGTGAATTCCACATGTTAATCACCCTTTGGCTCTTGAGCAGAACAGCCTTGAAAGAACTTGTGGCTGACCCATGCACTTAACCACTACACCAAACTGGTACAAACTTTGAAGCTGTAGCTCTCATCTGAATACCCCAGGCATGTCCGATCTGTCAGATCTCAGAAGCTAAGCAGGGTCGGCTCTGGTTAGTATTTGGACAGAGGACCACCAAGGAGTACCAGGATTGTGACGCAGAGGCAAGCAATTACAAGCCACCTCGGAATGCCTCTCTCTAACCTTGAAAATGGGATCACCATTAGTCAGCTGCAACATGAGAGCTTCCAATAAATGACGTTTGCTAAGACTGGTGGGTTGTTGTAAGCTGATTAAAACTCTAGATGAACTGAGCATTCAATGAAAACATGGGCAAAGAAAAGCAGTACAGGCTCCATTACAAAAGGATCAACCCAACATCCCACCTGTACATTAGGGAGAATGATCCTTCTCTATGCCACTGGTTTTATGTTTGGGAAATCAGTGTACAGGACAGGACAGATCTTACTCTGGATGAGGTAGTCAAGCCACTTCAAGGCATTTCTAGCAGTCCCCATCACATGGGCATTCCGCAGAAAAGTTTTATCATCTATTCTATTGTACTGTCAAAATAGCTTGTTGCTTCCTTATTGCATAACTTGCCAACAGACTGTCCTTCAAAGCATCCCAATGTGTGTGTGTACATAATTTTTTAAAGGATGAAGTGTTAGCCTTCATGGGTGCTGTGGAACTATGCAGGAATCAAGACTGCATTTGGGCTTGACATTTAGTACATGCAAAGTTCATCCATCATCAATGCCTCTTTCCTAAGGAAAGACGAACAAATCCACAGGGTCAGCCGTGAAGACTAGACACTGTGGCCAATTCCACGCTAGACTTTTAATCCTGGTTCACAGCCCAGTCCCCAAACTGACATTCTACATTTGAATCATAGAAACCAACCCTATTACTGTAATTTATTATTCTATGGTTGTAGTGTAGGGGGAGAGGGCTGGAGGATTAAAGGTCTAGTGTGGAACTGGCCACAGTTAATACAAGCCAATGTATAATCCATTTGAGGGACAGGTATTTAAGTCCACTCCAAAAAGGCTCTGGAGCCACCAGATCTAGGTTCTCAGATAAGCCCACCTATACCCCAAAGCAGCAAGGAAGAGAAGCTTTTGCATGCAGCCAGCAATTACGACTACAATTAAAACCATTAAAGTCATTGGAACTTCCATCTACATGCAGACGAAAGAGAATTAGTAACATGACAGTCATGTGGCAGGCAACAGAAAAACCCTCACACATGAGCACTACTAACTTGAATAATTAATAATTATTGTATAGCATTGTGTATAGCATAGTCAAGAGATCCTAAGATTGTCTAGCTGCCTAAAGTACTAGCTCTTTTTAGCATTATGCACCACTAGGTGGCGAGATATTTATTATTTGGGGTGAGGAAGCTCTGAAAGAGCCGTGAATGCCCCAAGGTCACCCCCAGCTGGCTTCAAGTGAAGGAGTACAAAATTGAACCCAGTTCTCCCAGATCTTCGTCCAACACGCTAACCACCACACCAGCATCTGCGTTCAATTGTATGAAGCAAAATTTTAACTGTTCTTTCTATTAATGTGTCAGAATACCTCTCCCTTCTCCAGGAAGCCAAGTTCCTACAACAACAATATTCCCAGACCAGCTTCCCATTCAGTGCCCAAGTTCCATACTGCATCTTCGTGAGAAATCAAGCATCCAAAACGACAACATTAACACAGAAAGATGGCACTTTGTAAATGGGATCAACAGCCACTAGTATGCAGGTGCTCAGTTATGTCTCCTGCTTGGTGTAATGGCCTGTCTGAGCGAGTCAGGATCGGTTCCACACTGCTTATTCCAGGGTAGTATTTAGACAGTTTCATCACATTGTTTATTGGATGCGTCCTAGCCCGTTTTTTAAATTTTGTTATCCTGTTCTGCAGAATTGTCTATTGTACTACACTGCCTTGTTTGCATTTTGCTGAGTTTTTTTTAAAGTTACGATTGAAATAGTCACGAGAAAGACTATAACAAGGAAATAAGCATTATTTGAGTACTGTCCAGGGGCACCTTAAAGATTTCAATTGTCTGAAGAACCCATTGCAAGGGTGGGTGGGCGGGCTACCACAAAGTATTTCCCAACCAGGACAGGTCCCTTGGAGACAGCAGTATTGCAGTTATCGTATACCCTTGATGGAAGAATGCTACACACTCCTATCTGGGATGGTCGTCCTTTTCCACCGAGCGCGCAGATTCGGGAGGGACGCACATGGAGCAGTGAGGGAGGTAGGAGACATCTGCCTAGCCAGCCAGATCAGTCGAATCAACCTGGGTGATCAATGGGGTGCCAGATGTCGCAGCCAGATCGCCCACACATCCAAGAGACAGAAGTACTCCAGATCTGAGGGATCTGAAATGTTGCCGATTGAGAAGCACCAGAAGAGAGCGTTGAAATTTGTGTGCCCAGGTTTGTACAGACAGTACAGCGTTAAGAGACCCTCCGCCTCACACTCCCAACTACCATGATTTCTGTGTTCGGAGTGGTCGGTTCTTCCTTTTTCTTGAGCACCAATTTCACTAGACAGTCCTGAATTCTAGAATCACAAGGCAAATCTACACCACTTGTTGTTTTTATAAAACCTTTCAGCTCCCCCCCCCCCAATACTTCAGCATTTCTTTGCATTAGCCTATTTATGTGTTATGTGCTGTCAAAGTCACTTCTGATTAGGGTTGCTGAGAAATCCCTGAAGATTTGGGGGTGGAGCCGGCAGATGACGGGGGTTTAGCGAAGGGAGGGACCTTGGCAGACTATAATGCCATCGAGTCCAGCCTCCAAAGCAGCTGTTTTCTCAGACAAACTGATCTTGGCCATCCGGAGATCAATTGTGATTTTGGGAAACTTTCAGGCTACACCTGGAGATTGGCAGCCCTAATTTATGGCAACCCTATGAATTAATGACCTCCAGAATGTTATACTGTTAACAGCCATGCTCAGGTCTTGCAAACTGACAGCCAGGGGTTTCTTTATTGACTATTGATCCATCTCACGTTGGGACAACTCTACCAAGCCCAGTCCATTCCAGCTCTTTGAAGTCTTTTGGTTGTTGTAGATTTTCTGGGCTGTGTGGCTGTGGTCTTGCCATTGTGAGTCCTGATGTTTCGCCAGCAACTGTGACTGGCATCCTCAGAAGTGTATCCCAGAAAACTGGAGCGCTATCTGAGTCAAACTGAGAAGACGCTGGTAGGCGGCTAATTTATATCTACTCAGGCCGGTGGGGTAAGGCTGAGCCATTATCTTGTGGGAGCTTCCTAGGCTGTGACATGCTAATGGAGGAGCTTACCTGTGACATGCTAATGGAGGAGCTTACCTGAGCTTGCATATGGACTGGATATAGAAATTCTAATCTGCAGTGCTGTTGTAAACTGTAGGACATTTTGTGTTTTTCAGGACTGGAAGCCATGCCCTATTCATTTTTAACTTCCTTCCTTTCTCTTGAAATTGTGCTTATGTTTATGGATTTCAATGGTTTTCTGTGTAATCTAACATGCAGCTTGGAGAATGCATTTAAAATTAAAATTGCTTTCTTTTGACCTCTTCCTTCTCCCCCAATCCATTTGCCTTCCTTTCTGCTCTCAAACATCTGATGTTCATGTCTTGAGGCTCTCAAACACCCTGTGTTTATTCTATGTGGCTCTTACCATCAAGGAAGTTTGCCGACCCCTGCTTTAGACCATCAATTTTCTCCAGAGGGACTGATCTCTGTAGTCTGGGGTTGAGCTGTGATTCTGGCATCCACACTGCATTTTCAGTATTAAGAGGCATTCCTCTCTGGGCCAATACCACTGGAAGTCCTCCCAAGTATTGTTGGAGGACAGATTCTGCAGCAGCCCTGCTATGTAACTACTTTAAATATTTATACCCTGCTTCCCCCCCGCCTTCAACTGGGGCCCAAAGCAGGTTACACTGTTCTCCCTTCCTACATTTTACCCCCAACAGCCAACCTGTGAGGTAGATTAGGCTGAAGGAGAACAGCAAGCCCAAAATGACCTAGCGCACTTCAACAGCAAGAGTGGGGATTTGAACCTGGGTCTCTCTCTCAGCTCCTGGTCCAACACTCCAACCACTACACCCCACTGATGAAGCCACTCTAGGCCTGCCGATGCTTGGATGAGAGACCTCCAGGGGAATCTTATTCAGCCACCTGGAAGTGGGTGATGGAAGAGAAGATGGACATAAAATGCAACAAGCCAAGAGGTTGCCAGCCCTCACTGTAGGACAGGGGTCCTCAATCTTTTTAACCCTGTGAGCACATTTGGAATTTTGACACATTATGCGGAGAGCAGCAGCAAAATGGCTACCACAAAATGGCTGCTGCGAGAGGTGGAGCCAGCCACAAAACGGCTGCCGCAACTTAACTTCAGTAACACAGTGCAGATCCTTATGTTGTAGTGGCAGCTGCTTCCAAAGCAAAGTTTTAAAAAGATCTGCACAGCCAATCAAATCTTCAATACTGAACCAGAAGCCTCGCTGGGCCATTCTTGGCACCACCCACTTCCTAAAAACCTGTGGAGGGCACCAGAAAAGGTGTCAGCAGGCACTGTGATGCCAACGAACACCATGTTGGGGACCCCTGCTATAGTGAATGCTTGATGCTCACTACTCCAACAGAGGCCTGGCAGGGCCATTGTCAGAGCCTGGGTCTGCCTTGGTTCAGTAGCCAAGCAAGGGCCAATTTTGGACCCTATTTCCCTGCCTGAGCCACAGAAGGAGCATGCCACACACATAACCGCATTCCTCCAGTGGAGATTTTTCCAGCAAAACATCTGGCCTTAAAACAGGGGGACAGTTCAGCCGACGCATTCCCGGACACAACTAGCCAGGCCTCTACTGTTACTGTGTTTTCCCCCTTCCTCTTCCTGGAGCAGTTCTGTCAGGCTGATCCCAGAACACGGGATAAGATGCAGCTGTGGGGGCCTCTGTTTGACGCCAGCCTGCAGGAATGCTGGAGCTACGGCAGGCGGCTTTCATGCCCGGACTTATAAGGCACGGAGAAAGATCAAGCGGCGCTTGCAAAACAAAGTTGTAGGAAGGAGGGGAAATGTTTGGAAGGCTCTGAGGAGATCAGCCACAGGCAGGGAGAATGGCTAGAGACAGAGAAAGCCAAGCGGCCTCCTTAAAGCCCCAACTCTTAATAGTACCTATCCAGCTGGGAGTCAAAAGGGCATGATACTGCAGTAGTAGATCAAGAGTGAAAAATCCTGGCTAGACAACTGGGGAAGGAGGGGGCTCTGGTAATTTCAGTTCCGGTGTTCTCTTAGACCCACCTGGGCTTCTGCACCCCTCTTTGGAAGTGGAACAGGGAAGATACTACAAAGCCCAAGATTTCAGAGCTTGGCAAACAGCTGGCATTGGCTAGCCTGGACACCTGTGTCCAGAGCATTTTTTGTAGCAGGATTGGACCACACACCCCTGATGTAGCCAATCCTCTGAGAGTTTACACTAGGCCTTGTACGCTCTTGGAGGATTGGCTACATCAGGGGTGTGCGGCCTAATATGCAAAGGAGTTCCTGCTCCAAAATAAATGCCCTGCCTGCATCCAGACCCAAAGTTCGAATTCCTCTTCTAGAGTAAATCTCTGAAACCCAGAACCAGGAGGCAACATCAGGGGAAGAAAGCCTCAGCCTCTATACCCCCACCACATGAACCAGTTAGCCACTATGTGAGACAGGATGCTGGACTAGACAGACCACTGGTCTGACCCAACAGGCCTGTTCAAAGAATGTGAATTCGTCAACAAAAATACTAAAGTTGCCCTGACCTGGATAGCCCAGCAAGCCCGATCTTGTCAGATCTCAGAAACTAAGCAGGGTCAACTGTGGTTCGATGGGAGACCTCCTTGAAATACCCAGTTGAAAGGAAAGGGGCAGGCTCTATTCAGCCACCTCTCTGAATATCTTTCAGGGCCCCAATTAGGGGTCAGTTACCAGAGGTCGCTATGACATCCAGGTGCGCACACCATGTGTGCATGCACAAAATATACACAAATACAAAGTCCCCAGCAGAACGCAGACAAACTCAAGATAAATACTGCCATCATTTCCCAAAGAGGCCTATTTAATGTTTTGTTTGCCTGCTGTATCATAACGCCAGCCTTGCAGTTGCGTACATGCCAGGTTAGGTAAGAGTGAAAGCGGCCTCCAGGTGACCAAGTGCTCTCCTTGGACTGACAGAGCCACTACAAAACCAATGCACCCCCCCCCCCGCAACTTGTAGCGAGGCTGCGACAGTGGTACATTTGGGGAGAGCATGCACACCCTGATCACAAATTATGCTCTCTTCTCCCTTAGTTTTCCACAGCTGCTCTGTGGAGAAAGGGAAACAGAAAGCAAAAGAGTGACAACGAAAGCAAGCAAGCAAATACCCCAAAAAGCAACCAAGCAGGGCGTTCTCTTTGTTGTTTTTAACCTGTTTTAATGGTTGTACCTTGCCTAGAGCCTTACATTGTGGGGAACAGGCGATTTACAAATCAAATATAAACAAATACAGAAACAGGGAGCCGATGAACGCCCATATTTTAAAAGCAGGGGTTTTACATCACCCAGAGCTACTGAGAGATGTCAACTCGGGCTCAACAGACCCAGGAACTCTCCTCTATGACCTGACCAGGAAAGGCACTGAAGTTCTGCACGGACATTTTCCTGCCACTGTCTACTGAGCATGCTCCCAAGAGCCTCCATGTTAACACATCTACAACACAGAGACCTCAACACCACAACCAAGCCATCAGCCGGCTATCCAGAATCCCAGCACTGTGGTTCAGCAGTAATATGCATTGCTCCCAAACACAATTGCTGTGCTAGCTGTCCTCTGAGCCCTTAAATCCTAACCCAGGAGTGTCATGACACCCACCAACACCCATCCTTGTGCCTGTCAAATATCTTTACAAAGTAGCTGGGGCCAGCCAGGTATTTAGCTCAGCAAGGCTTCTGATTGGCCACTGGAGATTTGATGGGCTGTGCAGATTTAAAAACACTGCTCTGGCAGCAATGCGTATTACAGCTGAACCACAGTTCTGGGTAGCTGGCTGATGGCTTGGTTGTGGTGTTGAGGTCTCTGTGTTGTTGATGTGTTAACATGGAGGCTCTTGATGGTGGCTAGGCATTTTGTGGCTGGCCCCACCTCCTGCGGCAGCCATTTTGTGGCTGCATTCACCACTGTATGTCAGAATGCCAAAGGCGCCCACATGCTCAAAGATATGGGGACATTTGTCCTAATGTATCAAGGCCAGCCCTCTCATGGATTGCTGCCTTGTCATGGCGAGAGGGCTTGCACGGTTCAATGAGGCTGTGGGCTATGCCATGCAGGGCCATCCAAGATGGACAGGCCACAGCTGAGAACCCAGACTAAATGTGATCCACTGGAGAAGGAAATATCAAACCACTCCAGTATCCTTGCCAAGAAAACGCCACGAACAGAAACAAAAGGCTAAAAGATATGGCGCTGGAGGATGAGCCCCTCAGGTCTGAAGGTGCCCAAGAGCGTTCAAGTGACCACAGAAAGAGCCAAAGCCGAAAGGACGTTCAGCTGTGGATGTGTCTGATGGTGAAAGAACAGTCCGATGCTGCAAAGAACAATACTGCATCGGAACGTGGAATGTAAGATCTATGAATCAAGGTAAGCCAGATGTGGTCAAACAAGAGATGGCAAGACTGAACATCGACATCTTGGGAATCAGTGAACTAAAATGGATGGGAATGGGTAAATTTAACTCAGAGGATCACTACATTTATTATTGTAACCAAGAGTCCTGTAGAAGAAATGGTGGGGCCTTTATAGTTAACAAGAGAGTGAGGAAGGCAGTAATGGCATACAATCTCAAAAATGACAGAATGGTCTTGGTCCGTATCCAAGGCAAACCATTCAATATCACAGTAATCCAAGTCTATGCTCCAACCACTGATGCAGAAGAGGCTGAAGTGGACCAGTTCTATGAAGATTTACAACACCTTCTAGAATTAACACCAAAAACAGATGTCCTCATCATCATAGGGGACTGGAATGCCAAAGTAGGAAGTCCAAAGGTGGCCGGAACAACTGACAAGTTTGGCCTTGGAAAACAAAATGAAGCCGGGCAAAGGCTAATAGAGTCAAGAGAACAAGCTGGTCATAGCGAACACCCTCTTCCAACAACCTTAAAGGCAATTCTACACATGGACATCACCTGATGGGCAACACAGAAATCAGATTGATTATATACTCTGCAGTCAAAGATGGAGAAGCTCCTTACAGTCAGCAAAAACAAGACCTGGAGCTGACTGCGGCTCAGATCATGAGCTACTCATCGCAAAATTCAGGCTTAAACTGAAGAAAACTGGGGAAGCCATTAGGCCATTCAGGCTTGACCTTGATCACATCCCTTATGAATATATAGTGGAGGTGAAGAATACGTTTAAGAAACTAGAGTTGATAGACAGAGTGCCTGAAGAACTATGGACGGAGGCTCGTGACATTGTACAGAAGGCAGCAATCAGCACCATTCCAAAGAAAAAGAAATGCAAGAAAGCAAAGTGGCTGTCTGATGAAGCTTTACAAATAGCTGAGGAAAGAAGGAAAGCGAAAGCCAAAGGTTAAAAGGAAAGATTCACCCAACTGAATGCAGATTTCCAGAGAACAGCAAGGAGAGATAAGGAGACCTTCCTGAAGGAACAATGCAAAGCAATAGAGGAAAATAATAGAATGGGAAGGACAAGAGATCTATTCAAGAAAATTGGAGAAATCAAGGGAATATTTCGTGCAAAGATGACCATGATAAAGGACAAAAATGGTAGAGTCGGACTCGACTGTGTGACTGAACAACAACAATCAAGGCCAGTTCTGTCCATTTTGACCAAGAACAGCTCTCTAGAGCCTCAGGAAGCGTCTTTCATATCACTTGCTTTTATTTAATTTTACAAAGCACGTAACACTGTTATTTCCTCCATTTTAACCTAACCAAAACCCTGCAAGGTCACAGTAGAAAAGAGCAGGAGTCCAATAGCACCTTAAAGACTAACAATATTTGTGGCAGGGGGCGAGTTTTCATGCGTCACTGCTCACTTCTTCAGATACAGCCATCAGTCCTATATATTGCAAAGTGATTTCAGCCCCAGTATATGGGAAAGATGGACTCGCATCCTAGCCATATCTGAAGAAGTGAGCAGTGACTCGCAAACCCTACCACAATTTTTGTACTACTGGACTCTTGCTTTTTTTCTACTGCCACAGACAGACTGACATGGCCACCCGATCTTGATCGACCCTGCAAGGGAGGTTAGGTTGAGATTGTGTTTCTAGGGGCAGAGTGGGGATTCAAGACTGGGTTTCCCCAATCCTAGTTCAATGCACAGGATATCATGCAGTCAATACTTGATTTATATACCTTCCATTTTGTACTGTTCATTGTTTCACAAATTTTGAGGAACAGAAAACACTTCTTTCTTTTCTTCTTCTTTTTTTTAAATGCAAGTGACTTTTAAGCTGGGGATGCCAGGGACTGAACCTGGAACCTTCTGTGTGCAAAGCAGACGCTCTTTTTGCCAAACACAAGAGTGCATTTCCCCTTCCCTGCCTGCAACGCCATTCGGCCTTCCACCCTGCCAGCCGGCGCATGGAGAGCCAGGCATGCTCCACACTACGCATTCTTGCCTTGATGACTTGCGACAGTTGAGGCTTTTTGGGCAATCGGGCGTGAATGACATTTCAACATGTTGCGGGTACCAGTCGGCAGATCGAGTGGCCACAGTGGGTCTCTCCTCTCCTGCACGCACCCTTAATAAAGCCTGGTGCATGCAGGACCCCAAAGCAAACACAGATATCGGAGAAGAGGCTCTGTTTTGATGGGAGGTGCCTTTTATGGCTGCCCCTGCCAAAGCTCAGAAGAAATCCAGCTGCAAAGAGCCGAGTAGGAGGCAGCAGGCTTCCCTAGCAGCAGAAGAGGGGAGAAGAGTACAGAGTCATTTAAACGTTTCCTCTTCTTAAAAGGAAACGAGCCATTCTAACATTAGCGCTTGGACACTCTGAGCTATCTGGAAAAACTAAGGCCCGGTCTGGTTTCTTGCACGAAGGTGCAGGGAGAATATGGGCCAAGATGCCCTATGACAGGGGCCGATTCCAACGCCGGAAACCCAAGCTTTGCCTTGCCAAGCAACTCCCAAGACGGTGCTCTGAATTAGGAACACGAAGCAACAGCTGGCCGCCTTCTTAAACCGAAGATGGATTCTGAAACGTATGGAGTGCTATCAACACACACAGACGCATGAAGATGCATCATACTGAATCAGACCATCGGTCCATCAAAGTCAGTATTGTCTACTTAATTCAGCAGTGGCTCTCTGGGGCCTCAGGAAGAGAGAGGTCTTTCACACAGGCCCGCAGCTAACAAGAGGCCCCCCTGACAGTTTTTGGGATCCCCTCACCCTGGGCTTTTTTGGTAGCAGGAACTCCTTTGCATATTAGGCCACACACCCCTGAAGTAGCCAATCCTCTAAGAGCTTACAGGGCTCTTAATACAGGGTCTATGTAAGCCCCAGGAGGATTGGCTACAACAAGGGTGTATGAACATATGAAGCTGGCTTCTACTGAATCAGACCCTCAGTCCATCAAAGTCAGTATTGTCTACTCAGACTGGCAGCGGCTCTCCAGGGTCTCAAGCTGAGGTTTTTCATGCCCACTTGCCTGGACTCTTTTTAGCTGGAGATGCCAAGAATTGAACCTGGGACCTTCTGCTTGCCAAGCAGATGCTCTACCACTGAGCCACTGTCCCTCCCCTAATTACAATCCCATTTAACTTCCTCCCCCGCAACAGATACCCCATGAGGTGGGTGGGGATGAGAGCTCTCTCACAGAAACTGCCCTTTTAAGGGCAACTCTGCCAGAGCTATGGCTGACCCAAGGCCATTCCAGCAGCTGCAAGTGGAGGAGTGGGGAATCAAACCCAGCTCTCAGATAAGAATCTGCACACTTAACCACTACACCAAACTGGCTCTCATGGCCTGATAGGCAAAGGAGTTCCTGATACAAAAAAAGCCCTGCCTCCACCCCCCATCCCAGGGCTGCCCCTCTCCCTCCTGCATGAGGGGTGTCCAGAAGCAGCCATTGCCCATCCCACACCATTTAAATCAGTTGATCAGTGGGCTCTAAATCGCAAGGCAAAGGGGCGGCCTCCGGCTTTCCCAGCTTCCTGTTCTCGCCCCCGTGGGTGTCCCCCCACCCATGGACCCTAGCTACAGGGTTGCTTTCGCATCACCTCCTACCTCATCCTGGAAATGGAAGATGCTGGGAAATTCAACCTGAAACCTTCTGCATGCCAAGTAGAACCTCTTCCACTGAGCCACAGTCCTTCCCAAAGTACTGACAGGCCTCTGTCCAGAGGAATTTACATTCTAATGCACTACTTTGTGCAATTAAGAGGTGGTAAAGAAAAGAAGGTGTGCCCAAGAGTCCAGAAGAACAGCCAGGGGAATCGCAATAGTCTGATATAGAAAACCACTAAGAAGTCATTTTTTATAGTTATGGAGTCAATACATTCAGTTTCAACATGACAGTCTATCACAAGCCAGCGTATATAATCACAAGATCAATCTTTTTCTTACAACCCTTCAAAAATTTAAGGTCCATAACTCAGTCAGTTCATGAAGAAGATGATACTGGATTTATATCCCACCCTCCACTCTGAATCTCAGTTTCAGAGTGGCTCACAATCTCCTTTATCTTCCCCCCTGCCCCACAACAGACACCCTGTGAGGTGGGTGGGGCTGAGAGAGCCCTCACAGTAGCTACCCTTTCAAGGACAACTCCTAGGAGAGCTATGGCTGACCCAAGGCCATTCCAGCAGGAGCAAGTGGAGGAGTGGGGAATCAAACCCGGTTCTCCCAGATAAGAGTCTCCCACTACACCAAACTGGCTCTCTACACCAAACTGGCGCCAAACCCGATTTCAATAACTTTTCATACAGACACAAAGTTCACAGCTTACAACAACGAATCAGTGGGTTCTTGTCATTGAAATCGGGTTCCATTTAAAAGCCTGACAACTGAAGAAGAACAGAATTGAAACGTCTTGAATTATCTAAAAGGGGCATCTGTATGAAGGCTGATCCCTCCTTTGGACATTATTTTTTTCTGTACATGAGCTGTGTTATGAACCTTAATTTTTTTGAGGGTTGTAAGAGAAAACGGTTGATCCTGTGATTATTATATACACTGGCTTCTGATAGAATGTTATGTTGAAATTGAATGTACTAACTCTGTAACTATAAAAAATTGTTCCTTAGTGGTTTTCTACATCAGACTATTTTCAACACTAAGACCCCTAGTTTGTGCTTTTGGGGGATTTGCAATGGCAGTCTACAAGGAAAGGGGCCAAAACAGCCTCCTAGAGAAGGGAATTGGGGATTGTTTCAAGTCATCTCAAGTCTGCAACTTCTTCTGGCTCAGGGCACCCTGCCTCACCTGGACTTTACAACCTGCAAAGGGGTTAGGCATGTTTGCCAGTAGTAGACAAACAACAATCCAGTGGCACCTTAAAGACTAACAACATTTACTTCAGTACAAGCTTTCGTGAGTCACCCGGCTCATTTTAACAGCGACGTGCAGAAGGGATCTTATTGGGAGTTCTTAGGCGGGGGAGTGTCGAGGCACGGAGGTTTGTTGTGAATTCCAACATGTATCTTTCAACCATAAATCCTCTGTGCAAGGAAAAAAGAGTAGTGAAGAACGATTAAAACTTCTAAAGACTGCAAAGCGATTAGAGAGCGTAGCGAGTAAGAGCCCTGACCTGGACGGCCCATACTAGCCTGGTATCAGCACATCTACATGCTCAGCTCTTATTAGCATTTGCAGAAGACAACATCAAGGAAACCCAGGGTTCCTACGCAGAGGCAGGCAGTGGCAAACCGCCTGTCAATGTCTCTTGCCTTGAAAACCTTACAGGGTTGCCATAAGGCAGCTGCAACTTGATGGCACTTTCCACCACCAGCGCGGAAGAAAACCCAAGAACAAAGCACAGTCAAGTTGCACCTTTAAAACCAACCAAGTTTTATTAAGAATGCAAGCTTTCGTGTGCTCTAAGCACATTTCATCAGACAGCAGGATGGAATGACAAGCAGTCCGAAATACAGAGAAAGTGGGCAGTGAATCAGCATGCAAAATCATGGAAATTTGATTCACTGCCTACTTTCTCTATATTTCAGACAGCTTGCCATTCCATCCTACTGTCTGATGAAGTGTGCTTAGAGCACATGAAAGCTTACATTCTGAATAAAACTTGGTTGGTCTTAAAGGAGCTACTTGACTCTGCTTTGTCCTACTGCTTCAGACCAACATGGCTGCCCACCTGGATCTATCTACATAAGAAAACCCAAGTCTCTATTTAAGCCAGGATAACATGCTGCATTAAATTTCTTGATGAGTTCTAACTCAGTGTTCTTTCACTATATATCCCCTTTCACTTTTTTTTTTGTAGCAGTAGAAAGAGTCCCGTAGCACCTTGAAGACTAACAAAAGTTGTGACAGGGGAGAAGCTTTTGTTTTGCTCACTTCTGCAGAGAGAACACCAACTTTCCAGCTTGTAACAGTATGTCCACAGAGGAGAAGAAGAAGAATTGCAGATTTATACCCCGCCCTTCTCTCTGAATCAGAGACTCAGAGCGGCTTACAATCTCCTACATCTCCCCCCACAACAGACACCCTGTGAGGTGGGTGGGTCTGAGAGGGCTCTCACAGCAGCTGCCCTTTCAAGGACAACTCCTGAGATTGCTATGGCTGACCCAAGGCCATTCCAGCAGGTGCAAGTGGAGGAGTGGGGAATCAAACCCAGTTCTCCGGGACAAGAGTCCGCACACTTAACCACTACACCAAACTGGCTCTAAGGTGCCACAGAGAATTTTGCTTTGCTATATTTTACCAGTCACACAAGGGTAGTTGGGGAGTTAAGCCAGTTCTGTGTCCCCCTCAATGGATCAGCAACTGAGGATGTTGCTCCCCGCATGCATAATTTCACACTCACTTGCACTGAGTTGTTTGGGTTTTTTTCACTAGCTTAAGTAATGGGGGACGGATCCCTTTGGAAACCTGGTTGCCCCCTGCCCCAATCAGGAGTCAGCCTGTAAACTGGTCAATGCCAGGAAACATCCTCAGAACAACCCGGCGAGGTAGGGTCGGCTGAGAACCTGACCCAAAATCACCCAGCAAGCTTCTGTGGCACGAGTGTGGATTTGAACCCAGGTCTCCCAGATACTAGTCTGACATTGTTAACCACGACACCACACTGGCTCTCAGAATCCCAAGAGACAGAAAATGCTGTCATGACAAATATACAGAAGTAGGAAAATAAAATACACAAGAACATAGTTCAGGGGTTTCCTTTCAACTTTTTTGTTCAGACACAAAGGTATTTTAAAGAACAGCGTGGCGTCATGAGCCACTCAACAAGGTGCTCCAACCCCCCCTCATCATATCCCATCTCTCCAAGGCTAGGGCGCTTATAATTTAAGCCAACACCGCAGCTTCACGAAAGCTGGAACAGCTTGTCAGTTTTAGGACATGCAACCCTCTGCCCAAGCCAGGCAGATCCCTTCGTGTTCTCCATACATGGTCATCATTTGCACGAAAGCCGGGAAGGGGAGAGGAGGGGGCAGGGAGAGATGGTTAACATTTGCTTGAGTAACGCACACTGCCTGTTACCAAGTTGCCCCCAGTGAAACCCAGACATCTTTAGTTTAGGATGATAGATCCCATTGCAATGTGAAGGAGTCAGACGGCAACTCATCAGCTGGACCTCTCCTCTCTAGCACAATACCTCTTTGGCACCCAGGCCTGGCAAATGTAATCCTGGGGGAGGCCGGAAGAGGGCTAGAATGGCAGGAGCTGGGGGTTAAGAAGAAGATATTGAATCTCAGAGTCTCCTTTACCTTCCCCCTGCCCCACAACAGACACCCTGAGAGAGCTCTGACAGCAGCTGCCCTGTCAAGGACAACTCCTACAAGAGCTATGGCTGACCCAAGGCCATTCCAGTAGCTGCAAGTGGAGGAGTGGGGAATCAAACCCAGGTAAGAATCAGCGTACTTAACCACTACACCAAACTGGCCCAACCTACCCCCACTCAACTGATCTTTTCAGGACCAAGGAAAAATTAAGCAAAAGCCACATGCTTTGCTTTTCAAGAATGCTGGCTGTTCAGGAAACAGTTTAACAAGTGGAAAAGAAGGAACAAGAAGGAACTTTAAAACACTTCAGTAGCACCTTAGAGACAAACAATATACCTGAAGGGAGCTTTATCTCCCAAAAGTTTATACCACAAAACTCTTGTTGGTCTCCAAGGTGCCACTAGATTCATAAGACCATAAGAGAAGACCTGCTGGATCAGTCCAGTGGCCCATCCAGTCCAATGCTCTGTGACACACAGCAGCCAAAATCCAGATGCCTTCAGGAGGTGCACCATAAGAGAAGCCCTGCTGGATCAAGCCAGTGGCCCATCCACTCCAACACTCTGCGTCACACAGCGGCCAAAACCCAAGTGTCATCAGGAGGTCCACCAGTGTGGCCAAAACTCCAGAACCCCCCCCCCACTGTCACCCACAAGCACCAAGAACACAGAGCATCACTGCCTCAGACAGAGTGTTCTGTCTATACCTTATGCCCACACACGGATCTCTGCTTCATACGTTTCTCCAGTCCGCTTTTGAAATTGTCTATGCTTGTAGCTGCAATCACTTCCTGCGACAGTGAATTCCGCCAGTTTATTCCTCTTTCGGTGGAATCCCACCAGTTTATTCCTCTTATTCCTCATCTGTTCCAACCTTACTGCTCATCAATTGCATGAAGTGCCTAAGCTGTCCTACTCCAGACCAACCCGGCTACCCTCTGAAACGCAAAACCTTTCCACGCACAATAATGCCACTGCCCAATTTCCGCATCAGCAGCGAAAGTTGCTAATGGTATAATGAGACGAGCACATTAAACACAATATTTAATCTGGAATAAATTTATGCTGGAATAAATAATCAAATCTTTAAAATGCCACTGGACTCCTGTTTTAGAAGATGATATTGGATTTATATCCCACCCGCCGCTCTGAATCTCATAGTCTCAGAGCAGCTTACAATCTCCTTTATCTTCCTTCCCCACAACAGACACCCTGGGACATGGGTGGGGCTGAGAGGACTCTCCCAGAAGCTGTCCTTTCAAGGACAGCTCTGCAAGAGCTCTGGCTGACCCAAGGCCATTCCAGCAGCTGCAAGTGGAGGAGTGGGGAAACAAACCCAGTTCTCCCAGATAATGCTGCTATAGATTAACGTGGAATTATTACAAAACAGATGAATGGACCAATTAATTTGGGCTGGACCTTTCTTGATTCTGGGAGACCACCAAGATGCCTTTATTCTTCGAGCCGGGGTGTTGGCACAACCAGCTTGCTGTGTGACCAGCTTTTCTCACCTGCACCATTTAAGAAGAGACCCATCTCGGCTTCAGCCATGACCAAGGAACATTCAGCAGTTCTCTGAAAGCAACAAACTTGTGAGTTCGGCTTCCGTAGAGGCCACATGGTTATGCCAAGGTCTCGTTCACGTCTGTTACATCAAGATGCGTGAACAGCCAACAAAAAGGCACATCCGCCAAGTGCCAGCAAAGGTGGCTCAGAAGGAGTTTGTGTCAAGCACAAATTCTGCTAGCACCTTTATAAATTAGAAAACAAGAATCTCCAGGCAAGTCCTCATCAGGACAGCCCATACAAGCCCGATCTCAACAGATCTCAGAAGCTAAGCAGGGACGACTCTGGCAAGGACTTCTTTGGAATACCAGCAGTCAGGAGGCAGGGGCAGGCTTTATTCAGCCACCTCCCTGAATATCTTCCAGGTCCCAAGAAGGGGTCAGTTGCCAGAAGCCACCATGACTTCCAGATGCAGACACACACAAAATACAACCTGCCCCCCCCAAAAAAAAGAATTCTCAGGAAAGTCATACAATTTTAGTTTTTCACTTGCCCTATCAGAGTCTTGCATGAGGTGCCCAAGAAAGCATTTAGTGTTTTCCCAAAACCATTTTAGCCTTGATCTAAATACTTCTCATCTCCCCTTCCTGTTTCTTTTAACAAAATGAAGTCATACTGGACCAGGACACCAAAGTAATACCAGAAGAATTTTTGCGCAAAAAAAGTTTCCATACACAAAAGTTTTTTAGATCAGATCCACAATACAATCTAAACTAAATGACTATATGAGTCACATGTGGCAAAATGAAAGATGTTAACAATTTGTGATGTTCGTTTCTGGACCGACTCTGCTGATGCCTAAAAGACAGGGTCACATGACCAGGGAAACCCAGCTGCAAATCCCTGCACAAGGCATAAAGCTCACTGGAGATCCCCATCTCACTGGAGATCCTCACAGGGCGGTTGTGAAGATGAAGGGAAGAGAAACTGGAAAGGACAACCTTCTATTCCACCTCGACCCACCTGAAAAATAAAAGCAGAGCTTACCAGCTCTTTTCCCGAGAGACTACTGCATTACGTACTTATTCCTCCTCAATGGGGACCAAAATGGCTTACATTGCTCTCCTCTCCTCCATTTTACCCTCACAATAACCCTATGAGGTAGGTTAGGCTGAGAATGTGCGACTAGCCGAAGGTCACCAAGCAAACTTCCGTGGCACAAGTAGCGATTCAAACCTGAGTTTCCCAGATTGCATTATGAAGATGAACAAACCGGTGCAGAGTGAAAGGAACTTTAATAATTATACAGTCCCTACACATCTTGAGTACCGCTTCATCGGGGGAAATCTAATTAAAAATAGGATATATTTGATAATTTTAAAAATTGATAAAACATAGGACATTTTCACAGAACTCGTGCAGAGTGCAATTTATAATAGGTGATTGTGGTTGTTCTGTCCCTGGATAGCTCCCTTTGTTTGTAGGGAGCGGAACTAAAAAGAATCTGAAAGTTCAGTATGATTTTTTTTAGTGCCCAAAATAAATAATTTATGTTGTGAATTCTTTGTAAACATGCAATATATAACATGTTAATGTTGCTTTGGTTTTCTTAATCTATTATAAATTGCATTCTGTACATGCTCCACAAAACTATCCTATTTTATCAATTTTTAAAATCGTATCTCAAATATATGTCCTTTGTTAGAGTCCCCGACAAAGCTGCATGCAAAGCACATAGGAGTTATATAATTATTACGTTTTCCTCTGCATCGATTTGTTTCGTCTTGTCTTGGTGTGGCCCCCCTTTTTCTCACGTCAACCATTACACCATGCTGCCTCTCAATGGTTAACTTCATAAGAACCAGGTTGGCAAATCTTGTGCCTAAAACTGGACAGAACAGTTTAGACAAACCCGCCGGATTCTAAGGGCCAAACTACAGGATAAGCCTGATACTGACTTGGGTCATGGGTGCATGCCCAGGCTTCTGGTCAGGCATACATGGGGGGAGAACTCATCTTAACACATTAATTCCCTTGGCACTGCATAGAAGTGTTTCAAGGGGATAGGAGCAGCTCTGGTTTCCCTCCTGATCGGCTTTTGCCAGCAGAAAGGGCAGCTTCCAGTTTCTCTCCCACTCCACTTTAAACAGCAGAAAGGGCAGCACAGCAAAAGGGGACTGCCCCTTTTCTCACTCCACGTACTCTAGGAAGGACACATGGAGCCAATGACAATGCCTGGAAAACCCTTACCACCAGCAAAAGTGGAGTGGGAGGAAAGACAACAGTCTTCCTCTGTCTCAACGTGCTGAATGATAGAAAAACAGGGACTGGGGAACAAAACCAGTGGGAAAATATTACAAAATCTTGACCCTTAGGACTGGATACTACTGTGATGTATTATTTTTGAGGCCTCTAGAACTCCCTTTTCGCTGGACCCATTGTGGATTTAGAAATGCTTAAGTGTCTTACTCTCCTGCTACTCTTGAGAAAGGTCTTTGATACTGAAACGGATCACTTTCATGATCATATTCCACTGAGAGTATGAAAATGCCCTTCCTTCATAGTGATTATTGTATCTTGACCTTCCGAGGACGGCTGCTTTATTCGTTGGTGGACTCTATTTTTTGCATGCTTGTTGGTTTTGTATTTTTGACATTGTATATGACATGCTTGTTATTTGACTTTGGTATACTTGCTATTGCTAGAGATCAGGGGTGGCCAACGGTAGCTCTCCAGGTGTTTTTTGCCTACAACTCCCATCAGCCCCAGCCAGAATGGCCAATGGCTGGGGTTGATGGGAGTTGTAGGCAAAAAACATCTGGAGAGCTACCGTTGGCCACCCCTGCTATAGATTGTTACAGACTAACTTATTTTTGTTCTACATAATAGATTACTGCATATTCCTCAGTCTTGAGTGTGTTTTGTGATATTTTTCACAGTGCTGAGTGAATAAGTACTTTTTAAGGCCAGTTCCCTCCATGTACATTGGACTGTGAGACCAGTTGCACACTTGTGACCTGACATGTGTCCGGTGTGTTGTGTAGTTTGGCCCTCAGCCATATTTATTTATTTATTTAGCTTTCTATCCTGCCCTCTCCACGAGCAGACTCAGGGTAGCTAACAAGCAGTTAAAACACAGTTTAAGTTTACAGTTTAAAACAATAAAACTTAACAATTAAACGACATCCACGGTGCTGCTCAGAAATATTTTGGTGTAGGCGGGATCACAACTTTCTTCCATCGACAGTCCATTCTTTTTCTGACAGGGATGTTATGGTGGTCATAGTTCCTCATATATCATCCAATCTTGCATTTCTAGCATTCATCTTTCCCCACAGAAAACCTAGAAGGCAATAGCTAAAAGCTTCAGGTGAAATGCAGAATGCCCAGAAATGGGAGCACCCATTTGAAAATGATGTATTTCTGTACCAAACTGTTTTGCATAGTCACAACCTTCAATCTGAATTAGCTACAAGCATGCTATAAAAAGAGAGAGCAGCTCTGCCCAAGTTTTCCCCATGTTTTCCATAACTATTCCATATTTTAGCAAGTTCACCTCTATTGCAAACATGAATTCTTCCTGTTGGCAGGCAACCATTGTTAGCTCACCAGTAAGGGGAATAACATCAGTGTGGCAAAGCACGCTCTCCCTGTCCCCCTTCCTCCCTAAGGGAGAAGCCTCAGCCAAAATAGAGATTTTGATCTGTAGCTCCTGTGCGATTGATCAAGCCTGGCAAAGCAAGCTGTGATGCAGAAGGAAGCAAGGGGAATAACATCAGTGTGGCTTACAGGGCTATTAAAAAAACTGAGAAAGAGGGTGGCATAAGCTCAGGCTACAACGAAGGAAAACTGATTCAAATCCCTGCTCAGTTGTGAAGCTCACCGTAGGGCTATGTTGCAGAGTTGTTGTGAGGGTAACAGAGAGAAGAAGCCATGCTGGCGTAAAAGCATTAACAGACCTTAGGCCAGGGCTGTCAATCTAATTTGTTACGAGGGCCGGATCTGTCACAAAAGGACCAGGCTATGCGTGTCATAAAAGGGAATGCCAGGGAGCAGAGATATAAACTTCATAACAGACACAGACAAACACAATTAAAGATTTAAAAAAATCTTAAAACATTAGCACTCATTGGTCACAACAGTGCTTTCTTTGTATCTCTCCCATGGGATCCAGGGAACTGGGCAAGGGAAGTTCTGGCTCTTTCCTTCCTTCCCCAGGGGTCAAGATGGGGGAAGAGTCTCAGCCAATAGAAGAGGCTTGGCTCAGTAGCTTTGCTGTGCAATTGAGAAAGCCTGGCAAAGCAAGCTCTCCCTCTCCCCCTTCCTCCCTAAGGGAGAAGCCTGAGCCAAAAATAAGAGATTTTGATCTGTAGCTCCTGTGCGATTGATCAAGCCTGGCAAAGGAAGCTGTGATGCAGAAGGAAGCAAGAGAAGGAAGCAGACGACAGCCAGTTGTTCGGGGGCCTGATAGGAGCTCTCCAGGGACCTGATTTGGCCCCTGAGCCGCATGACACTCCTGTCTTAGGCAATGTGTTTAGAACACTTGAGATGTTTTCTGTATGGGAACTATTTTTGTCCGCTCACCAAATATAGACAAAGGCAACTGAGATGTCATATGGAAGCCACAGCCAGCTAACAAGAGCTCGCTTGTATCAGCTCTCGTTAAGGTAAAAGATGGAATGCCCTTTTAAAAAAAGCAACCCAGAAGGACTGGGAACAGATTTCAGATGGCATGCAAAGCAAGCCTTTGCTTCAGGCTTTTTCCTATCCCCCTAACAATAGCAAACCCTGATTAGGATGGCCTGGGCTAGCCTGATCTTATCAGATCTTGGAAGCTAAGAAGGGTTAGCTTTGGTTAGTATGCAGGGTCAGCTCTGGGAGAGAAAATCCAGGTTTGCTACCCAGTGGCAGGCAATAGCAAACCACCTCTGTTCATCTCATGCCTTGAAATCTTTCTGGGGTTGCAATACATTGGCTGTAACTTGACAGTGCTTTCCGCCTACCACAATGGCAAGGACTCTGGCTTCTGTAATGTAAAAAAAAAGCATTCAGTTATTCCTCGGCTCTCCCCCTCTCCCTCTACACCGCCTCACCTCCAAATACTGAAAATAATTTGCTTGTGGTTGACCCAACTTTACAGCTGACCCTTGTAGGTTGGGCCAAGGGCACCTCTGTTTTATTTCTCTCCCGAGTCAAGGCAGCAACAGTTAATCTGGTTAATGTTTTACGCCCAAGTTTGGTCCTTCTGCCATTCCCAAGGCAAAGCAACGACATCTGCAGACCCCAGATCTGCTAAGCTAGAAGCCAAACTCACTGTTCATCATGCAATTGTTTTCAAGAAAGAGGCATAACAGGCTGCTGTATGGATAAACCCCTTCTTTCAGGCTTTGCTGTCACTTTCTACAGTTCACCAGGAAGGCTCTAGCAGAATTCTACAGCTCCGGTGCCTGCCGTCTGCATGTGGAAAAGGCAGTGCCGCTGTTACCTAGAGCTAAATTGAACTGAAGATCGCAATTGCTCCCCACCCATAGGCAGAAGGATCCCTTCCACACTTGTGCCAAAGATGGTTGTTTAAGATCTCAAAGAAGCCTGAATGATGGGGAGAGAAAACAGATGCCTCCATTTAATCAGGCAACAGATATTTCAACAATAAGAGCTGAAGATAGCAAGCAATCCCTTCACAATCCTTCCCTGTTCTCCTACAGGACGGGCACATTTTCTCCCACCCTCAAGGTCTAGATTCATGCATGAAACCACCTTGAAATGAAGTATGCTGCTTAATTCAGAGCTTGTGCACCTGTTTAATGTGAAATCCATGTCGTGATTTCACCTTAAACTGTGAATTCACATGAAACCCTTGCTGCTGCAAATGCAGTTACATTCAGAGTGGAGCATCCCAAATGGGTGCGGGGGATTCACCATACTTTCCCCGTCATCCTCTCATGCCCACCATTTCCCTTCCTCCTGAGCATCATAAATTTTGCAGCGGCTCTCATCCCAGACATCCCGAGGCAAAGCAACAACATCTGCAGGGCTGTAGAGCCAAAAATGCCCTGATCTGGATAGCCCAGGCTAGCCTGATCTCATCAGAACTCAGAAGCTAAGCAGGGTTGGCCCTGGCTAGTTCCTGGATGGGAGACCTCCAGTGTCATGACGGAGAGGCAGGCAATGACAAGCCACCTCTGAATGCTTCTCGCCTTGAAAGCCCTACAGGGGGCGCCATAAGGCAGCTGTGACTTGACGGCATTTCCCCCCTTCCAGAGTCAAACATCCCTTGTTTGCAACCCCTGCCCACATCTGTGAAGAGGCCCACGGTTCAGAGACATGCGCCAGAAATCCAGATTGTTGCCCTTTACCATGGATTTGGAGTGGGCTAGGCAACCTCCAAAAGCGGGCCCGGGAACCACCCAGGACAACAACTGATCTCCAGCCTACAAGAAACCAGATCCCCCAGAAAAAAATGGCTGCTTGGGAAGGTGAACTCTATAGCCTTATACCCTGCTGAGGTTTAATTCTCCAGGAATTCCTTGACCTGGAGTCAGCAAACCTAATGCAAAGGTACGTGGAAGTGGGTGCAAGTTTCTCTAGGCAGCTGTGGTGCCCTGTGCTCTCTTGCATTTTAGACTCCCTTGGTGTGCAGCTTGTCAGGGGAGTGAAACCCTTGTGTGCTGTCACCACTGAACTCGCAAGCAGGAGGAGGAGGAGAAAAAAAGGTTGGAAGGAGATGAGAGAAACCGTCATGCAGACACCTGGGCAGCTGCCAGTTTCCGGAGGGAGCTGGAAACACAGGGCTGAAACTCAAAATCTTATTCCTTTTTTAACCTGTATTTCTGATGAATCAAGCTGTCACCTCTATCAGCTTCAAGGAAATCACAGGTCTAGGGGAACAGATGTGTCAGTCCAAACTAGAATCTTGCAGTCCCTTGAAGAACAACTGAAGGGCTAATGAATCAGTGGTAAGTCCATGGGTTTCTCCCCCCGCCCCTCTCAGTGACACTGAGGCAACCAGCTTGGCAAACAACCCAGATCGCTCCAGGAACAAGACCGGCATCAGGAAAGCTGACAGATCACAGAGCTACAGTGATGTAGACCTATTCTCCAGTTATCTGGCTGGGATGACCTGAAGATGCACACAAGAGACAGCTTGGTGTTGTGGTTGTGGGCTCTAATCTAGAGAACCGGGTTTGAGTCCCACTCCTCCACAAGCAGCCAGATGGGTGACCTTGGGTCTGCTATAGTTCTTGCAGAACTGTTCTGCACAAGAGCAATTCTCTTATAGCTCCACCTACTTCAGAGGGTGTCTATTGTCAGCAGCGGAAAGGAAGGAGTTTGTAAGACAGTCGAAGACTTTGAGTAAAGGGCGGGGTATAAATTTAATTCTTCTTTTCTCTTTCTCCTACGGACTCAGGTTCTTGGTCCCTCAGTCAGTATTTATTTATTTTATTTATTTATTCTATGACTTGTATCCCGCCCTTCCCATAAAAATGGCTCAGGGCGGCTCACAGCAAACAATAAAACAGAGTTTAGATTATTATTACGTATATAAACATTTAAAAAAAGTCAGAACATTTAAAAACCTAAAAACCTTAAAATCTTAACGTCAAATCTATACAGTATGGTTCACAGAAGTCTAATAAGCTACATTTATTTCCCAGTCAGGTGTAGGCTAGCCGGAAGAGGGTTGTCTTGCAGGCCCTGCGGAACTGAGCAAGGTCCCGCAGGGCCCTATTGTCCATTCAAACTGACAGCAGCTCTCCAGGGATTCAGGCATTGGTCTTTCTCATCACCTGTTACCAGTTCCTTTCAACTGGGGTTTGAACCTGGGACCTTCCATATGCCAATCAGCTGCTCTGCCACTGAGCTACGGCCCCTCCCCAATTTCAGCTGTGCCCATTTTTATACTGCCTGCAGAACTGCAGGACAAGATGCCATCAAAGGTACGTTTCCTATGCCTTCCTAGAACACCTGTTCAAGACCACCTGTCTTCTTCCAAATGGCTGTGGAAAGTGCTGTCAAGTCACTTATGGTGGCCTTTTGGGTTTTCAAGAACAGAGGTAGTTTGCCCTTGTCTACCTCTGCATAGCAACCCCAGACTTCCTTGGTGGTCTCCAGGGGTAGATTTCTAGCAGGAGCTCTTTTGCATATTAGGCCACACACCCCTGATGTAGCTAATCCTCCAAGAGCTTACAAAAAGGAGCCCTGTAAACTCTTGGAGGATTGGTTACATCAGGGGTGTGTGGCCTAATATGCAAAGGAGCTCCTGCTAGAATTTCACCCCTAGTGGTCTCCCATCCAAATATTAACCGGGGGGGGGGGGCAACCCTGCTTAGCTTCCAAGTTCTGACAGGACTCCTGGAAAAACAAAAAAAATTATCAGCAAAACCTTGAGCCTAAACCTTTAATTTCCATCTCAACATGAACAAAGGCTGCGTTTCCTAGCTTTCCTCTCCACTGCCTTCCTTCCCACCCAAATCTAACTGAAATTTGGATTGAAACCCTGTTTACGGAAAAGACCTGCCTTTACTTATATAAAGACCCTGAATTATTTTTGTCACAGCAATGCGCAATCAATCACATGATCAGCTCATAACCTAAATAGATGGGCCCAGGGCTTTTTTTGTAGCAGGAACTCCTTTGCATATCAGGCCACACCCCTCTGAGATAGCTATAGCTGAGACAGCAGCCATAACTATCTCAGAGTTGTCCTTGAAAGGGCAACTTCTGTGAGAGCCCTCTCAGCCCCACCCACCTCACAGGGTGTCTGTTGTGGGGGAGGAAGGTAAAGGAGATTGTGAGTCGCTCTGAGACTCTGATTCAAAGAGAAGGTTGGGATATAAATCTGCAGTCGTTTTCTTCTCTTATGTAGCCAAGAGCTTACAGAGCCTATATTACAGGGCCTATTGTAAGCTCTTGGAGGATTGGCTATATCTGGGGTGTGTGGCCTAATATGCAAAGGAGTTCCAGCTACAAAAAAAGCTCTGGATGGGCCTCCCAAAATGCCTCTACAACTTAAGCATCTGGTGTGTTCAACCCTGCTGCTTTTCTTTCCGAGAACTGCAGTCCAAACCCGACTTCATCGTGACCAAGGACAGTTTGGCAGTGTGCTGTGGTAGTTAGGAGTGGCAGACTCTAATCTGGAGAACTGGGTTTGTTTCCCCACTCCTTCCCCACAGAAAGCCTGCTGGGTGACCTTGGGCCAATCACAGTTCTCTCAGAAGTCTCTGAGCCCCACCTACCTCACAAGGTGCCTGTTGTGGGGAGAGGAAGGGAAAGCGACTGTACGTGGCTTTGACACTCCTTCCGGTAGAGAAGGAGATGAAAGCAAAGGTCCCCTGTGCAAGCACCAGTCGTTTCTGACTCTGGGGTGACGTTGCTTTCACAACGTTTTCACAGCTGACGTTTTACAGTGTGGTTTGCCATTGCCTTCCTCAGTCTTTTACACTTTCCCCCCAGCAAGCTGGAGACGCATTTTACCCACCTCGGAAGGATGGAAGGCTGAGTCAACCTTGGGCCGGCTACCTGAATCCAGCTTCCGCCGGAATTGAACTCAGGTCGTGAGCAGAGAGTTCAGTAGCGAAAGCAGGGTATAAAAACTTGCTCTTCTTCTCAGAGCTGGGCTCATAATGCTTGGCCAAGAAGTACACCGCTGTCAGAGCCAGGGACAAACAGATCCCTTTTCCATGACAAAAAGCTCCAAAACCGTTGGGAAAGATTTATATTTTCAGCACCTCCAAAGCTAAGAATTGTACATGGAACAGAACAGAGTTCGAGTCCAGTGGCACCTTTAAGAAAAGCTTATACCCAGAATCAGCGGTCATCTGGTAGAAAAATAGGTGGTGGAGCTCATCTAGGGATTGTTATGCAGTTGCACATACTATTCAATGGACAAGGAGGTGGAACTCTCAGAAGGAGGAGGTGGAACTCTCAGAAAGGTTCAGGAGCTGTGCTCCTGTGAGTTCCCACTGAATCTGAGGCCTGCCCAGAATCAAACTGTGTCGGTCTTGAAAGGCACCACCGGATTCAAACTTTGTTCTGGTGCTTCAGACCAAGATGGCTGCCCACCTGAATCTATGTACATGGAATATATACCCCCAAATTGGAGCCCCACCAGCTGTGTCACAAGCCCCTGTCAAGCTGCTGGAAAAACCTGCTGCAGGTATGCATGAACCCAGGCCACCTGCCATGGATCCACCTATGTTCCCAGAGCAAAGAACCGAGTGTCCCGCCCCTGCTGGTGAGGTTATAACTTTGGCTCCTCCTCTTCCTGTCATGAGGCCACATGGTTTCCTGTCAAAGGGTTCTATGCTACCATCTCAATTTGATTAAGAGCAGTGGACTCCAATCCGGGTTTGATTCCCCACTGCTCCACATGCCTGCAGCCAGCTGGGTGACCGTGGGTCCGTCACAGTTCTCTTCGCCTACCTGACAAGGTGTCTGCTGTGGGGAGAGGAAGGGGGGATTGTAAGCCTCTCTGAGACTCCTTCAGTAGTGAAGAGAAGATATGAAATCAACTCTTCTTCTCCAGTGTTATCAGATGGTTCCAAATCTTGTAAGATTGAGACCACTGATCCCAAAGCATATCAATCACCCTGGTTAATATATATCAGCCTTTTCTTCCTAAAAGGGAGCCAGTTTGGTGTAGTGGTTAAGTGCGTGGACTCTTATTTGGGAGAACCAGGTTTGATTCCCCACTCCTCCACTTACAGCTGCTGGAACGGCCTTGGGTAAGCCATAGCTCTCGTAGGAGTTGTCCTTGAAAGGGCAGCTTCTGTGAGAGCTCTCTCAGCCCCACCCACCTCACAGGGTGTCTGTTGTGGGGGGAGAAAATATAGGAGATTGTAAGCCACCCTGAGTCTCTGAGTTCAGAGAGAAGGGCGGGGTATAAATCTTCAGTCGTCTTCTTCTTCTAAAAGGATTAGCATAACTTGAATCTAGGACAACGGCATAAGAACTTTGAAACAATGTCATGGGGGAAACCACTCCTTTTCGGGGGTGGAATTCTAGCAGGAGCGGCTTTGCATATTAGGCCACGCACCCCTCCGATGTAGTCAATCCTCCAAGAGCTTACAAGGCTCTTTTTTGTAAACTCTTGAAGGATTGACTACATCAAGGGCGTGTGGCCTAATATACAAAGTATCTCCTGTTAGAATTCCACCTCTGCTCCTTTCCATTATATTCTTTTGGACGCAGGCATGCGCTGTACATGACGTGCATGTTCTCCCATTTCATCTATAAAGAAAGGAAGAATAACTAGTCCTGCGCATGACTCCCCATCTTTTATCATGGTGTCATGATCAAACTGACCCTGCCACCATGTGGGATGGTTAATCCACTTAGCCAGGGTGGTGACTTGCAGAATTCTCTGCTGGGAGGGTGGGGGAAAATGGAAAGACGGATGCATCGATTTTTTTTTAAAGCGCAGTCATGTGACTTGGCTCTTTCCATTCGCACTCTCAAGTGAACCATGTTTGGGATCTATTTTTGGAACAACAGCTTTTCTTTTCTTTTTTGAAGGATACTTGCCTGGTCACATGGGGACGGGGGAGTTAGAGCTACACAGAAAAGCTTTGCAGACCAGGAGGGAAAAAATCAGGTCCAAGGTACTTCAAATTATGGGCAATCCGGCCGCTGCCCTTTGCAAGCTGTCCTAACAACCAGCATTTTGGACAATTGCGGCAAACGTAAGTCTAGATGACTAGTAGCCCAATTTCATGTAATGTTGGGACCTGTCTTATTCCTAGCTGTGAACAGAAACCTTGAAGTTCCACCATGCTTTAAACCTGCAAAGCAAAACAAAAGAGCCAGTTTGGTGTAGTGGTTAAGTGTGCGGACTCTTATCTGGGAGAACCGGGTTTGATTCCCCACTCCTCCACTTGCACCTGCTGGAATGCCCTTGGGTCAGCCATAGCTCTGGCAGAGGTTGTCCTTGAAAGGGCAGCTGCTGTGAGAGCCCTCTCCAGCCCCACCCCTCACAGGGTGTCTGTTGTGGGGGAGGAAGGTAGAGGAGATTGTGAGCCGCTCTGAGACTCTTCGGAGTGGAGGGCAGGATATAAATCCAATATCTTCTTCTACCTCACAGGGTGTCTGTTGTGGGAGAAGAAGGTAAAGGAGATTGTGAGCCACTCTGAGACTCTTTGGAGTGGAGGGCAGGATATAAATCCAATATCCAAAAGACTAGCTTTTTTTGGGGGGGGGGGGGAGAACGCACATGAAGCTGGTTTATACTGGGCCAAAAAGTCCATCTCTTAAGGTCAGTGTTGTCTGCTCTGGCTGGCAGCTGCTCTCCAGGGTTCCAGGCTGAGGTCATTCCATCAGCAACTACCTGATTCTTTTAATGGGAGATGCTGGGGACAGAACCTAGGACTTGCACCAAACAAATGCGATGCTTTGCAATGGAGAGGGGTCTGCGGCTCAGTGGAAAAACATCTGCGTTGAACACAGGAGGTCCCGAGATCAACCCAACATCTCCATTAAAGGGCTCTGCCTAGCTAGCTTGGGTGAAGACTTTTCACAAAACTCTGGAGAACATCAACCCATATACCAACAGTCTGATTCCGTACAAGAGCGAAGTCGCGTCTGCACATCGCGTGAGAGCCTATGTAGTATAGCAGAAGTAGTGCTGCACTAGAAACTGAGAAGGCCAGGTTCAAAACCCTGCTTTCCCATGGAAGTTCACTGGGACACTTTGGGCCAGCTGGACACTGTCAGCTGAACCTACCCCGTAGAACGTGGCAATAAAATGGAGGAGAGGAGAATGATGTAAGCGGTTTGAGGTCCCCACTGGAGAGAAAGGACGGGTACAAACGAAGCAAATAATAAAATGAATAAACTGATTGATTCCTCACCTAGGATCTCCTATTCATGGGCAGAACAGCATTCCCAAATTGTAGCAAGACCTCTTAGGCTTCCTGCATTATCACTGACTATCTTGAAGCAACAACTGGATGAATACTTGTCAAGGATGCTCTAGGCCGGGGTGGCCAACTGTGGCTCGGGAGCCACATGTGGCTCTTTCACACATATTGTGCGGCTCTCAAAGCCCCCACTGCCCCGTCGGCTGGCTTGGAGAAGGCATTTCTCTCTTGAAATCGCTTCTACAAGCCAAGCCAGCCAGCAGCTTGGAGAATGCATTTGAAGCTGTTTTCTTTTCACCTCTCTCTCCTTCCCTCATCCCATCTATTTGCCTTCCTTCCTGCCTTGTGGCTCTTAAACATCTGACATTCATGTCTTGCGGGCTCTCAAACACCTGATGTTTCTGCTATGTGAAGCAAGATCCAAGTGGGCAGCCGTGCTGGTCTGAAGCAGTAGAACAAAGCAGGAGTCAAGTGGCACCTTTAAGACCAACAAAAGTTTTATTCAGAATGTAAGCTTTTGTGTGCTCTAAAGCACACTTCGTCAGAAGAGGATTCCTCACTTTGTTCTTCTGTTAAGCAAATTGGCCATCCTTGCTCTAGGCTGATCCTGCGTTGAGCTGGGGGTTGGACTAGATGCCCCCTTCCAACTCTGTGATTCTATATGATTCTATAATCACGACTACATTCTTCACGTCCTGAAGAGCGGGACTCAGGCATTAATATGTTTCACATTTCTGAAGCAAGCATGGCATATTCAATGTTTGGTAACACTGTTCAAGAGCAAATACGTGCGCTAACGTCTGCAAGAAGCACAGTACAATAGACCTACCCAAGTATTCTTTGACGAAATTCCCAGCATCATAGAGGTGTGTAGCAGTACCCAGTTTACCAATATACTGCAATTAATGTTCTTTTCCTCAACTCTGCCTTACTGCACCAGGCGACCCAGAATAATTAGCAATGGCATTCACAAAATCACAATCCAAAACTCCACGCAATAACACAACACAAGAGCACCTTCCATTTCATTTCCCCAAAGTTTTATCCAACAGCGTGTCCATTTTAGGATCTGTCAGTGGGTCGAGTTGCCATGCTCGAATTCCAAACACTGGGCCATTCTGCAGGTAATTTACTGGGCTTTGCCCCTAATCAACTGTGCTACAGTTATCGCAGAAACTGATGGATCTACATCAGGAGTGACCAGACTGTGGCTCAGGGGCCACACGTGGCTCTTTCACACATATCGTGTGGCTCTTGAAGCCTCCACCACCCCGTCGACTGGCTTGGAGAAGGCATTTATAGTTAAAGCTGCCTTCTTCCCACCTCTTCCTCTGCCCCCCCCCCCCAATCTATTTGCTTTCTTTCCACCTTCCCTTCCTTCCTTGTGGCTCTCAAACATCTGACATTTATTCTGTGGCTCTTCCATTAAACAAGTTTGGCCACTCCTGATCTACACGAACACTTTGCAGCTAGCAACCTAGTGAACACAGGAAGCAGGGCAACTTTTTAAACTCAGGGCATGCAGGTAAAACAACTGATGCTAAAAACAAATTTGGAAGCAAGACACTTTGCAGGCTGTGCCAGGAACCTAATCTAGGAGCCCCCCCCCCCCCCATATGCACCAGAGCTGATAAGCAGGCAAACATCTATTTAAGTCCTTTTGACCATATTAAGGTATGCAATGCACTAGAGAGGGTATTGCCTCTGCATTCACCTCTGTACTTATAGAGAGCCCAGTTCATGTAAGAGAGAAAGAACAGAAGAAACACCCTATTGAACAATTCATTTCATACAAACTGCTTCAACAGACACCTTGCAGGGGACTGTAATTTTGAGGATTCAGGCATTGAGAAGAACATAACCAGCCATTGCCGTACATGGATCTCATGTTTTCTACCAGGCGCAGAAGGAATCAGGACTAGAACAGCCGCCATTCTGCACCAACAAAGCTACACGGCTGGGGTTTTCTTGCAGGGGGGGGAGTGATCTGTTGTGGCCCAGGGGAATTGCGGCTCTCACTGCATTTCTAGAGCCACACACACAAAACGGAGGTAACTCCGCCTTATGCGAACGGCTTGACCTGCACTACACAGTTACAAGCGCATGAACAGGAAATGTCAATTGTTACACCAAATGGTAACTTTCAATATAGATAACCAATGCTATATGGCAGTCAGTTGGCGTAGTCAAGCTAGTTATTTTGCAAAATTCATGAGATTCTGAACAGAAGGGTAGTTTCAGAGGCACCTTCAAAGACCTCCATCCAACGGAAAAAATTTTTTGACTCTCAAAAGCTCACACCTGGAAAATTTTGTTGACCTCTAAAGCGCTACTGGAGCTCTGTTTAGCTGTATAGAAAGAGTAAGTCCAAAATTCACGGGAGAGCAACACTATGTGCTGCCGACCTCTGCAAAAGGTACCCAGAAATGGGTCTCTCTCTCTCTCTCTCACTCCAACAATCAGGTCAAACTGTTTTCATCTAGCCAACACCACATCTCAGTCCCAATGCTTCAGAAAAATAAAATAACGTTATTGAAGCAACTCAGCAGAGAGAAGACTCACTCATAATCGCCCCTTCTATTTTTCAAGGGGCAAAGCGCCACAGGCGGCAAGCAGAGTGGAAGCACCCATGTGCTTTCCAGCGGGCACTGCTAGAGCCAGGACACAAGCAGTTTGCAATA
Source organism: Heteronotia binoei (assembly GCF_032191835.1). Lineage (NCBI taxonomy): Eukaryota > Metazoa > Chordata > Lepidosauria > Squamata > Gekkonidae > Heteronotia > Heteronotia binoei. The sequence goes on from NC_083241.1 coordinate 29,641,866, forward strand.
CTGCAGCCGCCCGAGGTCATAGCTGCCCGTCCGTCAGTCCATCACCCCCTTAAATGCACCAGGAGCTCGGACACAGAAGCTCCCACAAAAAACACAAAAATTGTCTCTGGTCTTGGGAGCCAAAGCCCTTCTTAGGCGGCAGTGCTTTGTGGCCAACAGGGAGTCAGGAGAAATACCCCAAAAGAGAAGCTGGGCACACACTTTAGACTCCTCACCCCTCACAGAGAATCTGGCTCCATCATTCTGAGGCAGAACCTTCACCAGCTGGGAAGTCCACACCGCTGGCTGGATTTGACCACTCCCAAGCATCTCCAGGGTGGGGGCGCATGAGTACTTATGGCAGGAACAGCAAGCAGCCCTTTAAAGCTTTCGCACAGGGTCAGGTGCAGAAAGGTCCAGCGTTCCTCCCCAGGGTGGCTACGAGCCACCCCCTTCAGCCAAGGAACCAGGCCCTCCAACACCATGCAGAAAGTTGAGGCAAGGTGGTTACACCCAAGGGGTCAGCTCCAAGCAACCCCCTCCCCCCCCGCCAACCTGGGCTGCCTGAAGCCCCCCCCCAGTCAAGAGCCAAGAACCCCCCCCCCGGACAACCTGAAGCCCCCCAGCCAACCCCCCCAGCCAACCTGAAGCCCCCCAGCCAACCCCCCCGGCCAACCTGAAGCCCCCCAGCCAAGAGCCAAGAAACCCCCCCAGCCCACCTGGCCTGCCTGAAGCCTCCCCAGCCATGAGCCAAGAAACACCCCCTACCAACCTGGCCTGCCTGAAGCCCCCCATGCAAGAGCCCCCCTCCCGCCCCGGGCCTACCTCTTCCTCGAGGCTGTTGTTGGTGTGCTCATTTTCCTTGGGCAGGTTGCTCATGGTGGGTGCAAGCGAGGTCCAAAGAGGGGGGGAGCTGGAGCTGGTCCTGGCCTCTGGGGCAGTGGGGGGGCCCTCGTTCCCGGGGCAGGCGGCGTGGGAGAAGTCGTGGGGCAGGTGCCTGGGCGGGGAGGGAGCGGCCGGGTGCGGTGCGGCGGTGCAGGTGGTGGGCGCGGGGGCGAGGCGGGCGCCTATTTCAGGCGGGCTCCCATCCAGGTGGCCGCGCGCCGCCGGCCAATGAGCGGCCAAGGGGCTGCCAAACGAGCTGCAGCTGCTGCCGCTGCCGCCGGGGCTCCCGCGCCGCCCTCAGCCTCGCGCCCTGCCTGCCTCGAGCCCTGCGATTCGCGACTCGCGGCGGGGAGCGGCCCGGCCGGCTCGGGCTTAGGGGGCGGGGCCGGCCCAGCCCCACGCCCCGCATCATTGTCTCCGGGGGAACCGGCCAGCCAATCCGCGCTCGACCTCGGCGGCAAACTTTCGAGGGCTCTCTCTCCCCCGCCCCCCTCCTCTTTCCTCCGCGAAACTTTTTAAACTTTGATGAACTCGCCCGAGTGAACTTTCTTAAAGGGGCCGCCGCCGCCGAGGCCGCAGGCTGGGGAACTGGGAAGGCCCACGCGCCCTCTCCGGGGGAGCCCGGCGAAGGGGGAAAGCCCGCGCTCGGAGCGGCCAGGGGGGCAAGGCGCGTCAGATCTCCTGCGAAGCTCAGCCGGGTCGGCCCCGGTTAGGACGTGGAGGGGAGCCCCGGGCAAAGCACCCCTGTTGCTGAAGGGCTCCCGACGGCGCTTTGCGCAGCCCCGCAGAAGGCAGGCGAGAGGGGGAAGCTGCCGGTCGGGCCAGGCGTGGGGAGAGGAAAGGGAGGGTCCCCTGGGCAAGCACCGGTCTTTTCCGACTCGGGGCTGACGTCGCTTTCACAACGTTTTCACGGCAGACTTTTGACGGGGTGGTTTGCCATCGCCTTCCCCAGTCCTCTACGCTTTCGCCCCAGCAAGCTGGGGACTCATTTGACCCACCTCGGAAGGATGGCAGGCTGAGTCGACCTCGAGCCGGCTACCTGAAAACGCAGCTTCCGCCGGGGGTCGTGAGCAGAGCTTAGGACTGCAGTACGAGCGCCAAAAGCAGGTCGCCCAGCCCCGGCTTTCCCAACTGCAGTTTGGGGAGCTGCGCTTTACGCGCTCCGGTGCCAAAGCCGCAACGGGGGGGGGGGGGGGGAGGGAATCCGGATCGGGGCGCTCCTCCCCCACCCGCCCACCGAGACCCCCCCCCCCCTCCCGGGTGGCGCTCCTCCCGCGGCGCCCGCCTTCCTTTCGGGTCGTACAAAAAAACCAATAAAATCCGCATTCGTTATTCTGGAAACGAACCAGTCAAGTTGGACGGTGGGAAGTCCCCGTTGAGAAGGCTGGACGGGGAGGAAGGGGAAGCGAGCCGGGCTTTTCCGTGGAAACGCAACGAATTCGGGAAAACTACGGGGGGGGGGGGGGGTGATTGACAGTCGACAAGCGAGAAGCTTCCAGGCTTCGTTCCCCCCTCCCCAAAAGGAGCGGTGCCGTCGGGCCTCCCCAGCCTCAGGGAATCCGAGCAGCCGAACCAAGCGGCTGCAAGGGGAGGGGAGGGCCGCGCTTGTGTGTTTGCGTGTGTGTGTGTGGGGGGGGGGGGATCTCTGCACAACGAAAGCAGGCCCGGCGTCCTGGCCCCGACGGTCGGCCTCTCTTGCCAGCAGCCGCGTCCTTGCCCCGAAGCTCAGGCATGGGGTTCGAAACCGGCGATGGGGAGGGAAGCTTTGAAAGATGCACCGCGCATCCCTGTTGCGGGCGCCCGCAGCTTGCCAAAGGCCCATTCCCGGGAATATTTGCTCACTGCCGACGGTAGCTCTTCGGATGTTTTTTTTGCCTTCAACTCCCATCAGCCCCAGCCATTGGCCATGCTGGTTGGGCCTGATGGGAGTTGTAGGCAACAAACATCTGGAGAGCTCCCGTCGGCCACCCCTGGTGCAAACCGCTTCTCTCCTCCTTCGGGCCAGCCGGACTGAAGAGGAGGGCTTGGGGGAAGGCACTTCACACATGCCCAGAAGCCCTCTTTTCACCTCCTGCAGAGCCCGGGGAAAGGAGCAGAGGCGGGCTTCCGAGCTCGGAGGAGGTGGGGACGGGCTGGGGCGGCCAGCACTGCCGCTGGGAGCGATGTCTGAGCTCCCCAACGTCGGAAACCATTTTTTTTTTGGGGGGGGGACCCGTTGGTATGATAAGCTGATGGCTCCATCACTCTCCCGGGGGGGGGAGGTACAAAACCATGATTGGCAACACACCATCCCTCCCAACCACCCCCCCCCCCCAAAAGAAAGTGAAAAGAGATCTCGTTTTCTAAACAGAATAAAGTTAAGGGCCCAGTGGTACCGTTAAGACCAACAAGCTTTTATTCATGGTGTGAGCTTTCGTGTGCAGGCGGATGTAAGATAAATAAAACTTCGTTGGTCTTAAAAGGTGCCACTGTATGCCGTTGCCTTAGACCAGGGGTGGCCAAACTTGCTTAACATAAGAGCCACATAGAACAGGGGAGGCCAAGGGTAGCTCTCCAGATGGTTTTTTTGCCTACAACTCCCATCAGCCCCAGCCATTGGCTATGCTGCCTGGAGCTGATGGGAGTTGTAGGCAAAAAACATCTGGAGAGCTACCCTTGGCCAGCACTGACATAGAATAAGCGTCAGATGTTTGAGAGCCGCAAGATAGGAACGTCAGCTGTTGGAGCCGCAAGATAGGAACGTCAGCTGTTGGAAGGAAGGAAGGACAACTAATAGATGAGGGTTGGGGAGGAGGTGGAAAGAAAGCAACTTTAACTTTAAATGTATTCTCTAAGCAGTTGGCTTGTCTTGGAGAAGTGATTTAAAGAGACAAATGCTTTCTCCAAGGTGGTGGGGGCTTCAAGAACCACACAAGATGTGTGAAAGAGCCACAGTTTGGCCATCCCTGCTTGAGACCAACACGGCTACCCACCTGGATTCATTCTCTAAATGTTCATTCAAACGATTGTTCATTCAAATGTTCATTCAAACGATTAAAAAACAAACAAGCGACAGAGCCCTTTCACGGCGCCCTCCTCCTCTAGAGTAAAGCAAAACGCAGGATTTCTCGTGCGTAATTTTGGACTCGACCCATCTCTCCTCTCCCGTTCCCAACTTCTCTGCGGGAAGATCCCGGCGCTGCCTTCCTCGTCTCGCTTGCTGGGGAAGGGGGGGTCTCTCTTCCGACCCTCGGCCTGCGCGCAGGCAATGCAGCGCCGGACGCGTCCCCCTCGGGCGCCGACCCCCTTCCCTCGGGCGCCTTCCACGTGGCGCGCAGGTCAACCCCAAAGAGAAACCCCACATCGCCTTGGGGAGTTAAACTAATCTTCATCACCGTCGTCACGTAGTGGGCGAATTCCTCTGAAGCAGCACTCTCGGCCCTCAGATTTTTGCCTCCCGCGTTCTGTGTTCAGTCTGGATTCCTTTGCAAGGGGTAACGCGGAGAGGTCGTTCTCGTGAGACCGCCTATCGTGAGCCAGTTTGCTCTCGCAGCGAGAGGCCCCCTGGAAATCTGGCTTTTTTGGGGGGGCGGGGGGGGGGGTGTTTGGCGCCTGGGGTTTGCGGGAGATCGCAAGGGATCGCTTGGGAAGATTTAATCACGAGGCCCCGAGAGGTCCCAGCAGAACCAACGGCGAATCTCGTTGCGGATAAGAGAAAAACGGGGAACGCTCCAATTGGCGAAATCAGTGTCCCCCCCCCCCCCCCTTATAAAGAGCCTGTCGAAACCCTCCGGAGCAGGTTTGATTGACAAACAGTTCACCTGCTTTAGAGGGGAAATCACTCGTTATTAATATAGGAACAGAATAAGAAACTCGTTTTCATTTTGCTTCTTTTACCTATCAAGGTGATGTTTGCAACCCGCTTTAGGGGGGAAATCATTATTATAGGAAGAGAATAATAAGCTCGTTTTCAATTTCCTTCTTTTACCTACCGAGGTGATGTTTGCAACGTTTATCTTCTAATGGATCTCTTGGGGGGTTTTACTCGATACTGTCAAGGTGGGTCTGTCTGCAGCGGAGGAGAAGAGCAGGAGTTCAGAAGCACGCGCCTTAGATCGGGGCCAGGATATTTGGGTGCCATATTTTTTGTTTGTTTTGAAGATGCTACTGGAGAGCTGGCTCTTTTCTGCTTAATACTGACGGCTCTTAATTCACCAGTTCAGAACAATGGAACACCCCCAACCCCGTTGAATAGCGACACAGGATTCTTATCTGGCTACAAATGCTAATTTTCTCCCCACTCCCCCACCCCCCAAAAGCATTTCCTCTCTCCTCGAATCAAGCTGATAATAAGTACTGTTGCCTCTGCATCCTTTACAAGCATTCTTTACAAGAGCCTCTCCCCCCCTGCCTGGGCTCAGAGATCTCTGTTTCTACTTCACTCGTGAGGGACTTTGGACTCTCAAATGCTCATACCCTGAAACTCTTGTCGGCCGCGAAGGCGCTGCTGGACTCGAATCTAAGGGTACTTTACACACACTAAATAATGCACTTTCAATCCACTTTGCAACTGGCTTTCACTTTGCGATACAGCAAAATCTGCTTGCAAATGATTGCTAAAATGCACTGAAAGTGCATTATTTATATGGTGCGTGAAAGCAACATAACTGCGATTGCCTTGTTTTGTTTCCTACATTTGTTTGTTTTAATTTAAGTTTATTATTTTTTTGAATTGTTGTTTTGTTATGTTTTGAATTGGTGTTATGAGTCACTGCAATAGAATTTATTGACTGATATTTTCATCCAGATGGAATGGGTGAGTTTTGTTTTTAAAATATCAACCCCTCCCCCCCCCCCAAAAAAAATTACCTGCTAAAAAACTGGGATTGACTGCTGTTTATAAGTGTACACTTGGTAGCAAATGCATATTTGCTGCTGTACAGAACAGCACCAGGCAAAGGCTGGGTTTGTTTGTTTTAAACCCTGCTTTTCTAAAAATATGAATTTGCAATGGCCTCAAGTGCAAAATTAGGTAATTTCCTCATCTGTTCCAAGGCTCCAGCAATCTGATATAGGAACCCTCAAGTCCCCCCTATTAACCTGCACCGTAAGCCCCTATAACAATCCCTGGAAACAGTCTTTTGATTCCCAGGATGTAACTTTTTGGGTTACACTGTGATGTGTCACAGTTGCTCTTTGCTCACTGCAGTCTCCATGTATGAGAAATCAATCTTGAAATAAAATCTATATTATGATAAATATTTATTATAATGTATTTATCAGAACCAGTTGGGTTAAGAGTATCGGACTGGCATCTGGGAGACCTGGGTTCGAATCCCCACTCATGTCATGGAAACTCTTGAGCCAGTCACTCCTCCCAGCCTGACCTACCTCACAGGCAGGGGTGGAATTCTAGCAGGAGCTCCTTTGCATATTAAGCCACACACCCCTGATGTAGCCAGTCTTCCACGAGCTTACAAGGCTCTTTTTTGCAAGCTCTTGGAGGCTTGGCTACATCAGGAGGGTGTGGCCTAATATGCAAAGGCTAGAATTCCACCCTTGCTCACGGGATTGTTGTGAGGATAAAATGGAGGACAGTGATGCAAGCTGCTTGGGGAGAAAGATGGGGTATGAATGAAGTAAATAAAAATGGCGTAACAACTCACAGCAAAGCTGGATTGCTTGAATGGCGATGTGCTTAACTTTGCAACCATAAAACAGTCACACTCTTCTCAACCCATTGAAATGAATGGGCTGAGAAAGGTGAAAAACTTCCGCTTATGATTGCATGTCTGTTCATAATTTGCTGGTTTCCTCAGTGTCCCGGAAAACAAAAGTCACCCCAAGGACTCCAGCTCACTGGGAGCTACATCCTGTGATGGGGAGTCTCTCCTTCATCCCAGCCGGGCAGGGAAGTGTTGTGACTGAGGGAAGGGAGGCCCTCTGCACATGCTCAGAGACACCGTCTTATCATCACTGATCTGTGCTACATTCATTCGCGAAGCTGCCTTATACTAAATCAGATCCTGGTCCGACTAGGTCAGTATTGTCTACTCTGATTGGCACCTGCTGCTACCTGGTCTTTTTTATCTGGAGATTGAACCTGGGAACCTGAGCCACAGCCCTCCCCCTACCTAGATTACTGTGACACAGTCTACATGGGGCTGCCCTTGAAGGCAACTCAGACGCTTCAACTGGTTCAAAATGCAGCAGCCCAGCTTGGGCAGGAGACATCAGTCATGCCAAAGGGCTGACTCTGTAGCATGCAACCTCATGTAATCCTGGCATAAACAATCGACTGCTCCTGGGACTGGACTAGGCAAACCCACGATCTGATTCCATTGAAGGTTGCCATCTCTGAGTCGGGAAATCCCTGGAGATTTGGGGAGGGGGGAAGTGGGGAGGTTGGGATTTCAGTAGTTCAGGGACCTCAGCAGGGTACAGTGACACCGAGTCCACCTTCCAAAGCAGCCATTTTCTCAAGAGGAATTGATCTTGGTCTTCTGGAAACCAGTTGTAATAACAGGGGACCTCTAGGTGCCACCTGGTGGCTGGCGACCCCATGTATAAGGCAGGTTCCTTTGTACTCCGCCACATGGGTTTGGCCACTTCCTTCCCTGATTCTCCTCATCTTCTTTTCAAACTTGTTATGTATGTGGACTCAAGTGAAGACTTTGGGTGTGCCTGCTGGCTCATTGGAGCCATAAGGACTGAGCTTGGGGACTTGGAAACAAAGGGCTGCAGGATCCAAATCTCTGCAGCCCTAGACCAATCACAAGCCCCCACCGTTTTGAATGACCCAATGATGTGCTAGTGCGGGAATCCAGAGATGTATATAAATTGGGCCGGTAGGCCCCATCTCCAGTCTTGTAATGTAGCCCTATCCTATATCATGTCTATTAAAGAGCTCGTTATCACTCAGCCGGCAACTCCTCCATGCATAGAACCCACTATATATTATAAAACTTCTCAAACCAAAAGCTGTTGCCCTCTATATTTCCCCTTTCAGAAGAGGAACTAGAACTTGATGTTCCCTCTAAGCTGAGTGAGTGTGAGTTGGCTCACAGTTTTTTAGCCTCCAGCTCATACATTTTTGTCTTCGCTCAGGAAAAATGGCCCCAGAGCACACTGATGTATGCAGCAGCTCACCACTTTAATGCCAGTAGCTCTCACGACTTAGATTGTTTTGATCACAGGACTCCACAGCTAAGAGGGACTATTTATTGCTTGGGGGGTGGGGAAGCACAATTTTTATGGGGAAGAGTGAACAGAGAGGAAAGGGTTAAGCAGTTCCTCACACACACCATTCCTCCGCTAAAACCACCAGCAGCCTTGGCTTCACTCCAGAAAAGTGGGGAAGTGTTACATGCCTGGCCTGTCTAATGTCCAGTTTGGCTGTCGCTGAGGAGAAAAAACGGTCAAGTTCTTAGCGCTTCAGAACGCCCCTCTCACATGACCGGGGGGGGGGGGGGGTCAGACTGCTGAGAGTTTCCCTCTAAAGAAGCATCTGAAGAATTCAGCTCTAGTCCATTCATTTGTACGCTGGAACCAGATGTTATTTAAACTTAGATTAAGCTTCCCATGAGATTCCTGTTCGCCCCAGGGCTTGTTTTTGTACAAAATGCCCAGCAGGAACTCATTTGCATATTAGGCCACACCCCCTGCCACCTAGCCTTCCTGCTCAAAAAAAAACCTGGTTCGCCCTGACCTGGATGGCCCAGGCTAGCCTGATCTCGTCAGCCCTCGGAAGCGAAGCAGAATTAGGCCTGCTTGAAACTTGGGTGGGAGACTGGCAAGGAAGACCATGGTTGCTATGCAGAGGCAGGCAAGGGCAAACCACCTCTGTTCCTCTGCCCAGCCCTGCATTGTCCAGGGTAACTCAATCTTATCAGATCTCCAAAGCTGTGCAGGGTCAGCCTGGGTTGCTACTTGGATGGGGGACCACCAAAGAAGTCAAGGGTTGCTACGCAGAGGCGAGCAGTGGCAAAAAACATCTGTTCCTCTGCCCTGACCTGGATGGCCTAGGCTAGCCTGATCTTGTCAGCCCTTGGAAGCGAAGAAGATTAGGCCTGCTTAATACTTGGATGGGAGACCGCCAAGGAAGGCAACGGTTGCTACGCAGAGGGAGACAATGGCAAACCACCTCTGAACGTCTCTTGCCTTGAAAACCCTTTGGGGTCACTATGGCTGATAACAGATGGCCAGTTCAGGGCGGCTTGCAGCTGCCCCAAAGAAAGCCGGCCAGAAGAAGAGCGCCTCGGAGCTTCTGGATGGCGCTGCAGGAAGGGAGGGCCTTGGGTGGCCGGGAAGCGTGTGGAACGTTCCCGTGTCCCGCTCATGGCTCCCCAGGCGCTTGTAAGGCACTCTCTGGGCTTCCGGACGGCTGGGCGCCGCCTCAGAGCCGCCCCAGCGAAAAGGGACTACTTTCTGAGTGGTTCCGTTTTGAGGCAGTTGCAGCGTCTCTCAGGATGGGGGCGGCCGGCAGATGTTGCCATGCGGCCGGGTTTTTTGAGTCGACTTCAGAGGCATCTCTGAGTCAACCCAAAGTGCCGGTCTGTAATCAGCCTATATGTCAGCTGTGACTTGACAGCACTTTCTACCACCACGGCAGTCCCTCACCTGGGCGGCCCAGGCTAGCCAGATCTCCTCAGATCTCGGAAGCTCAGCAGGATGGGCTCTGGATAGTGTTGGGAAGGGAGACCACCAAGGAAGACCAAGGGTGCTGGACAGAGGCAAGCAATGGCAGACCACCTCTGAAGGTCTCTTGCCCTAAAACCCCTATGGGGTCACCATGACTGAGTCCTTTCCACCACCACTACCAAGATCCTTGTTTACTATTGGGCCATCGAACTCACTCGGTTATCCCTCCGGAGTTGTTTCCTCAAAATCAAATTCCTTTCCACAGTGCTCTGACCTGGATAGCCCAGGCAAGCCCGATCTTGGAAACTAAGCAGGGCCAGCTCTGGCAAGTACTTGGATGGGAGACCTCCTGGGAATACCAGCAGGCAGGAGGCAGGAGCAGGCTTTATTCAGCCACCTCCCTGAATATCCTCCAGGCCCCCAGTAGGGGTCAGTCACCAGAGGTTGCCCTAACATTTGTGTGCACCCCTCCCCCAAATACAAAAATACTAACCAACTCCCCCCCCCCCCAAATATTTTCCACAGTGAGAAGCAGGCTGGAACTCTTCATCCTGGTAACTGGGCCGGCTCGCCCACTAGGCGGTTGCCTAGGGCACTGGGAGGAAGGGGGGGCCAAACTGGGCTGCCCCTCTCCCGGTGCCCACCACAACCATCTAGTTTGCCTGCCTGCCTCCTGCCGCCACCCCTCCCTTCCCTTGTGCTTCGACCGCCCCCCGCCCATCACAGCAGTGCCGCGGCTGGGCCCTACCTGCTTCGATGCGTGTGGCACGCCATCTAAATCTTTGAAGCACACGCGGGAGAAGGCTTTGCTCCCCCTCACTTCTCGTTCCAGGAAGGAGGGGGGAGAAGCCTTCTCCCGCACGCCCTTCAAAGGTTAAATGGTGCGCCATCCGCATCAAAGCTGGTAGGGCCCAGCCGCGGTGCAGCGCTATGAGGGGGGGCAATGGAGTGCAGCGCTACGTTGCAGTGCTGCAGAGGGAGGAGGAGGCAGGGGGTGGACAGGGAGCCTGCCTGGGGTGCCACGCACCCTAGAACCAGTGCTGCTGACACCCATGTGCAGTGAAATTAGACAGACAGACAGATAGATAGATAGATGATGATGGATGGATGATAGACAGAAAGCCAGATAGATGATAGACAGACAGACAGATCTTATGAAGGAGCATTTATTTGCATGAGCCCCCATCCACTGTTTGAAGTGATATTGCAAGATGGAGGTTTCTCACCTTAGTGAGAACTAGGCCAGAGGTGCACTGAAGCAGAAACACAGCCGGATAGTTAATACTGCAGCAGCGATGGAGAGGATTCGCTCCTTTCTTGGTAGGCTGAAGCACGTTTGCAGTGGTAAGTTTGCTACTAAGGAGCTGAATGCAGTTTCCCTGTCCAGAAATGCTCTCTGCTGCAGGAAGCTGCTGAGCCTTCCCAGGCCACACGTCAGGGGATTCTGCGCAACAGGTCATTTCCATCTACTCTCGAAGTGCTTCTGCTAAGGAAGGGGATGGGTGTACCAGTGGAAGAACTGCATCCCAGCATGAGCACAGGGCTGTGGGCAGCCTTATCTGATTCCTTTGTTCCCCAGTGGACAGAGTGCAATGAGATACGGGCAAGAGTTCCAGATGCTATTGGACAGAAACAGTGACGTCAAGGGTGTGTAACAGACCTCCATAATATTTACTGACAACATGGGAGGGTGTAACAGGAGGGAACCAAAAGTATGTTTTGCCCCATACTCTGGGCTTACCTATCAGCCTTACGGTTACCTGCAGGGCACAAATCTGTCAAGGGATATGCCACATCCAGGGGTACATGGAAATGTATAGTTTAATATGTAGTGTTTAAATTATAATAAGGTAATTGTTATCCATAAATGCTGATTCACTAAATAAGCAAAAAGGCACATGAACGTTTGAAGCTGCTTTGTAGCAGCCTCTTTCACAAGTTACAGTGAACGGCGTGGTGGTCAGAGTAATGGTTCTGGGAGACCCTGGAAGATCCCCATTGATCTCTCACTGTGCCTTGGAAGTGTTGGGCCTAACCCACCTCACAAGGTTGTTGTGAAGACAAAATGGAAGAGTGGAAAAAGAGATATAAGGTCCTTTGGAACTCCTTTTGGGGGAAAGGCAAGGTACAAATTAAGTAAGTAAACAAACACCATGTACGGTATACATTTGATTTGAGCAGGGGTCGCTTTGTAGAAAAATAGGTGGTGGAGCTCATCCAGGGATTGTTATGCAGTTGCATTACTATTCAATGGACAAGGTAGGTGGGGAGAAAGAGGGGGAACCCTCAGAAAGGTTCAGGAGCTGCACTCCTATGAGCTCCTGCTCAATTCAAGGCCTGGATTTGAGTAACTCTCACGTTACATTCAATGTGGGTACAGCTGAATATTGGAAGGGACCGTGCTCCTTTTAAATGCCTTTCCTTCACTGGAAATAATGAAGGATGGGGCACCTTCTTTTGGAGCTCACAAAATTGGACCCTCTGGTCCAATTTTTGAAATTTGGGGGGTTTTTTTGAGGAGAGGCACCAGATGCTTTGCTAGAAATGTGGTGACTTTCCCTCAAAAAACAGCCTCCTCCAAGCCCATATTCCCTCTAAGCCATGGAGTCTTGCGAGCTAAAATTTTACATTGTGAGCTACTGGCTTTAAAGTTGTGAGCTATTAGTTTGCTCTGGGGCCATTTTTCCTGCGCTGAGACAAAAATATGTGAGCTGGAGGCTAAAAACTGTGAGCTAGCTTACACTGACTCAGCTTAGAGGGAACACTGCTCCGAGCCCCAGATACCTGCAGATCAATTCTCCATTATACGATATGGGAACCAGTCTCCTTAGGGAATAATGGCCAGCTAATACTCCCCCCCCCCTGCTTTCTGATAACCCTGAAGTGGGGGGAGGGCTTCCAAACCGGGGGATCCCCTGCCCCCAACTGGGGTTTGGTAACCCTAGATACATATGTCACATTTATCCTGTTATTGCCCCTTGGTTTCAATGGCAAAGGGAACATGTGTTAGCTCTTCCTTACAGATGTCTGCATGGCAGATGCAGGATGCACACGCATTCATGGTGGCATGTGAATAAGGCTGCTATATCAAACCACTGGCCTATACACGTCAGTGTTGTCTGCTCCCCCTGGAGAAAATGGCCGCTTGGGCATCGTCCTCTCCCCGAACCCCACCCTCCCCAGTCTCTGCCCCCCAGATCTCAAAGAATGTCCTAACCCAGAGCTGTCAACTCTATCCTGCATCCAGGATCTCAAGGAAAGTTGCTCCCAGCATCAGAGAGATGTGAGAGCCAGTTTGGTGTAGTGGTTAAGTGCATGGACTCTTATCTGGGAGCACCGGGTCTGATTCCCCACTCCTCCACTTGCAGCTGCTGGAATGGCCTTGGGTCAGCCGTAGCTCTCGCAGGAGTCGTTCTTGAAAGGGCAGCTCTGCAAGAGCTCTTTCAGCCCCACCCACCTCACAGGGTGACTGTTGTGAGGGAAGAAGGCAAAGGAGATTGTAAGCCCCCCTGAGTCTCTGATTCAGAGAGAAGGGCGGGGTATAAATCTGCAATTCTTCTTCTCTCTGATTCTAATAACTGGAGAAGCCTGGGACTGAACCAAGGACCTTCTGCATGAAAAGCAGATACTCCACCACTGAGCCACAGACACACACACTCCCTCCAGCTTTCTATTGAACTTTGCAAGACACAGCCCTGAAGGTCAAAGGTCGTATGGGCCTGCTCTTTTTCGCCACTGGCAACAGCAACCAATATAATTCAAGATAGGGTTGGCCAGGCCCCCCTCAGCAGGGGATGGGAGGGTAGGATGGCCAGATCAAGGTTGCGGAACTCCTGGAGATTTGGGGATGGAGTCTGGGGAAGACAGGGACCTCCATGGGTTACAGTCCCACAGAGTCCACCCTCTAGAGCGCGGTGGCCAAACTTGCTTAATGCAAGAGCTACACAGAATAAACATCAGATGTTTGAGAGCCACAAGACAAGGAGGAAGGAGGGAGGGAGGGAGGAAAGAAGAAGAAGAAGAAATTGGATTTATATCCTGCCCTTCACTCAGAGTCTCAGAGCAGCTCACAATCTCCTTAACTTCCTCTACCCACAACAAACACCCTGTGATGTGAGGTAGATGGAGGTGTGAGAGCTCTCCCAGAAGCTGCCCTTTCAAGGACAACTCTTCGAGATCTATGGCTGACCCAAGGCCATTCCAGCAGCTGCAAGTGGAGGAGTGGGGAATCAAACCCAGTTCTCTCAGATAAGAGTTTGTGCACTTAACCACCACACCAAGAAAGGAAGGAAGGAAGGAAGGAAGGAAGGAAGGAAAAGAGGGAGAGGTGGAAAGAAGGCAACTATAGCTTTGAAAGCATTCTCCAAGCTACCATTTGGCTTGACTTATTAGAGAAGTGATTTAGAGAGAGAAATGCTTTCTGCAAGCTAGCTGATGGTGTGGCGGGGGCTCTGAGAACCCCACAATCTGTGTGAAACAGCAACATGTTTCACACCCCTGCTCTACAGCAACGTTCCCTCTAAGCTGAGTTAGTGTGAGCTAGCTCACAGTTTTTTAGCCTCTGGCTCACACATTTTTGTCTTAGCTCAGGGAAAGTGGCCCCAGAGCAAAGTAGTAGCTCACAACTTTAATGCCAGTAGCTCACGAAGTAGAATTTTAGCTCACAAGACGCCACAGCTTAGAGGGAGCATTCCATTTTCTCCATGGAAACTGAACTCTGTAGTCTGGAGATAAGCCGTAATTGCAGGGGATCCCCAGGTCCCACCTGGAGGCTGGCATCCCTAATTAGGACATTCAGAGCCAGGTTCAGAGTTGATGTCTATATATGGGTGAAAGAAAACAGAAGTCCAGCAGCACCTTAAAGACTAACAACATGTATTCCAGTATAAGCTCTCTTGGCAGACAGCTAAATGCGGCAGCACTGATAAGGGAGCCGGAGCAGCTAGTTGTGAACTCCAGCAAAGGAACCACGGCTGACATGGAAGTATTTATAGCTTGGGCAGGTCAAGAGGTGCCTGTGAGTGAAAGCAGGCTGGAATTTAGGGAGGAAAACTGTTGTCTCATCCCCGTTGCTGGTCTGTAACCTGAAATGGCTCATCCAAAGTTATTAGGACACAAGGCAGATGTTTCCCCTTTCAAGTCCAAATGATGTTAGCGTCCAACGAACAATTATGCTATCCTCGTTTCAAAAATTCATTGTGGGTTAACGTTAGCCTTGCTGAAACGGAGTGTGTATTGGAGTCAAATTGATTTGTTACAGCTTGTGGCAAGGAAACTTGGCTTTCACGTGTGCTAAATTACACGCTTTCAGTACACTTTGCAGCTGGATTTTACTGTGTAAAATGGCAAAACCCACACACAAATGGTCGCTGACATGGATTGAAACCACATTATTTCGTATGTGTGGAAGCGCCCATTTGTGCCATTTACCTTGCCTGCTTCTATAAGCTGCTTTTAAAAGCATTTACATACAGAAATGATCTGTGCTGTGTTCCATTTCACCTGCACAGTGCAAATTAAAAGCTACATCTGCTGAAGTCTGACTGCATCAGCCATAATTTTGGCAAGTCTCTGTTCAGACATGTTGCCCTTGTAAGACTTTCTGATTGGTTCCCCCCCCCAATAACATTAATAACAATAATATGAAATCCTGGACGAAACTGTCCATTGGGCGGTGGCTGTGATGGAAAGCCTTGTAAAGTCACAGTTGATTTATGGGGAGAGGCGGGGGGGGGGGTTTGTAGGAAAAGCCCAGCACGAACTCATTTGACTATTAGGCCACACTTCCTGACAGCACCATTATTTCATGCAGGGCTTTTTTGTAGAAAAAAGCCCAGCAGAAACTAATTTGAATATTAGGCCACACCCCCTGATGTTACCAATGTTTCACGCAAGCTTTTTGTAGAAAAAGCCCCACAGGAATTCATTTGCATATTAGGCCACACCTCCTGACACCAAGTCAGCCAGAACTGCATTCCTGCTCCAAAAAAAAGCCCTGGGGAGAGGAGGACCAGCTGGGTTTTCAAGGCAAGAGACATTCAGAGGTCTCTTGAGAGGTCTCAATTCTACTCAGGTTTGGGCAATGGGGCTTCCTCCCAGAAAAGTGTTGTAGCATCGCAACTGTTTGTGTCCCTTTGGGAGGACAGCAGGATCAAAATGGTTCAAGCAACATTAACATGAACGAAAAGTGCATCACAGCCTCTATGGCTCTTGGTGTCTCATACAAAAATAACTCCGTAACATAGAAACGTTTCCATTCAACGCAGGAATTAGGGCTCCAACCTGGACAGCCTAGGCAAGCCTGATCTTGTCAGATCTTGGAAGCTAAGCGGGGCCAACCCTGAGAAGTATTTGGATGGGAGACCTCCTTGGAATACCAAGACCAAGAAGTGGAGGCAGGCTGAATTAAGCCACTTATTTGAAATGTCCTCCATGCCCCTTTAGGGGTTGCCAGAATTTGGCATGACTTCAAGGCATGCACACACACACACAATGAAAAATACAAAAATATTTTAAAAATAAACACAGGAATTAGGGTTGCCAACCTCCACTGGAGGTTAGGGTTCTCCCGGAACTACAACTAATCTTCAGACTACAGAGACCAGTTTCCCTGGAGGAAATGGCAGCTTTAGAGAGTGGACTCTGCAGCATCACATTGCCAGTGAGCTTCCTCCCCTTCCCAAACTCCGCCCTCCCAGGCTCCACCCCCCAATCCCCAGGAAGTTCCCAGCCTGGAGTCAGCAGCCCAAACAGGAATTCAAATTCTCACTTAACACTGATGGGTTCTCTACTTTATCTCATCTCATGAGGGTTGCCCAGGTGGTACTTTATACACGGAGCGATTGCTTTTCCTCCAGTCTCCTGTCCATGTGACTTTTTCTTGTTGCTTAATCCCCAGGTTGGCGCAGGGGGGCCCCTGGTTTGGAGGCCCTCCCCTCCCCGCTTCAGGCTCATCAGAAAGCAGGGGCGGGAGACGTCTGCTGGGCACTCCATTATTCCTATGGAGACTGATTCCCATAGGGTATAATGGGGAATTGATCCATGGGTATCTGGGGCTCTTGTGGGGGGGGGGCTGTGTTTTGAGGTAGAGGCACCAAATGTTTAGCATAGCATCCAGTGCCTCTCCTCAAAATACCCTTCAGGTTTCAAAAGGATTGGACCAGGGGGTCCAATTCTATAAGCCCCAAAAGAAGGTGCTCCTATTCATTATTTCCAATGAAGGGAAGCCATTTAAAAGGTGTGCGGTCCCTTTAAATGTAATGACCAGAACTCCCTTTGGAGTTCCGTTATGCTTGTCACAACCTTGCTCCTGGCTCCACCCCCAATTCTCCTGGCTCCACTCCCCAGATATTTCTTGAATTGGACCTGGCAACCCTACATCTCATCAAGTGACCTCTCTCATTTCACAAGATCTGCTTTAAAAAAAAACAAATCAAATACTTCAGCTGCAGTTCTAATTCCAGCTGTCAGTCCAGTTCAATCAAACCGGATCAACTCTTGATCACTTGAGCCAAGATTATTCCCAATCGTCACCATTTTCTCTTTTATTTTTTCCAAAAATCAGTTGCTGGAAACCAAACCCAAAACAGCATCTTCTCTTATGGGTTGGTTGATAGTCCGCTGATGAAACAGATCAAAACCTTAAGGACTAGCAACTTGTTTTTCTTTTAAGATCGCCCAACGATGGGCCATGTCCCTAACTATGGTTAGACAGGGTACATTTACCAAGATCTGAACACAAAGCTTGAAGGTGGCTTATTCACCACAGTTGGTTTTAGCTATCTTTTTGTGTGATGCAGGAATGCAGAATCATCGTTTGTCCCCTGGTGAGGCCCAAAAAACTATCTTGTCTACAGAGACACCTGTCCAGACCCTAGACGACGAAACCAGCATCTGTTGAGGCAAGCCAGGAGCTGAACTGTAAGCCAAATCCCAGTTTTACAAGTCAAACATAATAAAGCTGTGGCTTTATTTTACTACTGAATGGATTACATGGCATGGCAATGAGTTCGGCCCATGCTCACAGCCACGTTCTGCCACCTGTGTGAATGGCAGCTCTGGACTGAGAAATTCCTGGGGATTTGGGAGGGGGGCAGAATCTGGGGAAGATGGTGTTTGGGAAAGGGAAGGACCTCCATAGGGATAATGAAGATATTGGATTTATATCACTCAGAATGGCTTACAATCACCTACCCTTCCTCTCCCCACAACAGACACCCTGTGATCTGAGAGACCCGTGACTGGTCCAAGGTAACATATATAGCTGCATGTGGAGGAAGAGCAGAAATTCAAACCTGGTTCTCCAGATTGGAGTCCACTGCACCAAACTGTCTCCCTGGATGTGGGATCAGAGGTGTGGTCAAACTTTTTTAAAGGTAAGAGCCGCATAGAATAAATGTCAGATGTTTGAGAGCTGTGAGCTAGGGAGGAAGGCAGGCAGGCAAATATATGGGAGATGTGGAAAGAAAGCAACTTTAAATGCATTCTCCAAGCCACTGGCTGGCTTGGTGAAGTGATTTAGAGACAAATACCTTCTCCAAGCTGGCCAATGGTGGGGGGCTTCAAGAGCCACATAATAGGTATGAAAGAGCCAAATGTGGCTCCTGAGCTGCACTGGCCTCCCCTGTACCAGAGGGTGAGTCTACCCTCTGAAGCTGACATTTTCACCAGTGGAACTGATCCCTGAAGTCTAGAGATCAGTTCATTTTGGGACAACGTCAGGCCATGCCTGGAGGTTGGCAACCCTATTAACCTATGAACACAAAGACAAGCTGGTCAATCTGGGCCTAGTAGCTTGGGTGTCCTGATTTGAAGTAAACACTGGCGTAATCTGGGGGACGGTGCTCCCTTACCCACAGGCTTCATTGACCAGAAGTATTTTGTTGGCATCCTCTTTGACCAACTTTCTCTCCTCCCACCCTACCCAGGCCTCCCTTCCTGGGCAGCCAATAAACCAGGGAAAAAGAGGTTATTTCAACACCGTGAAGGGATCACAGATCTGCTTTTATGGGCATTTTTTGGCCCTTCCCGATCACAAAGGCGTTTCACTTGGGTTTATAACCTGCCCCGTGGCCTCAAAAGAGGCCATTTCTAACTCTGGTCTTCCATTTGAAATCCAATTATCCTCTCAGGGCATACTGGGAATGGACATCCATTGGAAGACGGTGCTTCAGAGGAGACTCTTTCGCAGTGTTTTGTTGAGCAGTCAGAAATAGCCGCCACCAATCCCTCCCACTCTCCCTCCCCCACGTCATCTTTTGAGCTTTTGCAGATGCGGTTGTCTTCTCTCAGCCCTCCTTGGAGATTAGCCGTGACATTTTGCAGCTTGGTCATCTCAGCTGTGAAGAAACTCCCGTCACCTCTCTGAAGCAGAAGAGAGAAGGAGGAAGAGAGAAGGAGAGTCACTTTTTGGAGCCGCAGCTGGTGGCGGGGAGACTCTTCTCATGCAGGCGGGAGAAGAAAAGAATCCCTCTCAGAATTTTCTCCACAGGAAAAGCTGTTTTTCTCACAGAAAATGTCCTTCATCTGGTCATATGTTGGTGCCCATCTCCTTCCATGCTCCTTTTCTCACAGCTAGAAAAGAGAGCCAGTTTGGTGTAGTGGCTAAGTGAGTGGACTCTTATCTGGGAGAACTGAGTTTGATTCCCCACTCCTCTACTTACAGCTGCCGGAATGGCCTTGGGTTAGCCTTAGCTTTCGTAGGAGTTGTCCTTGAAAGGGCAGCTTCTGGGAGAGAGCTCTCAGCCCCACCCACCTCACAGGGTGTCTGTTGTGGGGAAGGAAGGTAAAGGGGACTGTCACCGCTCTGAGATTCAGAGTATAGGGCGGGATATAAATCCTATATCTTCTTCTTCGTCAATAATACCAAGCTAGATGTAGCAATCTGAATTTATTCAAGGTAGTTTCATATATTCATGTGAGCCATGCGTTCACCACATTGAGAGCCAGTGTGGTAGATGGAGTGCCAGATGTAGGACTCTGGGCGACCCAGGTTTGAATCCCTACTTTCAGGGTTTTGGTTGCAACAGGAACTCCTTTGCATATTAGACCATACACCCCTGATGTAGCCAAACCTCCAAGAGCTTACAGAGCTCTTTGTACAGGGCCTACTATAAGCTCTGGGAGGATTGGCTACATCAGGGAGGTGTGGCCTAATATGCAAACGAGTTCCTGCTACAAAAAAGCCCCGCCTACATCTACTGTGGAAGCCCACTGGGTGGTACCTGGGAACCCCCCAGAATTACTGTTCTTCTCCAGACGACAGAGACCAGTTCCCTTGGAGAAAATGGATGCTGTGCAGGGTGGCCTTGTACCCCTTTGAGGTCCCTGTTCTCCCTGGGCTCCATCCCTAAATCTCCAAGTTTCCCAACCTGGATTTGGGAGCCCTACCCCCATCTGCTGGTGGTAGCCTGGATATTCTTTCTCTCTCCCCAAAGGTAGGAAGACACACAGAGCTTTGTATGAACAAACACCTGGGTTGTATGTTGTGTCAATTTGTATAGCAGTGGACATCCTTTATTTAGAAACACCTCCTCCCCTCCCCTCCCCACCCCCCCCGGATCTCCTGGGCAATAATTGAAGAACGTTCTTTTATTTACCCAACTTTCTGTCGTTCAGGTTTTAAGTCACCTTTTAAAAACAGCATCTCTGGACATGATGGCCTTTTACGTGCTTTTCTATTAATATGGGCACAAATATTTTTATTGCTCTTTTAAATGGTGGCTGTAGCTTTTGTTCTGTTTCGCAGCTGCTGTTTACCTTAACAATTTATTTCCACCCATTAATGCTGGAATCTTAAGCCACACACCCAGAGCCACTTAGCAGGTTAAAAAAAGAATTTAACTAAAAACAATGAGGAGAAGAAGAAGAGTTGGTTTTTATACCCTGCTTTTCATTACCCAAAGGAGTCTTGGAGCAGCTTACGATTGCCTTCCTCTCCCCACAACAGACACCCTGTGAGGCAGGTGGGGCTGAGAGAGCTCTGAGAGAACTGTGACTGACCCAAGGCTTCATGTGGAGGAGGGGGAATCAAACCCCATTCTCCAGATTCCGCTATTTTTCACCACTATACCATGCTGGCTCTCTGAGAATCTTCTTAGTGTATTACACTGAGAGTCTTCTTAGTCTCATTCTTCACAACCAGCTACAAATGTCTGCAATGATAACTCACACTGGAAGGCGTTATTTGACTCCACAGGGAAGGACCGGGTTGGAGGTGGTGAAGTTCTGTCTGTGATATTAAAAACATAACTTCACAGAAGTTGCCACCATGAACAGAGGAGGTCTGTGAGAACAGTCCCCAAGAAATAATGCCCACCACCACATGGGAAAACAATTTCAGTCTTAACCAAGCCTTGAGAGCAACATGGTTATACCTTGTAGCAGAAGAATGGTGTCAAAGACAAAAATACCATGGCAAAAACACCATGGCACTGTGGACACCACAGCACCAGCCAACACTTTTGGGGGGGCCCACCAAGGGATTTTAGAAGGTGGCCGGGGCCAGGGGGGGCTTTTCCATGCAGATGAGAAAGGAGTCAAGTGGCACCTTTAAGACCAACAAAGTTTTATTCAGGTTTCGTATGCTAAAAGCACACTTCTTCAGATGAGGGAATAAGGTACAGTGGGCTGAAATGTAGTTGTTTGCCCTCTTGATCCACCAACTACATCTATTTCAGCCCACTGTACTTTATTCTCTCGTCTGAAGAAGTGGGCTTTTAGCACATGAAAGCTTACATTCTGAATAAAACTTTGTTGGTCTTAAAGCTGCCACTTGACTCTTGCTTTGTTAAACAGAGAGATGGTAACTGTGGTGTTCTGGAATCATGCACTGAGGTTCTTTTTAACATGTCGTGGGCATGTGGGAGGGAGACTAATGGTAGGTTCCAGTCACCGAGATACATCCTGTAGGTACCCGTGGACCATTTCTCAAGGGACAGAACACCCCCAGAAATTAGGCTTGTGTTTAATGCTGACTGGTCTCTCTAATCAGGAAACAAAGCTGGGGAGTCCTCGTACCATTGGGCTGGATTCCTTTCTGCCCAGGCTGTCGTTCTATGAGCAGACCCCATCAGATAACACCAGCTTCCCTTTGTCACACAGCGCTCTTTGTTGACAGGGCAGAGCTGAGGCCTTCCGGATCTCTCTGCCTGTATAGCTGGAAGTTTCTTTTGGGTCTTCCCAAGTATGTTCTCACACTGTATGGAATCCACATCTTTTGGGCCTAACCAAACATGTTAGTATCCACGTTGCCTATAAGTGTGTGGTAATGTTTCGAGTTGTGGTGCTGGAGAAGATTCTTGAGAGTCCCTTGGATTGCAAGAAGATCAGATCAGTCAGTCCTAAGGGAAGTCAACCCTGACTGTTCCCTGGAAGTTCAGATGCTGAAGCTGAAGCTCAAATACTGTGGCCACCAAATGAGAAGGGAGCACTCACTGGAGAAGACTTTGATGCTGGGAAAGACAGAAGGCAAAAGAAGAAGGGGACAGCAAAAGATGAGAGGCTGGACAGCGTTACAAATGAAACTAACACGGATTTGAGCAGACTTTGGAGGATGGCGGAAGACAGAAGGGCCTAGCATGACTTGGTCCATGGGGTTGCAGAGAGTTGGACTCGACTGTGTGACTGAACAACAACAAAAAACTGTGAGGTTATGGCCCTCTTTTCTTCTGAGCTGTCCTTCCAAGAAAGCTGATTCCTCACTTCCTTCTTTGGATTCTTGATTACTGATGCTGCTGATTGGCCAAAGGCCCTATGGAATCTGTCTTGATGAGTATTGGGGAAGGATCCCATGGTGCTTCCAGTCATTTAAAAGCACTGGTGATGGCAGCTGAAGCCTTCTCAGAGAATGGACAGTGCCACTGAAGAAAGATGCTGCTTTTTTTGGAAAGGTAAAGGGGTCTAACCTAGGTTTACCATTTAACCATTTGCCTGCCCAAAGGTGGCAAGTACCTGCTCCTGCCCTCAATTGCGGCACTTGCTCACCTGAGCAACAGGAGAAAGAATGGGGAGGTGGATGATGTCAGAGCATCTGCAATTTTCCTCCAATCTCTA
Organism: Heteronotia binoei; assembly: GCF_032191835.1. Taxonomy (NCBI): domain Eukaryota; kingdom Metazoa; phylum Chordata; class Lepidosauria; order Squamata; family Gekkonidae; genus Heteronotia; species Heteronotia binoei. The sequence continues at coordinate 29,664,402 of NC_083241.1, forward strand.
TGGTATTTACTATAAAGATTGGGGAAATTCCTAGAGTATCACAGAGGCTGGGATGTCACTTCTGGGCAATCAGCAGTGATGTCACACTGTCCATGACATTCTTCAGTCCCCAGGCTCAGCCTACCCAAAGCCAACAGGATTTGTAGGCAATGGGCTGGCAGTCTTGGTCTACACACTTGCTGAAAGCTTGTTGTACATGAGGAAAATGTCGTATTTATTACCTCCTGTTACTCATAAGTCATCTTTAAGAGCAGTGTTGGGAGAATGCAATTCTTTTTCCAACTACTGGGGTCACTGTGATTTGGTGTGCTGCCTGGAACATGGTTGTGCCATTGTTACAAGCACCTATTGGCTAGTGCCTGTACTGTCACTACAGTACAGGGTGAATGATATCGCCACAAATGCACATGCCATTTGGTGGCCCTAACACCAGCACTCAATGGGGTTTCAAGTCAAACATTCAGGGTATCAGCAAAACATTATGGAGTTTTAGCGAAATGTTTCAATCCTGATACTCAGCATGCTTAGAAATCTTCCAAGGAATTATGTGAGTTCTTCTTTTTTAAAATGTTGCTCAATTAAATCACAGCTAGCTGTTGCAGTCAGCAAAATTCCGCAAGGCCCAGCCACCCAGTGAAAGCCAAGGCTACATACACAAACCCATTGCCAGCAGCAGAATTAACCAAATATAATTCATAATGCATTGTTTACCGCAATAAACATTTCCAGATGGTACAAGTAGGCAATACAAGCAATATGCTACCGAGGGAGGCAAATCCCTACCTCCTACAGAAAACCATCAGATGCCTCCAAAATGTAGGCACTCCAGCCAATTTGACTGAGGAGAACTGGTTTCTAAAGTCAGGAAACTGCAGAAAGTTTCCCTCCCTATCACCGAGCCCTGTAGGACACTTGGCCCTTACCCTGTGTTTACATTTGTGCCCAGGGGTGGAATTCTATAGGAGCTCCTTTGCATATTAGGCCACACACCCCTGATGCAGCCACTCTTCCGAGGGCTTATTAAAAACAGCCTTGTAAGCTCTTGGAGGATTGGCTACATCAAGGTGGTGTGTGGCCTAATATGCAAAGGAGCTCCTGCTAGAATTCCACCCCTGGGTGCAAGCAAACTGCAGGGGCAGAGCTGCCATTCTCACAGGGGGGTGGGCAAGCAGGCAGGCCCGGGGGGGCCAGGCCCATCCTTTCAACCCTTCTTCCACCTGTATGGCCTCTGGAGGGTCCCCAATCTGTCTCCTTTGCTCACCGCCCCTCTGAACAAGTCGTGGCATTGCTGCTGATCTTTTCACTTTTTTCTCTCCCCTTCCCTAACATGGTGTGCAGAGCAAAGGGGGAGGGGGGAAAGAATCTTCTTGCTGCCACCCGAGTTCAGTTCAAGAGGTTTCTGTCTCTCTGAGAGAGGGGCACGTAAGAAAGGGATGAGGGAGCAAAGTGGGTGTGACTGCCCAGGCGAAGGGGGGTTAACTTGTGGAACTCAAGGCAGCTGACAGCGCCAAAAGCCCAGGGTTGCCAAACTGGGTAACCTCCCCTCAGCCCCCCAAACAACAAATCCTGATGTGGGCCCCACCAAACATGGAATCCTGGCTAAGGCCCTGCGAGCAAGCGCCTGTTGCACGCTCCTGGCCTATCTAGGGCTCTTCAGTCCACCAGGAGCAAGGAATAGGGGCAGGGAGTGTCCTGCAATCACACTCATCACTTCTGGTTTTTACCAAAAAGGGTGGCCAAACTGTGGCTCAGGAGCCACATGTGACTCTTTGACACACATTGTGCGGCTCTCAAAGCCCCCACTACCCCATTGGCCAACTTGGAGAAGCCATTTCTCTCTTTATATCACTTCTCCAAGGCTAGCCAGCTGAGGGCTTAGAGAATGCATTTAAAGTCAAAGTTGCTTTCTTTCCATCTCTCCCTCCCCATCTTCCTTCCTTCTTGTCTTGCAGCTCTCAAACATGACGCTCATGTCTTGTGACTCTCAAACATCTGACTATTTTATGTGGCACTTACATAAATTTGACACACACACACCCCCGCTCCAGTGTTTCAGAGACAGCAGTCTTTCTCATCACCTACTGCCAGGTCCTTTTAACTGGAGGTGCTTGGGGTTGAACCTGAGACTTTCTGCATGGCATGCAGATGCTCTACCACTGAGCCACACGGACAGATGCTCTACCACTGAGCCACATTGGACACGGCTCATCCACCCCCAAAAGGCCTTTGCTGGTTGCCAGTGCTAGACTGGTTACTTTACAGTCTGATCAGTGAGTTTACACCCATTGTCCTCATCACTGTGAGCCCCCCACACAAGGCTTTTTTGTAGCAGGAACTCCTTTGCATATTAGGCCACACCTCCCTGATGTAGCCAATCTTCCTAGAGCTTACAGTAGGCCCTGTAAGAAGAGCTCTGTAAGGTCCAGGAGGATTGGCTACATCAGGGGTGTGTGGCCTAATATGCAAAGGAGTTCTTGCTACAAAAAAAGCCCTGCCCACACGGCTCAACTGGTCGCAGGGCTCAGCATCCCAGTCAGATCCCACCAAGCCGAATTTCTCCGGTCTGCCTAGACCAGGGGTGTACATAGCTGGTTACTAAGCAGCTTCAGCCTCTGAGAAGTTCACGATTCCCTTGAAGAGACGCAATCTGATCTGTAACGGACACCTGCCTGTATCCTTTTGAACCCCGCAGGCCTCCCCTCCGTCATGTGGCTAACAAGGGATTAACAGATTGGGGGAGAAAAAAAGAGAAACGAAGCACCATTCGGGAAGAGGCGGCCTTAGCAACTGGACTCGGGGAAGTGAGAGAACAGGAATAAACCACGAGCTTAAAGATGGGCCTGCCGCGCAAACGTGCCGCTACTAAAAGAACTGCACAGGGGCTGCAGCAGGACGCGGTCCCTGGATGGATGACCACGGGGCTTAGATAATGGAACAAAAATAACGTTGTGACCGCGTGCGTTCGAGAGGCTGGATCCTTGGAAGCTGCAAAGCAGAGCAGGACATGAGACCAGCAGTGCTCGAGGGAGAGAGAACACTGGGACGAAACACAACAGACATGAGAACAGCCAGTCCAGGAGGTGAGGCTGATGCCAGGGTAGAAAGACTTCCTTTCCTAATGCTAAGAGTGTTGTTTTCATACAAAGCACTTCCTCCCTTGTTAAGATAAAATCATATCCAAGGCTGCTTGAGGCATAGGTTATTTTATTCATTCACATTATTTCTGTCCTCTCTTTCTCCCTGACGGGGACCCAAAGCAGCTCATGTCGCTCTCTCCTCCATTTTTATCCTCACAACAACCTTGTAAAGCGGCTTGGGCTGAGTATGTGTATTTTGCCCAAGGCCGGCAGCAAGCTTCCACGGCAGAGCGGGGATTAAAACTCGGCTCTCCCAGATCCCAAAAGATGTCTAGCTGTCCTCGACCAGAGACAGGGCCTTTTTGGCCCTGGCTCCTGCCTGATGGAACTCCCTGCCTGGAGACATCCGTGCCCTGCGGGACCTTATACAGTTCCTCAGGGTGTGTGAAACAGAGACGATCCTAGGGTTGCCAGGTCTGACTCAGCAAATATCTGGGGACTTTGGGGGTGGAGCCAGGAGCAAGGTTGTGACAAGCACCATTGGACTCCAAAGGGAGTTCTTGCCATCGCATCTAAAGGGACTTTTTAAAAAGAAACATCATATTTAAAGGGACTCCTTTTAAATGTCTTCCATTCATTGGAAATAAAGGAGGATGGGGGTATCTTCTTTTGCGGCTTATAGAATTGGACCCCCTGGTCCAATCTTTTTGAAATTTGGGAGGGGGGCAGGGTTTAGGAGAGGCACCAGATGCTATGCTTAAAATTTGGTGCCTCTGCCTCAAAACACAGTCTCCCCGAGCCCCAAATACCCATGGATCGATTCTCCAATATACCCTATGGGAACCGGTCTCCGCAGGGTATAATGGAGTGCCCAGTGGACAATCAACCCCCATCCCCACTTTCTGTTAACCCTGAAGTGGGGGGATGGCCTCCAAACCAGGGGATCCCCTGCCCCCAACTGGGGAATGGCAAATCTAGATGTTCCCTCAGGCACCAGCCTTAACACGGGGCGAGAGGGGAGTTAAAACCAACTGCACAGGTCTTCAAAGACATTTTAAAAAAATGCTTTTGTTCAGTTCTTAAAAGAAGCCTCAGCTCCCCAGGGACGGGTCAGCATCTCATGTGCCTCAAAATGGCCCCCCAACCAGCAACAGAATGAAGCGGGAGTCCAGTGGCACCTTTTAGGACTAACAAATGTTTTTCCCCTGAGGAAGTGTGCATGCACACAAAAGCTCACACTTTGAACAAAAGTTTCTTGGTCAAGGTACCACTGGACTCCCACTTTGTTCTATTGTTTCAGACCAACATGGCTGCCCACCTGGATCGATCGACCAGCAATAATTCAACAGGTGAAGCCTCTCCTGCCTAAACGGTACCGTGGTGGGCCTGGTTTCACCTGTTCTCCGCCTGCCTACTGCTAAAAGATGTGGGAAAACAAGTCACAGACTAAGGGGACGGTTACGCAATCCTGTTCCGTCTTGTAAATTTCTGAGCCCCCATCTTCTTCTCCCCATGCTCTTGGCTAGCCAAGGCCTGGGAATATGTGATTTATAGGGCTGCGCCTTTGGCTGTTTATTCCCAAAGAGTTATTTTAGAAAAGGAGGATGGAGGGGTTGAGAGTCTAGAGAGGTTTGCCTTAAATAGTCAACCCCGAGAGACAGAGGGGAGCGCACAGTGGCCCAGGCCTCTGGGGAGGGAGTTTATCAAGGGAGGGATTCATAGAACCAGCCGGCTCCTTCCTAGGCCACGAATGGACTTTTCCCCTCTGTCTTAACCCCTAAGACTCCTTTGCCTTGATAGTGAGTTGTCAACACAGGTGACTGCCTCTCCACCCTGTTCTTAAGAGAAGCAAAAGCTCAAAACAGAAATGGAACCCATAAAGCTGCTGTAGACCTAACCAGGTCCAGGGCTTTTTTTGTAGCAGGAACTCCTTTGCATATTAGCCACACCTCCCTGATGTAGCCAATCCTCCTGGAGCTTACAGCAGAGTAGACGCTCTAAGCTCTTGGAGGATTGGCTACATCAGGGGTGTGTGGCCTAATATGCAAAGGAGTTCCTGCCACTAAAAAAGCCCTGCAAGATCCTTGGTCTACCAGTGTTGTCTACTCAGATTGGCAGAGACTCTCCCCAGAGTCTCTTACGGAGGACTTTCACATCATCAGCTACCTGGCCTGTTAAATTGAAGGTACCACAGATAGAACCCAGGGACCTTCTGTCTGCCAAGCAGATGCTCTACCACTGAGTCATGGCACTTTCTCCATTGGAAATAAGCTAATGTTTGCCTCTCTCTGGTCCTCCCTTTTGGAAGATGCATTATTAAAATGTTATCATTGTCAGATTTGCCCTTCTGCAGGTTTCAACCTTCTCCCACAGGCAAAGTTCTTCATTTGAAGGTGGATTTATCTTTGCAATGGTCCATCAGAGCAAATGAGCCATGAACTTTATTTAGAAGACCCAACGGGTGCCAGGAAACACATCAGCAACCATCATGGCACCCATGGGTATCGTATTGGGGATTGCTGCTTTAAGCTGTCACAAGCCTCTTTGACGTAGTAAGAACTGCTAACCCCTGGGAAGGAACAGGTTCAAATCCTAAAAGGGACCCCATAGCTTTTAGAGTTGCAAAGAGGGCAGGATTCTACCAGACATGGATTTATTTACATAATTTATATCCCAACTTTCTCCCCAGTAAGGACCTCAAGAGGCTTACATTGTTCTCCTCTGTTCCTTTTCATCCTCACAGCACCTTTGGTTCCCTTTATCTTTTTCTTGCTGAGCAGCCCCTTTTTTTTCTTCTTTGTTTATCTGTCTGTACCACCTAAGTGTTTAAATGTACACAGCTACATGCTAATCGAGGCTAGGGAAATGAGAAACTGACTAAAATCCTTCTTTTGACTTTGGCTGACAAGAGGCTGATGGGAATTCAAAACAAACTACTTTATTTCACTTTTGAGGGGAAATGGGCAGGTAAGTATCAGGTTTAGGACTCAGGAAGCAAACAGGCAACAGGAATGAGGTAAGGTAAAGGTTTTAAAGGTAGTTCCCTGTGCAAGCACCAATCGTTTTCGACTCTGGGGTGACACTGCTTTCACAACATTTTCATGGCAGACTTTTGACGGGGTGGTTTGCCATTGCCTTCCCCAGTCATCTACACTTTCCCCCCAGCAAGCTGGGTACTCATTTTACCAACATCGGAAGGATGGAAGGCTGAGTCAACCTGAGCCGGCTACCTGAATCAGCTTCTGCTGGGATCAAACTCAGGTCATGAGCAGAGGGCTCCAACTGCAGTACTGCAGCTTTACCACTCTGCGCCACGGGGCTCCTTTGGAATGAGGTAACTTTGTGTAAATATAAATGATAAATTCACAAACAAGTAGTTGTTTTGTTCTACAGAGAGATCTTTAAAATGGAGGAGAGATTTCTTTCTTGTCTCAAAGACACTTAAGTTGGTGAGGGCAGGAACATCCACACAAGTTCCAGTATCCCTTCTTAAGCACTTGATAGGAATCACCCTGCTTTACTTAGGAGCTATTTCCCTCAGACTTGATAGGGACCCCCCTCCCTTTGGTAGGAGCTATTTCCCTCACAGAAGGGTGACTAGTTCCACTTCCCTAACTCAGGATTCTCCTTGATCCTCTCCCTCTGCTTAACTCACCCTCTTTGTTAACAGTCATTTTAAACTGCACCTAACTGTCACTCTCAACTCAGACCATTTCCTGTCCATTTCAGTAAGTTCCGTTGAAAGTGTGGGACTGGCCCAAGGTCACCCAGTGAACTTCCACAGCAGGATGGAAATTTGAACCAGGGTTTTCCAGATCCTAGTCCAACACTTTAATTGCTATACCACACCGGTTCTCATGATTTCTCAGCAGTGAGATGAGGCACACCAAAATAATTTTTTCCTTACAAGCGACCACAGGACATGGAATTGGCTGAGAAACCCTCCTGATCATTTTTTTTTAAATCTATGTTAGCTTCAGGAGTGGGATAGGTGGTTTTGTGTACACTGGGCAGGGCTTCCTCTCGCCCCCCAAAATGAAATATACCCCATAATCAAACGGAAAGGACGAAGCAAGGAGTGGGAGGAAATGTTTGTGCGACTGTACGGGATGTGCTCCGAGAAGCCTTCGCATCGCCAGGCAAGATCTGTGGTGATGTGCGGCTTTGTAAAATATTCATCATCTCCCTCTGCTTGGGACATGAAATCGCTCTACATTGCTCTAAATATTTCATTGTTGGGGCTGTGGAACAATCTCGGCACTTGAGGGCTGACACACAAAAGAAGTGCAGGGTATGTGCTGGTATTTGTGTGCGCACGCATGCACGTCCTGAAGGCATATGCTATTTTGGACGCACAGAAGGGACCGAGCCTCTTCCACAAAACTGGGCAGGGTGAAGCTGACTAGTTCATAGAGTCCTGCTGGATTAGACCAGTGCTCCACCTAGTCCAGCATCCCATCTCACACAGTAGCCAACTACTTTCTCTGGAGGGCCAACAGGGTGTAGAGGCTGAGGCCTTCCCCTGAGGTTGCCTCCTGGCACTGAGATTCAGAGGCTAACTTCCTCTGAACATGGAGGCTTCCCTTTAGTCTAGCAGCTGGTGACAGACCTCGCCACGCACCTTGTCTGTTCCCTCTTTTAAAGCCATCTATGCTCTCTGGCCATCCCCACATCCCCCGACAACGAATTCCATTTTTTAATCATTCGCTGTGTAAAGAAATATTTCCTAGCCTGGGTGGAAATACTTGTCAGGTGTCTTAAAAGCTCAATTCCCTTTTCCCTCTGCTGTTTTCCCCTCCCTGCCTGGCTTCATGTTCTATTATATTCTCCTCCTCCTCCTGTCTCCCCCCCTCAATCTGAACAACTCGTGGTAACGCATTGTGAAAGAAACATTCCGGGCTCCGTGTCTCCTTGAAAGCATTCTCCACTACATTAAATGTGCAGGCTCTGCTAGACGGCTCAGAACAGCCAAACAAATTTTGGAGGAGATGTGCTCAGCCAGAGTTTAAGTATGTACGAGGCAGTGTGGGTGTTGTGTATGTGGACTCGTGTGAATGTTCTTTACCAGTGTTCCTGCCTGGCTCATTGGAGCTCAAAGGACTGAGCTTGGGGACTCTAGAACAATGGGCAGTAAGATCCAAATCCCTGCCCCCCCAGTCCAATCAGAAGCCCCCTACTGGTTCAAACGACCCAATGGCGTCCCAGCGCAGGAACCCAGTATTGTATATAGTTGGCCCTGTTTACCCAGTCTTTAGTTCAGCCGTTACTATGCTGTACTGAATAAAGTGAACTACGATCACGGCAACCTTGTCTCTTCTATGCGTGGAACCCAAAAGGGTTGCACCAAAAGCGTTGGTCATTCAGGCGCAAAACCTGCTCTGCTGAGGCAGAGAGGACCACGACTGCACCAGAATCTTTTTCTCTCCGTGTACGCGTGCCCTTTCAGTGTTCACACATGCACCTTAAAGGTTATATTTCAGTGCACACGCCTGAGCAATAGGTAAGTTTGTTCAGCTATGTATCCCTTTTATGCGAGGAAAATCTGAATGGCACGCAAGCATACAAATGCCCCACATTCTAGTTTATATAGGGCACTGTGAGAGGCCTGCATAGTTACGGTAGGATATGAATGGATAAACTGAGATGGGTCTCCGTGTTAGTCTGTCTGTAGCAGTAGAAAACAGCAAGAGTCCAGGAGCATCTTTTTTTTGTTATGTCCCCCCCTACCCAGGGGGCTGAGACGCTGAACGTATCCACCATCTTAGATGCAAATACAGTACTGTACAGAGTGGTAAAGCTGCAGTACTGCAGTCGGAGCCCTCTGCTCACAATCTGAGTTCGATCCCAGCGGAAGCTGGGTTCAGGTAGTTGGCCCAAGGTTGACTCAGCCTTCCATCCTTCCAAGGTCAGTAAAATGAGTACCCAGCTTGCTGGGGGGAAAGAGTAGATGACTGGGGAAGGCAATGGCAAACCACCCCGTAAAAAGTCTGCTGTGAAAGCAACGTCACATCAGAGTCGGAAACGACTGGTGCTTGCACAGGGGACTACCGTTTTACTAGCAAGGAAAGGAAAGGTCTCCTATGCAAGCACCAGTCGTTTCTGACTCTGAGGTGACATTGCTTTCACAATGTTTTAATGGCAGTCTTTTAATAGGGTGGTTCGCTATTGCCTTCCCCAGTCATCTACGCTTTCCCCTCAGCAAGCTGGGTACACATTTTACCGACCTCGGAAGGATGGAAGACTGAGTCAACCTTGAGCAGGCTACCTGAAAACCCAGCTTCCACTGGGGATCGAACTCAGGTCATGAGCAGAGCTTAGGACTGCAGTACTGCAGTTTTAACACTCTACGCCACAGGGCTCTTTTTTACTAGCAAACCACCCTGTAAAAAGTCTGCTGTGAAAACATTGTGATGCGACGTCGCCCCAGAGTCGGAAATGACTGGTGTTGCACCGGGGGACTACCTTGACCTTTATTGTATTGTTAATGAATTTTGTTTTAATTGTTTTAATGCTTTTCAAATGGTCGTTTTAATTTTCACTATGTGCTGCCTTCGTTCCTGATGGAAGCCACCCTGAGCTCCGCCTGCAGGGAAGGGCAGCCTAGTAAATTGAACATAATAAACAGGGCTGCTTCTTCTTTCTTTTTTTAGAAAAAGCCCAGCAGGGACTCATTTGCATATTAGGCCACACCCCCTGATGCCAAGCCAGCCAGAACTGCATTCCTGTGTGTTTCTGCTCAAAAAAGGCCCTGGTAATAAATAAAAATAACAGAGTTTGTAGAATCTTTCGGGCTCAAGTGCCGTGTTCTACTGGAGAAAGTTTTTCTTCCAGACGTTTCGTTCTCAGCTGCGGAGAACATCCTCAGTGGCGTTGTAGCCAGAGCAGGCGTTCTGACCTTCTTGGCTGCTGTGCATTGAGTGAGGCCAGGGCTGCTGGAGAGCTGCTATTTCTAGGCTGGAGGGGGTGTGGTGAGAGGGCAATTGGTTTGTGAATGTACCCATTGTTTGGTGGGGCTTCCTGGAAGGGTGGTGATAAGGAAACTGGCTGTGGAATGTGACCATTGTTCTTTGTTGATTGCTGGGAGGGTTGGACGGGGTGTGAAGATAAGGAAGATGGTTGTTAATTGTGCTGATTGTTCTCTGGAATGTGCTGGTTGTTCTGTGACCTTATGCAATTTATAGTCTGTAGGGTGTTTTGCAGAGCTGGATACCAAGAATGGTGGATGGAAATGCCTTCTTCCTTTCTGTTAAAGTTGTGCTGGTGTTTGTAAATCTCAATAGCTTCTCTGTTCAGGCGAGTGTGATAATGTGAGACCGTAGAAAGGACTTCAGTTCTTTCAAAGTGGATGACGTGGTCTCCTTCTTGAAGTGCATGTTCAGCTACAGCTGATTTTTCTGGCTGAAACAAGCGACAGTGTCTCTTGTGTTCGTTGGGTAGTGCCAACATAGACAGCACCACAGGAGCAGGGTATTTTGTAGACTCCAGGGGTCACATTCCACAGCCAGTTTGAATGAATGAATGAACTTTATTACAGTCATAGACCAATATAAAAACTATAACATATCATATAAAACCCTCCTAAGATAGTATAAAATACCCTCCTAAAAAAACATAAAATACAATAAAATACACAAGCATTTCCCCACCTATACAATCCAAGATAACTAAAATATAATTGAACCAATTTTAAAATTCAAGTCAGTTCCAATTTATATAAATCCTTTAAATCAGAGTATATAAAAACATTTATAAACTAAAATTCCAAGAGATCATACAAGACATGCAGTTTCTTGTTTCTTAGTATGGAACTTCACAAGATAATGGCAAAATTTGGCTATCTGTCTAGAGATAGTTGGACTTGCATCCACCAAAAGTTTCTCCAAACATGCCTCGTCCGCGTCTGCCATTGGTTTAACTACAAACGGGGAAACAAACCTATCCCTCTGTAACATATGAGTCATCGACTCCACCTCTCCCATAGCACAAGGACAGCGTCGGTCTTCATACGGGACTTTTCTATATTTCCCTTCTAGCACCTTTGAGGGCATGGCTGCGCATCGAGCCAACGTAAAGGCTCTTCTGTGGGCTGGTACCTCCAAATAAAAAAAGTACTTGGCCGTCCTCATAACATATTTGGTCTCAGTAGCTAAAAAAGAGGGGGCCTGTTCTAGATCCCTTTGTCTCTCTATATCGCAGATTCTTTGTTTGATAATACTTTTTGCTTTGGCATAGCTCTGCGCCAAGAGGTTTTCAAGTGAGAATCCTATACTTTCTAAGTTGCTTCTGACCAATTGCAGCCACCTTGGCCTATAGGGGTCTTGAGTTATTAAAGGGAAGAGGCCTTTTTTGTTTTTATGGATCCTTAGCCATTGACAAGCCGAAGATAACATAATTCTGGCCTCAATTCTCATTTGCCCAGTTTCTAAACGCAAAAGGGCATTTGACACACCTGGCGGAAGCTGCAAAACGTTACGAAGAAATTTAGATTGCACTTTCTCGAGAGCCTTCAGTTTTTTAGCCGAAATGCCCAGGTTAATACCATAGAGCAATTGTGTTAACACTTTGTATTGGAACAGTTTCAGTGCTGCCGGAACATAGAAGGCCCCCTTAGAGCGAAAAAATCTCAGGATAGCGTACATTGTTTTCTCAGCTTTCTCCACCCTCATATTACAATGTTCAGTATAGGCACCTGTATTCTGAATTACCATTCCCAAATAAGTAAATTTTGTTACTTGTTCTATTTTCTTCCCTTTCATAGTCCAATACCTCTTCTTGGCTTTTTTGCCAAATGCCATCACTTTTGTTTTTTCAAAGTTTATTACCAGCCAGTTTCCTTATCACCACCCTTCCAGGAAGCCCCACCAAACAATGGGTACATTCACAAACCAATTGCCCTCTCACCACACCCCCTCCAGCCTAGAAATAGCAGCTCTCCAGCAGCCCTGGCCTCACTCAATGCACAGCAGCCAAGAAGGTCAGAACGCCTGCTCCGGCTGCAACGCCACTGAGGATGTTCTCCACAGCTGAGAACGAAATGTCTGGAAGAAAAACTTTCTCCAGTAGAACACGGCACTTGAGCCCGAAAGATTCTACAAACCCTAATGATGATGCCAGCCATGAAAACCTGAAATCTTTGAAAAATAACAGAATTTGTGGAAGGAGATGAGCCTTCTTCTTCTGCTCACTTCTTCAGATACAGCTAGAATGTGAGTCCACCTGCCTTTATGGGTGCAGTCACACTCACCATTAAATCCATCTGCAACGCGCCTGTATTATAATCCGCACAACCAATTTTCCGATCAGACAACAGCCAGGCTCCCGTTCTATCCCATGTGGGTCCCGTCGCTGGTTGATCAGATTGCTCTACCGGACCTCGTTTCATGAGGCGTCAATCTGCATTAGCGCAGGCGCAGTGATGCCCGCTATCTGCAGCATGTCACTTTTAAATGGGTCAGATCACTAAAGTTTTGCTAGTCCGTTGCACTACTTTTCCAGCACAAGTACTACACGTGCAGAAAAGAACCCAGGAATTCAAATCAGTTCACATCTACTTTCAAAAGTGATTTTTGTTTCCGGACATAAGAGCGGGTAAACGATTTATCGAGCCAACATTCGCTCGCTCATTCACTGGCGCAGTGATGTCACTTGCAGGGGCTTTGGGAGGGAAGTGGTGGTGCGCTTCCGACGAGTCACCAATGATGGAGCGTTCAAACAGAGAAACTCCGCTCAGGAACCATCAGAAGGATTTTGTTCCTGATTTAAAGTAGTATCAAATTAGTCCGCGCCCCAGTCGTCTCAACGCGGAATTCGAACGAGCTAACCACCATTCGCAGATGCTGACGTTTGGACAACCGCTTAAAATCCGACATGCTTCCAGACTCCACTCATGCTCGTAGCGGGATTTTATGAACATCTGACCTCACCCTATATCTGTTGTGCATGTGGACTCAGTGTTTCATTGTGTAGTTAGTTCCTGCCTGGCTAATTGGAGCCTTTCAGACTGAGCTTGGGGACTAGGAACAATGGGAAATAGGATTCAAATCCCTGCTTCCCCGGACCTATCACCAGCTCCCTGCTGGTTCAAAAGACCCAATGACGATCTAGCATGGGGACTTGGGTGTGTATATATAGTTGGCCGTGCTGGCCCAGTACAGCAGTCTTAGTTTAACTGCTGCTATGCTGTAATCACCAAAAAAAATTTAATTGTTCTTTTCATATGGGAAAACGAAGGGAAAGGTTCCCTGGCAGATCACATAAACTCAAATTAGATTTATTTATTATTTATTTTAGTAAATTTCTATTTCGCCCATTCCCTGTAGGGCTCAGGGCGGAGTACAACATATAATAAAACAATAAAATACAATAAAAGCTTTTTAAAACAGACAACTCAACAGCACTCAGATTACCATGACATCACATATTGCCCAGCCTAGCCATCTCATATCATGATATCTCATAGGGATGGCAGTTTTTATTCCAATTCCTAGCGCAGATGACAGTGCTGGCCAGAGAGGCCAACCAGATCAAGAATTGATGCCTGCAGCCTCAGCTAAAAGCCTTGGTGGAACAGCTCCGTTTTACAGGCCCTACGGCAGGCTAATAAGCCAGGTAGGGCCCGGATCTCAATAGGGAGCTGATTCCACCAGGTTGGGGCCACGACTGAAAAAGCCCTGGCCCTAGTTGAGGCAAGGCGGGCGTCTCTTGGCCGGGGACGGCCAACAGATGTTGGGAGACTGAATGTAATGACCTCCTGGGCATATATGGAAAGAGACGGAAAGAGATTATCTTCTGTCAGATAGGAACCACCAAACAACAAGACAGGTGGCTAGGTTCTGTTGCCAGGTTTATAAAGAACGCAAAAAGCGAGACAAATAGGCCAAACTGTAAATCTTTTAACAAATTTTAAAATGACTTTTTAAAATGATTTAGAGAGTTAAAGAATCTTTTAAATTCTTTTTTTTTTTTTACTGTTATAACCCTCAAGTCATCAAATCTCAACATGCAGATTCTTTGTGGGATTTTTTATAAACTACTTTTAAAGGTTGTTCTAGATGACTAAAATGTTCTGGTCAATGCCTGCAATAAAATACTGAAGTGACGCTGAGCTCTGATTCACCGCTACTCAGTCTCCTCATGCATCGAACCCACTATTTAACAATAGTGCAAAGTTGATGGATTTCCATCCCGTACTGCTAGCCGTGGTGGATTCCATTTAGATAGATCAAGGTGAGCGGCCATGTTACTTTGACTGTAGCTGAAGAAAAGAGCAAGAGTCCAGCACCTTAAAGACGAACAGCATTTGTGGCAAGGCAGAAGTCTTTGTATCTGAAGAAGTGAGCATCGACTCATGAAAGCTCTTCCCCTCCCACAAATGCTGTTCGTCTTTAAGGTGCGGTTGGGCCCTTGCTCTTTTCTAACGGATAAATTGGTCATAGGGCAATGATATGGTATAGCGGAGCATCAGATGAAGAGCTGGGAAACCCAGGTTTGAATCCTGACTCAACCCTGGAAGCAGCCGGGGCCACTTTGGGCCCAGGGCTGGCCCTAGACTGTCTTGCACCCTAAGCAAGGCTAACTTCTGGGGCCCTCCCTGCACTGATGGCACCAAGTCACATGAGGGCACCCAATTTGGTGCCCCCGGAAGGCTGGCCCCCTAGGTTATTGCCTAGCTTGCCTAGCGGCAAGGCCAGCCTGATCCACCTCACAGGATTGTTGTGAGGACGAAACAGAGAAGAGGTGGAAGATGTAAATTGCTTTGTATTCCCACTGTGGAGAAAGACAGGGTATAACTGAAGGAAATGAATGAATAAATATAGTCAAAAAAACTCCCTTTGCCATGGATTTTGGCCAGTCTCGCATCTCACAGGGCTGTGGTGAGCATACAGCAGAGGAATGGAGAAGCACGCACACCAGCCTAAGCTCCCCGTGAAGGATGGGAGGGATAAATATGATTGAATGGATAATATCACCAAGCGTACCAACCATCTTTGCCTCAGCCTAGCAAGTCTGCCTTTCCACTGCAATCTGGGCAGCTGTCCTCTGGCTATTCCCTCGTGAGGGTAAGGGGTCATTTGTTATAGAACAATGGGAGGACACCTTGGCTCAATGGTAGAGCATCTGCTTGGCATGCAGAACATCCCAGGTTCAATCCTCAGCATCGCCAGTTAAAGGATCTGGCAGCAGGTGACGTGAAAGATTTCCGGCTGAGACCTTGGCTCAGTGGGAGAGCCCCTGCTTGTCAGTCTCAGGTTCAACCTGGCATCTTCTGTCAAAAAGATTGGTCCTAGGTGATAGGAAAGACCTTGATCTGAAGCCCTGGCATCTGCTTGGCACACAGAAGGTCCCTGGTTCAATCCCCAGCACCTTCCATTAAAAGGATAGGGGGAAAGGCCTGAAATCACAACAAGCGGTAACCCGTTTGAGTAGACAAGACTGATCTTTGGTGAGAACTAAAGACCTTTGTTAGCTGAAGACAGCATTTCTATGAGAATCCTGTGAGAGAAAGAGAAGATGATATTGGATTTATATCCCACCCTATACTTTGAATCTCAGAGCGGTCACAAACTCCTTTACTCCCCCCCCCCCAACAGACACCCTGTGAGGTAGGTGGGGTTGAGAGAGCTCTTACAGCAGCTGCCCTTTCAAGGACAACTCCTATGAGAACTATGGCTGACTCAAGACCATTCCAGCAGGTGCAAGTGGAGGAGTGGGGAATCAAACCCGGTTCTCCAAGATAAGAGTCTGTGCACTTAACCACTACACCAAACTGGCTCTGTTCTGTTTCTTCAGACATCAGAACTCAGCGACTGGCCCTCCGTCACCATTTCTCTGTCAAGTCAGCTTCCCTTCAGGATGGGAGGTACATTTGATGGCCGCTGTTCCACAGACATGTCAGGCAATTCTCTGGGGGCTTGGGAGAACAGGTGGCTTATGGGGAAGGACCATCGTCCTTGACCGGCGTTGTCATCACCAGTGAGGTTTCCCTGTTTCTAAGAGGACTGTGGTTCAGTGGACAACTGGCCCCCCTACTGCCAGGTTACTTTGATGTTAGCCTCCTGGCCCCATACACCAATCTCCCAGATGTTTCCTAGGGGTGCCAGCCTCAGGTGGGACCTGGGGATCTCCCAGAATTACCGCTCAGCTCCAGGCTACAGAGATCAGCTCCCCTGGAGGAAATGGCTGCCTGGGAGGGCAAACTCTATGGCATCGTACCCCAACTGAGGTCCCTGTCCTCCCCAGGCTCCATCCCCAAATCTCCGGGAGTCTCCCAACCTTGATCAGGCAACCCTGCCCCCCACCAGTGGCCGGGGGAGAGCTGCCTGGTTACCCTCCTTTAGACACATGAAGGAGTTCCCCCTCCAGCAGCATCTGAGCTCAGCCCAGGGTCTGTTTCTCGCAACCCTGGTGCTTGCTGTGGGTGATGAGGAAGGGGCAGGCCAAGGGCACTGCTATCTAGCAGTGGCAGAAGGCAGAGAGGGCCACATACCGGCGGGGACAGATAAAGGCTCTTGCCCGGGCCCTGGCTTCCATAAAAGGCTTGGCTCAAGACCCTGGCAGCGGTGCCTGCACTGTGTCATCTTGGCCGTCACTCAGCAGTGCTGAAGCTTATGGGTCTCCTCCCCCTCCTCCCCCATATGCTTCCTCTCCAGGGGCTTATCTGGGGGAAAGGGAGACTCTTGTGTCTGAGGGCTGGAGAGGGGGGGGAGTGGAGAGGGTGTTCCTGCTCGGCAGCTTTGCTGGGAAGGTTGTCGGATGTGTCTCATTTGGTGGCTTTGCGAAAGAGGGGGAGGGCACCAGGAACTGCTTTCATTAACAGGCCTCCCCTCTGGCTGCCAACTTCCAGGCGGTGACCGGAGATCTTCTGGAATTGCGATTGGTCTTCAGGCGACAGAGATCGGCTCCCCGGGAGAAAATGGTTGTTTGGAAGGGTGGGCTCCGGCATTGTGGAGTGTTGAGGTCCTTGCCCTCCCTGAATTCTTCCCTCCCCAGCCTCCAACTCCCACCCCCGCAAATCTCCAGGGATTTCCCAACCCAGAGCTGGCACCCTCAGCTCTACTGAAGCCTTGCAAGGGGCCTAATGTGCAGGGTTGCCAACTCCAGGTTGGAAAATTCCAGATTTTTTTTGAACCTGAGGAGGACAGGGACTGTAGTGAGTTACAATGCCACAGAGTCCACCCTCCAAATCAGGCATTTTCTCCAAGAATCTGGTCTCTGTTGTCTGGAGATCAGCTGCAATTCCAGGAGATCTCCAGGCCCCGCCTGGAGGTTGGCCACCAACCCCACTGACGTTCCGCTCCAAACACCTCCAAGTCTTAGGCTACAAATCACTACCTGAGGATGTGGCTGAAGGCTCTCATGAACCCAGGAAGCTGCCTTGCACTGAGAGGAGGAGGAGGAGAAGGAGAAGAGGGGATTGAATTTATACCCCACCCTTCACTTGTGGTCTCAGCGCTGTTTACAATCTCCTTCCCTTCCTCTCCCCACAACAGACACCCTGTGAGGTAGGTGGGGCTGAGAGAGCTCTTTTGAGAACTGCTCTTTTGAGAACAGCTCTAAGAGATCTTGTGAGTGACCCAAGGTCGCCCAGCTGGCCGCATGTGAAGGAAGGGGGAGTAATCAAGGTCAATACTGTCTACTCTAACGGTAGGATCTTTATATATATATATATATATATATATATATATATATATATATATAAAGTTTTATTAAGTTTTCATATAAGCAGAAAAAAGGAGCATATATATTTTCATATAAGCAGAAAAAAAGGATAAAAGGACATAGAAAAGAAACAGTACAGAGATAGAAAGAAAGGTAGTCCATTCTGCATGACCATATGCCATTCACCATACAAAAGATCATAACGTCTTTCCATAGTTTCAGCATAATATCTCAATGCTCAATGTTATATATATATCGTTAAGTCTTGCTCCAACTTTCTTCATTTGGATCACAAGTCTCAATATACATGCAATACCGCATAATAGTAGTAAGTAAAAAAAATTATGTCTCACATCAGACAATCTTAATCAGAAAATTAACTAAGAGTGTCAAACCAAATGTATAATGGCTCCCAATTTTTTCTTGCTTCTTTAGATTTGCCACACAATAATGAAGAGAAATAGTCCATCTCAGCTGTCTCCGCTATTTTCCCAACCAACTCATTTGAGCTCTTTTGAGAACAGCTCTAAGAGAACCTGTGACTGACCCAAGGTCGCCCAGCTGGCCGCATGTGAAGGAAGGGGGAATAATCGAGGTCAATACTGTCTACTCTAACCGGTAGGATCCTTTCATGTTACATACCACTTGGTCCTTTCAACTGGAGATGCCTGGGATCGCACCTGGGACCTTCTGCATGCCAAGCAGATGCTCGGCCACTGAGCCAGGGTCTCTGATCAAGGTCTGTCCCATCCCCTTCTGCCTGACCCTTTTAATGGGAGATGCCAGGGACTGAACCTGGAACCTTTCACGTGCCAAGCAGATGCTCTACCACTAAGCTATGGCCTCATTTGTGAAGACTGTGTTCCTTCTGCCGGACACTGCTTTTAGCTGACTCCAAAGTAATCTGTCCTGCACCTGTGTGCAAAGTCAAGAGAAGTTGTTTGCTCTTTAGTTTATCTGCATGTTACAGTACTATCCTAAATGGAGTTACGCCCTTCTAAGTCCATTGACATCAATGGGCTTATAAGTGGGTAACCCGGTTTGGAAGCGCACTGTGTGCTCTTGCATTAAGAATAAAACAGAACTTTACAGCACCTTAAAGACCAAAAGGTGTTCATTGTAGCACAAGTGTTTGCAGAGTAGATCCCATCAGACTTCATCTGATGCATGTAGTGTATCTGGGCAGACATATGCATGAGGCTATACAGGAAAAGAGCTGAACGCAACAGAACCCAAATGCTGTGAACTGTAGGAAGCAGAGGGTGTGATGATGTAAAATTCAAGGATGTTCAAAAAAAGCAGAGAGGCTGTTCACGCTGGCAGCAACAGGCGATAATACAACCTCACCGGTTATTCTAAGCTAGTTAACTCTTGCAGTGACTGAAGAATCCTAGGTCCCTGTTAAGCCCTTGGAAGATGGAAGGAAACGTCTTCAGGAATCCAGTAGTTTGTCGCTAGGGTTTTCTTTTCCAAACTATTTTTGCTTGTCAGTGGTAGAGTGTCCTGAGAGACTGCAGCATTCTCCCAATGGCTTTCCAGGAACTGACATTTTGGATGTTCAGCTTCTGTCCATTTTGCATAGGAAGCAAGTGACTCGTTTGTTTCACACAAGAGAACGGTGGGATTTTGCTGACATGTGGTAGCAACATGAAATTATTTCTCAACTTGCGCTCTCTGCATTTCGCAGCCTTCCTGTTTCTAACCCCGCCCATAACTTCATGTCCAGGGCTATTTTTGTAGCAGGAACTCCTTTGCATATTAGGCCCTCATGGAGCCAATCCTCCAAGAACTTACAGTAGGCCCTGTACTAAGAGCCCTGTAAGCAGGGGTCATTTTGTAGAAAAACAGGTGGTGGAGCTCATCCAGGAATTGTTATGTAGCTGCACCTACTATTCAATGGACAAGGTGGCGAGGAGGAGGGGGAACCCTCAGAAAGGTTCAGGAGCTGTGCTCCTGTGAGCTCCTGCTGAATCCGAGGCCTGCCTGTAAGCTCTTGGAGGATTGGCTACATCAGGGGTGTGTGTGGCCTAATATGCAAAGGAGTTCCTGCTGCTCATGTCTATACATATGCACACGTCTGCTTATGGAAGACCCACTACACACATCAGATGAAGTGGATGCTAGCTCTTGAAAGTTCAGAAGAAGAGAGACTGGATTTCTGCCCTGCCCTTCACTTGGAATCTCAGAGCGGCTTACAATCTCCTTCCGTTCTGCTCCCCACAGCAAACACCCTGTGAGTTAGATGGGGCTGAGAGAGCTCTGAAAGAACTGCTCTGGAGTGAATAGCTGTGAGAGAACTGTGACTGGCCCAAGGTCACTCAGCAGGTACAGGTGGAGGAGTGGGGAATCAAACTTGGTTCTCCCAGAGCCCACACGCTTAAACACTACACCACAATGGCTCTCGCTACCTCAAACTGGCTCTCTTAGGCTAGAAGAACTACTACAGAGCTCTTGCTTATTTGTCCCACTGGATTAAATCTTGACTCGCTAGACAAACACTGACCCTCCAATTTCGAGGTATGCCTCGGCACCCAGAAATAGAATTCCCAAATCCAAGCTGAGAAATTTCCAGAGATTTGGGGTGGGGTTTGGATGGCAAGGAACTTCTGGACTCTGCCCTCCCAAGCAGCCATTTCCTGCAGTGGAACTGATCTGCGTCACCTGGAGATGAGCTGGAATTCCGTTGGGTTGCCAATCTCCATGTGGGGATTGGGAAATTCCAAGAACTACAGATGATCTCCAGACAACATAAAATAGCTATTTCCTTAAAACGTTTAACCCCACCCCCTTCTTCTGGAGGAAATAGCTGCTTTTGAAGATAGTCCTACCACGGTCCTTCCCCTTCTTAAACCCTGTTCTCTCAGGTGCCACCCTCTCGGGGTGTTTCCAAACCTGCAGTCGGCAAATTTTTAATTCCAGGAGGCCTCCAGGCCCTACCTGGAGGTTGGCTCCCTATGCCAGGTCTCCCTGGATAACTCTGACTGAGCCAAAGGCAGAGTCAGTCACCAGTCGGCCATTGCTAGAGGGCAGGGAAGGGGGGGGGGTTGTGGGTGCCTGCAGGACCAAGCCCCCCCTTATCCCGCCTGCTGCTGAAGTGGCGTCTTCCACCTCCCTCCCCAGCCCTTTTGCAAGCTCACCTCTCCCCGCCCCCCACCCCCAGCGGCCGCGGCTGAGTGCAAGCCACCTCCACGCCTGGCTGCAGCCATCACAGCCCATCAGCATCCAGGGCCCGCAAAGCACTTAGCCCCTGCTGCCCCCAGCCGCTCTCACCTCAGGAGCCAGAGCTGCATTCCCGGAGCCGGGAATTTGCTCCAGCTGGTGACTGTTAAAGGTACAGGACTCCCTCTTCCCCAGGCCGGCTCCCTGCTCTTGCCTGCTGGCCCCAGAACCTGCTCCGGGCATCAAAAACAACCCCTATGCAGTCTGAACAGCTTCTTCCATAGCACTGTCCTCTGCAGCGCTTTCAAACCTCTCTCCTGTAGGGGACTCCAACACAGTGCCTGTGGGCGTCGCAGTGCTTCCCAATGCCTTTCCTGGTGCCCAGCAAGTGTTTTCAGAAAGTGGGTGGACAGGACTGGCTCTGCCACTAGGCAAACTAGGTGACTGCCTAGGGCGCTGGCCTTCTGGGGGCACTGAATTGGGAGCCCCCGTGTGATTCGATGACATTATCAGTGCAGGGAGAGGGGTGCCAGAAGTTAGCCTTGCCTAGGGTGCCAGATGGTGTAGGGTCAGCCCTGTAGGTGGGGCTTTTGCTTCTGATTGGCCATTGGAGACTTGCTGGACTGCGCAAATGTCTTTTTAAAAACTGCTTTGGCAGCAGCTGCCTCCGCAGAACAAGGATCTGCACGGTGTGAATGAAGATAAGCTGCGGCAGCCATTTCGTGGTGGGCTCCGCCTCATTTGGCAGCCGTTTTGTGACAGCCATTTTTGTGGCTGTGTCCACCACACTGTATCAGAATTCCAAAGGTTCCCAGCGGCTCGAAAAGATTGGGGACCCCTGCACTAGGCTTTATGCAGCAAGAAAGACCTAGTCTTTCCAGTCACATGGCTGATCAAGGCAACCTCTGGGTAGATGTTGCAGAAAAATTCACGCTTTTCTCAAAGAAGTATTGTCTGCTTTGGGAATATTGTCTTTTCTTAGCATCCTCAACTTTAACGAAGTGTTGTACATGTATTACTGTGCAGAACATTGCTGCACAGTTGTTACAGACACCTACTGGATAGTGCCTGTGACATCACCAAAGACAAACTATACCACATAGCTGCTTAGGTTGTAACTTTGATACACTGGTGGATGTTTGCTTTATTCTGCATTGTTCTTGTCATTGTAAATTTGTGTGTGTGTGTGTAGGATCTGGACTTTATTGTACATTTTTATCACAAGCCTGCCTTGAGGACTAGAATGGCTGAGAAGGGAAGTACATGTATTTAACTTAATAAATGCACAGGCCATCAACCCATGCATCATGTATCCAAGCAGGGATTTTCTTTAAAGCTGTTAATTCGTTAGGCCAAGTAAATCCAGTGGTAATGAACCCCACAGGTTGTTTTCATTTTAGTACACTATGAATTATTTTTCTGCTGTTGGTGCAGGACTCAAGAAGGACTTCCAAAATATTAATCCAGTTTAAAACAACTGAAATGCTATCTCAGTGTTATTGCATGCTCTCTACGAAGGGGTAAGATCCAGCCACTGCCAGTTGGAGCTTGGGTTCTCACATCCCTCTGACCAGAGCCTCTTTCTAGAGCCCGCTGTATTTTCCTCCACAATGGAACTTATTCCTAGTTTATAAATATTTATTGCATTGGTTTAGTAATTGTAAAAGAGCCCTGTGGTGCAGAGTGTTAAAGCTGCAGTACTGCAGTCCTAAACTTTGCTCGCGACCTGAGTTTGATCCCTGGCAGAAGCTGGGTTTTCAGGTAGCTGGCTCAAGGTTGAGTTAGCCTTCCATCCTTCCGAGGTCGGTAAAATGAGTACCCAGCTTGCTGGGGGGAAAGCATAGAGGACTGGGGAAGGCAATGGCAAACCACCCCGTAAGAAAGTCTGCCGTGAAAACATGAGAGCAACGTCACCCCAGAGTTGGAAACGACTGGTGCTTGCACAGGGGACCTTTCCTTTCCTTAGTAATTGTGGCCATGAGCTTTGTAGCTTCAGTTGTAGATTTAGTGTCATGGCTTCCTCCTGAGATTTTGGTTGGTTGGACTGGGGGTACAGCAATCCTACCCTCACTCCACTTTCTACTGCACCAGGAAAGGTGTTGGTGGGTGCCATGGTGCCCACAGGCACCATGTTGAGTACGTCTGACTTAGGCAAAGCCCTGCAAGCAACCTAATAATTGCTCCGACTTCAGTGCACTTTGTGCAGAGGGGATTTTGGTTGACTCCCGGCTGCAAGTCCAGTCCCAGGAATTAATATCCCCAGCTGGCAACAGGATTGCTCCGAAGCCACATGCTGTTTTTGCGTACCCAGAATCATGACTCCTGGACTTTGAAGCTCATGGGAACTTTGCACAGCCCCCTTGTGCGCAGCCCACCGTGTTCTGGGTGTATGACAGAGCACATTAATGAATAACATGGAGAGCAGAACCCAATTGTTATTCCCAGTAAAAAAGAGTAAAGTTTAACCTTGGTTGCTAGCATACTCAGCCAGCAAAACACTCCTTCCTCCCTAAGAATTCCTTACATTCTAGGGAGAGATTAACTGCTAGGATGGTCATGGAGAGAAGCTCTGAGACTTTAACAGATGTGTGACAGGCAGACATGCAACTGGTGTAGTTCCCCCTGGTTTTGCATAGGAACCTGCAGAATTTCTACCTGCCAAGCAGCTGATAAAGGTCTGAAGCTTCATCTCCTAAGGTGAAACAAGGTTCCCTCCACCAAAATGAAAGAATGTGCTTCAGTTCCTAGCACTTTCCCAAAACAACATAATGCTTCTTCCTGTTTCCCCCACAGCTCCAAAATATTACCCCACAGGGTGTTTCCATTCACTGTGCTTTCTGTTTGGTGCACAATGCAAATGTGAAACCTCTCACTAGGAAAAATGTAGATCGAATCTATTCTGCTCTAGGCTGTATCTTCCCCCACCCAAAAGCATACAACAGTTCTATGCAGAGTTAGTCCTGTTTAAGCCCATTCGATGTCCACACATCAATTTGTACTGCAAGATGGAGGTCTTTCCCATCCCTTCCTACCCAGTTCTTTTAGGTGGAGAAGACAGGGATTGAACCTGGGACCTTCTGCATGTCAGGCAGAGGCTCTTCCACCAAGCCACAGCTCCTCTCCAATATAACAGAATGAGTTCATAAACCTGCCTTATACTGAGCCAGATCCATTGTTTACTCAGACTGGAACCAGATCATCAGGGTCAAAGGCTGAGGTCTTTCACATCACCAACTCCCTGGTCCTTTTTACCTGGAGATGCCAGGGATCGAACCTGGGACCTTCTGCATGTGAAACAGCCGCTCTTCCACTGAGCCACTCATCTGTTGCAATCAAGACAACAGAGAATGAAATTGCTGAGCAGTCAGGTTAGAGTGGATAAATGGAAGTACTTCTTCACCTAAAGATTTAACACATGGGATTCGCTGCCACAGGAGGTGGCGGCGGCAGCAACAAGCATGGACGGCTTCAAGAGGGGATTGGATAAGAGCAGAGGTCCACCAGTGGTGATTAGCCACAGGACATAAATGGAACTCTCTGTCTAGGGCAGTGATGCTCTGTATTCTTGATGCTGGGGGGGGGGGGCAAACAGTGGGAGCGCTTCTAGTGTCCTGGCCCCACTGGTGGACCTCCTGATGGCACCTGGGGTTTTTTGGCCACTGTGTGACAGAGTCTTGGACTGGATGGGCCACTGGCCTGATCCAACATGGCTTCTCTTATGTTATCACATTCTTAGAATCTTGTGGCACTGGATGGGCCAGAAAATGTATTGTGCCACGAACAGAGGCAAGAAGACATAACCTCGACAGCCCAGAATCTGGATAGACATACTGCTGCCCTCTGCTGGAGGAAGCTGATGCAGCCCAATCTTTGGCTGGAGTGGGAAACAGAGAACTGCACAGACACCTGTGGCCAGCAGGGCTTGAGATTGTGGGTCACGGAACAGAGGCACCAAATGCTCATTTTTTGAGAAAGTGTCTGGATGGATACAGGCAACCCCAGACTGGCATCACAGCCTGTGAACATAAACCTTTAATTCATTCATTCATTCAGCCACTGGCAGTGCAAAGTTCAAGAGGTTGATGGCATCATTTAGTGACTGAAGGGAAACGTTGTCCTGGATTCAGGGTTAGGTTGGCTTTCCTGCTAGAGTTTAGAAACCCGGTCATTGAGAAGAGGGCTCATCCCTAATGGCCCCGCCTTCAGGGGAGGGGCTGTGGGAGCAGTAGAGCATCTGCTTGGCATGCAGAAGGTCCCAGGTTCAATCCCTGATGTACCCAATTAAAAGGGACCAGGCAGTAGGTTCGTGGCTGGGTTGAAGATCACAAACTCCAGTTTGCGAACCATGCAGCAGCGAAGATATGTCATGAACAAGGGTTCATGCCCATTCCTAGTCTCTTCTGTTAGGATGGGTGCCTCAGCTCTGCTAAGGTAGTGCCTGGTTCACCTGATGTACTACAGAGGAATTCTGTTTATCAACTAAGACAATATCTTCATTATCAACCTGGGTTTCGTTGAGAATGCTCTGGCTCTCACCAGGCCTGTTAGGTGCATACAGGCCTCATTTTGGGCAGCAGCTCACAGGAGCAGAACTCTGGAACCTCTAAATTTCATTGTGCTCTTTCTTTCTTACCCCTGCTCCCAACCCCATCTGCTGACTTGGAGAAGGCATTTCTCTCTTTAAATAAGTTCTCCGAGCCAAGCCAGCCAGCACTTGAAGAATGCATTTATAATTAAAGTTGCTTTCTTTCCACCTCTCCCCCAAATCTATTTTCCTTCCTTCCTTCCTTCCTTCCTTCCTTCCTTCCTTCCCTCCCTCCCTCCCTCCCTCCAACATCTGATGTTCATGTCTTGAGGCTCTCAAACATCTGATTATTCTATGTGGCTCTTACAAAAAGCAAGTTTGGCCACCTCTATAATATAGTTAATTGAAACAGGCGGAAGTCTCGGAGGTAAATCTGATATTTCAACTATGCATTCTAAAGAACTGCTGTCTTTTTGTTTGAGACCACTTAACCTGCCAGTAAATCTTACTCCATCTGCTGGAATCTTTGCAAGTCCATAGATATTGAGGACATCTGTGTTGGCCCACTGGATCAGATAAATAAGAATCCTCAGTCTTTTTATAAAACCAACCAAACTCTAACAAAGTAGCGAGAGCAAACTTTGGTGTACAGCAGAACTCTTAATCAGGCTGATGATTGATGACCTGATTCAATCATCAGCCTGATTAAGAGTTCTGTCGTACTTGATTTTAAATTGGTGAGGTCAAAAATTTCGTCATTTTTTTAAAGGGGAAAAATTCTTCAAAAATTTATATCTGGGCCTGGGAAGCTCAGAAGAAAACAGAACAAAGTTTAATTGAGAGAGAAAATTTAGACCTTCTGAACTTGGTAGTCAAACTTGCAAATTGTGCGACGGAAATTTTTGGTATTTTAATTGCATCCCCCTTGCTCTTTGCTTAAATGTCAGAGCCCAGGCAGCTCCGAACAAGAGCCCTTTCATTAGAAAAAATGCAAGACCAAATGGAGGCTATGGAAGCCAGGATTATGAAAGGAGTTAAGAAAATGATGGAAGAGTTGAAGGAAGAACTTACTACAGTGATTAAAAAAGAAGTGGATGACCTCAAAAACCAAATTGGGAAAATAGACAAGAAAGTACAGGAGGTGGAGGAGAAAGTTAAAACACATGATACCACCTTGCTGAAAGTACAAGAAAAAGTGACGATTCACGACTGCAAATTAATGGAAAATCAGCTACGTTTGAGAGGAGTACCTGAGGAAGAGAATGATGATTTGAAAGGATATATAACAAACATAATCGCAGAATTCTTAGAAGAAGACCCTGATAAGACTAAAAGCATGTATGATCACATGTATAGAGTCAACTCGTTATATGCCAAAAAAAATAACTTACCAAGAGATGTGGTTGTAAGATTCATGACAAAGGAAATGGTGGGAAGGATTATGAAGAGAAACTTTGAACAATCATTGATAGTAAGAGGTAGCAGAGTGAGAATTATGAAGGAGCTACCGAAAGAAGTGATAAATGACAGGAGAACATATAAAAAGTTGACAGAAAAATTGAAAGACAATGGCACAAGGTATAGATGGATAATCCCCGAGGGTGTGAGCTTTGAACTTCAGGGGAAGAGAGTCACGATCACAAATGCCCGAGAACTGAGGAGATTTTTTGAAGAAAATAAAGAATTTGCACCATGATGGATTACAAACTATTGTCTTGGAATGTTAATGGACTAAATTCACCACAAAAAAGAAGGGCAACTTTTCATTGGATTAAAAAGCAAAATTGTAATATAATTTGTTTGCAAGAAGTCCACATTAAACAAAAGGATTATAAATTTTTATGGAACAAACAATTGGGAAGGGAATTTTTTTCGTTAGCTGACCAGAAAAAAAGGGGAGTAGTTTTTTATATTAAACAAGACCTGGAGCCAAAATTGGTATTTAAAGATAAGGATGGAAGATTTGTAGCAGTGGAAATAACATCAAATGGGAAAAAAACGCTGTTATTGGGACTATATGCACCTAATGGTGCAAAAGATGTTTTTTTTAAAGACATTACACAACAACTAGATGAGTTGACCTACGATCAAATACTCTTAATGGGAGATTTTAATGGAACAGTTGAGAACTCATTGGATAGATCCGGAGGGAAAAAAAATAGTGGAAAAGAAGGAAAATTGCCAAAGTCTTTTTTTGAATTAGTAAAACAGGAAAATTTGGAGGACATATGGAGAAAGTTTAACCCTGAAGTGCGGGACTATACTTTTTTTTCTGCAAGACATAAGACATTTTCTAGAATTGACATGCTATGGGGAACCAGAGATTTAGGCCTCATAACAAGAAAGATAGAGATTTTGCCTAAAATTGGCACTGACCATAACCCAATAATGTGGATTACAAAACTGTCCAAAAGATTGAGAAGATGGAGATTGAATGAAGACTTGCTACAGAACAAAGAAACAGTGACTTTCCTAGGAAAAGAAACTAAAGAATTTTTCCAAGTGAATGATAAAGAAGATATCGATTTTCAGACGGTCTGGGATGCTTATAAAGCAGTAATGAGAGGGTTGCTGATTACTTTGAACAATAAAGATAAAAGGGAAAAAGAAAAACAACTACTGGATATTCAAAATGAAATAAAGAAAAAAGAAAGAGAGCTGAGGAAAAGACCAGGGAAAAAGAAAATTCTAAGGGAAATTTCAATATTGCAAACTCAACTAAGACATTTATTAAACAAAGAAGTAGAATGGAATTTGAAAAGGCTCCAGCAAAAATCGTTTGAAGGAGCAAATAAGACGGGGAAATACTTGGCGTGGCAGCTGAAAAAAAAGAGGGAAAATAAAATAATTAATAGAATTGTGATAGATGAAAGAGACGTAGTTACTCAAGAGGGAATAAAAAGAGAATTTTTTAAGTATTATGCCAAGCTGTTTAAAGGTGCTGAAGTAAAGAGAAAAAAGATAGATGAATATCTACAGAAAATAAAAATTGAGCCATTAACTGAGAATATGAGAAAAATTTTGAATGACCCAATTGAAAAAATAGAAATTGAGGCAGCAATCAACGTGATGAAAAATGATAAAGCTCCCGGGCCAGACGGTTATACAGCCAAGTATTTTAAAATGTTTAAAGATGAATTAATACCAAAATTACAGAAGCTGATGAATGCAATAAGAGTCAAAGGGAAGGTACCAAATACATGGAAAGAAGCTGTTATTTCTTTGATACCTAAAGAAGAAAGAGATGTTACAAATGTGAAAAATTACAGACCAATTTCACTTTTGAACAATGATTATAAAATATTTACAAGAATTCTGGCAGAACGTCTTAAGCAATATTTGATAAATTTTATAAAAGAGGACCAAGCCGGTTTTCTTCCCAAAAGACAAATAAGAGACAATATTAGAACTGTTGTAAATATTGTAGAATATTATGAAAGACATCCAGAAAAGGAAGTAGCGCTATTCTTTGCGGATGCAGAAAAAGCATTTGACAATTTAAATTGGGACTTTATGTTTGCAGTGATGGAAAAAATGGAGCTTGGAGAAAGTTTTATAAGAATGATAAAGGCAATATATTCTGAACAAAGTGCAAGGCTGTGCATCAACGCAGATCTTACAGATGAAATGAAAATTAGTAAAGGTACCAGACAAGGCTGCCCGCTTTCGCCATTGCTGTTTATAATGACTCTTGAAATTTTACTAATGCAGATTCAAGAAGAAAAAGATTTAGAAGGACTACAAATAAAAGGATTTACCTATAAATACAGAGCATTTGCAGATGATATAATGTTTATAAATGAAAATCCTTTACAAGTTACACCTTTGTTGTTAATGAGAATACAAGAGTTTGGGGAGTTGGCGGGACTTTATATAAACAAAGAAAAATCAAAAATCTTATGTAAGAATATGCAGAAAAATAGACAACAAGAACTACAAAGACTAACGGGTTGTGAAGTTACCTCTAAGGTAAAATACCTAGGGGTAGAGATAACAATGAAAAATATTGATTTGTTTAAGAACAATTATGAAAAGCTATGGCGTAAAATAGAAGAAGATATGCTAAAGTGGAACAAGCTCAATTTGTCACTGTTGGGTAGAATAGCTGCAGTAAAAATGAATATTTTACCAAGGATTATGTATCTGTTTCAAACCATCCCCATTGTGAAAGATGCTAAGCAATTTGATAAATGGCGAAGAAAAATTTCGGAATTCGTGTGGGCCGGGAGGAAACCTAGAATTAAAATGAAAGTCCTGATAGATGCGAAAGAGAGAGGTGGATTCCAATTACCAGATTTGAAACTGTATCATGAAGCAATTTGTTTAGTATGGTTAAAAGAATGGATAACGTTATTAAATAAAAAACTTCTAATGTTAGAAGGCCATGGAAAAAAATTCGGCTGGCATGCATATTTGTACTATGAAAAAAAGAAGATGGACGGTCTTTTCTCTCACCATTATATAAGGAGTAGCTTATTAAATGTGTGGATAAAGTACAAGAAATATGGTGATGAGAGGAGACCTTTATGGATAGTGCCGGCTGAAGTGATAAAGTTAACGGCCAAAACAGTCAAGGAAAAACAACTATCATACAACCAGTTACTAAAAATACAAAGCGGGAAAATAGAATTGAAAACTGCAGAAGAACTAAACTATAAATATGATTGGTTTCAAATGCAACAAATAAAAAGTTTGATGGAGAATGATATCAAAGCTGAAGGAATAAGGAAAGAACAAACAGAAATGGAAAGAGTTCTGCTTGGAGATAATGAGAAATTAATTTCAAAAGTGTACAAATTACTTTTACAATGGGCTACAGAAGATGAAGTAGTGAAATCTCAAATGATAAAATGGGCAATTAATGTAAATAAAGAAATAAAGATGGAATCTTGGGAATATCTGTGGAAAAATTCCATGAAACTCGCAACATGTCATAGTATTAAAGAGAACTGTTTTAAGATGATGTATAGATGGTATATGACTCCAAAAAAATTAGCAAAGATGAACAATAAGATGCCAGATAGGTGCTGGAAATGTAAAAAGCATGAAGGTTCTTTCTACCATATGTGGTGGACTTGTGAAAGAGCTAAAATGTTTTGGCAAATGATTCAACAAGAGATATCTAAGATCCTGGGATATGAATTCAATAAAGAGGCAGAGACTTTTCTGCTGGGATTACAAATGGAAAAATTTCCAAAAGAAGATAGAACATTAATATGGTACTTGCTCTCAGCTGCTAGGACATTGTATGCGCAGTTGTGGAAGCAAGAAAAAATACCAGAAAAATGGGACTGGATTATGAAAGTTATGTCATGGAGTGAAATGGACAAATTAACAAGAAAATTAAGAGACTGTGATTTAGAACTTTTTAACCAAGAGTGGAAGAAATTCAGAAGATATATAGAGAAAGAGTGGAAAATAAAAGGACATTGGACAATTTTTGAGGATTAAGATTTTTAAGATAACAATATAACTCTTGAAGGGGGTTCTTCTTCCCTATGTTTCTTTTTTGTTTCGTTTTTTTTCTTGATAGTTAAGGGTACCTTTAATATCTGTTTTTTTAAAGAAAATAACACTGGCGGGGGTCAAGTAATTGGGGGAGGGGTGGGAGAAAGTAAGATGTGGGGTAGAATGATGGTTTTTTTCTTAATATATATTAAGCTTTTTATAAGTTGTAGTTATAGTTCTACTACCATATGTTACTAATAAAATTGTTTATTCAAAAAAAAAAAAGAGTTCTGTCGTACTCCAAAGTTTGCACTTCCAGGGAAGAAGACAGTTTATCCTTCCCAGTCCAAAAAACAGAGGCCTCTTATAAGGCAGAGGGCAGCAGGACAATGCGACAGGGCTTATATTAACAGAAATGGAGAATCATTATTAGATGGTGCTCTCAGCAGCAAATACTGTGGAGCAAGGGAAGAGCAAGATTTGATTCCCGTAGCACTTTAAAGACTAACAAAAAATTTCCAGGCTATACGCTTTTGAGAGTCCAAACTCCCTTTCTGGCAGAGAAAAAACAGAGGAGTTCCTTCTCACCCCTTTTTGGATCTTTTTTGGGTTCAGCGCCCAGCTTGCCCGTCTCTCTCTTGCACACAAACATATCTGGGCTTTTTGTTCCACGCAGCCCATCACAACTCTCATTCTCTGACTGCTGAAACGAGGCATTCAGAGCGGTGCAGAGAAGGGAAGTGACAGGCCAGCGTTCCCAGGAGATGGGCCATGAAATATTGAGCAGGACCTCTGCTGGGCTCCGCTCAAGTAGAGATGATGGGGCGTGAAGCTGCTGCCGAGGAAGGCCAGAGCGTGGTGGGGGAGCACGCCACTCTCTGCTGCTGCCCTTCTGGCGGACTTTGCTAAGAGCAGCCCCCTGCTCTTTGGCAAGTCTGGCACTGCTCTGAAGAGCATCGACCCAGCCACCGAGAATCAAGGCTGTAGCTGCAGTGGCATGAGACTCAGGATGGTTTCACATTAGCCAAGGGCTCAGGGCTGGTGGTGCCACTAGGCAAACTAGGTGACTGTCTAGGGCGCTTGCCTTCTGGGGGCACCAAAATGGGATCCCCGTATGTGACTCGGTGATATTATCGAGGACGGGGCAGAAGTTTGCCTTGCCTAGGGTGCCAGTCAGTCTAGGGCTGGTGGCAAAGCCAGCCTGGACAAGATCTGCCACTGCTGGGCAGC
This sequence comes from Heteronotia binoei, assembly GCF_032191835.1. Classification (NCBI taxonomy): domain Eukaryota; kingdom Metazoa; phylum Chordata; class Lepidosauria; order Squamata; family Gekkonidae; genus Heteronotia; species Heteronotia binoei. Next base: position 29,696,499 of record NC_083241.1, read on the forward strand.
GTTCCCTCTAAGGTAGGGGTGTCAAACATCAGGCCCCTGGAGGGCTCCTATCAGGCCTGCAAGCAAGTCCGCTTTCTTCTTCCTCTCTCGTTTCCTTCAGTTATCAGAGACTGTTAAATAGAAGAAGACTGCAGAATTATACCTCACCATTCTCTCTGAATCAGAGACTCAGAGCGGCTTACAATGTCCTATATCTTCTCCCCCAACAACAGACACCCTGTGAGGTGGGTGGGGCTGAGAGGGCTCTCACAGCAACTGCCCTTTCAAGGACAACTCCTGTAAAAGCTATGGCTAACCCAAGGCCATTCCAGCAGCTGCAAGTGGAGGAGTGGGGAATCAAACCTGGTTCTCCCAGATAAGAGTCCGCATGCTTAACCGCTACACCAAACTGGCTCTCACTGCAAGAGTGACATACTGTAAGAGTGCTAATCTTTTAAGCATGTTTTATTTAATGTTTTTTTTAAATCTTTGTGTTTGTCTGGGTCCTTTATAAAGTTTCTAACTCTGCTACCTGTTATTACATTTTATGACACGCACATGGCCCGGCCTGATGAGGTCTCATTTATGTCAGATCCGGCCCTCGTAACAAATGGGTTTGACACCCCTGCTTGAAGCTGTGAATGTGAGCAGCTGCCCATTAACCCAGGAAGCCCTGCTCAGCAGCAGTCTGGAGCCGCCCCGGGTCTTGCACTACCCACTGCCCATTTGAAGATTACAGCTGTTCTGTTCTGCTCAGGGAGTAAATTGATCTGCTCAGGAGGGAAAAGAAATTAAGAGGGAACACTGCTGATGGGCTGCATTGCAGCTGTATATCCCTCGCTCAAGATCCAGAGAGCATCCAGAGCCAGTTTGGTGTAGTGGTTAAGTGTGCGGACTCTTATCTGGGAGAACCGGGTTTGATTCCCCACTCCTCCACTTGCAGCTGCTAGCATGGCCTTGGGTCAGCCGTAGCTCTGGTAGAGGTTGTCCTTGAAAGGGCAGCTGCTGTAAGAGCCCTCTCCAGCCCCACCCACCTCACAGGGTGTCTGTTGTGGGGGGAGAAGATATAGGAGATTGTAAGCTGCTCTATGATTCAGAGAGAAGGGTGGATTGAGAGCCCTCAACTGATGGCTTCAGCTGCCTTTAGCCATTTTTGAGATGCGTTGCTAGGACTTTCGATGGGGTGTGAGCTGCAGGCATTTTCTGGTCGAGAAGAATTCTTTTTTTCCCCCACCGTCAAGTCACAAATGAATTATGTGACCACCATCTTGGAGTTTTCAATGGAAAAGACAGGGCTTTTTTTGGGCAAAGGGACTCCTTTGTCTATTAGGCACACGTCCCTGATGTAGCCAGTCCTCCAAGAGCTTACAGGGCTCTTCTTACAGGGCCTACTGTAAGCTCCAGGAGGATTGGCGACATCAGGGGTTTGTGGCCTAATATGCAAAGGAGTTCCTGCTACGAAGAAAGCCCTGGGAGAAGACATTCAGAGGTGTGGTTTGCCATTGCCTGCCTCTGGATCACAACCGTGGTCTTCCTTGGAGGTCTCCCATCCAAATACAAACCAGGGCCGACCCTGCTTAGCTTCCAAAATCTGACAAGATCAGGCCAGCCTGAGCCGCCCAGGTCAGGTCAAGGATTAAACAGAAACTTAATGATTGTCTTTTGCATGATTCTTTCATTTATACACCACCTTTCTTTCCAACACAGCTTCTAGTTTGGTGTAGTGGTTAAGTGCGCAGACACTTATCTGGGAGAACCGGGTTTGATTCCCCACTCCTCCACTTGCACTTGCTGGAATGGCCTTGGGTCAGCCATAGCTCTGGCAGAGGTTGTCCTTGAAAGGGCAGCTGCTGTAAGAGCTCTCTCAGCCGCACCCACCTCAACGGTTGTCTGTTGTGGGGGCGCGGGGGGGAAGGTAAAGGAGATTGTGACCGCTCCAAGACTCTGAGTATAGGGTGGGATATAAATCCAATATCATCATCATCATCTTCTTCTTCTGTTGTTCTCTCCTCCATTTTATTCTCACGACAACCCTGTGAAGTGGGTTTGGCAGAGAGGGTGTGAGCAGCCAAAGGTCACCCAGCAAGCTTCCAGGTCAGATCAGGGATTTGAGCCTGGGTCTCCCAGACCTCAGTCCGATACTCTAACCACAACGGCTTTTTTAAAATCTAGTTTTGGTGTGATTTGTTCAGTAAGGGCGGATGAGGGAACTGCCCGCTTTTGCCAAAGATTTTGGTTCTCCCCCTCACCTCATGTTTTTCAGAGAGCCTTCGTAGTGTGGTGGTGAAGAGCAGCAGACACTAATCTGGAGGACTGAGTTCGATTCCCCTCTCCTCCTCCACATGAAGCCTGTTGGGTGACCTTGGGCCAGTCACAGTTTGCTCAGAGCTCTCTCGGCCCAACTGTTTCACAGGGTGCCTGCCATGGGGAGAGGAAGGGAATGTGATTCTAAGCTGCTTTGAGACTCCTCAGGATAGAGAAAAGCGGACTATTTAAAACCTACTCCTCTTCTCTTTAGGTCTCCAAATTTCCCTGTGTGGGCCAAGCATCATTTTTGCACAGGCTTGTGCTGCCCTCTACTGGCAGAAAGCACACTCACGACTCCTACCATGGATTGCATTTTGGCACTTCATTGTGTGTCCAGATTTTTCTACAGAACATCTGTTCTTTAAGTCCCACAAATTGGCATGTGCACGCAAGAAAGAGATGGGTGAACTGGGACCTGTTCTGAACTAACATCTTTCCTAAAAGCAAGACACACCCACAGCTGTAAGGATAGAAACATATAATAATGTGTGGAATTTGTTTGTACTGGAAAACAAACCCCTATAGTCACACTCCCTCAGCCTGCCCTACCTTACAGGGTTGTTGTGAGGATACAACAGAGAAGGACATAAACCTTGGATCCCACTGGGGAGGAAGGTTGGTTATAAATAAAGTAAGTAAATAAATAAAGAACAAGATATTGGATTTATATCCCACCCTGCAGTCCGAACCTCAAGAACGGCACAATCTCCTTTACAACAGACACCCTGTGAGGTGGGTGGGGCTGAGAGGGCTCTCACAGCAGCTGCCCTTTCAAGGACAACCTCTGCCAGAGCTATGCCTGACCCAAAGCCATTCCAGCAGCTGCAAGTGGAGAAGCAAGGAACCATGTTTGAGACCATACCTGTGCCTCTGCAAACAGACTGCGTGGCTCGCTGGTATGGGATGATGTAAAACAGTTTCCAGGTTTTGCAGGGAGAGTTCCCAGAATCCTCTTCCCCTCCGTCCAGGTCCTTCTCTCACCCCCCTTCCTTTCTCACCCACCAACATGCCTCACGCTTGCCTGTGCACCCTCCCCCTGCCAATGCTCACAGCCGCTTGCACTGCCTGTAGTGACCTCCCCAACAGTACCGACAACAACAGCAGCTGGGAACATGGGAGCTGGAGCGCTCCCGAGTGAGTGGGCTGGCGGAGGGGCAGTGGTGGGCTCAACTGGAATTCCCAGACGCTGCTAGCTGCCCTGCGATGTTGCAAAAAGATCCAGTCTTCAATGAAATTGCTGAGCAGTTGGGTTAGAACGGATAAAAGGAAGTCCTTCACCCAAAGGGTGATTAACACATGGAATTCACTGCCATAATAAGTGGTGGTGGCTACAAACATAGCCAGCTTCAAGAGGGACTTGGATAAGCATATGAAGCAGAGGTCCATCAGTGGCTATTAGCCACAGCTTATCGTTGGAACTCTCTGTCTGGGGCAGTGATGCTGTATTCTTGGTGCTTGGGAAGGGGGCACCGTGAGAGGACTTCAAGTGTCCTGGCCCCACTGGCGGACCTCCTGATGGCATTTGGGTTTTTTGGCCACTGTGTGACACAGAGTTTTGGACTGGATGGGCCACTGGCCTGATCCAACATGGCTTCTCTCATAGTCTTACATTTGGCTTGAGCACACATGGAACAGAAAGACGTGTTGTGGCTCAGTTCCTGGTGAGCATGCGCACACGGATGAAAAGCAACGGCGTATGGCGTGTATTTGTTTGTATCTGCTGCTCCCTTCCCCCCCACCACCCCGCAAGTGCTTGGCTCACCCTTGGCACATTGTCTCCAGTTTCCGTGCGGCGTGGGGCTCGGGGGAAAGGGGGTGGTGAGGGAAGCAGCTGCTTTGGGCTGCTGCAGGGAGCCGTCTCCCAAGCTCTGTTCCCACGGCCTGCTGCCCTTCCTGTCGCAATCGCTCCTGGGGGGATGCCAGGGCATTGGGTGAGACTCCCGGAAATCGTGACGAAGGAAGGGGGGGAAAGAGCTGCGCCATTGCTGGAATGAGCCGGGATGGCACCCTTGATACAACTCCCTTGTAAGGACTGCTCACTTCTCCGGGCAGCCTCCCTGCGGCATCCGAAGAGAGTCCAAGTTCTTCACTTCTCCCTCACTGCTGATTTCCACACTATTTCAGAAGGGGAAGAAAGCTCATGAAACTATTGAATGAGACTCCCGGTCTATTGAAGTCAGACCTGTCTGCTCAGACTGGCAGCAGTTCTCCAGGGTCTCAGGCTGAGGCCTTTCCCATCACCTACTGCCTAGTCCTTTAATTGGAGATGACGGAGATTGAACCTGGGACCTGTTGCATGCAAGACAGAGGCAGTTTGGTGTAACGGTTAAATGTGTGAACTCTTATCTGGCAGAACTGGGTTTAATTCCCCACTCCTCCACTTGCAGCTGCTGGAATGGCCTTGGGCCAGCCATGGCTCTCGCAGAGCTATCCTTAAAAAGGCAGCTTCTGTCAGAGCTCTCTCAGCTCCGCCTACCTCTTGTGCGGGGGCGGGGGGAAGGTAAAGGAGAGACTCTGATTCAGAGAGAAGGGTGGGGTATAAATCTACAGGCTTTTTCAGTGAGCTAAGCTCTCTCCAAGCCCACTGCCATGGGCAATTGGTTCGGCTGCTTGTGTTTGCCTGGTGTACCGTCTATCATTTTAGTCTACTAATAGTTTATATGTTTTGTCTACTAACAGACTATAGTAATCCTGTTAGGTTTCTTCACAATGAAGACTATCGAGCTCTCTGCCATGCGTACCATGCAGGAGTGGAATTCTTTTCAAGGATAGCTCTGCGAGAGCCACAGCTGACCTAAGGCCATTCCATTATTGTGACCAAGTAAGTGATGAGGGGTGTGTGGCCTAATATGCAAAGAGGGGTGTGTGGCCTAATATGCAAAGGAGCTTTGCATATTAGGCCACACACCCCTCATGTAGACAATCCTCCAAGAGCTTACAAAAAAGGGAGCCAGTTTGGTGTAGTGGTTAAGTGTGAGGACTCTTATCTGGGAGAACCGGGTTTGATTCCCCACTGCTCCACTTGTACCTGCTGGAATGGCTTTAGGTTAGCCAAAGCTCTCACAGAGGTTGTCCTTGAAAGGGCAGCTGCTGTGAGAGCCCTCTCAGCCTCACCCACCTCACAGGGTGTCTGTTGTAGGGGAGGAAGATAAAGGAGATTGTGAGCCACTCTGAGATTCGGAGTAGGGGCGGGATATAAATCCAATATCTTCTTCTTCTTCCTCTTAGAGGATTGGCTACATCAGGGGTGTGCGGCCTAATATGCAAAGGAGCTCCTGCTAGAATTTCACCCCTGCATACCAGAAACACTTGACGTCACTTAATTGGTCACAATAACTTGAATTCAAAAGTAGGATGATTATAAGGTTTGTAAGCACTGAATATATTGTAATTTAGATTTAAATAGTAGATATAAGCAGGGCATTTTTTTTGAGCAGGAACACATGGAATGCTGTGCTGGCTGGCTTGGCATCAGGGAGTGTGGCCTAATATGCAAATAAGTTCCTGCTGGGCTTTTTTCTGCATGAAGGAGATGGAGGAAATTGGAGATCTGCTGGACTTTTTTCTGTAACAGGAACTCCTTTGCATATTAGGCCACACCCCCCCTGATGTAGCCAAAAAGGCCATTTCTCTGCTTTGGAGGGGAGAGGCTGTTTGGTTTCACCTTCCAAAGGAAGAGGGGGGGGGTCACTTCCAGTGCAGCTACAGGGAGAGTTTTCCAAACCCTGAGACCTTCACCATAGCCAGGAATTTTTTTTTGGGGGGGGGGAGTTTAGCACAGTGGAACTTACTTCTGAGGAAACCTGCCAAGCAGAGAAGGTCGTGCAAAGGAAAGGAGAATCTGCTTTTGTTTTGTTTTGACTGAGTAGTTGACATCAGGACTGAGCAGCAGGTCGGGGCTGACAAACTTTTATAGGAAACTTCATGTTGACTTTACTCAGGAAGCACTTTGAAGGTTTGCATTGTTCAAAACGGTCACCTTCATTTGTTTAGATATAAAAAAAAAGAAGACGACGACTGCAGATTTATACCCCATCTTTTTCTCTGAATCAGAGACTCAGAATGGCTTACAATCTCCTATATCTTCTCCCCCCACAACAGACACCCTGTGAGGTGGGTGGGACTGAGAGAGCTCTCACAGCAGCCGCCCTTTCAAGGACAACTCCTACGAGAGCTAAGGCTGACCCAAGGCCATTCCAGCAGCTGCAAGTGGAGGAGTGGGGAATCAAACCTGGTTCTCCCAGATAAGAGCCCACACGTTTAACCACTACACCAAACTGGCTCTGATTTGCTGGCTTTTCATTTGCCATTTGTAATTGATGCTTATACTAGCTTTTGTTAAAAAAATACATTTCCCAAGAATATTGTGAGCCGCCTTGAGCATTTTATGGTGAGGCCCACCAAGAGATATTCTAATTAAAACCAGACATTTTCTAAGGATGTCTCACACATGCTCTGCACGTGGACTTGCTTCCCACGAAAGGAGAACATTGGCATAAATAAATGAAGCCATCCTTCTGGCCAGTAAGCGTTTCTGCACAGCAAAGGGCCCTCTTGCTGGAACTGTGCTAGAACAGCCAATGTTTTCTTTCTTTCCCACGTGAATCCTAAAGATAATGCCTGGTGCATTCCAACTTCCCCTCTAACAATCAGCTGGAGGAGCGGCCAACTGTGGGAAAAACTGGTTTTGTTTTTTCCTGAATAATATAAATAGACTACTTCCTCTAATAGTAACATTAAACGAGAAGGGGAGGTGAGAGGACAATAATGGGCTTCTTTTGAACTGGAACAACTGTTTGATTTTTATTTCCTGCAGAAAATCATGTGGCAAAAAGGACTTGGCTAGGAATGCCCCACGGGTGGACAGTCACCGAGAAAAAGGGACTTTTGAGGTGCCTGACATTTTCTCCCAAATACCGCCCTCCCCCATTAAACCTGATTTTTTTTTTGCCTTGTCTCTCCCAGCTGCTGCTGTGGGGCATTTTAAAAAAAGGAGATTTATTCTTGCTGACTTGCATAATCTAGCCAATTAGGGATCCTGTGATGACATGATGGTGCCACACAGCCAATCAGCTCCAGTGACACAAAAACCCTGCAAAACTAAATTGCAGTGAGAGCAATAGGTCCTGACAGCACTTTGAAGGGAAGGTATGGTTGCCAACTCCTAGGAGAAATTCCTGGAGATTTGGGGGCAGACCAGGTGGTCAATGTGAAACACCCTTGCCTGAGACTCTGGAGAGCAGCTGCCAGTCTGACATGACAGTGGTGACCTTGACAGACCCAGGCTCTGGCTCAGTACCAGGCAGCTTCATGTGTTCCATTTCATCTGTACATGTACCGTATTTATATGTAGGAATTCCAGAGCAGCCTAACCTTAGTCTGTTGCAACAAAATAAAAACTCCAGCCATCTGAAGAAGCCAGCTCTGACTGAATGCAACATATCTTAATTTGGTTAGGCTGTAAGGTGCCACTGGACTCATGAGATGGATAGAATAAAGTTACCAGCTCTGGGCTGAAAAATATTTGAGGAGGGGTGGAGCCTGGAGGGGGCAGACCTTGGGGAGAGTCCACCCTCTAGAGCAGCCATTTTCTCCAAGAGAACCGATGCCTGTGGTCTGAAAACCAGTTGGAGAAACAGATCACCAGGCCCCATCTGGACGTTGACATCCTTCTGATGGATAGATAGGTTGCCAACTGTAGCGTGGAAAATTCCTGGAGATGTGAGGATAGAGCCCAGAGGTAGGGTAGTAGAGTTGCAGGTCTGTGTCAGAAAATACCTGGAGACTCTGGGGGTGGATCTGGGAGAAAGCGGGGTTTGGGGAGAGGAGAGACCTCAGCATGGTACAGTGCCATAGAGTCCACACTTCAAAGCAGCCATTTTCTCCAGGGAAGCTGATCTCTGCCAGCTGGAAATTAATTATAAAAGCGGGAGATCTCCAGGCCCCACCTGGAGGCTATAAACAAAGGAGAGAAGTCACTCTAGAGTAAACAATAAAGCACAACCATGAGGTTATAGTGACAAAATAACATGTAATATAATATATAGTCCCACACTAACAAAAAGCCTTAGCAACAACTATATTTGTTTTGATAGATCCAAGTGGGCAGCCATGTTGGTCTGAAGCAGTTGAACAAAGCAGGAGTCAAGTGGCACCTTTAAGACCAAGTTTTATTCAGAACGTAAGCTTTTGTGTGCTTCTAAGCACACTTCATCAGACGAGGGGATCAGGTATAGTGCATGTATTTCAGCCCACTATACCTGATCCCCTCGTCTGATGAAGTGTGCTTAAGAGACCACCCGAAAGCTTATGTTCTGAATAAAACTTGGTTTTAAAGGTGCAACTTGACTCCTGCTTTGTACATTTGTGATGAGGGGAAAAGTCCATTTCCAAAATCAGGTAAATCCGGAATGTACTGAAACTTCTTCAATTATGATGATTCCTCCATATTGTTCAATAGTAGGTAAGAGCCATCTCCAATAATAGTGGAAAGGAAAAATCCTCCAACAGGTCGACTTCTGCCACACCTGTTTCAGTCCTTTATCAACAAGGGATATTCCACAATGACAAAAGATACAAATATCAAGTATTCAAAACCAATTCACATAGGGACTTAACCCGTCCAAAACTATTTCATTAAAGGTTCTCGCTCACTGCTGGCTCAAGGCTTTGAACAATATGGAGGAATCATCATAACTGAAGAAGTTTCAGTACATTCCGGATTTACCTGATTTTGGAAATGGACTTTTCCCCTCATAACACATATAATTGTTACTAAGGCTTTTTGTTCATGTATTATATTACATGTTATTTTGTCACTATAACCTTATGGTTGTGCTTTATTGTTCCCACCTGGAGACTGGCAACCCTAAGTGGTAGAGTTTGGGTATGGGAGAAACCTCAGCAGTGCTGCGATGTCACAGAGTCGACGCCATCAAAGCTTCCATTTCCCCCAAGGCGACTGACCTCCGTATTTATGAAGAAAACATAATTATGGGAAATCTCCAGGCCCCACCTGGAAAGTTGGAAACCCCAACAGATAGCGACGTTTCACCTGCGCGCGCGATCCCACGGCGGGCCACGTGCCAGCGTTCTTCCCAAACCGGCGGAAAAAAAACAAGAGTCCTCCACTGCGCGCGCGCCGAATCCCTTTCTCGCGCCTGCGCAGTGGCCGCGAAAGAGCGCGAGGTGGTTGCCGGCACCTCCCTCTCTCTGGCCCGCCTTTGTTTCGAGCGTCAGTTTTCCAGGCAGCCTGGCGGCGGAGGGGGGCGCGGCTATGCAAATGAGCCACGGGGCGGGGCTGCCGCTTCGGTCCGTCAGTCGGAGCTGGGCGCTCGCGAAGGGAGGAGCTGCTGTGAGGCCCGAAACCGAGCGCCTCCTCCCGACCCCCCGTCCGTCCTGCCGAGCCCCGAGGATGATAAACACCCAGGACAGGTACTGACGGGGCGGCGGCCTTCCTTGACCTCACGGGGGCGCGCGCCCTCGAGGGGGAGGGGGGCGACATACGGGCCTTCCCCCTCTCAGGATCGGGGCCTTCCCGTCCCTCTTCGCAGGATCGGGGCCGACCCCCTCTCCAAGAGACCCGGATGATGCACAAAGGCGAGGGGAGGGAGAAAAGATGAAGAGAGAAAGGAAGGGGAAGGAAAACAAAATTAAAGGGGGGTGGGTGGGAATGGAGGGTTTGTAAGGCGCAGGCGCCAAGGTTTGCAGGGGGGGGGAACGGGACGTTTTGCACGCTCTTGTGCGAGTGGGACGCGCGCGCACGCCGTGGCTGCGCACGTCGACGCCTCTTTTTCATGTCTCCTCTCCCCCCCCCCCATGGAGGTTTGGAAATTCAGGGGGGGGTCTTTTCTGTCTCCCCTCCTTTCCTGGGGGGGGGGTTGTTTCCCCGCCCAGGCGTCCCTTCTTGCGCTTCCTTTTTTATTGTCTTCTCCACCTCTGGCTTGTTAGGAGAACATTCTTTATTTTTCTTGCACCAAGGTGGAGCCAAGAGGCCTATTATTCCAGGTATCTCTCAGATGTGAGACTTCTGACCTGGCTGGCAAGCAGATTTGGAGAGGAGAAGAGCAAGTTTGGGATTGGGACAGCGGTTAGCATCTGCTTGGTAAGCAGAAGGTCCCAGGTTCAATCCCCGGCATCTCCAACTAAAAAGAGTCCAGGCGAGTAGGCGTGAAAAATCTCAGCTTGAGACCCTGGAGAGCTGCTGCCAATCTGAGTAGACAATACTGACTTTGATGGACTGAGGGTCTGATTCAGTATAAGGCAGCTTCATATGTATAGGGAGGGACAGTGGCTCAGTGGTAGAGCATCTGCTTGGTAAGCAGAAGGTCCCAGGTTCAATCCCCGGCATCTCCAACTAAAAAGGATTCAGGCAAGTAGGCATTAAAAAACCTCAGCTTGAGACCCTGGAGAGCCACTGCCAGTCTGAGTAGACAATATTGACTTGGATGGACTGAGGGTCTGATAAGGCAGATTGATATGTTCAAGTTGCAACCATGTGGACCCCCCTCCTCGAAGTTTGGGGGGGGGAGCTGGTTTGTTGGTAAACACGCCCAGGATTGGCCCACAAAGCTTGCCAATGGGCAGCCTCGTGATGCTCACATAGGTGATGCCCTTGGGTCTTGGAATTGGATATTTTGGAAAACAAGACCCCAAAGGGGTAGCTGCCAAAATAAACAAGAGTCCTGTGGCACCTGAAACACTGCCTTTTTGGAAATCCCCGCTTGGGTCTTTTCAGGCCAAAACCCGCTTTGTCAGAAACATCTCATGGCACCTGCTGAGATGGGAACTCGTCCGCAAAAGCTTATCCTGTAATAAAATGTTATCAGTCTTTTTAAGTGCTGCTGGACACCTGTTTATTTTTGGAATAGCAGAACAAAATTCAATTCCAGTAGCTCTCTAAAAGACCAACACCAATTTTCCTGGGTAAACAACCTGTCCTGAGCGAAAGGTCACTTTGTCAAATGCAAATAGAAACTGATCTGCTCCAATTCTGTTTATTTTTGGTATCTCCAGGCTTTTGTGCACAAATCGGTTAGAGGGAGAAGAGCACTCACTCCAGTAGCTGTGGTTCTCCAGCAGGGTAGCTTAGTATCTGGGTTTGATGGAGCACCAGCTTTTCTGGGGCATCTTGGGGTGTGTGTCAGTTATTGTTGGTGCTCCACAGGAACACAGACTAGCCATGAGCATTTTATAAAGCTGGAGTAGGACAAGTGATAGCAGTTGTGTGCAAGAAGCTTACTTACGTTCAGTGTCAGAAAGGTGAACCCTTTGCAGCTTTTCTGACTTGTGTGTCTGCTTTTTGTGCACTTCTGGTGCACCATACACCAAGAAGGTTCAGATCGTGGTCCAGAATACACTCTTGTGCCTCCAGAAATAAAGCTGAGCAAATTTTGTTAGTCTTTAAAGTGCTGCTAGACTCAAATTCTGTTTGGCTACTGCAGAAAAAAAGGGTTCTTTTTTTTTTTTTTGGCTGTCAAGTCACAGCTGACCCTGTGGAGTTTTCAAGGCAAGAGATGTTTCCGTTGCTTGCCTCCATATCACGCCTCGAGTATTCCTTGGGAGTCTCCTATCGAAATACCAGCCAGGGCCGACCCTGCTGAGCTTCTGAGAGCTGACAAGATAGGGCTAGCCTGGGCTATCCACCAAAAATCAACAGGTGTCCAGTGCTAGTTTAAAAGAAATAAGGCTACGCTGGCATCTGGGTTGGAGCAAAACAGCATTCCGCCAGTGTGAAAAATCAGCCTCCTTTTGTCTTGAGAGACAATTCTGAGAAAGGACAGATGACTCCTGTCCCCAGAGAGCTTCCTCTTCAGAGAGGACTGTAGTAACTCTTGCACAACGTCCACTGGCTTCACACTGCTGGGAGACGGGAATATGAAGTGATTTTCAGACTAGACCATAGGCCTTTGTACTTCTTCTGTGGAGTCCTTTGTCACTAGGGAGAATTGTGTATAATGACCTCGCTTGGATTTGAGGCTTTGCTATTTTTCACTCTTTGGATTTGGAGCTAGACAGAGAAATTTCTGAAAGTTTATAAGCCTGAGTCTGTTTTGGCAGAAAGGTGGGATACAGATTCTGTAAACAGGTAAATATAGCTTCTACTCTGTCCCCTCCACTCCAGCTTTCTATGACTAAGATTCCAGACGGGCTGTAATGATAGTTTCCTCTTGAATGAAGGGGGGGGGGGGAGTGTTGCAGAACATGGTTGGCCAAGAAGCCAAAGTTAAGAGGAAGGCTCCATGTAAAAATGAGATATTCCTCACAACTCAAACAGAACTAGATGTTCAGTATTGTTTTAAGTCTTCCTCTGTTTACAGAGCTTTTGATAAAGAATTCGCTTAACTTTGCAGTAGCCTGTGGGGAAACATGGGCAGAGACAGTCATGCCCAAAACCAGGGCTTTTTTTGAGCAGGAAAACGGTTCCAGCTGGCTTGGCATCAGGGGGTGTGACTTAATATGCAAATACTTCTTGCTGGGCTTTTTCTACCAAAAAACCCCTGAGTGAAACAGTGGTGACATTGGGGTGTGTGGCCTAATGTGCAGATGAGTTCCTGCTAGGCTTTTTCTACCAAAAAAGCCCAGCCCAAAACTATGGGGTGAGCTTCGTGGCTAGAGCAGGAATATGAATTCCAGCCTCTCCATATTTTACTAGTCTACACTGAGAGATTGAACTGGCTTCCAGGCTACAGGATAGCTAGTCCTGCTTCTTGTTTATAATTGCTAATCGATTAAACTGGGCAGAAACCTGTATTTGTTTGCTAAAGAATATTAATCAAGGATATCGTCTGCACTAACTACTTGTTGTTCCAGATATTCCAAGTGCAATACTTGAAAAAACATGATCTTTTTCACTGTGCTGGTGTGAATGATTTTAGTAAGGCTAAGTGAATGGTGTCTGGTATTCTTGATTAGACTTTAATTTGCACTGTTATGCATTCCCCTCTGCTTCCTCTTTTTCATGGCCCAGAGAAAACTGCTTCCTTGTTTATTTGTTTCATACCTCCTACATAAATATCTTACTTCAGAAGAGCCAGTCGTTGCATCTGAAGAATCCACAAACATTTATGCTTGTTACTTTTAAGATACTGCTAAACTAAAGTGTAGATGACTGGGGAAGGCAATGGCATACCACCCCATAAAAAGTCTGCTGTGAAAACATCATGATGCGACGTCACCCCAGAGCCAGAAACGACTGGTGCTTGCACAGGTGATTACCTTTACCTTTTTAAACTCATGTTTACTGCCGCAGGCCCTGTCCAGACACCTGTCTCAAACTATTTTGGTATCTGTAGATGAAAGTGATTTCCCAATTTAATGGCAGAGAAAGCCTTTTGTAGCCTTTTGAGAGTCGGTGGTGGTAGAAAGTGCTGTTGAGTTGCAGCCAGTTTATGGCGACCCCTCATGGGATTTTCAAGGCAAGACTACCAGAGGTGGTTTTCCATTGTCTGCCTCTGCATAGCCGCCCCAGCCTTTCTTCGTGGCCTCCCTCCCAAGCACTAAGCAGGCCTGACCCTGCTTAGCTTCCAAGAGTTGATGAGATCCTGCTAGCGTGGGTCAGGCCTCTCTTGGTGATAGAAAGTGCTGTCAGATCACAGCTAACTCTTGCCAGCCTTGTAAGGTTTCCAAGGCAAGAGATGTTCAGAGGTGGTTTGCCATTGCCTGCCTCTATGTGGCAACTCTGGCCTCCCATCCAAGTACTAAACCAGGCTAACCCTGCTTAGCTTGCGAGATCTGATAAGATTGGGCTAGTCAGGGCAAACAGGAATCTTACGGGACTCTTAATGGAATCTTAGATAACATTTGGTTCCAGCATAAGATTTCGTGCACTACAGTTGAATTCTCAGATGCTTTTTTAGAGGAAAACCGTTGATTGTGTAAACTCCCAGTTATGCGAGACAGGCATTCTGAACCACTTCTGAGATTGGCCTGGGCTATGCAGAAAGCTTGCAGCAGCAATTCAGTTTGGCTAAATATATCTTACCTGAGAAACCTGCTACTAAAACATGCACAAGGCAGTAAAGCACAAATCCATCTTTCAGATTGTAGTCTCAAGACTTTGGGAACAGCATTTTTTTTAAAGAAATGCAGTTCCTATTGTTTCAAAATATTTTTTTTTAATTGGGAGTGGAAGATTGTAAGCATCCTATGCTTGCAAGTCAGACTGTCACTTGAGCTGGCAAATGTTTAGAGGGATGGTTGGAAAATCTCAGTTGTTTTGTAAAACAGGAAGGCTGTTTTGTTCACCGCTATTTCAGGGAAGGTTTTCTTAGATTGCTCCAAACAATAATGCATGCAAACTTTAAAATAATAAAACAGCTTAACATTATCATCTGTGCACTACAGGCTGGAAGACAGAGCTACTGTGATTGACGGCTAAACTTAAAAATATGGGTGTACACAGGGCACTCATCTGGCTGTTTTTTAAAATCCACTCAAGGCCTTTGGTGTTATGTAAACAGTGAGGTAATTCCATCCATCTAGAGGTCTAGAAATCAGGTCAGCGAGGGGGGGCGGGGCCTGGCGATCCTCTTAACATTCACTACAGTATATGAACAATCTGTCCTGTACAGATAGCATGAGCCCTTACTAATTTTAGATCTTTTTCTAGCATTGTGGCTGGTGTAAAATCATCAAGCATACTACGGGCAAAGCTTTGTTGCAGTCTAAAATACATTTTACCTAGTAGCATAACTTACCTTTCGAGATCTTGGTTAGTTTCCAAATGTGGCTTTTGCATAGAATCGGATGTATTTCTCTGTGACCTTTTGTACCTCTGCTCGAAAAAAACAGAGCTGAAGGACTTGGATTGGGGTGTGTGTATGCATGCACATGTACCTTCTAGCACAGGGTTACAGCCACCACTCAGAACATCTGACCTTACAGCTGGTAGCCTGGGGCACTTTTGAGACTGGGGATCAGTTTTGTTCTGCTCAGGGTAGCCCAATCTCATCAGATCTCAGAACCGAAACAGAACCAGAACCTAAACAGCACCAGAACCCGGTTAGTACTTGGATTGGAGACCACCAAGGAATACCAGGGTCATGATGTGGAGGCAGGCCAGGGCAAGCCACTTCTGAATGTCTCTTGCCTTGAAAAATCCCACAGGGTCCCCATCACATAATTCCAGGCTCCTTCTTCAACTCATCACTCCAGCTGTCGTTGAACAGACCATAAGAAAGGCAGACTTGAGCCTGTTTTTAAAAGTAAACCTTTGCACTAAACAGCATGTCAGGATCCATCATGCAGCTTTGGTTCCTTGCAGTCACAAATTAAGAAGAAGCAAAAATTGGCCCTTACCTGGATAGGCCAGGCAAGCCTGATCTTGTCAGAAGTTAAGCAGGGTTGACTGTGGTTAGTACCAGTGTTCCCTTTAAGCTGAGTTAGTGTGAGCTAGCTCACAGTTTTTAGCCTCCAGCTCACACATTTTTATCTTAGCTTAGGAAGGATGGCCTCAGAGCAAACCAATGTATGCAGTAGCTCACAACTTTAATGCCAGTAGCTCACAAAGTACGATTTTTGCTCACAAGACTCCACAGCTTAGAGGCAGAATTGGTTAGTACTTAGATGGGAGACATCCTTGAAATATTGAGTTGGGAGGATTCAACCACCTCTCTGAATATCCTCCAAGCCCCCAGTAGGGGTCAGTCACCAGAGGTCAGCATGACTTCCAGGTGCACACCCACCCATACAAATATACAAATAATACAAAGAAGAAACAAAATTTGGATGTCTAGGAATGTCTCCATTGCATTTCAGTTGCACTACAAATTTATTACTGGTTGTTGCACAAATGAAGCCCCCTGGTGGAACGATACTCTAGTACCCAAACATAACTCTTTGAATTTCACCATTTTTAAGTAGTGACAGTCACTTTGGCTATTTTTGACCCACCTCAGCTCTTTTTTTATTTCAGCAAAGCATTCAGAAAGCTCCTTACTGACTTTGTTCTCCTTGTGATCACTAGCATTATGGTAGAAACAAGTTCCAACTGAGTCAGCTGGAGCTGAAGGGGTGTTGTGTGCGTGTATGTATGTGTGTGTGTTGGGCTGAGATCAGGCCAAACTGACTATTTTTCAGAGAAACTAAACCTTTGCTATAGGGAGCCCTATGCAGAAGCTGAGCTGGGAAGCTATTGAAGTGCCAGGCCACAACAGAAGGCTTATGTAGAGAACAAATAAGCCCTGCCTATTTCTGTAGCTGGAGATGGATCCTGCAACAATCTATCTGGAGATTGTGACACTTTCTTTTTGCCTGAGCTAGATTGCAAGATGCCTTGAACTGCCAGGCATGTGATTCTTTATCTGGGCTCGGCTCTAGCTCAGGGATGTCAAACATGCGGCCCGGGGGCCGAACGAGGCCCCCGGACGGCTCCTATCAGGCTCCCAAGCAACTGACTCTTATCTGCTTCCTTCTCCCTATATCTTGCTTCTTTCTGCTTTGCTCATTTACAGCGGAGCTACAGAGCAAAGCCTCTATTTTCTCCTTTGGCTGAGGCTCTTCCCTTGGGGGGAGGAAGGGAGGGAATGTTTCTCTCAATCCCACAGCAGAGCTACTGAGCCAAACTTCTCTTCCTTATATTGGCTGAGGTTCCTCCCCCTCCTGGAAGGAAAGAGCCAGAGCTTCCTTTGCCCAGCTCCCTGGATTGCGCAGGAGTGATACAAACAAAGCACCTTTAAGACCAAGGAGTGCTAAGTTTATCTCTGCTACATTTTATGACACACATGGCCTGGCCCGACAAGGTCTCATTTGTGTCAGATCCGGCCCACATAACAAATGAGTTCAACACCCCTGCTCTAGCTCTACTTTCTTTGGTTCTGGGGTTCTAGAGGAGACTCTGGGGTGGAAATGGATGAGCCCATTCAGAGGATTCCTTGTTCCCCTAAGTCTGGAACCTGAATCTACGGTTGAAAAAAAGCTATGGGTCTCCCGCTGGGAGCCAGGAAACCTCAGGTGTAGTGGAGCCCACGAGGGGTTCCTTAGTTTCTTTGTTTCCTTTCAGAGTTTTGCTCCCAGGTTGATGCTGGGCCCATGCAGGTCCTGGCAGGAGAAGAGTCTCTCCTCGTGTTCAAGCTTTCTTGCTTGCTCAGATGTGCCAGTGTTCGGACTTTCTAGCATGCTGCGGGGTGGGGAATCCTTTGTCTGGAGGCAATTCTTACACCAGAGCACTGAGCGAGTGGCTATTTACAGTTGCATATTAAAATACACTTCCGGCCGGTGACAGGATGAGGGTTAAGACGGTTGCTGGCTAAAAAAAAATATGGAAGTGGTAATTGGATGGTATCTGGAAGAGAAGCAGAGCTGTTGTAAGTCAGGCTCACGTTTGTCTTAACACTTTCTCTCTTTTGAAAGGGGGTGATCAGGTGACTAGATTTTATAAGTGGTTGGATGGCTCATTTCTGTTGAAGAGGAGATTTACTGCCACTGTAATTTGCTCTTGGGCAAGATTTTGTTTCCCTGAAAGACCCCCCAAGCACCTGCTTGTACCCCTTGAAACCAGCAGT
The DNA here is from genome assembly GCF_032191835.1 of Heteronotia binoei. Lineage (NCBI taxonomy): Eukaryota > Metazoa > Chordata > Lepidosauria > Squamata > Gekkonidae > Heteronotia > Heteronotia binoei. The sequence continues at coordinate 29,714,288 of NC_083241.1, forward strand.
GAAGCTCCCTTGAAATCTATACTTGATTTTTCTTTTCTTTAGGGCTCCTTTGTCCATGCCAAGTACAGTTTCCCCTGGATGCTCCAGCTTTCTGGTTTCCACTTAATACAATGCATGCAATCTTTGGGTCAGGCTTTTAATTTTATCAGTTCTTACTGACCCAATTATCCAAGCCTGGCTCGCTATTAGGAGGTTTGGAATGGGTCCCTCTTGTTTTATGGTAGAGAAGGCTTTCTTTAGCGAAGCAGCATTTAAGTTTTATTTTTTTCCTAATCGGGCCAATATATCAGATGACAAGTTAATTACCATTTGGGTTAAATCCATCCAGCCGTATAGCCAAGCATTGTGCGACCCAATTTTTGCTCTCATCCGGGTTATTATTTTAGAGTGCACGTTCTTATTTTAATGATTTGAACAAATGTTCAGCGATCGCTCTCTGAGATTTTGCTCATTCCGATAACCATGCAAGAGAGCATGGAGGTGGATTAACGTGGTCTGCTCTTATTTCTACGGGGCATAAAAATGGCTTCCGGAATACCAGTGGAACACAGGGCATTATAAGATCCGAGCAATGTTCCTTCTAACCTGAATTAGTGTGAGCTAGCTCACAGGTTTTTTTGTCCTCCGGCTCACACATTTTTGTCATAGTTCAGCGAAAATGGTCCCAGAGCAAACTAATTTATGCAGTAGCTCACAACTTTAATGCCTGTAGCTCACAAAGTAGAATTTTTGCTCACAAGACTCCACAGCTTAGAGGGAGTATTGGATCTGAGAGACATTTTTTCGCAGGGAGTTGAAGATGGATTGGGTAAGTCAGTTGCTTCTCACAATGTATACATATTTCCACTTTATTTATATTATCTCTGGTCAAAGTGGTTATTTTGGGGGAAATTCAAGACTTGTTTTAACTGGAACGAATAGCAAGACAGAGGAAATCCAAGTGTATGTCACACTGCTGATGCTCTATAGCAGCCAGTTTGATCAGAGGTTGCAGGATGGGTGGGGAGGAGAGAACATGTCTACCATGAGCATGTCTCAGCTCTGAAAAAATTATCCTCCATCTCTGTTCTTTGAATGAGATAAAATAATACGGTATCGTGCAGGGCTGGCCAAACTTCCTTAATATAAGAGCCATATAGAATAAGCATCAGATTTTTGAGAGCTGCAAGACATGAACATCAGATGTTCGAGAACCGCAAGACAGACAGGAAGGAAGGAGAATAGACAGGAGGAGGGAGAGGTGGAAAGAAAGCAACTTTAACTTTAAATGCATGATCTAAGCTGCTGGTTGGCTTGGAGAGGTGATCTAAAGAGATAAATGCCTTCTCCAAGCTGGTCAATGGGACAGTAGGGGCTTTGAGAGCCACACAGTATGTGTGAAAGAGCCACATGTGACGCCCGGGCCACAGTTTGGCCATCCCTGATATAATGGTTAGAGTGGCAGACTAAGATCAGAGAGAGAGCTAGGTTCAAATACCCACAGGGTTGTTGTGAGGATAAAATGGAGGATAGGATAATGCTGTATACCCTCTGGGACCTCATCAGGGAGAGAGGCAGAGCATAGATTAAATAAATATACCAGCTAGATTTGCATCCAGCAGCAACTTAAGAGATCTTGCTGGTCTCTCAAGTGCTCCTGGACTGGTCTAGCTGTTGTGCTGCAGACCAACACAACTGCTATCCAAAACTAAATAAATACTCCCTTGAATTCATGAAATTCTCTTTCCCCCTATAGAATCATAGAGTTGGAAGGGACCTCTAGGGTCATCTAGTCCGACCCCCTGCACAATGCAGGAAACTCACAAACACCTCCCCCTAAATTCACAGGATCTTCATTGCTGTCAGATGGCCATCTAGCCTCTGTTTAAAAACCTCCAAGGAAGGAGAGCCCACCACCTCCCGAGGAAGCCTGTTCCACTGACGAATCACTCTAACGGTCAGGAAGTTCATTCCTAATGTTGAGCCAGAAACTCTTTTGATTTAATTTCAACCCATTGGTTCTGGTCCTACCTTCCGGGGCCACAGAAAACAATTCAACACCATCCTCTATATGACAGCCCTTCAAGTACTTGAAGATGGTGATCATATCACCTCTCAGCCACCTCCTCTCTAGGCTAAACATCCCCAGCTCCTTCAACCTTTCCTCATAGGACTTGGTCTCCAGACCCCTCACCATCTTCGTCACCCTCCTCTGGACCCATTCCAGCTTGTCTATATCCTTCTTAAAATGTGGTGCCCAAAACTGAACACAATACTCCAGGTAAGGTCTTACCAGAGCAAAGCGATACCATCACATCACATGATCTGGACACTATACTTCTGTTGATACAGCCCAAAGTTGCATTTGCCTTTTTAGCCACCGCATCACACTGTTAACTCATGTTCAGCGTATGATCCACTAAGACCCCTAGATCCTTTCCCCACATACTACTGCTAAGACAAGTTTCCCCCATTCTGTAACCATGCATTGGATCTTTCCTACCTAAATGCAGAACTTTACATTTATCCCCGTTGAAATTCATTTTATTGATTTTAGCCCAGTTTTCAGCCTGTCAAGGTCATCCTGTTTCTGTCTTCTTCTGTGTTTGCAACCCCTCCCAATTTAGTATCATCTGCAAATTTAATAAGCATTCCCTCTATTGCTTCATCCAAATCATTGATAAAAATGTTGAACAAAACAGGTCCCAGGACGGATCCTTGAGGCACTCCACTTAAAATTCCTCTCCAAGAGGATGAGGAACCACTCACAAGCACTCTTTGGGTGCGATCTGTCAACCAGTTACAGATCCACCTAACGGTAATAGGATCCAAACCACATTTTATCAACTTGTCAACAAGGATAGTATGTGGAACCTTATCAAAAGCCTTACTGAAATCAAGATAAACGATGTCACAGCATTCCCCTGATCCAGGAAGGTAGTCACTTTCTCAAAAAAAGAGATCAGGTTAGTCTGACATGACTTGTTCTTGAGAAAACCATGCTGACTCTTAGAAATCACATCCATTCTTTCTAAATGTTCCAGGACCAACTGTTAGATGATTTGTTCTAAAACTTTTCCAGGTATAGACGTCAAGCTGACGGGTCGGTAGTTACCTGGATCGTCTTTTTTCCCCTTCTTGAAGATGGGGACAACATTCGCCTGCCTCCAATCTTCCGGCACCTCTCCTGTTCTCCAAGAATTCTCAAAAATAATAGCCAGAGGCTCAGAAATCACACCCGCAAGCTCTTTTAGAACCCTTGGATGCAATTCATCTGGCCCTGAAGACTTAGTTTCATTTAGAGAAACTAGGTGTCTATGAACTACCCCTATGCTGATCCTAGGTTGGAACTTCATACCCTCCTTATATGTTCTGTTTTTGCCATGTTGAGCACCGTTCCCCTCAGAAGAGAAGACTGAGGAAAAGTAGGAATTGAGCAGTTCCACCCTCTCTTCATTACCCGCTACAATTTCACTTTCTTGCCCTTGCAATGGACCTACCATGTTCTTGCTCTTTTTCTTACTCTGAACATAAGAAAAGAATCCCTTTTTGTTGTTTTTAGCATCTTTGGCCAGCCTAAGCTTATACTGAGCGTTAGCTTCCTAACTTTTGCTCCACAAGCACTGGTGATTTGTTTATATTCATCCTTGGTTATAAGGCCCTCCTTCCAATTCCTAAAGGAGGTTTTTTTATTTCTCAAGTCTTTAGAGAGCTGTTTGTGGAGCCACTTCGGCTTTTTTAGGCTTCTTCCATTTTTTCTTCTCATAGGAATCATCTGTGATTGTGCTTTCAGTATTTCGCTTTTAAGAAACTCCCACCCCTCCTGGACCCCCTTCCTCCTAAGTATTTCTGACCATGGGATTTTATCCAGCATAGTTCAAAGTTTATCAAAGTTTGCCTTTCTGAAGTCCAACCTGTAAGTCTGACTACATATAGCTTTTCCCTTCCCTAAGACTGTAAATTCCAAAATCACATGGTCACTACTGCCCAGGGTGCCCCCTATCACCACTTCTTCAGTCAATTCTTCCTTATTGGTGAGAATCAAATCCAAGATAGCAGATCCCCTTGTTTCCTTCTTCACTTTTTGGAAAAGGAAGTTGTCAGCAAGACAAGTCAGGAACCTATTTGACTTTATTTTTAGCAGAGTTGGACTTCCAACAGATGTCCGGGTAATTGAAATCTCCCATGATCACTGTAGGTAGGTAGGTAGGTAGGTAGGTAGGTAGGTAGGTAGGTAGATAGATAGATAGATAGATAGATAGATAGATAGATAGATAGATAGATAGATAGATAGATAGATAGATAGATAGATAGATAGATAGATATCCTTTCTCTTGGAGAACTTTGCAATCTGCTGTAGAAGTATCTCATCTAAGTCATCTGCCTGACTTGGTGGTCTATAGCAGACCCCCGCAATAATATCACTGTTATTAATTACTACTTTTATTTTTACCCAGAGACTCTCAACTGAGCTGCCATGCTCAGATTCACATTTTTCCTCACAAGTATATACCTCCTTCACATATACTGCTATGCCTCCGTCCTTTCTCATTTGCCTGTCCCTTTTAAATAAGTTGTACCCCTGAATCCTAATATTCCAGTTGTGAGTGTCATCCCACCAAATTTCAGTAAGGCCTATTATGTCATAGTCACCTTCCTTTATTAGGACTTCCAGTTCCTCCTGTTTGTTTCCCATACTCTGTGCATTAGTGTAGATAAAGGGATATTTTCCCTCTGTTTTTGCAAAGATGAATGTGCCGTGTAAGTGGTAGAAAGTCTTGCCACATAACAGAAATAGACCACTGTACATATTGCTGAATAAACCCTGCTTCTGTACAAGTTCACAACATTCATATGATGGTGGCGTGTGTCTCTTCCTTACTGAGCATGCCCAGGACTGTGTGAATTCTGCAGGCACAGCTGGAAATGTACTGTGCGGCACACAAGTCTCCCCATGTTTCAGTTTCTGTGCTTTTAAAAGTGTGTGGTGGGTTGGGCTTGGCAGCGTTCTGGAAGGGGGTGGGTTGAGATTTCTTTATACCCATAGCACTCCCCCCCCCCCCCGATTATTAGAAACAGACCAGATTCTACAAAATAAACAAAGGTGTTTGGTTCACATAATGTGTACTGGTTTGGCTTTTCTTGATGCAGAATAATCTGGCTTTTCTTGATGCAGAATTGTCTTTCCTTCAGGGCTTTTTTTGTAGCAGGAATTCCTTTGCATATTAGGCCATACCCCCTGATGTAGCCACTTCTTCTGTACTACAGTAGGCTTACAGTAGGCCCTGTACGAAGAGCCCTGTAAGCTCTTGGAGGATTGGCTGCATCAGGGGTGTGTGTGGCCTAATATGCAAAGGAGCCCCTGCTAGAATTCTATCTCTGGACCCTGTACGAAGAGCCCTGTAAGCTCTTGGAGGATTGGCTCCATCAGGGGTGTGTGGCCTAATATGCAAAGGAGCCCCTGCTAGAATTCTATCTCTGGACCCTGTACTAAGAGCCCTGTAAGCTCTTGGAGGGTTGGCTCCATCAGGGGTGCGTTGCCTAATATGCAAAGGAGCCCCTGCTAGAATTCTATCTCTGGACCCTGTACTAAGAGCCCTGTAAGCTCTTGGAGGGTTGGCTCCATCAGGGGTGCGTTGCCTAATATGCAAAGGAGCCCCTGCTAGAATTCTATCTCTGGACCATGTACTAAGAACCCTGTAAGCTCTTGGAGGATTGGCTGCATCAGGTGTGTGTGTGGCCTAATATGCAAAGGAGTGCCTGCTACAAAAAAAAGCCCTGGTTTCCTTGAGCTAATGGGGCCTCTGTAGCAGTATCTGTCTGGGCATACTTATGTTGATGTACTTACTGATTTAGTCACAGACATGACTGATCCAGCCCTCAGAAAGTCTTTATGGGACTAGCCGCTGCAAGAATGAACTGCTTTCCACGGGGGGGGGGGGGGGGGGATCTTGATTTTCACTCCTACGCTTGATTATTCAAAAATCCTCCAGCAATGATAATGCTGCATTGTTGACTGGAGAAAGCAAACACATCTGCCAGCCGCATTGGAGAGGCTGGAGAGTGAGAGTGGGGAGCACCATGCCAAGTGTTTTGTCACACCAGTCTCCTCCACCCAGGCTGTTCCAGCAAATACCGTCGATGTAGGCCAGCCAATGTCACGTACATGTGCTTTAGAAGCAGGCACCTCAAGCACAGCTGCTTTGGATCGGCCCACACAGGCACATTAACTTGAGCAAGAAGCCCCTGCCGGTTCCAAACTAGCCATTTGGCTTCTCAGCTAGTGTTGATTTGGCCGCATGCAGTCGTTTTACTTTTTGCACAGTACAGATAATGGCTGCCGTTCAGGGACGCGCTAGCCTTAGGCCATGGAGCTGGAAGCAAGCACTGCCAGTGTGCGAAGGCTCCTTTTGCCCAGCCAGAACGTGTTGACTCAGAGCCATCCTCTTGGTGCGCGTCTGCCTTTAATACAGAGTTGCTGGGAACTGGTTTAGGTGGTTCTCTGATAGAAATGAGCATTCCGGTAGCACAAAACCCTACTCTTTGTGTGGAAGCCTGAGGAATTTGGAGGTTTGACCTCCAGTTTGTGAATGTGACAGATACAATAGAGAGTCTCAGGACATCTTAAAAACAGCCTGATTTTACTGTGGTGTATATTTTTGTGAGCTGGATGCCCGTTTCAAGAGAGCCAGTTTGGTGTAGTGGTTAAGTGCAGACTCTTGTCTGGGAGAACTGGGTTTGATTCCCCACTCCTCCACTTGCAGCTGATGGAATGGCCTTGGGTCAGCTATAGCTCTGGCAGAGGTTGTCCTTGAAAGGGCAGCTGCTGTGAGAGTCCTCTCAGCCCCACCCACCTCACAGAGTGTCTGTTGTAGGGGAAGAAGATAAAGGAGATTGTAAGCTGCTCTGAGTTTCTGATTCAGAGAGGGCGGGGTATAAATCTGCAGTCGTCTTCTTCATCTGATGCATTCAGAGATCTCAGCCCTGCCTACCTCACAAGATGCCTGTTGTGAGAAGAGGACAGGAATGCAATTGTAAGCTGCTTTTTGAGGCTTAGGATACAGAAAAGTGAGCAATAAAAACTTACTCTTCTCCAGTTAGCTGATGCTGCGTTAGTTGCCGCCCTGTCCCTTTGACTTCGATGTAGCGAATTTCATCTTAATGAAATTTATCTTGACGTTTCCCAGTAGTCTTCTCACAGTGTGGTGTAATGGTTAACAGTGCCAGGTTGTTGTTAAGATGAGGGAGAGGGGACACGATCTAAGTCACTGGGAGGGAAACATATACATGTCTTCAAACTGGCAGATTAGCCTTGGATGTGGAGGAAATGCTGCTTATAATGCCAAGTGGCTTTACCGTGTCCAAATGGTAAGTAGGCCGCTGACTATATTAGACAACCACAGGCTCTTTGGACACAAGGGAAAACACAAGATCTCTAGAAGAGAGCAGAGACAAACACATTCAGCGAAGGGCCCAATTTGTTTCAGGCCCAGAGTAGCTTGTTATTGGAGGACTGAATGCTGCATGCTTTTATGTTCTCTGGATTTTTCTGTTTCAGGATTGTGTGCTTCTAAATATACAAAATTCCCCTGATGAAGGGCATCTTTGGCCAGGAAAGCATTGGATTATTTGTTGAGTAAATCTGCCTGTGCTCACTGCTGTGGTCCCTCTCTTTCCTCTCTATCTTGTGCTGCATTATCTATTTCAGGAGCTTCCATTTTGTTGGGCCGCATCACGAGCCGTGGTGAAATTGCTGCCTCTTGTTAATGTACATAGAAGCGAATTTGTGCGTCTCCGTTGTGTGGGAGAGGCACAAGCTGTCTCTTCCAGAGGCCCTGCAAGCGAGCAAGCCCCAACGTGTGCTCTCAAGTCTCTCTCACTCTCTCTCTCTGTGGGATCTTTGCAAAAAGGTCTACATGAAGAAGCGCACACGCTCCCTTAAGGGTGGTGGCCTCACACAAATATTGAAACAATCTACTCCAGACGCCTGGAAGAACTGCAGCCACCGCCCTTGTCATTCCCTTTCTGAACACATGAAATCTAACCCTCCCCTTTTGAGAATCTGTCGCTCTATTTCTAGATGTTTATTGAAAAACGTGCACTCGTCGGCTCCTGTCTCCAGCCGCCCAGGCCTCCTGCCAGAGGAGGCGTTTGCTGTGCGCCCTCTCCGTTGCAGTGGGACTCTCTTCTCTCCCTCCCTCTTGTTTTCCTTGTGTCTGATGATCGCCTGCTCGAGATGGATCGTGCGCAAGTGGCCTGGCGCAGTGTCTTAGCCGAGACGCCTAGCAAGGCTCCCGAATCTAACATCTAACCGTTTGCCTTTTCCTCTTCTTCTTGCAGTAGTATTTTGCCTTTGAGTAACTGCCCTCAACTCCAGTGCTGCAGGCACATTGTCCCAGGGCCTCTGTGGTGCTCCTGATGCCCCTCACCCACTGTCGAAGATCCCCGGTGGGCGAGGGGGTGGCAGGGATCCTTCTCCCTCAGCTTTGATATATAAGGTGAGCCACATTTCGCATTTGGAGTCTTAACTAGCAGGTGGTGGTGAGGCTGGGTACTGATTCGCTTGACAACGGAACCTTATTTTGAGGGAATGCAAGCAATCCTGTCATCTCTGAATAAGAGTCAGAAGGAACAGAACGGATATTCCCTTGCTTCGGAACAGCTCCTTAAGACTATGTAGGTCAAGCATCTCTTACTTCTGCAGCTCCATCTACACATTACAGAGTCCTCGTATTCACAGGGGAACGACAGGCGGACTGTGCATCACACATGCGATGGATGCCCATGGCTCTTTCCTGTTCGTAACTGTAGCACACAAGGAGAAAATGGTTTTAGCCTTCCCTTTCCACTCTGTTTTCGTGTCCTCAAAGCTGCTGTTGGCTTCCTTATAAAGATCAGGTTACGTAAGCTTCATAGCAGAGTGACCAACCATTGTAGGAGCAGTTTAAGGATGAAAAAACTGTGTGTGTGTGGGAGCGACAGCCGCTTCTCCCTGACTGCAGTGACTGCAAGCAGAAATGAGCTAGCCTGCACTTAAAAGGTGGCATCACACACCTGATATAGAATCTTCAGGTTGTTCCCCAACAAACATTAGGTCTTTGTAGTATGTAGATGGACCCTAATGTTGACAAATTTTCAGTATGGCAGTTTTGGGATGGTGGTGGAAAGTGCAGTCAAGTCACAGCCAACTAGGGTGACCCCCATAGGGCAGGGGTGGCAACAGTAGCTTCCCAGATGTTTTTTTGCCTACAACTCCCATCAGCCCCAGCCAGCATGGGCAATGGCTGGGGCTGATGGGAGTTGTAGGCAAAAAACATCTGGAGAGCTACCATTGGCCACCCCTACCATAGGATTTTCAAGGCAAGAGATGAACAGAGGTGGTTTGCAGCCTCGGACTTCCTTGGTTTTCTCCCATCCAATTACTAACCCGAGCTGTCCTTGCCTAGCTTCCGGAGATCAGGCTAGCCAGGGGCATCTACATCAGGGCAATCTTGGGTGCTTTTGGAAATAAGGGACTTCTGGGACCCTTTCTGACAGTGCCAGATTAAACCTGTGGAGGCCCTTAGGCAGTCAAAATATTGGGGGCCCTGTCACAAATTATCTCAGAGTCTGCAGCCCCGCTGCAGCCTGCAGGTACCTTCTTAAAAGCCCCTTTGACAAAGCTGGGGGGGGGGGGGAGAAGCAGAGAGACAAACTTAGCGACAATGCCAGCAGCAGCTGCACCAGGCAGATTGGGCAAAGAGCAGCTCAGTTGCTAGCTGCATGTGCAGGCTGGGAGGGCTGCAAGCAGAGGGGAAAGCCAGCCCAGGGCCCCTAAAGGCGTGGGGAGCCCATAAGCCAGTGCCTATTTGGCCTGTTAATCCAGCTCTGCTTTCCAGCCCCCTGAGTGTATACCGTTCTTGTTTTTATTAGGCAGCAGCACCGTAGAAAATAACACTGAAATGGTTCTCTGCAGCAAGTTAGTTGATGCTGGCTTGGAGCACACATAAGAACGTTCCAGTTTTCTCCCCCTGGATTGCTCTCAGGAATCACCTGACTGCTGTACTCCCCAGGGCGGTGTGTTTCCATAACACTTATACAGCTACTGTCTCCTAGAACAAGGGTTGTCTTGCAGCCAGAAAGAAGGGATAAAGAGGCCAGTGGTTTCTTTCCAGTGCTGCAGATCAGGTCCTGGAAGTAGCTCAATTGAATCTGTAAAAGCCAAGTAGCCCCAGCTGGTCTGAAGAGAATGACAGTGCCACCCTAAACAGAGCTGCACCCTTCGAAATCCATAAAAGGCAGCAGGCTTAGAAGGGTGTAACCCTGCTTGGGATGTCTGGCTGTCGGTGAAGCTTAAGCTTTGTGGTAATACATGGTTTTGGTGGTTGCCCTGAGCCTGCCTCGGTGGGGAGGGCAGGGTATAAACTGAATTAATAAAATAAATAATAAATTGCCTGCCTGCAGCTGTGCCTAAGCATGCCTCGGGGATGGAAAACGAGCATTTCTACAGGAGCAGACTCGGGTGGGCTGGGAATGGAAGCAAAGGTTTTCCTCCCCAAAGGCACAAACCTCCAGGGCCTGCGCTGCTCCAGGCGAGAAGGTGCAGAACTACACCCTCGACTCCCCAGCTGAGTCCAAGTTCCACCTGTTTTGTTTAGCATGTGGTATTTACAAAAAGCAGCCCTGTGGCGCAGAGTGGTAAAGCTGCAGTACTGCAGTCGGAGCCCTCTGCTCATGACCTGAGTTCGATCCCGGGAGAAGCTGGTTCAGGTAGCCGGCTCCAGGTTGACTCAGCCTTCCATCCTTCCTAGGTTGGTAAAATGAGGACCCAGCTTGCTGGGGGAGAAGTGTAGCTGACTGGGGAAGGCAGTGGCAAACCACCCTGTAAAAAAGTCTGCCATGAAAACGTATTGATGCGACATCACCCCAGAGTCAGAAACGACTGGTGCTTGCACAGGGGACGACCTTTACCTTTTTTAAAAAAAATTATTTACAAAAAATGGGAATGGTGAATTGCCTGGAATTCTGGTGAAGCACAGACTAAACACTCTGGTAATCCTTGGTAGCTTTGGCAGCATGATCGATGTTGGTGGGTTAACCGCGTGCTTTAAAATCATGCCTTTCTGCTTTGAAGAAGCACCCTAGGTTGCATAAGCCTGAAATTTTTGCATTGGTAACGCTTCATGCTCCGTTCGCTTTTGGGAGTGCATCATTTTGCATTTGGTAAAATAGTCTTTTACAGTGGAATTTTCTACCAAGATTCCCTCTGGAAATAGTAATTTTTTTTTTTTAAAGCATTAGAGCGGGACTACCTTCTGGATCCTATTAAGATAGTTGGAGTTTTTGCGACAGTCGACTATACAGCATTGCGGTCTGTGCTTTCTGTCAACCAGAATGCCATTATATCCCCCTGTGATGCACCAGAGTTTAGTGCGACCTGCGTAATTCCACCTATGAGCATTTTTTTCTGGTTACGACAGAACAGATCTGAGTGTGTGAGAACGCTTGCTACATGTGGCCAAGAAAGGCCTGATTTTGGACAGCCCACCTGAAATGGTTGAGAGAGAACCTGAGAGGATGGCAGCACTTTGAAATGCCCACAAGGAATTATTTGAGAGAAGATGCATCTAAAACTGTCTTGGATCTAAAGCAAGGGAACTTTCTAGTTAAACTGGAACATTGTTAGTATCAGTTGTTCTAAAAAGTAAAGGGAAGGATATTATTTTAATAAATCATTATTAGTGATTGTTAGTGACTGAAAAATGTTAATCATAGTAAATCTTCCTGTGATTTAACATTTATCTCTCTCCCCCTCTCTCTTTTGCTCTGTAAAACACAAAGGATGAGAAGCTCACTGTTAACCAAGATCTTCCAGTGCATGATGGGAAACCACACATTGTTCACTTCCAGTACAAAGTGACGGAAGTTAAAATCTCTTCCTGGGATGCAGTGCTATCGAATCAGAGTCTTTTTGTGGAAATCCCTGATGGTTTATTAGCTGATGGGAGTAAAGAAGGGTAAGAATCTTAACAAGCTGGTTAAAAAAAGAAACCAAATTGTGAAGAAGAGCATGTGTGTGCTACTAGCTATCATGGAAATGACTTGGTTAGGATGAACAGAGGGAGTTTTGTGCATGATTGGAGAGGAGTCAAAGCAGGCCACACAACAGGTACAATGTGGGGAAGAAACTAATGGAGAGAAGATCAAAATCTTACTGGTGCTTAGGCCAGCATATGACCACTTTAAAATGTCCCCAGTGTTTTCAAGGCCAAGTCTCCGTCGGTAGTCTTCAACTCACATCTTTGATTCCATCTCTGGCTTGTTTGAACATATATACATATGAAGCTGCCTTATACTGAATCAGACCCTCGGTCCATCAAAGTCAGTATTGTCTACTCAGACTGGCAGCGGCTCTCCGGGGTCTCACTGGTTTGGTGTAGTGGTTAAGTGTGCGGACTCTTATCTGGGAGAACCGGGTTTGATTCCCCACTCCTCCACCTGCACCTGCTGGAATGGCCTTGGGTCAGCCATAGCTCTGGCAGAGGTTGTCCTTGAAAGGGCAACTGCTGTGAGAGCCCTCTCCAGCCCCACCCACCTCACAGGGTGTCTGTTGTGGGGGAGGAAGGTAAAGGAGATTGTGAGCCGCTCTGAGACTCTTCGGAGTGGAGGGCGGGATATAAATCCAATATCTTCTTCTTCACGCCTATTTGCCTGGACCCTTTTTAGTTGGAGATGCCAGAGATTGAACCTGGGACCTTCTGTTTACCAAGCAGATGCTCTACCACTGAGCCACCGTCCCTCCCCTTTGTTCCATCCTGGATGGTGGTCTGCCTCCATTTCAACCGTTAGGGGAAACTTAACCCCCATTCCCCAGTTTGGTTTAAAGGTCAAGATAGTTCTTCCTTGAGACACTTTTTTTTTTTGGCATGGTACTTCCGCCCTGAGCGTGGTTAAGTACAATTGCGTAACTGGTTATTTATAGGTCTCTAAAAAAGCTTGGTGGAGGTTATAATTAAAATGGATGACTATCATATTAGCCAAATCCCAAGTTAATCTCCACCTGCCGCTGTTCTCCATTCTTACAGGCCATCATTCAATTAGGACTTAATTAAAAGTGCAATTTTAACTTTAGTTTGCCAACTCTGCAGCAAGAAACCCTTCTCCAAGCAGAGCGGTGGGGCGGAAGTCGCCCAAGTCCTGCCATTTGGCACGATTAAGGACACAGTCCAGAAAGATGACACAGAGAAGACTGATTGGGCAGGCAGGGGGAGATCTATGAGTCTCTTGCCCTTATCTTTGTGACAGGAGGTGCTTATCTGTTGTTCTCCCTTCCTTTCTCTTAGCTATCCTCCCTTAATAATACAAACCAGATATATTGCCTGTCTTCTTTAGAGAAAGTGGGACTTAGAAGCTTTGTTCCCAAGCCGTGTTAATCCCCTAGCAAGGTGGTATGTTCCTTGACTTCCCTCTGCACAAAATGTGCTTGCTCAGAGCTAGGAAACTTGCTGATCTGGCCTCGAGTTGGGCAGGGCCGCTGTAAGATTGTCACTTCATAACGTACTCTTGCTCCCTTCCCCTCAAATTCCAGCACCAGGTAGTGAACCAGGAAGCTGTCAGAAGCTTGTCAGAGCTGTGGCTTGAAAGGCACTGAGCTGAGCCATCTACAAGGGTCATGCCCTGTGGAACTTCATTTGACTTTGGGCTGAAGCCAAGTTGTCAGAGTAGGAGCCTCTCCACCCCAGAGCGCTTTTGGCTGCAGCTCTGGCTCGGTTAATTGGCAAATGGAAAGATTTGATGGCTGCATCCCCTTTAGGTGCTTGGTTATAGCAAGTCAGCAGGCAGCTTGGTGTAGTGGTGAAGTTTCGGACTCTTATCTGGGAGAACCTGGTTTGATTCCCCACTCCTCCACTGGCAGCTGCTGGAATGGCCTTGGGTCAGCCATAGCTCTGGCAGAGGTTGTTCTTGAAAGGGCAGCTGCTGTGAGAGCCCTCTCAGCCCCACCCACCTTACAGGGTGTCTGTTGTGGGGAAGGAAGATAGAGATTGTGAGACTTTGAAATTCAGAATGGAGGGTGGGATATAAATCCGATATCATCATCTTCAATATCTTCTCCAGACTAGGGGTCCAAAACTTCATCATGGGACTGGAATTTTTACCCCCTCCCTGATATCCTGCTGCCTTTTTCCTTGCAGCCTGCCTAGGATTTTATGCTTGCTGCCACCACAAAAATAAAAAGAGGCCTTTTTTGACTTGCCCCTACCCCCCCCCCACACACACACACTCCCTTCTTGGCTTGCCATGCACAGAAATTGAGATGGTCCCAACCCATTCTTTGAGGGGAAGGGCTGTGGTTTTTGCATGCAGGTCCCAGGTTCAGTCTCCACTCTCCACCCATAAGAATCAGATAGTAGGTGATGTAAAAGGCTCCTCTGCCTGAGACTCTGGAGAGCTGCTGCCAGACTGAACAGACAATACTGACTTTGATGATCTGGTTCAGTATAAGGCAGCTTCTCGTGCTCTCATTGCAAGGATTGAAGCAGCAGCAGGTCGCCACATCTGATGCCCTCTTTTCTCTCCCTCCTGGCAGATTATTAGCACTGTTGGAATTTGCCGAAGAGAAAATGAAAGCAAGTTATGTCTTCATTTGCTTCCGCAAAAGCAGAGAAGACAGAGGTGAGTGCTTCAGCCCTTTATTTGGAACGTGGCGAAGGAGAAAGAGTTTGTGGTCGCAGCCTGCCATCAGCTCCCCCCTCCCCCCAAAGGCATGCTGTCTATGACAAACCGTGGTGTGAGGATTGTAGGTTCTTGAGTTTTTCTTGGGAAAGGGGGCTTTGTGCAGTAAGAAACTTGGTTCAACAGCTGTGGTGAATAGAATTTCTGACTGAGATACAGGAAGACCAGCATGACTGCGATAGTAGTACAACAGAGTCCCTTTGGTCGAAATGGGCAAGGATCCCCTTTGACAGCTTTGCACTGATCATGGTGTGGCACTGGATGGCCAGGCATTCCTACACTTGAAGAAAGGAGGTATCTGACTAGGCTCCTGGCGCTTTCACCCACTCCCTTATTTTAGAGAGTTGGCTTAAAGCTTATAATGCAGTGGATTTCAGTGACATTAAGCCTGTTCATTAAGAGAAACAGGAAATCCTTTGTCTTGGAAACAAGCAAATCACCTCCTGGTTTCTTGGGATTCAAAGATCAGCCTTCAGCAGTCTGGTTCCGTCTGGAAGCAATTTGATCGCACATCTTTAATCCGGCAACAACTGTGGTGGGGAGAGCTCCCAGCAGGCCATCAGGGTTTTGATCTCCTTGGGATGGAGGGGACCGCAAGCCCCTCAAAATGACAGCATCCAACACACAGCCCCCATTTTCCAATCTAATTTGAAGTGAGATTTGGGGATTTACTGAGGGGGATGACAGCTTGGTGCCATTATCATCCCCTGAGTGAGCCAGGTTCTTCCTAGCACGCCTGGGTGGCACCATGGCTTTGTTCAGTAGGGGGGCGGAATACAGGAGCTGTTGGCCTTTCGACCAGATCGTGGCATCGGGTAGGGGAGAAAACTCCAGGGAGCAAGGAGGGATGGGAAAGCCAGGGAAACAGTAACATCAAGTTGCAACTAACTTACAGCAACACCAGCAAGGCAAGTAAAACGTGAAGGTGGTTTGCCACTGCCTTCCTCTGCAGTCTTTGTCTCTCATCCGAGTACTGACCCCGCTTGGCTCCTGAGATCCGATGCAATCAGGCCACCTTCCCTCTGGGTAAGATAAACTGGGAAGCTCATCTCTAGGGCCTAAACGACTTGCACGTCACAACAGCATTGTTCAGATAGCCCTTAGCTTATAGCTGAACTCTCATAGCTTTTGCACTGGAGGGTGTTCTGAATACTCTTCCTTCCTGATGCTGGCGTTTTGTCTTCACAGCTCCATTACTGAAAACTTTCAGTTTTTTGGGCTTTGAGATTGTGAGGCCTGGCCACCCCTGTGTCCCACCGCGGCCAGACGTGTTGTTCATGGTTTACCCCCTGGATCAGGTCTCTTCCGATGACGATTAGACCCCATGCAGCGCTTCAGAGGGACCTGAACATGCATCGGAGACAAGAGGGGGTGGAGACTCCTTTTCTGAGGAAAGGAAAAACAAAATTCTCCTGGACTGAAGCTGCATTTCTTATTGTTATAGTGACCTGTATATCTTCTGAGTTGACTTTTCCATTGAAATGTGTTACCTAGCGAATAATATAAAAAGTCTGCACATGTAATCGCACCATCTTAAGTGGAAGGTAAATGGAGCCCTTTCGTGACAGCTCTGTGGCCCGCCGGCTAGCCTCGTGGAGACACCCTGTCCAGCCGGGCACTGAGCAAGGAGCCCACGGGTGAAGAAGGGGGGAGGGGACAGGCTTCGCAAATTGTTAAATTAGTGCTGGGCTTTTCTGTTCACTTGGCTCTTGTTTTATATGTATTTTCCCCCCGGTGTTCCCCTCACTCTTCAAAAGCAGGGGACAGGATGCTTTGAGTGTTATAGGTGCGAGAATGTGAGCCCTGGTTTCAGCAAAGCAAGAGACGGCGCCACCAGGGTAACCGACATGGGGAGGGGGGAGGGTGTGGGTCCTCAAAAGCTTTGTGCTCTTCTAGCCTTATAAGTAGGTAACTATTAACACTGCGTTAGTGCAGCTTTCAATAAAAAAGGGGCATTCAAACAAAGCCGGGCCTGCTCTGTAAGAGTAAACGGAATGTAGCGATTGCCCCTGGATGAGACCGCAGCAGAGTCGCCCTCTGTCGTGTGACTGGGCGGGGGAGGGAGGTCATGATTCCAACTTAGAATAGAGGCAAAGGAGACAGGACCTCCAGCGACAAGAAATCTTACCCGATGTCCTTACAGCCCCTAAGAACTTCCAGAAATGAATTCCAGAATGTGCATAGACTGCCTGATCTGACCCACGGCCATTCTTAGATTCCAGTTCTACATACTCTTACTCCCTCTGCCTTAAGTGTCTAAACATGCATGGGGGTGAAGTTGTGAAGCCCTGGGAGAGATTACCTGAAAGTAAAGTCTGGTTCGCATGAGTAAATTCTTCTGACATGCCCTTCTTCCTTCAGCGTTCTCTAGAACGCTCTGCTTTAGGTATAAACACGATAGAGAGCATAGAAAAGGGTCAGGCAATGTGCTTGTTTCCCCTTAAACAGCCTGTTTGCACAGTGTGTGTAACATACAGTGACAAAACTTCTAATTACCTAATTACAGACAATTGAATGATGGTGACCTGATGCCACTTGCGACTTTCAAGAGACTTTTCCTGCACTTATCTGGTTATTTCCCTCTCTAGATCTAGACAGGGCGAGTACAAAAAGCAAAGAGATAATCCAGGCCAGTTCTGAGAAGGAACTACACTGTGAAATGCTCTTTCTTGAGCCAGTCATCTGATGCTTGTGTAGTGCACACCAGATCGGGCTGGCAGGGCCACTGCATTGCCCAAGAAGCAGCTGGTGTGCAGCTTTGTGTCAGGGGGACTCCTCTAGCCTGGCAGCAGTTAGAAGTAGAGAGCATCTAAACTATGGGAATAGTCTTGTAGTCGTTCCTAGGCCTCCTAAGGGGTAGTGAGAAGCTTGTTGTTTGACCTAACAGAAATGCGATAAAGGTTTTCTTCAAGACACAGCAGGGCAGAAGACAGCTAGTTTACCAAGATGGTTTCCAATCTGGTAAACTGTTCCAAAGCAGTTCAGTTTCACTTCCTGACAATTCATGTTGTTCCTATGCTTCCTCTTTCTGTGTCATTGTGCCTTTCCCTCCCCCCCCTTCAAAAAACAGACTTGTCATTTTATTACTTCCTTGAGCTTTAGTGGCTCTTTTGTATTTGGCTTTAGGTATTTCACAAAGTAACACTTCTGTCAGTGGCGATTCTTAGCTGACTGTACCGTGGAAATGCATTTATCTATCACAGGGGCCTCCCTCCAAAGACTCATGTTAATCTTGCTGCTGCAAAATGTCTTGGTCTTCATCTCTGGTTGTCAGCCATTCAAAAGTGTGTATGGAGGACTTCCTGCCATTTCATGCTGTAGATCACCCACCACCACCACCTTTTTCAAGCTGGAGAAATTTCCCCATCCTTTGACTATTGTATAAGCAGTAAACTTACTGTGATTCTTTATGAAATCTGATCTTTGTACTCAGAATGTAGCTCTACCATTTTCTGACCTCTCACAAAAAAATCAGCTTCTTCCTGGTAAAGGACAGAGGGCCCATCAACTGCATAAAGCAGCAGTCCCTGGGGGGCTGGGGGAACAGTCAACTAGCCAATCCAGTGCCAGGTCACATGAAGACCAGCCCTGCGATGACCACTGCAAACAGACTAGTGACATGTCTTTGAATGTAAAAGCGCAACTGCCTTCTCTGTCATTGGTGATTCTCCAGATTGCATCATGAAACAGCACAAGCAATTTCACCTATTTTTTTTGTAACCATGCTGTTATTTTATCAGGGTCATTCACCAACTATAGCCTGTTCCTACTTCCCTCTTAGTGTGAAAATACTGGGTGTGTGTGTGTGTTCAGAATATTCCCTGGAAAAACTTGAACTTGTGTTCATGCATCACACATGAAGGACTATTCTTTGTTTCCAAGGGTAGCTATATAGACTTGCAGCAGAACAGTTACATTCGTGTCCAGAAGCACCTTTTGAGACTGGAGAGTTTCAGGGTATGAGCTTCAGAGATCAAGGCTCCTTTTGTTGGGACGCCTCTGTTTCTACTTGTGCCTGATGAAGGGAGCTTTGATTCTCAAAAGTACCGTGAAAGGCACTGGTCTCTAAGATGCTACTGGATTTGATGACCCCTCAAAGGACTGCAGTTAGAGGTAACCATCTTGTCCTTACTGGTGTGTGACCAGGTGGCCCCACACCTGCTTTTTAACCAAGATCTGTTTGCCTTAGCCTACATTGTGGGAACCGTATGGTATATTTTATGACTGGTTTCCCAGTCTGTGCCACTTTCTTCCATGCTAATAGGTGACTCAAATTCAAAGCAGACTCCATGTCTTATATTTCCTTTATCCAGAAAACTGTTGTCAGGGGAAGGCAGATCTTTGATGCTTTTCCCTTGTCTGTTACTCTCTTCCACACGAACAGAACCAAAAGTAACAATTGCCTGCCATGAAGACCAGTGAACAAGTCGTTTATTTTCTTTCCATAAAACACCAATTAGCTACTCTTCACTCGGCACCACTGGAGATGGTGGGGAGTGAACCTGGGATCTTCTGCATGCCAAGCAGAGGCTCTGTAACTCCTCCCTAAATGCAGCTACCTCACACAAAGGCAAACCGTTGCTCCATCAAGGTTTGTATTGTCCATTCAGACTGGTAGCCGCCCCCCAGGGTCTTGACCCGAGGTCTTTCCCATCACTTGCTCCCTAATCCTTTTAACTGGAGAAGGCAGTTCTTTCTGTAGAACACCAATTCGATGTTCTTCACTTGGCATGTACTTATATTCCTGCACAGATTAATTACTAGTGCTGCCTGGGAAATACTGTGGAGTTCAACTCTAGAATACATGAACTAGAAGAGAATCTCTTTTTGTGCATGAAGCTGCCTAATACTAAATCAGACCATCAAGGTCTGTATTGTCTACTCAGACTGACAGTGACTCCCCAAGCTCTCAGGCAAGGTCTTTCCCATCACCTATTGACTGGTTCCTTTTAGCAGGAGATGTCAGGGATTGAACCTGGGGCCTCTGCATGCCAAGCAGACGCTCTACTACCACCGAGCCACAGCCTTTCCCCAGCATTTCATGAAGAGCTGGAAGGTTTCAAGCAGCCTTGGTTCTTCTGGCTTTTGTTATACTCTTTTTGTGTAAGGAGTGCTTCAGAATCCTCAAAAAAACCCAAAGCACAGCATATTGTAATATGAAAAGAAATGTTTGGTCAATTAAAGTGGGGCAGGGGGACAGAACTGTCTTCTGTACAAAAGTGAGAATGTACAAGGGGGGAGGCGTTCGCATTCTCTGGGAACAGAAGGGTCTGCAGCACACTTATCCTGAGGTCAAGGGCACCAGGTGCTTTTCATATGCAGAAAGGGGAGCCACAATGAAGTAAAGATGGGGGCAGGTAACAAGAACGAGCCCCCCCCCCAAAATCCTCATGTGCGCGCACACACACAGCTTCCACCCCATCCCAAACCGGGCAAGAAAAACAGACGAGAGATTTCAAACAATTCCTTTTTACAGTATATACAAAGTCCAAGAGGCAGAGGGGTGGCCTCACACAACGTACAGACAGGAACAAAAAGGACTGAGCCAGGAGCTTGCATTGCTGGGACAAGCACAACACTCCGGCTCCTGAGAGGCCCTCACTGCTGATTCAAGCGGACTGCCCTGGGAGGGCGGGGGGTGGGGCAAAGGGGACAGGAAATCAATTCCCATGACCATGGGCAGAGTGCCAGCCGGAAGTTTCAGCAAGGGACATGGGGCGGGGGGGGGGTGGCCGTTCGCCTGTGATGCACAGGCAGAGTCTTCCCTGTGGCAGAAGCAATAAAATGGCCGGAAAAGCCCACGGGGTGCTTAGTGAGAGCAGGCTCATCCCTGACTGTCTCTGGTGAGCTCCAGGCAAGCAGAGCCTGCAGCTTTGACAAGAGGTTGCCAGCTGGCTGGACAGCCAATGGCCAGTTCTTCCTCCCTATCTCAGCAAAGCGAAGAGCAGCTCCCATGGCCAAATCTCATCCAGCCCTTTTGGCAGGGAAAAAAAACTACCAGGGCAGGCCCGAAGAACTGCATGTCTGAAACTTAACCAGCCCCCATTAGCACATTTCCGGGTTAGGGAAACTACTAGGATAGCCCTGAAAAAGGCAGCAAAGAGAGATAACCAGCAGCCTTTCGGCAGAGTGGAGAGAGGGGGCCGCTAGGGCGGCAGCAGTCACCCATCCCTGCCGGACGGCCCTCTGTTTGTCAGAGCTGGATGTCACATTTTTTTGTGCTGTAGAGCAAAAGGGGCATCTGCCATCTGCAACGTGGAAGTCCTGCCCGCAGGGAGAGCTCTTAAAAAAAAAATAAAAACACCTGGAAAAGAACCGTTCAGGAGGCACGAGGGAGCAGCAGTCCCAAAGGGAGTTTTCAGTATTGTTCCTGGCCGAGGAGTGCATTGGTAGCTCGCACTCACTGCAGCCCCCTTGCCGCTTCCCCCAACCACCCAATCCTCTCCCCACCCTATCCCTTTCAGGCAAGAGAGGCATTTCTTCCCTATGCTCTGTGCAGAAGAAGCCGGCCTAGCTGCTTGTGCCAGGTGATCGCTTATCACTAGTACAAATGTGTCGATCTGGACCGTTCTCTCCGTTCTGTGGAGCAGCCATCTTGGCTGTAGGCCAGGAGCAGGTGAGCTGTGGCCGCTAACCTGGGCCATGCCCGTACTCCCTCCCTAGTGTTCCAAATGTCCTGTGAGGCCACCTTGCTGGGCCCACCACCGCACAGCCCCCGCTCTCCAGAGGAATTCTGGAAACATCGGCCGGTCAACCCCCGCCCTCCCCCAAGTCAGGTGAATAAATATTTCCGCAAGTCCCAGCTCCACAATTCAACACATACGGGGGGGAGGGGGGGCTCAGCTTGTGTTCCAACAGGGGAGGGGGGGGGCAGCCTGCCTCACATTACAGCAGGGCCGTCAAGCAGAACAAATCAACACCATTCAACTGATGTCTAATGCAATTTCCAGCATGTCCTCACGTGAGCCAGTCACATGACTTGGTGCAGCCTAGGTTATCCCGTCACGTCACGTCCTGCGGGGAAGGAAAGAGAGGAGAAACCAACTTCAGCCCCCAGGGCATTTCTGCATGTCAACCACCAGGGTGGGGGGTGATCCCAGACTGACAGCAAAGGAAAAACCATTCCCCGCTTGCTTTGCCTCTTCATCGCCAGCTGGGAGAGGCAGGCAGGCGCCGGAAGCTCTAAGGAGACACTGCTAAGCCTGTGGGGTGGGGAACAGATGAAAGACCAAGGCCACACAGGCTATAGAATGCCTGACGCCTTTATGCTGCAGCTGGGAACTGTGGGAATGAAAAAGATTTCTCAGAGCTGTGTGTGACCTTTGGTACACTTTGCCTGGCTTAGTTCCTTTCCTATAAGATGCTGCCGCCCGGCAAACCAAGTCATAATCCTCTCCAGCGGTTGCTGAGTTGCGAATCACGTCGAGCCGGTCTCGTGTTGCCACTCTAGAGGCAGACTAGAACTACATGACACCCCCCTCCCCACAGTTCAATGGTGCAAGGGTGGGTTGGGAGCTCAGCCTTACCGGTTTTCACCTCCGGGGCGGGGGGTACAGGGAAGGAGCGGAGCCTTGCTGGCTGGCCACAATGGCTGTTGATGAGAGGCCTGTGGAGAAGCAAAGCCGCAGTGTGGAATAGAGCGGAAGACAGACAGAGGCTAAAATCACCCTGAGGAAAGTGTAGAGCCGGGTACCGCAGCCCCCCTCCGCATGCCGCATGCCCTGGTCCATCATCCCCCGTTTCTCTTCTCACCTGTTGCATAGGGCAGGTTGTACTGGGCCGGTAGCAGCGAATAGCCCAGGTGGTGGTGGTGGTGATGCGTGGACATCAGGCGCTGCGAAGGAGACGAACGGGGCCGGTCAACGCTTCTCTCGGCACCGCTGGTGCCCCCTACGCTGCTGCAGCCTGCGCTGCTTCCACCCACCCCACAGCCGCTTCGCTCCTGGGGAGTCTTCTCGCCTATCTGGAAATCAATCACAGAGAGATGGCACGTCAAAGCCAAACGTGTGAACCTGTGGGATGGGGGCAGGGCTGCCTGCCTCCTGCCTGCCTCAAAGAGGCTGCAGTGGCAAACTGGCTCTTGTGGGGTTTTCCTAGTGGGAGGCTTTCCCCAGAAATTCCCCTGCTGGCCCCTCTCTCTCCTATACGCTTGCGTCAATGCCCCGTCAAGGGACCCATTAGCAGAAAACATACACACACCTACCAAGCTTTAGCGCTTCTTCCCAGAGCCAACCTGGCAAGAGCAATGTTCCTAACTGTAAGGCTCTGCGTGCCAATCTGACACTGTGTCACCCCCCCCCCCCATTCCTGTCTCTCCCCCTGCCCACTGACCGTGGGGGACTTGCTCTTGTAGTGGCTGGCATGCTGCTGCAAGATGTCCAGGGCCTTGGACTCGGAGCTGGATTTGCAGCCGATGCTGGGGCTGGCACGGGACTTCTCGCTCTCCTCGCTCCCAGAGGCCTTGCTGCCGTAGGGGGAGAATGAGTAGCTGGAGGGCAGGTAGGAACCTGTGGAAGGGAGAAGAGATGCCAGGGTCAGGACTTCCTGCTCATATCGGTAGGCTGGGGGCGGGGCTCTCGAAGGGACCGGTCCTCGTCACAAAGCATGTAATGGGGCGGGCTGAAAGGACTGAGGCACAGATTTGGCAGAAGGATAGGCTGAAGGAAGGCCTGCGCAACATATCAGGGATCTCTTAACTGCAGAGTTGGGCATCCGGAAAAACTAAGTTTATATACAAGAAGAGTCAAAATCTAGCAGCACCTTAGAGACAAACAAGGCTTTTCAGGGTAAAAGCTTTCTATGTACTTGGGCAAATCATGGGAAGGAGGGCAGGAAGTTCTTGTGGCCTTTTCTTATATACCCAAGGAAATGCTGATTACCATTTTCTCCATGCCAGTTTGGCCAAGGATCCTGAAGGGTTTCTTTTAACCATCTTCTGGGCATGGAGCTCACTGGTGGTGTGAAGGGGAGGTTATTTGTGATTTCCCTGCACTGTGTGGGAGGTTGGACTAGATGACCCTGGAGGTCCCTTCCAACTCTATGATTCTATGACCTCACTGTTTGCATGAGGCAGCCTTAGTCACATCACTCAGAAACCAGAGCATTGCTGGATAAAGCTTCTAAGGATTCAAAGGGTTCATGCCCGGTGGGTCTCTGTATCCTTTCCCTATGGACTCACCTCACCTACCCCTAACATCCACCCGTCCTGGGGCCTCTCACTCCTCAGCCCTATTCCCTCACTTCTTATTCGCTTCCAATTCCATCCCTGCCCAAAAAAAGACCTTCATGTCCACTGAAGCCCTCCATCAAATATATGTAGGTTTATGTCTGCTTCCCGGAAAGGGTTGCCAATCTCTCAGAATTACAACTGGTCTCCAGATTACAGAGATCAGTTGCCCTAGGGCAGGGGTAGGGAACCTTTTTTTCTGCCAAGGGTCATTTGGATATTTATAACATCATTCGCGGGCCATACAAAATGATCAACTTAAAAAACAGAGGGAGAATGATTCAGGATGGCAAAATTAATGTAAATAATTGTTTTTCTATTTGAAGTCATGTGGGGAGAGCCTAATTTGGCACACACACATCCCAACCTGCCACCCTAGGCAAATGCCTAGGTCCAGGGCTTTTTTTGCAAAAAAATCCTGGCAGGAACTCACTAGCATATTAGACCACATCCCCTGATATTAACATATTAGGCCTCACACTCATTAGCATATTAGGCGATACCATCTGGGATAATCAAGTGCAAATTGAACTGGTGGCAGCTCCGAGGAAGTTGCTGCACAGTGTGGTTGAGCCCTGCGATCCTCGCTGGCCAGTCAGGTCCCAGGGAGGCCACCACATGGCGTGGCTCGGCCCAGCAATCTCTGAGGGCCAGACCAAGTGATCTCGAGGGCCATAAACGGCTCTCAGGATGGAGGTTCCGCACCTCTGCCCTAGAGAAAATGGATGCTCTGGAAAGTGGACACTATGGGATTACACCCTGAGGGAGATCAAGTCCCTCCCCAAACCCTTCCCTCCCCAGGCTCCTCCCTCCAGATTTCCAGGAATTCTCTATCCTGGAGTGGGCAACCTTAATCTCAGTCACCTTTGTGTATTTGTGTGTATATGTGTGTGCCTGTAAGTCATGGCTGACTAGCAGGACCTGGATATTTAGAGAGGTGGCTTGTTATTGCCTGCCCCTGCATCCCAGCCCTGGTATTCCTTGGCGGTCTCCCATCCAAGTACTTGCCAGGATCTTGCTTAGCTTCCGAGATCTGATGAGACTGGGCTTGCCTGGGCTATCCAGCTCAGGGCATGCTCAGTCCTTCTAAATGCCCTTCTTAACTCTGCAAGGTCAATGTAAGTAAACGGTCTTCCTCTGGACCTATCATGCCTGTTTTGCTCATCTAAGATGGTATGATGCCCTAACCTGGAATGGCCCAAGATAAGTCTCCCACAGTGGTCCACTGGATACACATCTGAGAATCCCTTAAGTAGGGGATGAAGGCAAAGGGCCTTCCCCTATTACACGTTCCCACCATTCTGTATTTCAGAGCCAGGACTTCTGTGTCCAGAGATGGGATTCAGCTGACATGGCTAATGGCTGCTGATAGATCTGAATCTGCCTAATGTCCTTTATAAAGCAAATTGATCTGGATAGGCTGATATTTAAATATAACCGCTAAATATTTAAAAATAATGCTTTAATGGTCCCGTTGTAGTAGAAATATTCAGCTTCCTAAGTTGTGCCTGGCATTTTCGTAGTGTTCGGACTCCACTAATTCAGACATGTATCTGCACCCCTCTCTGGTCGGTCAAGTTGGAAGCCTTCCTTTGGTCTCAAAAGCTGTCTTTAGGCTGTAGACTTGGCTGAGCAGAGAGGTAGGGTACAGGCTATTTCCTTCTCCACCTCCTGCCCCATGTCTCAAAACATGAAGAATGTGATGAGAATTATGTCCTTGCAGGTCAAAATCATTCGATCCACAGGGAGAGTCCCATTTCTGCTCAAGAACATAAAAACCCTGATGGAGCCGACAGTGATTCATTGAATCCAGCATCCTGTCTCACATGATGGTCAACCAGTTCCTGATGGTATCACACAATCATCACCTGCCAGCCCCAAGATGCATCTGCCTCAGCCTTCAGACAGCCTCAATTCCTATCTAGTTCCAAAAGGAAAAACGCCCCACCCTCTGCAAGAGAGGCCACGAAGCCTTCATCCTGCCCTCTTTGATCAAAGCCCCTTGACTTGTAGGACCCACCCCAAGACCCCCTTACCTGGGTAGTTCTGCATCATGACGGTGGGCATGCCACGGTAACTGGGATGGTTGGGGTCATATGACTGGCTGTAGGAGTAGCCGTGCATGTAAGGGATGTAGGATTGGTGCTGGGTGAGGGGAGAGGACACTGGCACGTGGGTACTGGGCCTGGCTTCCTTCCCCGCCATGCGTGACTCCTCGCTGGAGGGCACTTTGCAGTCGGCGCTCACGCTCTCCTTCCCATCCTCCTTTGCAGCCGGCTCTTTGCTGCGGCTCCTCTCTTCCTTTAACTTCCGGTCTCTCTCTTCCTTCCACCGCTCATCTTCGGTCTTGATGTCTGAATATTTGGCGGGGTAAACGTATGTCCACATGCGGGGCTCTGCTTCCTATGGTAACAAACACGGTGATGTCAGACAGAATACACAGTGTGCTACTAGAGCCCTGGAAGTTTCTCTTTTGGTTGTTCGAAAGGAGGACAGATACAATTTCTTTAAAACGCACCTACACTAAGCACTCTCCAACAGACACAGGCAGAGTCTGCCAAACAAGCAGCACAGCTTCCATACTTCACAGTTTCCCCCCTTGCCACTGCCCTTCAGTGACGCCCTTGTGCACCCATCCCACCAATCAAATCCCTGCTGTAGAAGCCAACAATGAATTGAAATGTTGACTTCTAAGGCTGCAATCCTCGGTAAATCCCACCAAACTCCGTGGAACTTGCTCAGGACTGCTCTGGAAACAATGCAGGCAAACGTCAGCAAATGTTTCTTGTTGGTAACAGAGGAACCAACCATCTCTTATCAAATTGGTTACTGCTGCACAAAATGAAAGAACTCTGTCTATACTGCTGGAGCTGTAAGATTTTGCTGCATTAAGATGCCACAGAGCTGCCAGCCTCCAGGAATTACAACTCATTTCCAGAGCAACTCCTCTGGAGAGAATGGCTACACTGAAGGCTGGTCTCTATAGTGTGGTGGCCAAACTGCAGCTCAGGAGCCACATGTGGCTCTTTCACTCATACTGTGTGGCTCTCGAAGCCCCCACCACCTTGTCAGCCAGCTTAGGGGAGGCATTTCTCTCTTTAAATCCCTTCTCCAAGGTGAGCCAGCCGGCATCTTGGAGAATGCATTTAAAGTTAAAGTTGCTTTCTTTTCACCTCTCTTCCCCATCTATTTGCCTGCCTTCCAGCTCTCAAACACCTGACATTCATGTTTTGTGGCTCTCAAACATCTGCCGTTTATTCCATGTGGCTCTTAT
This sequence comes from Heteronotia binoei, assembly GCF_032191835.1. Classification (NCBI taxonomy): domain Eukaryota; kingdom Metazoa; phylum Chordata; class Lepidosauria; order Squamata; family Gekkonidae; genus Heteronotia; species Heteronotia binoei. The sequence continues at coordinate 29,741,479 of NC_083241.1, forward strand.
TGTTAAGCAAGTTTGGCCATTCCTGTTATACCTCCCTGAGGTCCCTCCCCTCTCCAAGCTCTACCTTCAAATTTCCAGGAATTTCTCATCTGGGGGCTGGCAACCGTAGGCAGAGACCACAGACACAAAGGAAGAGGCCCTGCAACTCACAGCCCGTATCATCCCCCCAGCCTGACATACAGCCCTCGTTCCAGTTACTTTGGCTCAAAATTAAAAGATGGCAACTGATGCAATGCAGGTAGCGGGGTGCCTTGATTTGCCTCCCGTTTCACACCTGCTAAGGCTGTGGCTGAGGCATGAGAGAGGGGCAAAAGCATTTGGGTCAGCCCAGCCTTCTCCCTTCCAAATGTGATCCTTTTAGCCCCCTGCTGTGAGCAAAGCTGATGGAAGCAGAGGCAGCTCTATCTCTCCCCACATGTTCCCCAGAGAGTACTGAGATCGGGAACCCAAAATCTTCTCGTTGTCCCCGGGCCAAAGGAAGCCCGCCTGAAATCTACCAGGGACAGGGCTTTCTCTGTAATGGCCCCTTCCTGGTGGAACCAGCTGCCGGAAGAGGTGAGGGCCCTGCGGAACCTTGCTCAGTTCCGCAGGGCCTGTAAGACAACCCTCTTCTGGCTGGCCTATAACTAACCGGTATAGGAAATTGAGTGTAGTTCTATTAGATTTCTGCTATGTTTTAATGTTTTTAACTGTGTAAAATGCTTAATTTTAACTGTGTAAAATGCTTAATTTAATATTTTAATGTTAGATTTTATGTGCTGTGAGCCGCCCTGAGTCACCTTGGTGGGAAGGGCGGGATATAAATCATAAATAAACTAAACTAAATCTCACAGCTCGCCCAGCCAAACAGAGCACTGAAACTTTTTCGCTGCTTCCCAAAGCTCCCAGCCATTCTCTATCACCACCGAGAGACAGCAGGAGGCTCAGATGCAGGTGACTTAGCCAGAGAGCGATGTGTAACCTTAGGGAAATAGTCTCAGGGCCTCACGAATCTAAGCAGGCTGTGCAGATCTCAGCTTTATGGACTGTGCAACTCAGTATACACGGACTGTAGGCTTCTCCTGTCCAGAAATCTGTCACTGCCCTTGAACCCAACCCCAGCTCATGCACTGACTGAAGTCTGGGTCCAAGATGAAGAGCTGGGTTACCCAAACCCAGTGGTCTAACAGGTGCCTTGCTCACTCACAGGGCAAGCTGTATGCTGCAATCCTGGCATGACTCTGATGCCCTGCATCCCTCAGGATCACCACTCTGGCCCAGCAGCCGAGTTGCACAGAACAAAGGAACAACCCTAAGATCTGAGCAAGTCCAACAGTTTCTCCTCTGCTCTCCAGATGATCTCAAGTAGTACTACCCATTAGGAAGATAATAAGGGCTATACCAGCCCATGAATAAAAAAGAAACAACTACAGCAACTTTTAAAACAGCTGGACTGCGATACCTTAACTCAGGGGATGATGAGAGGTCAAGCTAAATATCTAAAGCTCAGGGTGTAAAGGTAAAGGTAGTCCCCTGTGCAAGCACCAAGTCACTACCGGCCCATGGGGTGACGTCACATCATGACGTTTTCTTGGCAGATTTTTTACAGGGTGGTTTGCCACTGCCTTCCCCAGTCATCAACACTTTACCCCCAGCAAGCTGAGTACTCATTTCACCGATCTCAGAAGGATGGAAGGCTGAGTCAACCTTGAGCCGACTACTTGAACCCAGCTTCTGCTGGGATCGAGCTCAGGTCATGAGCAAAGCTTGGACTGCAGTACTGCAGCTTACCCCTCTGAGCCACAGGGCTCTTCTAAAGCTCAAGGTGAGATAATAAAGAAACTGGGAGCAGAAACATGGAAGTGGGGAGTCAAGCTGCTGAGTAGCTCATATGTGGACTTGTTCCTGCCAGCCACACACAATTGCGGCATGCAAACCGGAACCCTAAGAGGGTGAGTGAGCACCAAGGCCCTTCTTCCCTTTTCCCTACTCCCTCCCCACCATGTTAGGGGCTCTTTTCCCAGTCAGGCAGCCACTTCCGGGGACTGCAGAAGCGCCCACTGCCCCACCTGCTGCTCTTCCCATAATCACCTGTCTGTACCAAAGCACCGGGTCCACCTCGGCCTGCCGGCCACAGTCCGAACTGGCCTTGGGCTCCACTGTCTCCTTGCCCAGATGGCTGCTTTCGCTCAGCTTCCCCTTGAGGCCCTCTGCCGCCTGGCTCTGGAGCTTAGAGGAATCCTCCAGCTTGGGAATGATGACCGACTTGGCCGCCTCGGGCCCCTGGTCCTTGGCCTTGCTCAGTCCCGATTTGACCAGGTCCGTCAGACTGGGGGCTTTGGTCAGAGTGGGGGGCAGGCAGGGCTTCTGCTTCCACTCCTCCTTGAGGGCCGCCTCCCTCTCCTTCAGCCCCAGCTCGACTTTCTTGTCCATCCCCCGCTGCTGCTGCTGCTCCAGGCTCTGGCGTTGCTTCTGCTGGTCTTCGTACTGCTGCCGGTAAGAGGGGTTGGTGCTCAGCAGGTGGGCGTGGTAGCCTTGCTCGCTGTAGCCGTAAGGAGGCACGTAGGCATACTGGTTGTAGTAGAGGGACTGCATGTACATGTTGGACCTCTGCTGAATGACCGAGGGCTGCTGGCTGGAGGGGCCCAGCTCTGCCTTCTTCTCCTCGCAAGCCTCGCTTTTCACCTTCACCTCGGGGCTCGGCGGCTCCTCGTCCTTCTTCATTTTCAGGGCCTGGCTGTCCACGCTGGCTTGGCTGCTGGGGTTGATGGGGCCGGGACTCGACTGCGCGTAACCTGGGGAGTAATAAGCCTCGAAGCCTTGGTAATAGGGAGAGTCCTTGGGCTGAGGCTGAGAAGGGAAGAGGGCTTTTTTGGCCCCGTCCTTGGCCATCTGCTCAGGGTCCTTGGCCTTCACACTCTCCAGCTTGCCTTCGCCGTCCTCCCCCGCGTCAGAGATGTCGGAGTAGGCGGGGCTGTTGGTTTTCACAGAATTGGCTTCAGCACCATTTTGAGTGACCACGTGAAGAGGCGTCAGGGGTTGCGTGGGCGCCGCACTGTCCAGTCGGCTGGCGCCTCCGATGGACGGGCTCGGGGCATTGTCGGTGAAGCTGTAGATCTTATCAGCTTCAGCCTTTATGCTCGCAAGGCGACTCTGGTGAGGGTCGGAGGAGCCATTCAGAAGGCTCTCCCCTTTGGCCCCGAGGTCCCCGGGCTCTCCCCGGAAGGGGCTCTTTCCCTCCTCGGCCCGACACACTTTCCCGGGAGTCAACGGGCTCTCTGTTTCCTTGACCTCTTTCTTCTTCTTGTCCTTCTTCTTCTTGTCCTTGGCAGGAGTGAGTGCAGGGCTGACGGTGAAAGGCTCTCCCATCACAGTCGGCTTGGGCTGGATGGGCTTCAACTGGGGACTGCTGGGCATGGCTTGAACTACCGTGGTGGTGAGGCCGGCAGAGGAGCTGGGGCTGGCGGCGGCAAAGGTGGCTGTCTGGAAGGTGTAGATCTGCGGTGGGATGGCTGGTGCAATGGGCCGTGCAGACTTTATGCTCTTGGAAGAGGCTTTCTCCGACTTGACGCTGACGGGCTTTTTCGCCTTCTCCTTGTCGCTGCTCCTCTTCTCCACAGAGTCGAAGCCGTCGTTGCTCGTCTCATCGGCTGCCAAAGGACCGTCTTCGGACCCGTCATTGGACAGAGCGCCTGAGTCGGGCTCTCCTTCGCCCCCCAGCTTCTTCTTGCTGGGAGCCTTAGCGCTAAACTTGCTTGATGGCGAGGGGCTGTGAGGCTCCATCAGGCGCACTTTGGGGGTGGTCGACCGAGCTGGAGACAGAGAGCCTTTCTGACTACCAGAAGCGCCATTGCAGCTACCGAGGTCTGCTGGGAGAGACGACTCCTCCCCATACTCGCTGTCGCCATCGGCCTCTGGCTTGCTGTCGTCGTCTGTGTGTGCGTGGGCTTGGTGATATTTGAGCCCATTGATGTGCTTGTATTTTTTGCTACAGTTGGGGTGGGGACAATCAATGAGTATCGGGGAGGGACAATTCCTGTCCAAAATGGCAGGCTCCAATTTGACGGTGGTGGCTGCAGCCGCGGCGACCACCAGCGGCGTGGCGGCCGAGCCCATGGAGTTTGTGCGGACACGTTTGCTCCCCTTGGAGTCCTCAGAGCTGGAGTTCACCTCCAGGTCAGAGAGGGGCTTGCTCTTCCGCTTGGTCACTGAGGAGGGGCTGGCCTTGACATCCTCAGATGTCCCAGTGGGCGGGAGGCGATGCTCGGAAGAGTTCTGGCTACCCCGCCGCCCCTTGCTGTTGGTCCCTGCCCGAGTTTTGCTATTGTTACTGGTCCCTTTGCTCTCAGAGGCTGCTGTGCTCTCGTTCATGGGGGGATTGCTGTTGGGACGCATGCGCTTGCCCCGCCCACGGCCATTCCGCATCTCCAGATCGCTGGTAGGAGAATCGCAAAACCTAGAAGGTAACAGAACAGGACTTAAGAAGATGTCTCTGAAGCTAAGAATGGTTGAGTGAACACTGGAGGCGACTGGCTCCAGTCTAGTATCCTTACCAAGGAGACTGCAAATATGCACCCTGACCAAATTAGGCCGGAGGTGGCAAGTAACAGGAAAAAGTGCATGGTTTTAAAAGCAGGAAATAAGAAAATGCAAGGTCCAGGTGGTTATTTTTAGAGGCCTAAATCTAATTAGAGTCGTCCTAACTTTTAAAATGAATTTTTAAAACTCAAAAGGTTGCAAGAACGTTTGGTTATGTGAAGACCAAAACACACACTCACTCACTTGAGCCAGTTAGTGTCCATTCCTTGTTCCCAGCCCCTAGAAAACAGGTTGAAGAATAAAAAGAACTCTGAAAGAAAACCAAAGAGCCTGACTGTACCTGGGGCCTAAGGAGAAAGGGCAGCTGTCTGCATGGCAGAGGCTGCTTACAAAGAACATGTTTCACCTCAAGATTTCTCAGGAGAACCACCTGGAGTGGGACATCTGCTGAAAAGGAAGAGAAAGCATACGGCGACACTGTCTCAAGGCAGTCCAGAACCAGTACATTTTTTTTCACTAGGAAAATCCCACAAGACAGGCAGTCAACAAGACAGCTGCATGGAATAAAGGTATCAAGTGCATATAAGCAGGACAGCCTCTCCAATCTGTGCTTTACCTGGGTGGCGCCCAATCGTGCTGTGTGCAGTCCAGCAGCGTCCCCACGTAGGTCTTATTCCTCCAGGTAACATTCACCACCAGCATACCTGTGGGAGCAAAGACGAGATTGTGAATGCTCAGGTCGCCACTTGCCCCAAACTACTGCTTACTACAGGTCTGAGCCAGTGCAGGAATAAAGCACTAGAATGTAGCTACTCTGGTCTGCAGATCATGAGAAAGGGGGGCAGGAAGGATTGCATCAGCGCTTAGTTCTCATGGCCCCTTCTTACATGCTCAGGGAAATGCTGTTTGTCACCTTGGAGTCAGGCAGCAATTTTTGTCCAGGTCAGTTTTGCCAGGGATCCTGGAGAGCTAGTCACTGGGGAAGGTACTTGCGAATTTCCTGCACTGTGCAGGGGTTGGACTAGATGACCCTTGAGTTCCCTTCCAACTCTATTATTCTAAGTACTACCTGCTTGGGACTTTGTGTCTACTCTGTTGGTTGTGGACACAGGTGAAGACATTCCCCTGCACGACTACACTATATGCAGCCGATTCAGTGCAGTCATCAAGGCTGGGACTCCCAGGCAGTAAAACAGATGCACAACAAACTTGCGTTCATCGTTACACTCATGCTTTTTTCCCTTGCAAGTCAGGCTGAAGGATACTAGAAAACCAGTCCAAACAACCAGAATGGATTAAAACTGGCAGAAAGCTTGATCTGCCTCAATTGTGCACACCTGGGGCCCTGACCTGCATAGCCCAGGCAGGCCTGATCTTGTCAGATCTTGGAAACTAATCAGAGCCGACCCCTGCAAGTACTTGGATGACCTCCAAGGAATACCAGGGCGGAGATGTGGAAGCAGGTGATAGAAGCCACCTCTGCAAACTGTCCTAGACCCACTAGGGGTCGCCAGAGGTCATCGCATACAAGCGAGCTCTCAGACACAAATACTTTAAAAATAAATAAAAATAAATTGTATATACCTGGGGCCTTGTGATAAACGCATCAGAGCAATGGTTCTTCAGTTCTGTTGTACCGGAGGGCCACTACCCCCCACCCCCCCTTTTTGCCAGCCACCCCATTTCCTCACCTTATACCCACCACATGAAAAGGCAGATGAAAGTATACAGAGTTTAAGCCTTTTCAAATTCAAGTCAGCATCTAGGAATGTGCCCAGACAATGGCAAGGAGGCAGTTAAAGCCTAAGTTAAGTTGCCGAAGGGGAAAGAGGCATATGAAAGAGGCTGCACAACAACCGGTTCCTTCTCCTGCTCCCTATATAGGTGCTACTAAGTCCATACCGTTGCTATCTTCAACAACAGCTAGATTTGAATCCAGTAGCATCTTAGACATCCACAACATTTTCAGGGTACAAGCTCTTGAGAGTCAAAGCTCCCTTTATCAGATACCTTTCATTTTTGAATGGTCGCACTCTAAAAATCCCCCAGAATTTAACCCAAACAAATGGTGACCATATAAACTAAACTTGTTATTCCAGTTCAATCCCTGCATCTGCTAAACACTGTTTATTATGCTTATGCTAATCTGCCACTTTTCCTGAGAGCCAGTTTGGTGTAGTGGTTAAGTGTGTGGGCTCTTATCTGGGAGAACCAGGTTTGATTCTCCACTCCTCCACTTGCAGCTGCTGGAATGGCCTCAGGTCAGCCATAGCTCTCGCAGAGTTGTCCTTGAAAGGGCAGCTTCTGGGAGAAGCTCTCTCAGTCCCACCCACCTCACAGGGTGTCAGTTGTGGGGGAGGAAGGTAAAGGAGATTGTAAGCTGCTCTGAGATTTTGAGATTCAGAGTGAAGGACAGGGTATAAATCCAATATCATCATCATCTTCTTCTATGTATGGATTGATAATTTCCATTTCAATGTATCTGAAGAAGTGCATGTGCGCACAAAAGCTTATGGCTTGAATAAAACTTTGTTGGTCTTAAAGGTGCCACTGGACTCAAAACTTTGTTCCCAAAATCTTGTTCCTCTCTAAGGTGCTGCCAGTCTTGAAACTAGCTGTTCTACTGCAGTCCAACATGGCTGCCCTCTGAAACTACCTTTAATAAGAAGCATGAACCACAGTGTGGTTGTATCAGTTACGTGAAAAGGCCTCCTTTCTTGAACGGCTGCAGCACAGCAAGTGCCAGATTTGAGCCCAGACTGTTTAAGAATGAGCCACCTGAAGGAGTCAGTCGCACACTGGACATATCAGAAGTTGGTGAGACTGCTTCCCCCCTCGGCATCTGACCATCTCCTCTGTCTGCACAAAGTGACCCTCTTCTCACCGAAACTAACAAGGGCTTGAAGCTGGACAGAGAATAAGCCCCCTCCTCTTAGCAGACTGCTAGCCCTGGTGGCTTTGTCAGAAGGATGAGCTTATGCTTTATTTCACACCACTGCAGTCGTTCTGTAGCTCATCCCAGCAATTCTGCACATTCAGATGATGGGACGAGTTGTCACGGCCTGCGTCTGTTTCTGAGCTCAGGCTGTCACTTGTCTCGTCGAGAAGGGCCAAGCAAACCACTAATCTCATGAGAACATGTCACTTAACACTGGATGTGTGGACTCGCCATAATTCCCCCATCAAAAAGGGTACGGGAAACAAGATGACTTGTGAGAGGACCTGATAGTAGGGACAGCAGTTGTTTTTTCCCTCTGCCATGAATTCCCGTGCTTGGTAATACCCGTCCTTTGATCAGATTGTGGCCCAGGACCAGGACACAGAAGTCGGAACAACCGGTTGCGATGTCACAAAAGACTGCCTTCCTCGTCATTCCACTTCAGACCAGGCTTTGAAAATAACAATGCTCCATGGGATTAGAGGAAGAAATGAAAGGGATTTCCCATTCATGGGACTCTACAGAGTCCCTGAGAGATTATCCGAGCAAGTCCAGAGTGTCCATTTATTTACTGTATGACAGAGTTACACACAGGAAGCATATAATAATATAAAATAAGTAACCAAGCTGATACAATGAGTTTGCAGACTAATGGGATAATCTCCCTAAATAACGGTAAAGGTAGACCTCTGTGCAAGCACCAGTCGTTTCCGATTCTGGGGTGATGTCGCATCACAACATTTTCATGGCAGACTTTTTAAAGGGTAGTTTGCCATTGTCTTCCCCAGTCAGCTACACTTTCCCTCTCCCCAGCAAGCTGAGTACTCATTTTACCGACCTCGGAAGGATGGAAGGCTGAGAGTCAACCTCGAGCCAGCTACCTGAACGCAGCTTCTGCCGGGATCAAACTCAGGTCGTGAGCAGAGTTTAGGACTGCAGTACTGCCGCTTTACCACTCTGCCCCACAGGGCAGCAATCTCCCTAAATACTAATATCTACTCAATCCACTCTATCGCAGCTGGGGAGAGTTCAGAGCTGTGTCCCATCACTCACATTCCTATGCAAATCAAAAACAGTTTGATGAGCTGCATCACAACAGCATTTGGGTCCTGGTATTTTGCCTCTTTAAAAAGGTCTGCACAACTGCCAAAGCCTGTTTGTATTGTATTAGCTGTCTTCCATACTTCACTTGGCAGATCAAATCCTCAAATCCATGAGGACACAGTGACCACAAAGTGGTACCACTCTGGATCTCCTTCTCCTCCTTGAGGCACTCACAGAAGGAGCTGGGCCATCCCAGCTGGGAGCCTTTTAAAATTCAAAATGTCAGCACATTGCTGCTTGTGAGTAAGCTTATTTTGAAAGACCGGTGTGGGAGGGAAGTCTCTTCCACTCATCCTCTTCTGTTCTACACCCACAAGCTGGAGAGGAGAATAAAGAAAAAGCTGGCTTCCGCTGGAACTTTGTTTCAAATACAAACTTGGAGAAAAGGCTAGCATAATTCTGGATCCCAAACAAACAGCAGTCTTGTGCCTTAGCTGATCAACACTTACAGATTTGGGGCGAAGAGGGTGGGTGAGATTCACAATTGTAATAATCATCTGTCTCTGGACATGTAGCTTTATTAGAAATGATACAATTGCCTTTCCAACATGCACATCTCTCTCTCTCTCCCTCTGTGTGTGTGTGTGTGTGTGTAAGAGAGAGAGACAGAGGGAGGGAGAGAGAGAGAGGGGGGAGAAACAGTCAATCTAGATTAGGGTTGGTGCCCCATTACTCACAAGTCCAACAACAGAACCTTCCAGAAGGTTCTTTCTCTTCAGTGGAGCAAAGCCATCCAGGAAGTGATTAGGTCACGCCTCTGATTGCTTGGATAGGGCTATGCAATTTCTTTTACTGAATGGCTCCTACTGGAGGGACCTAGGCTGACCCCCTCCAGTCATGTCCAAGCCCTGTTCTGTACAGTCTTTGTTGCTATTCTTGATTCTCTTCTACTTTTTTCGTGTGCATGTGTGTGTGCTCCATCTTACTAGCAATGAGATGGTGCTCTCCAACGTTCCCTCTAAGCTGCAGAGTCTTGTGAGTAAGAATTCTGCTTTGTGAGCTACTGGTATTAAAATTGTGAGCTGCTGCATAAATTATTGTGCTCTGGGGTCAGCCTTCCTGAGCTAAGACAAAAATGTGTGAGCTGGAGGCTAAAAATTTGTGAGCTAGCTCACACAAACTCAGCTTAGAGGAAACACTGGTGGCTCTCTCGTGGTTCTTGGCTCCTTGTTTCACCATCCACTTGCTGAGGGTTTATTTTAAATTTATTTTTATTTGGGGAGGATGTGGATGACTTTTTCTCCACTGAAGAGAAAAAACCTTCAGGTAGGCACAATGCTTCGTTCTCCTTCAGTCCCAAGGTTTCTTCTGAGACCAAAGCCACCAGCAGAGATGAGATGGACATCTCAACACACACTAGACATCCCCCAAATTGAGGAAGGCTCAAGTGTTTAAATTAAGGTCCAAGCCCCACTGAAGCTCAAGCCTGGGGCCTGGGAATCTGTGCCCTCCTCTTGGGTTGGCATCCCTGCCGACTGGACAAAGAGAGCCAACTGGCCACTATAAGGTGACCACTATTATACTATGTCAGATATTTCAAGAAGTCAAGAACTCCTGTAAGTTGTAGATGATGGTCTACCTTTGTATTTTATTGTGTTACTTATTTGCAAAGGCAGGAGGAGAGGGGCTTGCTTATAGCCCAGCCCTGCACAAGTGCCAGTGTGTTGTAATGATTAGCATGCTGGACTAGAATCCAGGAGACCCAGGTTCAAATCCCCACACTGGCATACAAACTTGCTGGGTGCCCTTGGTCCGGTCATCCTGTCACTCCTTTTCAGCGTCCTCTACTGTACAAGACCGTTGTCAAGATGAAATGAAGGAAGCGAGAATGATGTGCAGCGGTCTAAGCTCCCTGGAGGAAGGGCGCGGGATAAACATGTACTAAATAAACAGAACCGCAGGCATCTTTAAAACAGCAAGAGCTAGCCTACCGCTGACAGCACAGTTGCCTTTAAAATGCCTTCAAAATAACTGCTGTCGCTTTGCTGAACCCAAGAAAAGAAGCAAATTCTTGACAACACCAGAAAAAGTTCAGGGTTCTTTTTACAAGTTCAGAATTGGGAAACGTTTCTCCCATTTCCCAAAAGGAAACTCACTAACATCTTAGGATTCCAGGGCTTCATCACCAGAGGAATACCTGGGCTGCCATCCCTCCAGCTGACTGCTGGATACGCCAGTGAGAGATGTCTTGATGGCAACATTGTGAATCTGATTGTGTTGGACAGCGCAGATGGCCCTGGTTTTGGGAAACGGAGGAGAGAGAACTAGACAAATCTCCTTTCACAACAATTTCTGAGGCTTATCTGCAGGTCTGGCACCGGCCAGGGCTCTGTTTTGCAAAGTATCACCCTAAGGTACCACTTAAAAATCAGAGCCGCTTTGGTTCCCATAGTGAAAGCTTATCTATGCTACAGCACCTATGAAAACACTCCCCCGTGGCTATGAGATTTAAACCCAGCAATTCGTTTGCTACATTTTGTTTGCATAATTGTTTGCAGAATCTGGATTTCCAAGCTCTTTGGCAATCACAGGAAAGAGAAAAAGAAAAGATAAATTTAGTATGTGTTTGTTTCTGGCCTTCGCAGTTACAGGGAAAGAGAAGCAAATGGAGGCAGTGTATGTAACGGACACCAGCGAGCAGAAAGTGATGCTTCCCTGCAATGTATGGCTTACTGGCTTCTCATTAAGAGCTTCATTCCCACATACCAACACCTCCTCACTACCTCTGCTCCTTGCCAGAAGACTCCAACTGCTGCAAAGCCTCCAATAATTAGGTTCCAAAGAAAGCGTGCAAATTGAACTGTTTGATGCAAAATAAGCACATCTACATAATTTACATTTGAGCCTAGAATTTGAATCTCCTGGGTGCACAATATGAATAAGAGAGAGAGAGAGAGAGAGAGAGAGAGAGAGAGAGAGAGAGAGAGAGAGAGCGCACACGTCTGGTTTTCACCCATCTCTATCAGAAAACAATTATGCTAAATAATCTCATGTCATTAGCAGAGCCAGCTCAAGTGGGTCTTCCCTCCACCGGATGACCTGCTCCAAGGACTGCACTGCTAATTCACATATATATCAGACCCATTAAGCAAGGTGCCCTTATCTGAGCGAGATAAAACCCATTCAGCCAGTAATCTAAGGAAGAAAAGGCAGGTGAGGACAGATACCAGTGCTGCTTCGACTATGGAGATGAATATTCTAGAAGCCGGGAAGAGCACCGCCTGCAGCAGATGGATGCACTGATCAAGGCCCAGATTTCCCAGATGCTAGAGACTCCCCCACCCACCCCCAAATCACATGAGCTTAAAACTGGCCATTTGCCTTGAACCACCCCCAAATGTGAGCCCTCAATGTTTTCCTGCTTCTTGAACCTGGAAGCAGGATTGTCAATCCGTTAGTGTTTGGTATTAGGTCTTATGGCATCATTCCAATTGTGCGTCCAACCACTATTGCAAGTGGAAACTTATAATTAATGTCTTGCACAAGCCTAGTGGATCATGTAGCACGTTTATATGTGCGCAACACATTGTGGGAGCAGAATTGGCACTGGCTTCTTGCTTATGAGTGTTGACTACCTGAGCACCAGATAGTGCTAATGAAAGTACTTCCACAACTGCAGCATGCAAATGGAACATCACAGTAACCACATGTTCCACGAGTGTTGCAGAGAATCCTAGCCAAAGTATAATAAGGTAAGAAATATCAAGGATTCCAGAAAATCTTAGCCTCTCAGACTTTAACACAACAGCAAGTGACCAAGCTAAACAAAAAAGGTAATTCAAGAAAATGTTGCAAATATTTACAGTGTTCCATTTTTTTCTAGAAAAAGGTAGAAAATAGTGTTCTACATCACTTCAGACTTCTAGAAATGTTACATTTCTTACACCACCCACGGTGTCTGGTCCCCTATGCCTAAGTATGTGTACTGGGGGAAGGTTTCTCCTCCTTCCTGCTAGCGGCGGGGGGGGGGGGGGGGACTCTAGTTGCTTGCACACTTCCCTACATTGCTTAAAAGCATGTAAACAATCAGTGCAGCTAACTCATTATGAACTTCCCATTTTCTTGAAATGTATTACAAATTGCTAGATTTTTTTTTTGTAGGGCTGGACTGGAAGGGCATTGAGTGCATCAGAGATGCATGTGATGGTTAAGAGGACAGTCGGTCTAAGTTCAAATTATGTGGAAAGTGTGCTTGCAGTGCATAGAGCAGTGTCTGCAGAACTGAGCATATGCATCTCCAAGAACTCTGGGGAACCTTAAACTGGCCTTTAGAGCAGTGGTCCTCAACCTTTTTGGCCCCAGGGCCCAGCCCTGGACCACTGACCATGGTCCCAGAGCCGGCAGGGTGGAGGCATCCAATTCAGCCCCCCCCCGCGGCTCCCCCCCCCAATGCAGCCTCGCCGCCTCTTAAAGGTGCAACTTGACTCCTACTTTGTTCTACTACTTCATACCAACACGGCTGCCCATTGGATCTACCCTCCTCCTGTTTCCTCCTCCTTCCTTTGCCCCCCCCCCACAGCCTCGCAGCCTCCCCCCCCCCCAATTTTCATGATTTTAAGGCCGGAGAAGGGACCATAAAGCTCCTCCCAGGCCAACACCCCCCATCCCAGAAGCAGGGAAGAGCAGCGTCCCTCACCTCTACTGCGGCGGTTTTCCCGGCAGATCAGCTGATCGGTGGGGGAGAGGTCGGCCTGGGAGGTGCCTCACCGCCCCTTCCCCAGGCTTAAAATGGTAAAAATGGGGGGAGCAGAGCTGCGCTGCTCAATGCAAAAAGGCCACGGCCCAGTACCAGTCCCCGGCCCGGAGGTTGGGGACCCATTTTAGAATGAAAGAATGCTGACATTCCCCCACAGTGAGGAAATTAACATAGTCTCCTGTAAATCCCCCCAATTTAAGGCATGGCTTTATCACAGAACCTATTTCCAACCACAGAAAGTTTTAAGGGCAACATTTAGGTACCAAACAATTACAGGAGAGAGAGATTAAAATATGGAATTCGCTGCCAGAGGATGTCCATGGGAATAGAAATAGACAGCTTTAAAAGGGGATTAGATAGATTCACAGGGAAAAAGTCTATCAGTGGCTGCTCGCCATGGTGACTAAGGGGAACCTCTGAATCCTAGTTCCAGGAGACAAGATTTGGAGAAAGCCTTAGCCTCTCTGCCCTGTTGTTGGCCCTCCAGAGGAACTGGCTGGCCACTGTGTGAAACAGGAGGCTGGACTGATCCGGCAGGGCTTTTCAGTTGTTCTCGTCGAACCCCTAGCACACCAGAATGGCCTTGGCAAGCATGGGAGAGAGAATATTCGCCCCTTGCTATTGGCAGGGGCAACAGGAACTCGGAGCCCTGGCCACTCAGAGGGGGCAGAAGAGGACCTATTACACATTCATAACCCAGATCAGCAAGCTGCTTCTATATCCAGCTCATCAGAGATGCCAGCCAGAACCTGCCTGGGGAGAGGCGAATGCATGCTGCCCCCCCCCCTCCTCCAATGATGGCATTCTGCCTGCTTAGCCTGCTACTGCCATGTGGGTCCCTTGCCCACTCACTGGACCAGCCCTTTTCATCCCCCACTGCATCATCCTGATGCTCCCAGGATCCGTCTTCCTGCAGGTGTCACCCTCATCCAGCAGGCACCCAGCTCCACAACTCTTTCAACGGGGAAGGCTGGCTTTATTATTATTTTTTTTGTAAGGCCTTTATGCTTGGGGCTTCACACGCTGGCTTCCTGCAGAGCCTTACAAGTTAATTGCATGGCACGACGCCAGCAGCTGCTTCCATCTCCGAGCTGGCAGGTCAGATTAGGAAGGACGTTCTGGCAGCTTGCCCCGCTGCCATGATCACAGGAGAAAGATGAAGAGCTCTGTAAAAAGCAGAGACCTCAGCGGTGACTGAACTGTCCCCCCTCCTCCCCTCCCCTTTCTTTGCCTGCTGCTCTGGCAACCAAACAAAGCAGGAGGCTAATTGTAACTCCTGCTTGACACGCTGTGTCCTAGATTTAACCTACCTCCATCAATCACGCACACAAAAATTTCCTCTCCTGACAAACAAATGCAGAAGTATGTTCACAGAACGCCAGATCGTTTTGCACAAGCAGACTTTTAACCCGCCTGCCTCTGAAGAAGAAACTTTTTTCTTGAGTGGTGGGAGGGGAGAGGAAGAGAAGCTGAGAAGGGGGGGGGGGGCGGGGAGGGCCACGCTTGGCAAGCTCTACTAATCCAGAGCCAATTATGATTAAGGCATGCAGAACAGCACGCTGGCGAAGGAAAAGACCTCATCGCAAAGCTGCCAACCCTCTCAAGCAACTCGCTTTTTTATTTTGTGCCCTGCCTTAGCTCTAGTCTAGCACTTTGCAAAGCAGAGAGTCAGGACAACAACAATCCCTCCTTTTGCAGGGCCAGAGAGATGCAGCAGATTGTCTAAAGTCACTCCATGGGCCAACTACTGAGCCAGGATTTCTTTGGGTTGGTGCAGGCTGGTCATTTGAGATGCCAAACTGCAGCCATTTCCTGCTCCCGGTGCAGAACAGATTGCAGGTATGACCCACGATGACTGTTAGGCTCTTTGAGTCTGCTGTCTTTCTACATAATAAATATGCACTTTGTGACTCAGCTGTAAAAGGGTATGTTTGGGGGGGGGGGGTGGCGAGGAGGGAGATCCTGACATATTTACCCACAGAAGCACCCCTGATGTGCCTCCCTGCCATTCAGCAACAATTTTAACTTGCTGGGAAAATGCATTTCTCTCTCCCCCCATCATGAATGTGTTGTGGAATGGGACCATGTAAGCATCATTAATCCTGCTGAATAGTGTCTGTGACATCACAGAGTACAGCTTTGCAGGTTTTCAGCTCTCCCTTTGCCTCCCTGCCCTGTTTGGTCGATGCTTTTAAATTTTTATTGCATTTTTTCTTCTTCTTTGATTTTTACTTATTGCCAGGCTGAATGCTCTGTACCACTCAAGCTTTTAATTTTTTCTTTAGGTTTCCTTCCTGTCTATCCACCTGCCACATCCTTGCTTCTCCTTCTTACATCTCAAAATTGATTACAAGCAGGGCTTGTAATATTTCTGCCATGGAAGCTCAGTGGTGACTTGGGCCACTCACACACTCTCTCAGCCTAACCTACCTCACAGGGGTGTTGTTGGGATAAAATGGAGAACGATGCAAGCTGCTTTGGGATCCCCATTCAAGAGAAAGAGAGGGTACAAAATTACTTAAAATAAAATACATAAAACACCATAAAAGTTCCAATAAGGGAAGTGCACATCTCCAATATTTTGGGTGCGTATGTGTGTAAAATTTGGGCCCAAGCTTCCACAGAAACAAGGAAAAGAAGTGCCAACTTGAGAACCCTTTTTCCTCCTTCCCCAAATAAGCCTCTTTTACAAGACCTTCCCTATTCTCATTTCAGTGCTCATAAACCACTAGAAGTTTGGAGGCAGGGAGGAAGATCGCATTTCAGCAAAAGCTATTAATGTTACTGCTGCTAGGAATATTTAGGTTTTTAAAAAAAGACAATGGCATTGATTCTCTGATTTGCAGACGACAAACCAGTTACCAACTCTTGAGTTCCCTTGTAGAACCCTGAATTGAATTTATGCACAATTCAAAGGGCTTTGTATGCAACCACAGCCTCCACGATGGCATCACCTTTTCCCTTTTATTTCCATCCAGAGACTCCAGAGAATGGCCTCTTCTCTCTCAGAGAAAATGTACACCTCTTGAAACAAAAAAAAGGAATGAAAGAAAGACTGCAAGCCGGGCTGCCTCTCATCCTTCAAGATAAAAGGAAGGGAGAGAGATTTGGAGGAATATGCTTCTGACGTTTTCTTTGTGCGGCAGCTGCCGTTGCCATGCAGTGATCCTTGTTGCTATGAAGATCTCCATGTCAGACAATGGCTTTTTAAGCTCTCAGCATTGTTACGATTGGCTGCCGATATTTCCCAGGTGAACAGGGCTGGTGCTCGAATCATCAGTTGAAAGAGTTGGCTGCAACCGGTTGCCCCCGAGCAGGTCCCGGGGAGACTGGAAGCTTCCTCTCTCTTCAGCTGCCAGGCTTCACTCCAGGTGGCATTAATCACAGCAAGAGGGAAAGGGATCCTGGCATCGCAATGAGGCAGCCGGTGGAGTGCCGCATTCCAGGATAATTAGATCCGTTTAATGATCCCGGGCAGATCAGGCTTGCACCTAACAGAATCAGGGAGCCCACTACGACAGGACAGCTGCCTTAAAATGTCGCTCGAAGTATTTAACACAAGGTTGTCCTTCGGAGAGCAGGCAGGCAGGCAGAACAAGCTGCAGGGAGTAGTCTGCTGCTGTATGGAATCGAAAGAGCAGATGGCCGCCAAGCTAGCTGCCCCTCAGAGCATACAGCAGAGAGGAGGAATGTTCCATCTCTCTCACATAGGTTGTGAGCCACAATCAGGGATTCTGGGCATTATGGGGGACAACACCCTTCGCCTTCTCTTATGTTCCAACGGAACACGTCTCCTTCCTGCTTTTTCTTTCCATCAAATCTTGATGACTTTTCTCCTAAGGCAGAATTCGCAGACATGCAATTCGGGCCAAGGGGACAAACACATTTGCTATCAAGCAGATACAAAGAGAGAGAGAGAGAGAGGCTTATGGCCACAGGGTAACTAGCTGAGCAGCAAATCATATTTGGTGCACCCCGCCCCCCAGTCAGAAATAGCTGAAGAAGAAAAAGACTGCAGGTTTATACCCCGCCCTTCTCTCTGAATCAGAGACTCAGAGCAGTTTACAATCTCCTATATCTTCTCCCCCCACAACAGACACCCTGTGAGGTAGGTGGGGCTGAGAGGGCTCTCACAACAGCTGCCCTTTCAAAGACAACTCCTGCGATAGCTATGGCTAACTGAAGGCCATTCCAGCAGCTATAAGTGGAGGAAGAAGATATTGGATTTATATCCCACCCTCTATCCCCTAACCCCTAACCCTAACGCAACGTCACTCCAGAGTTGGAAACGACTGGTGCTTGCACAGGGGACTACCTTTACCTTTTTAATAAAAACATGCCAATATAAACACCACCCAAAGGCACAGAAGCACATAAAACAGAGTGGTCTAAAAATGATATTAGTAAAACAGTAAGGCTGTTATGAGCAGAGCATAACACAGCTACAACTATGAAACCCCTCACACTTAAATGCATGGGTAAAAAATACTTTAGGCCAGTGCCTACATGAAACGAAAGTAGGTGCCAAGTGAGCTTTGAGGCGAGATGGATTAAAGACAAGATGTCAGCCCTGAAAAGTATTTGTCTGTTGGCATTACCTCTCTTCAGGGGGCAGTGCAGGGAGCAAGGCCTGGGAAGAGGGTCTCAGCTGGAGGTCTGGACAACATGGGAGGAGGGCTTGGAAGAGCCCGCCTGCCAAACTCCCAAGGAAGAAGCAGGTCTGGGCTGCTGTTTCTTCAGAGAACACATCTCTTCTTCCCAGACTTTTTTTGTAGAAAAAGCCCAGCAGGAACCTATTTGCATATTAGGCCACACCCCTGACATCACCATTGTTTCACATAGAGCTTTTTTTGCAGAAAAAGCCCGGCAGGAACGTATTTGCGTATTAGGCCACGCCCCCTGACACCAAGCCAGCCGGGACTGCGTTCCTGCTCAAAAAAAGCCCTGCTTCTTCCTATTGTTAGGAGGAGGAAAATAAATCCCTGCCACCTGCGGTGGTCATACTGCACACATGAAATTCCTTGACCAGTGAGCACTAGCTCAAAAATCCACCACAGCACGACTAAACGGGGGTGGGCGGCACGCTTCTTGCCCAGCACACCAACTGGACGATGCAAGAGCTCAGATCTAAAAGATGCATGGCCTCCTGCGGGGGAGATGCGGCTTCTGGCAGCAGGAACCAGCAGTGTGGCCTGCCGGGCAAGACCTCTCTGTACACATCCGGGGAATGAGCACAGGCTAAAAATAGCTAAAGCGGTAGGAATCGCAGAATGCCTCCTGATCAAGACCTGAAATTATAGCCATTCTGAAAGCGCTAATGTGGAAAGACAGGCGCAGGCCAGGGGATCAACCGGGGGAAGGGGGAGAAGGCTGCAAATAAAAAAACGAAACCCAAAAACATTAAAGCATGACTAGGCATCAGCAGAGATTGAAAGATGTAGCTTCACCACCTGCCCTCTGGAATGACAGGATTCTGCCATGGTATTTTCACCCCCAGAAGGCTGGGTCCAAAGGCATCAGAAGAAGATATTGGATTTATATCAGATTGGATTGTATTTATAACAGATATTGGATTTATATCAGATAGAGTACCCTATACTCTGATCTCAGAGTGGTCACAAGCTTCTCTACATCCCCTCACCCCCACAGCAGACACCCTGTGAAGTAGGTGGGGCTGAGAGAGCTTTTTACAGCAGTTGCCCTTTCAAGGACAACTCTGCAAGAGTTATGGCTGACCCAAAGCCATTCAAGCAGGTGCAAGTGGAGGAGTGTGGAATCAAACCCAGTTCTTGATTATATCAGAGGCTGAGGATAGGACAAGGAACGCCTGGGACTTACAGGGAAGAGGCCGACACCCAGATTCAGATCAGCTGGTTAGTGGCTTCTGCTTTGTGCTTCTTGGTTAGCAGGGCAAGAACCAGTCTTTGGAAACCTAAAACAGGGATGCCTCAAATCTAAACTCTTATTCAAAGCCTAGCTAAGCTATCACAAGTGGAAGGAAAACACCAGCAGGGTTCCTTATGTTCACCTTTTGTTTCACAATGTTCTTAACGTGATGTTTGTTAGAAGACTAAAAATAAAAGGTTAAAAAGGAAAGCTACTAGGGCAGGACCATCAACCAAGGTAAGCCCAAAAATAATATTAATAGCAGCAGTTTGGGATAGGTATGATCCAGAGCTTACAGGTCAGTTAACCTGACCTGGACTTTTATTCATAGGATTTTGCACAAGGCAGTAAAAATACCAGTGTACAAGGCCCGGTTGGTGGGTGAGTGGGAGGGCGAGAGTACTTGTCATCCTCTCTGTGTCTTATCAAATTATAACTTTGTAGAATCTGTCAACTCCAGCTTGTTTGGCATCCCATCAAGAGGGATCTGTAACAGGCTGAGGAGATGCATTTTGCATCTCAGCAAGATCTTGTCCTTGCATCACTCTCACTCAAGATAATTGACTACCTCCCATGTCCTCCTGGCTGGCTGCCTAGGAGAATTACATTTCTTCAAGAGCAAAGAGAATGTGGTGGTGCTGGCAACAGTGAAAGCACAGCAGTTTTAAGGGGAGGGAAATGCACCTGTTATTTATTTATTTATTTATTTTTGGCAGCTGAAAACAAAGTCATCCTAAGAGGGAGATGAGCATCTGGCAAACATCTACTTCATGGTGCTGGCTGACTTTAAAGAGACTTTTGCCTGAATGAATACCTGGAACAAAGGTGCTGTGGGGAGATGCACTCTAGCTCTTAAATGCAGAACAAGGCACCCACCACTTGGGGGGAAGGCCTTCTTGTGCCTAAGCTTAGGTGCCCAAGTCAGCAAATCAAAGCAACTGCCTAAAGCAGGAACAGCTGGCTGCACAGACTTTGGATGGCTCTCTACCTCAAGATGCTGGGTCAACAGAAAAGGGGCGGGGCCAGTGTTGGGGGTACAGGAGGCAGGAAGCAATCACAGGGTACACACTGCAGATGCCTCTGAGGCATACTCTCATTTTGTACAGGGAGGCACGCCTGATAAGATCTGGATTGCACCAGTTCTTCTGGGCAGCAGCACTAGAGGGCAGAGTGCCCCAAGGTGTGCTTTCATTTTGTGCAATGTACCGCACTAAATTTTGGGCAGGGTGAGATGATATATCTGGGCACTATTTAACCAATGGCGGTCTAAAACAAGATGTCACTGAAGGAACCTACCGTCCTCCGTTTCCTGCCACACGATGCCCTCCAGATTGACGCTGGTACCGGGTTCACAGGGGCCCAAACACTCTGGCTCAGTAGCCAGGGCCACATCACAGGTGTTCACCCCCACAGAGCGAGTGCGTACCATTATCTGCTCGCACGGTGACGAGATATCACTGTTGACAACGGGGACAAGAAGATGCAGTGGTAGCACTGCAGGGGTGGACACTGGAGACTCCATCTGGAAAAAGAAAGAAAGAAAGAAATGTGGTAGCTGAACAACAAGTGAGCCAAAGATGAATGAAGAGCGGCTGGGTCCCTTCCTTCCGAAACATCCCCCAAACAGGATGGTCAGGCCTCTGTGGCCACTGAGCCTGTTCTGCAGAAGTAAGTACAACTAATCTGCATCTAATAAATCTGCTGATAGGGAACACTATCCAGCAGGGTTGCTGACATCCCTGACTGGCATTGCAAATCCAGCATGTTACACAGCCTTGATAGCTGGAGATGTCATTGCAGCCATCTGTTCAAATGTTCATACACAGCCAGAATTCTGGCACGGAAGTTCCAACCACATTTAATCTGTTCTCCAAACCCCCCTCTCTCTGGTGTGACAGTTTCAACACAATGGGGAAGGCGGTACTCCAACTACTCCATGCTATGTTCATTTACTGCAATGTGGCTCGTCCTCCCCTGCTTTAAATATCAAGGATGTGTCTGTGCTTAAAGACATTTTAGGAAAAAATGACTGTCCTCCACTATGTTCGCAACAGTTCCTAACATACATCAGTAGTTTTGGTGCAAGCAATGGTGACCTGTGTACTACATGGCTCCCCAGTGTTAATTTGTGTATATGCGTAAGATGGTGGCCCTGACTGGGCAGAATGTGGTATACAGATTTTGTAAATAGATGAAGTAAATAATAAAGATGCATCTATCCCTTCAGTGGTTTTGGGGGGACCCTAGGGAATGGACTCTGAAGAGCAAACTATACAACCAGTTCATAGTAATGATATTTTGCAACTTGGCATGCCCAATAAACAAAAATAAGGAGAATACATGGATTGTAACTACTACAAGGACAGGTACCAGAAACAAAAACTGTCTTTAGTAAATAAAGGTAGTTGGAGCCTATGTAACCACACTGCAGGAGCACAAAGAACAGCAGAATCATCAATACATCCAGGACAATGTGCCCCATCAGAAGGGAAGATAATTTCAGAGCTCTGTCCACTTGCCTGTATCTTTTCAAAACAGAATTACCATGCTGGCCCACCCATGTAATCACCACAGAAAGTAAATCCTGCAGCCATACCCTGAAATAGCATCTGCCACATGATGGTGCTGGCTCCTTTTCTGTATGCAACATTTTTTCCTGGGAACAAAATCTCTGGTTTGACTTTTTCTGCCCCTCTACAGCACTAAATGGTTCAGAAACAGTTCCACATACCAGATCATCTAAACCATTATCCTGTGGAGGGTCTGTTGCTTGGTACAGACACATGATGGCAAAGAGCCGAAAACCTTCAAGCAATCACTTTGCAAAATCTTCTTTACACAGAGAGTGATTAAACTTTGGAATTTGCTGCCAGATAGTGTAGCAATGGCTACAGGTATAAACAGGTTAAAAAGGGGACTAGATACTTTCATGGAGGATAAGTCTATCAATGGCTACTAGCCATGGTGACTGAGGGGAGCATCCAAATCCAGAGGCTCTAAGCCAGAGCTAGGAGGCAACATCAGGGAAAGGACTCAGCATCTATGCTCTGTTGTTGGCTGTCCGGAAGAACTGATTAGCCACTGGGCAAGACAGGATGCTGGAATACATGGACCACTGGTTAGATCCAGCAGTGCTCTTCTTATGTTGTTATGGAGTCCTTGGCCTCTATACCCTGTTACTGGCTGTCCAAAGGAACTGGTTGACCACTGAGTGAAACAGCATGCTGGATTAGATGGACCACTGGTCTGATCCAGCAGGGCTCTTCTTACATTCTTGCTTCCAGATGAGCCCCCAAATAGATATCACAACCCCCTGGGCTGAGAAATAATCCTGCAGCCCCATCTCTTTAGGCATCTGAGACCACAAAGATAGATTTATCCACAAGATAGATTTATCCACACTCTGCTCCTGAGTTCTGTTCCCTGGAAAAACGGGGTTCTTCAGGCTGGAAGGCAGCCTTCTGCTCTGTTTTGCTGGGCCATGACTTTGAGCTGAAGAGAGACTGTGTAGCCAGTTTACCTTGGCTTTTACTTCTGCTGGCCAAGGAAGGGATGGTGAAACTGAGGGAAGCTCCTCCCATTTGCTGCAGCTCCTCTCCATGGCCTTAGAGGGGCCTGGTTGTGAGGCATTGCCTGAACTTCCATCTAACCACTTGAGGCCATTTAACCACTTGAGGCATTATGGTGGGAGAGAGAAATACTGGAAGGGGTGGCACCCTGGAGCTTGCCCCTGCTCCTTCCTGCCACCTCTTGCCTGCTGTTTGCTAGCTTAATACCAGATGCCACCATGCCCACCATCCTTTTTCCTGCCACCTCTTGCCTGCTGTTTATTAGCTTAATACCAAATGCCACCATACCCATCATCCTTTTTCCTGCCACCTCTTGCCTGCTGTTTGCTAGCTTAATACCAGATGCCACCATGCCCACCATCCTTTTTCCTTGGAGGCTGATCTGGGCAGGTGTCAGCCTAGAGCCTGATCTGGGCAGGTGTCAGCCTAGAGCCTTCTGGGGTTCTGTCACGTCCCCCTCTGCTTGCTGATGAGTGGTGCTTCCCCAGTGCTTTGATTAGGTCAGGAGATTGCTCCCTTTGAAGATGTTCCAGCTGCCTCACCTCCCACCACATTGAACACACAAATACACATCTTATACTGAATCACACCACAGATCCACCAAGGTCAGTCTGTCTACTCAGACTGGCAGTGGCTCTCTAGATCTTCAAGCTGAGGTTCTTCACATCACCAACTACCTGATCTTTTTTACTTGGAGATACCAAGGAATGAACCTGGGACCTTCTGCATGCCAAGCAGAAGCTCTGCCACTGAGATGTAGCCCCTTCCTTGAGAATGAAAAAGCAGCTCCCTTTCTTTCTAGTTGCTACTAAATTCTTATTTTAAATTTTCAATAGAAATACAGAAGGGGGGAATAGAGGAATAGGGAAAAAATGGAGAAGCATACATTAAACAAGCTTTGTTATAATTATCCAAATACACACTATATAGCCAGTTCTACAAATATGGATATTGATATTTCTTATTCAATGTATAAATATGTAAGAAAAATTGTTTAGCAAATGCATGTGACATGATACATTATAATAACAAGAGTGTTTCATGAAAATGTATAAACGAAAATATATAATATATGTATAACATAATTGATTATTTAACTCCCATTCTTTCTAAACCCATGCAAGGGGGACAGAAAATGGTGAGAAGAGCTGAAGAGACACTGCTGGAAAACCAAAGTTTTAAGAGAAGCAGAGTTCCTTCCAAGTCCCAAGGCAGGAAGAAAACTAAGGCACGGGTGACATCCCATTGAGACCAGATGGGATGAGACCATCCTGCCTCCAAAATCGTGATCAGAGGGAGAACTATTGAGACCATCCTGCCTCCAAAATCGTGATCAGAGGGAGAACTCGTTAACAGAGAAGCACAGTTCTACATTATTCTCGCTACAATGCCAGAGCAAAGGTTTGCAACTCATTACAGAAGTCTTCATCGAGTCTCAGAGACTCTCCTATCCTGACAGCGAAAAAAGAAAATTGCAGGAGCAATGGCAATGCAAGCTTAGTGCCCTGTTAGAGAGGCAAGTGGTGCTCTCGCGTTTACCCTCCAGCGCACACAATTCTCATTAAACTTCCGCAATCACAAAAGCAATAACTGAGGGAAACAGCTGCCTCCCCTTTGGCAAGATTCGGTGCCTGGGAACGTGGGCTATGCTGAGCTCTGGGGATGGATTTTCACTTCCCGTCCTGTTAACACAGCAGAACAAAAACACGAGGAGTGTCTTTTGCCTGCTCACCCGCATTTGGCTCCTGTGTATGTCCTTGCTCTGGACAGCTGAACAAAGCAAATCTAATCTGATCATCATTTAAAACTGGCTGCTAGTTTAATCGGCAGTGACTGAGCTGGACAGATCTGCGCAGGAGGTGGTAGACCCTGAGCCAGAGCTCTCCCTGAAGCAGGAAACCTGTGTCTCAGTTGTATGACTTTCTTCTGCAACTGGGGGTTCACATGATGGAATGCTCTCTCATGAAAAGGCACCAAACCCTAGCCTGCAGAGAAGGAGGCTAGGCTTTAGAAATATCGTCGTGTGCACACCTGTGATTTATGTCTAACCACTAGCTCAGTACAAATTCATGCAGCCAACCTGATAGGCTCTTGCCCACAAAACCTCATGTCACATTAAACCGGTTTGTAAGTAAACCAGTTTGGTTGGTCAAAAGAAGCCAGGAAATGGGAAAAAAAAAAAAAAAACCAACGTGCAAGTCTGAAACATGTCCCTCTATTTCCAAACACTGTTTGGAGGATCAGAATGCTGTGTCTGAGCCTACATGACTGCGATGAATCTAATAAATATATTGTATTTTAAAATGCCTTATGTGAATCCCCCCTGCTTGAGAATTCAGTCCACAATACATACACTCTTTCTTTACAAAAGTTGCATGGTCTCCTCCAAAAATGTTTTGTCCTTGGTAAGCAGTGGATTCCTTTTTTAATATTTAGTCTAAGTTTCCTGTCACAAGGAACCTTGCATTTTATCTTTAGTATTTGTTTTTATATATAATAAAGTACTGAAAAGGATCTTATGGGGGAACATACACACCACCTTTATCTTAAGCACAGTTCTCATGAGAATGGCATACTTGTGTCCAGAATTCACCATTTCAGATGGCATTCACATGACATAACACTCCTCCATACAAAACCCACCATAGAACATCCATTTAATAGGGGGAAGTCTATGCAAAAATCCTTCTGCCTCATAGCTTTCTATGCAGAAGGATTTCTTCTTCATTCAACAGCAATTAAGCTTTCTATGCAGAAGGATTTCTTCTTCATTCAACAGCTTACCAACAGATGGTAAGCCCCATCTCCAGTCTGAAATGATATTTTTCTCCAAACCTGGGGGGTGGGAGCTCTCAGGTTTGTAGTAAAATCTTTTTTAAAAATTTAAAAACACTGAGAGGTTTAACTCCTCCAAGACAATGTTATCTGCACACAAGAAGATTACCTGCGCAGCCAACGCAATGGCTTCTGGGGGCCCTGTCAGTTCCCAGAATCCTGCCACGGACACTGCAGCTAGTGTTAGTTTTACATACCATTACATTACTTTTAAAAAAAACAACACAACAACCAGTGCACTTTGTTTGAATCTAAATATATTATGGCTTGGGAATTCAAGGATCTTACCCCTTAAGTAAGCTCATCCAATTTAAAAGGGTCCAGAAGTTTCGGTTTGGCTTACAAGATAACCACTTTTGGTGATCATTATTTGTGATTTGTGGTCCCTTCCCCTCTTTCATGTATTGCAAAGAACCTGAAGGAAAGGGAGCGTCTTGTAATGGTGTAGCTTTGAAAGCAATCAGAAGCAGCATGAGACACCCACGTTGCTACCTGCTCCACAGCCCAGTGTGACAGATAACTTTCCCCAATCCATGGGGGAGGGAGAATCTTGTACTGAAGAGAAGCTTTCATCAGATGTATGGGGCATTTCCCTAGTGAGTGGATTTATGAAAGCCTCTGACTTGCTGAGCTTCATGCTTAAGGAGGACTTTAAGATGACAGCTGAATGGCTCTTAGTGAGGAGGGGGGGAACCTGGGCTGTCTGGACACTGCTAATTCATCATGCATTTACTGTGTTTCCAACATTGTCTGGGTGCAGAGATGTATTCTGGTGGTGACAATATAACCTCTCATTTTGAGCCAACAAATTGAGACTACATTTATTCAGAACAGACGCTAGAGATGCCTCACAATAATTCAAGCTACAGCTATACTTTGTGCATTTGAAAGGGCACTGGACAAATTCATGGAGGAGAGATCCATCAGTGGCTGCTAGCCAAGGTGATTAGGGAGCCTCCATGTTCAGAGGTACACAGCCTTTGAATACCAGAGCTTGGAGGCAACATCAGGGGAAGACCTCAGCCTCTATGCCCTGTTGTTGGCATTCATTGTAACTGGAGGGCCATGGTGCGACAGAGACAGGATGATGCGCTCTTCTTATGTTCTTAGTCCAAGAGAGAGCTTTGATACCAGCTCTACTAAAGCACTGTCTTGACTCCTACATTCTGCTCACTGTACCCCATTCCCTCGTCTGAAGAAGTATGCATGCATACGAAAGCTTACATTCTGAATAAAACTTTGTTGGTCTCGAAGGTGATACTTGACTCCTACTTTGTTCTACTGCTTCAGACCAACATGGCTGCCCACCTGGATCTACTCACTCCCACCAGTTATGAGAGTCCAAGGATTCTGCCTGTTGGACTAATTTATCTGAAGGGCTTCCAGACTCGGACCCAGCTCAGCATGCTGGAGATCAAGGTTCTCAAATCCCAGCAGGCCCTGGACAGCTCAGCTTACCAACGACAACAAGCAGCCACTCTCTGAAGATCAGATTAAACTGAGGGAAGGAGATGGAGCTAGCCAGCTGCTCTAGAAAACCCTGTCCCCTAATCCCGAACAGATGTTTCATCCTCTTACATATTAAAGCAAAATATTTGGCAGGGCAGCATGGACAGTTGATTCATCTTGGAAGATGCAAACTGGTTCACTGCAACATATCCCCAGAGGCAGAGTCAGAAGGGCACTTCTTGGTGTGCTGAGAGAGAAAAGTCAGGGGTATTTTCAGGTTTGCACACTGTTCAGCTGCTTTCTCCTTTGAAAGGTAATCAGCACTCAGCAGAAGCACGCTAATTGCCGCTCCAGCTCTGCTAATTATCATTTGGTCACATTTGTAATCTGCATTATGCCACGGCGCATAATAAGCAGCTTGCTGAGAACCATCTAATAAGTGAGGTGGCTTTATGGGATTTCATATTTCACTCTGCAATGGAAGAAACACTGTGTCGTTTATCAGCTGGGGCACAAGAAAGCAAGGGAGAAGGAGGAGAGTGTCTGGCTCAATCTTTCCTGCGGCTTTTGAAGAGATTGGGGGGGGGGGGGGGAGAGAAATCTGAGAGGCAGTTCCTGAAGAGGCCATGAGAGAATACACCCTACTGCCCGGATTACATTTCAAAAGGAGGCAGAGGGGGAAAGAGGGGGAAAAAGGAGGGGGGGGGTGGAAATCAATGCCTGGCTTCTCCTTGAGAGCTGCTCATTTCCCACTGGCAAAACTCTGAATCTCTACACATTACTGAGCTGCAGACAAGAGTAGGGCACTTACTCAACATAAACCAAGGCAGGCAGACTTGGGGAAAGAAGAAAACTGGGAATCATTAATTTCCCTATGGGTAGTAATTATACACTCTGTTCTCCTCCTTTGCAAAAAACAAAAACAAAAAAAAACCTTCCACACTCTGGATCCAAACAGATGGCTTGCCAGAGCCAGACATGCAATGGAAACTGCTGGCAAATACAGAGGTTTGACAGCTGAGAATGACTCTCCCCAAATGTTTGTCAGCCATAGAAGAAGTGACTGTTTCAAAGCCCACATTTCTAGACAGGGACTGGCAGAACACCACAAGTCGTGCATTCCCATCATCTACCTATTTTAAAGTCTTCTCATAGTTCAACTCTAACTGGAATTATAGCCTTGTGAGCCCACTGACTTCAGTGGATTTAAGGAGGGTATAGATCTGTTTAGGGTTGCACTGTTAAAGCCTCGGTCGCTAGCCTCTCCCCATTTGACAAGGGATTCCTTAGTAAAGGGAGACTTTCCAGACCCAGCAAGTGTAAATATTTGCATTCCCATCTCTCCTCTGACTTCTGTGGTATTCGGACAGATTATTTACCTTCTGAATCCTAAATACTGACTTGATCTATCACACAGATTATTTCAACAGTGCTCGTTTCTATGTCTTAGAATTGCAGCTTTGTGACCACTTCATTAGGAAAATATTTTCATCTGTTTCCTCATGTCCCTCCCCCCAGCAAATGTCCCAAGATGTGGATGGCAGCTAAGTTTGAAAAATGGACCACTGGATACTTACCATGAAAAGTGATCCTCCTCTGAGGAAAGGAGGACATCTTGGTGGGTGATTCCCACCGTCCAATCAGAGGCAGGAACAAATTTTCAGCTTGCTGTCTCCAGCCCATGGGAGTCACCGTCTTCAGTTTTGGCAACTCCAAAAACAGTTAAACCAGGGGAGTTGAGCTTAAAACATTAGCACTCATTGATCTTAAAGGTGCTTTCTTTGTATCTCTCCCATATAGACCAGGGAACTGGACAAAGTTTTCCTTCTTTCCCCAGGGGACCCGGGGGGGGGGAGCCTCAGCCAATAGAAGGAAGAGAGGCTTCGTTTAAAAGCTCTGCTGTGCAACTGAGACAGCCTGACAAAGCAAGCTATTCCTCCCCCCCTCCTCCCCAAGTGAGGAGCCTTAGCCAATGGCTTTGCTCTGTAGCTCCTGTGCTCCTGACAACAAGCCTGGCAAGGCAAGTTGTGATGCAAAAGGAAACAAGACAGAGGCAGAAGGAAGCAGATGATAGCCGGTCACTCTGGAGCCTGATAGGAGCCTTCTCTCTGAGGGCCTGATACAGCCCCCAGGCTGCATGTTTGACACCCCTGAGTTAAACCATACTGACAACTCTAGGAGAGATAAAAAGAACAGAACAACAACATAGCCAAAACACAGGTAAATGATACGGTTGAGACAAGAAGTGAACCAACCTGCTTACTAACTATCTGATGATGACTTTGGGAGGGACAAGATGTCCTCCTTTCCTCTCAGAGGAGAAGGGCCCCTCATGGTAAGTATCCAATGGCCTATTCTCCCTCTGAGGTTGAGGAAATCTTGGTGGGGCCTCCCAAAGCAATGTCCCTATTTTCTGGATGAGTCATCATTTCCTGTTTCCATCATGTGCTATAACAGTCTTCTGTCAAATGCTGCATTGACTGAGTTGTAGGTGTTCATCTTGTAGTGCTTTACAAATGTGGATACTGTTAATCAGGTCTGCCTTGCAGAGCTCTTGAACTGCAACATGTTTGGCAAAGGCTGTGTTGGTTGCATCACTGCATACTGAATGAGCAGTAATCCCAGTTGGTATGTTTAATTTTGAACTTTGTAAACCTCAATAATTCAGCCCTTAAGTGTATTGCTGATGGCCAATTTTGACATCCTCAATCCTTTAATCCAGGGATGTCGAACCCATTTGTTATGAGGGACGGAGCTGATATAAATGAGACCTTGTTGAGAAATATGTTGAGAAATATATACACACTTTAAACATGCTGAAAACGTTAGCACTCGTTGGTCTTAAAGGTGCTTTCTTTGTATTTCTCCCATGGGATCCATGGAACTGGGCAAAGGAAGCTGTGGCTCTTTCCTTCCTTCCCCAGGGGACAGGGGAGGGAAGGAGCCTCAGCCAATAGACGGGAGACAGGCTTGACTCAGTAGCTCTGCTGTGTGATTAAGAGAGCCTGGAAAAACAAGCTCTGCCTTCCCCCACTGCCTCCCCAAGGGAGAAGCCTCAGCCAATGGAGAAAATACAGGTTTTGCTCTGAGGCTCCTTTGCAATTGAGCAAGCCTTGCAAAGCAAGCTGTCATGCAGAAGGAAGCAAGAGAGAGGGAGAAGGAAGCAGATGACAGCCAATTGTTTGGGGCCTGACAGGAACCCTCCAGGGGCCTGATTCAGCCCCCGGGCTACATGTCTGACACTCCTGCTTTAATCGGTATAGAGATGGAAATAAATAATCAGTTTTCCTAATATGTTCTGTTCTATGAATGACGGCTTGAAATGACCATCTTACGTACAATGTATTTCACAGTTTTTTCTTAGGGTGAATGGGATTCACCAATGTCTCTTGGGATGGGACAAAGGTTGGAAGGAGACCAAGCATGACCATATCTCTGTCTTCTTCCATTCCAATACCTTCTTCCACTGCCATACCTCCCTCTACCCCCATCACTGAGATCCCCATCCCAAACCTGGCACTCTCTAGATTAACTGGAACCATTTTGTACTTCTCTCCCTCCCCACACCCACAAGGCAATAACCTAATGTTATAATGGATATTAGGCTCGTTACAAATTATTACGATTTATACAGCAGCTACAGATTAACTAACCTAATACCTAAAACCTAACGCAACCCTACCCTTAATCTACAAACACAATAAAAACCCCATCTAAGCGTAACTATACCTTGCTATTGCATTCTAATTGCAACAAGAGTTCTGATGGAGTGACTATTTCCAAGGACCAATTATCTGTCTGAGGGTTGGTCCACAAGTCTAGTAGGGCGTCCCCCC
Source organism: Heteronotia binoei (assembly GCF_032191835.1). Classification (NCBI taxonomy): domain Eukaryota; kingdom Metazoa; phylum Chordata; class Lepidosauria; order Squamata; family Gekkonidae; genus Heteronotia; species Heteronotia binoei. Next base: position 29,772,310 of record NC_083241.1, read on the forward strand.
ACCGGAAGTGATTCACAGTCATGCTTGGGTTGGCTTATTGTCATTGGCTGTTTTGTCAGATCTGTTTATGAATTGTTTGTTGAAACAATTGTTGAATGATCCTCTTTTGAACAACTGTCTAGAGGAGAAACAATTTGGTATTCTGTAGTCCTTGTTGAATCTCAGTAGGTCTCTTATGAGGTGGCTCTGAGAATTCTATTGGATGCCTTTACCAGGTGACAACTGCTCTTGAGACTACTGAGGAAGTCACAGAGGCCTTGATGGCCATTGTGGTGCTTCATGGGTTTTTGTTAAGGTAACATCGGTTGTATTATTCATGCTATCCCTTATCGTGACATTGTCGTATTAAATCTGATAGAAGGCCAGATCTGTGGTGCTGCTACTGGAGCATTCACTAGTGGGACCTGAAAAAACTGATTAGTGAAGGATGGCAACACATACAGTTTCTTAATGAAACCAGGAAATTGCCTGTTGGCCATAGGTTTCACCCATTCTGTCTTTAGCTGCTTCTCAAAGAATTTCGAAAAGGAAAATACCTTCCCTGCTATGCTAGACCTAGGGAAGAATTCTGTTCTTCCCTTTGGATTAGCTTTTGGACTTTTGGACTCATTCAGCTCTTCACTGTTTCTTGAAAAAACCCTGCGAATGGAAAAATCCTTTCAGATGTATTAGATCTTGGGGGGGGGGGGGAGACTCTTTGTTTCCTTTTGGTCTGTTTTTATAACCAGAAGCTGCAGAAGATTGGTCCTCCACAGTGGGAGACTCCTGGAGCTCTAAGGATGCCATGGTTTCTGTCAACAGACAATGGTAATCCTCACTCTTTAAAAACCTATAAGATTGTTCTGGAGTCTCAATTTCCCTTTCATGTTCATTGGAAAGGAATTCTCCCTCTTCCCTTTCATCTAGCTCACTATCAGGTTTCTTCATCTCCTACCAGTGTATTCTCTCCCTCTTTTCTCATTAACAGGCTCTTTCTGAGCCACTTTTGTGGACCACTGGGAGCTTTTCCTAGTTGGATTTTTTTTTTTTTTTTTTTTGCATCTCCCTGTCTGTGAGGGGACGCAGAGGAGGAGCTAGATCGAGCTCTACTTTTATTGTTTAAAACCTTCTTGGCAATAGTTGTAAATTTCCTCTTTCATTTTCTGTCTAATGAGACAGAAGGGGGAAGGGAGATTGTCCAGGGTTCACTTACATTGTTGGGACACTAATAGGTTACAATGTTCCAATGTAGAGGGGGACTGGTTTCTCTCCTAAGCTACCATAGTCTTGGCTAAAAGATAATAGTAATCCTCTGACTTAAAGGATCTTATGGACTATTCTGGGATTTCTATATCATCCTCTTCCTCGTCTGAGAGGAATTCTTCCCTTTCTTCCACTTCATTTCCTGAATATATGTCTGGGTCCCACTGAGAGTCATTTCTCTCTCTCTTTTTCTGGTATAATTTTCCTTCCTAGTTGCCTTAGTGGGCCAGTTAGATCTCCCTCTAGAAGGAAGTATTATTTCCATATCCCTTTTGACTGGGAGGTGAAGGACTGGAGTGGGTCTGTGTCTTTGCAAGCCTCTGCTAGGCTGCAGACCAATCTCCTCCCACATTATTTGTTGAAAGAAGTCCTGATCCCTGTGCGCTGTTCGCAAGCAGATCCATTGTGTCATTGCAAAAGTTGGACCCAGTTGCCACTGCTACTTGTTCTGAAGGATCGCTAACTGGCTTTCTCTGGGTCCTGTACCCTTTGGCTTATGGATGTGGGAAACCACAACGCAGCCTCCTCCCAGTAGGTTGGCAAGGTCATCCCTAGTGCCAGGCTCAGAAATGGCTACTGATGGCAGGGAGGAATGGAACCTCTTTTTGGCACGCTTTTCATTCTCCTTTGAGAGAAAGCCATTGCTACCCTCACTATGATCTATTTTTAAGTGGTTGAAAGATGCATTCTGCAATATTGACAAGATGCGCTCTTTGATATTGATAAAAAAATGGCTGCCATGGCTGACGGCTATTCTCCCAGCAGCAGATTCAATTACTGATATTTCTTATTGGAGACACGAGAAAATTAGAAGAATAACAAGACACAGATTATCTATGGATGCTGTTTCCAGCTCCTTAGCCCACTGTTGGGTGTCACTGTTGGGTGCCGTGTCCTCTAGAAAGCCCGCCTACGTGAAAAGAATCTTGCTGCTGCCTCTGATTGGGTGTGCAGCCTTAGTGAAATGGTGGGTTTTTTTTCTGCATGCTTTTTTTTTGCCTCCATAACTCTGAGGCAAACTTGTTGGGGATGCCAGGGCAAGTCTGCTATAGGTCTTGCCAGGTCCTGCAGTGATTTTCCGGGAACTTGTGTTGTCCAGCTCCCTGGCAGAACAAAATCCATTGCTGCTTGCCTGTTATGTGGTCATCTTGTGAGCAGCTGAAAGAGTTCAACTCTAGAGACTGACAAGCGCAGTAAAATGGCCACCGCTGACAGGAATGGCTCATAGAGGGCTTTTCCTATACTCCCCAGAAGATTTCGAAGTAGGGAAAATGTAGATAAGATTTATAGAGAATAACAGAAGCAGTTATGAGTTTAAAATGTAGAAATATAGGTGAAGTTTTAGAATTCCGAAGTTAGATGAAGGCAAAGCCTAATCTAAGCTACTCTCCTTATGAGGCAGGAAAAGGACTGAAGACTGGGCTGGGGAAAGGAAGCTGAAAATTTGTTTCTGCCTTCCTGATTGGGAATCACCCAAGATGTCCTTCAGTGGGAGAACACACGTGCCTTCATGTGTTAACATGTGTTCCGATACAAGGACAAATAGGAACACAACTTTTACATAACATGTCAAGCAGCCCAAGACTCTCCTTTTACTGTTTTCCACTATAACAAAAAAGCCTTCTCAAAGGATAAAAGTTTTGTAGATGTAACAGAGACAGGTTAAACCCATCTGAAGCACATGGAACCTGAACAAGCCGCAGTGACTTCATGCGGCTAACCAACCAGCCAACCAACACCTTGGGGTTTATTATTTAAAATATTTATCTCCTGCCTGCCCACCAAGCCCTGGGAGGCTAACACAATTATTATTACATCAGAACACTACCTCTCTGCCTTCACAAGATATGTTGCAATGATGAGAAAGCTACCTACATAATGTACATATTTAGAAATAGCTAGTCCAGAAAATAGTAAGCAAGGTTCCCCATCATTTAACACTCTGATCTTGAAGATTTCTGCACCACCTGAACATGTTTTGCAAGGGTCACATGAATAGACAGTGTAACTACAAAGTTACCTTATACTGAATCAGACCCTGGGTCCATCAAGGTCAGTACTGCCTACTCAGACTGGCAGCGGCTCTCCAAAGTCTCAGGCTGAGATCTTTCACATCATCTAGTTCCTGGTCTTTTTAAACTGGAGATGCCAGGGATCGAATCTGGGATCTATTGCATGCAAAGCAGAGGCCCTTCCACGAGCCACCCCATTTTTTTTGGGGGGGGGGAGGGGGGAGAGATACAACCTCATGGAATGGCTTCTCTTTAAAATGCAAAATTGAAAACAATCACCCCGTACACAACTGCCAGTGCTTCCTACACTTTTTTATTTTAAAAAATAATTTTGGAGATCAATGATTACTGAGAAAAAAAAATTAAGGTGTTGCAAATGAACCAGGTGTGGTTAGATTTATTAAAGACATGAAACCAACTAAACATACTTTGGGTTTATCTGCACTTTTGGGTTTAATAGGCAGCTACATGGTAACTAGGCTCTTGAATTCTCTTCTGCAGGTGCCCCGATCATCTTCCCCATCACTTGTTTTAGATGCTTCTTCAGAGAGTGTTTGGGGCTTAGTGACTGAACATTCCATTGACTTTATTACCTGCTAATGTTCTCTGCTGTATTTTGTTGTCTGCCTTTTATTGCTGATTTGTTCCAATAGTTTTAATTTGTTTGAATTATTTATTTCAAATTGCTGTGAGATGCCTTGAAGGACAGAAAAGATACCAATATTTGAAACACGACCCTTGTGGGAATTTTGGGACCATTTGCCAAAAGAAAGAACACGGAGGGAAGCAATCCAAGATAAAAGCAAGCACTAAACACTGAGACTGCTGGACATTTATACATTACGTTACTGGGATGCATTGAAAAAAATAAGCTGGTTTTTGCAGGCTATGTAGATGGTGCCTAGAAGAGGCTGTCATCTCTTCATTCAAGCAGCAGCCAGCAAGAAGAGATAATTACACAGTGATAGCTTGCAAGCTTGATCCACATCTGGCCTGAACAGGTGTGCTTAAAGGGATGCTACCTACTTATGCATTTACATAAATTTAGTATGCTGCCAAAGCAACACATGAATAACTAGGGACAGATTTCTTTAAGCATGTTTCAGAATATATTATGCCAAGTGATGCTCAGTTTTAAAATAGCCCCTAACCTCTTGTAGGATCTGGTTGAATTCTATGAATTTATAATTACTAAACACAGCAGCAGGCAGAAAAAAAGAAACTCAGCAACTTTAAGCAATTCACTAGGAAGGATAGTTCTTAAAAACAGGAAGATGTGCCACACAAAACTGGATCTGAGCAATTACTAGCAGGGAATCTGATGACTTTTTAAGAGCTGACACCTTCATACTTGTAACTGATACATGAGATAAGGCATCCAGGGCCATACCTACTGAAACCCTGTTGACATACACCAAGAGAAAGCGAAAGATTATTTTAACTTCTCTCTCTCTGGAGGTTATGATACCTGCCCAAGCATGTATTGAAGTCCAACAATGTTCCTGTATGGTCAGGATCAAATAGTAAAGATCAGTAAAAGCTCAACTAGAAAGAAGCAACTTGACCTAACTCCAGTCTCAAAATATCACCAAGGATCAACAAGAAAAAAGATCCAGGGACCTTTTCACCTCAGTTCTTTTCACAATGTAAGGAATTTCCAGCATCCCAAGGCTGTTAGATACAACATCAATCAAGTCTAAGGGTTTGAAAAATGGGTTGCACATAAAAGAGAATACTGCCCCAAAAGAGTCTTTATTCCCTGTCCCACATAGACCACTGCTTAGTCCCCACTTCTTCAAATAGCAGAGGGAAAGCGTGAGAAACACAATATGCATGGAGGAGGAGGAACCATTTTCCTCAGTGGTGTATCTTGGCATCCTAAGAAGGAAAACCGGAGAGCAGGAAGGGACTTAAGGTGCATTCCAGTCTCATCTGCTTTCCCTGATGGGTCTTCCTGAGCAAGATAACAAGGGAAAGATCACACAAATCAGTCCATGCTAGTGAGAGAGGGGAACCATTTCTTGCTTGTGAGCTGTTTCCCTGTCACTGTTCCTCCCCATGGCTGCATTTTAGGTCTCAGGAAGAGAACAGAGGAAGTAATGACTGGATTTGCCAGCAGGTAACTTTAATACTAGGTCGTCATGCTTCACCCCCAACCCAGTATTCAAAGCTGCCCACTTGTCAAATTCACTGCCACTTAGGCATTTATTCTGCAAGCTATCTAAGGTGAAAGATGAAGTTCAGCATGTGACCTGTTTCCATGGAAGCAACGCACTGCAGTCTCACAAAAAAATGGAAATAACCTTCCAACTTTGTCCACACAAGGAACCTGCATAAATATGGATAAGGTGTCTAGAAGTAGTTAACATTCTAGCTATGATCATAAAAATTCTACGCATTAATAATGCCACAGAACTAGATGAAATACAAAGGCCAAATTCTCATGCATAAGGAACTCAGGAATCTCTTAAGGCAGCTATAGTAATTGCACCCACTCATGCTACACAAAAAATTAACTATGACACATCCTAGAAGGCTCAAAACACAAGAACTCAAGACACCAGAGCAGGTTACAGACTATATCACAAGCATACAACTCTAAAGGGCCATACTAGCAACAGCTAAAATTCTCAGAGCTGCCTGAGAAAATACACTTGTCTCCTTGAGTGGAGTCACTGATATGTAGTGAAGACACCAAGTAAATCAATTCAAGTGAAGCCATCCTCCAGATGTTTCCTTCTTGAGCTAAGAAATGTGAAATAAGGACCCTTGCAATCACATACAGAACTGTTGCCATCGCTACCACTTCAACATATACAGTCCTTAAGTGGCAGGGTTCTCGACCAGTAAACCAGCTATCTGCATTTAATGACATAATTAGCGGTACCCTTCAGGAGACAGCCTTCTCCACATGTGATTTCAAAGGTGGACATAAAAGCCAACACCGTGTGCCCTTTTAAAATCTGTAAACTGTAAGCCATTTTGCTCAGTAACAATCAGAGCACATGCTTCGCGAGCAGAAGGCTCCAGGTTTAATTTCCGATCTCTTCATAATGAAAAGTCTCAAGCAGCAGAGCTGGAAAAGGCTCAATATTTTGAAGAGCTGCTGCCAGTCAGAGTAGATAACGCTGGCTAAAAAGACCAACACTCTAATCTCATAAATGTTATGTGCTGGAGGGGACACACTGGATGTATACAGCATGTGTTTAGCTGGGAGCGGTCATGGATCAGTGATACAGCACCTGCTTTTGTGCCTAAGGTCCCAGATTCCATCCCTGATCATCTCAGGTTTGCCTGTGTCCTTTATAAAGTTTATATCTCCAGTACCTGACATTACATTTTATTGCACAAGTGGCCTGGCCCAACAAACTGACATTTATATCAGATCTGGCCCACGTAAATAATGAGTTTAATACCTCTGGTCTTTCACATTACCTCCTGCCTGGTTCTTTTAATGGTGATACTGGACATCGAACCTGGGACCTTCTGCATACAAAAGCAGAGGATCTTCCACTAAGCCACAATCCCTCAGGCTTTTCTCTGCCTGAAGATCTGGTGCCAGCTGGCTCACAGAGATCTATGTGGTCTGGCAGTCGGACTAATTGAGAAGCCACCTTTACATGTTTATTCCATATCCCATATCTACAATATCCCACACATTCTTTTAAAGGTCATGTTAAAGGGGAGGAAGGGTGGCTCAGTGGTAGAGCATCTGCTTGGTAAGCAGAAGGTCCCAGATTCAATCCCCAGCATCTCCAACTAAAAAAGGTCCAGGCAAGTAGGCATGAAAAACCTCAGCTTGAGACTCTGGAGAGTTGCTGCCAGTCTGAGTAGACAATACTGACTTTGATGGACCCAGGGCCTGATTCAGTATAACGCAGCTTCATATGTTCTATATGTTCTGTCTCCCCTGCCACTTTGTATTTTTGCATTTGTATGAAGGTAAAGGAAAAATAAAGCACGGCAATACAAGATACAGGAAGACTACATGATCAAGACTTTATCAAAAATTTAACATTGTAACAGATAGCTTATTGCTAATGCAGCAGTTAAGAAAAGGTGTTTACCATTCAGGATCCATCCCCCCACCCCAAGGTTCATTCCTTCTGTGAAGTTTACAGTTGAAGGTATAAGCGCATGAATGATGCACATGGCAAAAACAAAAACAAAAAACAATACCCCAAAACTCCCTTCTCTGTGCAGGCGCAACCTTACACTAGAAAACAATAGTCCTTAACAAAATTCCAACTATTCCCCATTAACTTCCATTAATGTAAATCTGAAAGCTACTCAGCACATACACATGAGGAGCAGAAAATTATGGGATGCTATGAGAGGGAAAGGAAATCATGTAAAGCGGCCTGCAGAGAGCAGAATGTAAAAGCGACCAAAGAATAGCCCTGTCATCTTGAATTGAGCTAAAGCAGCATTTCATAAATCCTCATCAGTGCTTTCTAGCTTCAGCTTTCCAGAAGTTGGCCAAGGACCAGCTCCCTAGCAATTATCAATGCCTGTCAGCACTACAAATCACAAGCCACCGTAAGAGCCTTCTGGGTCCATCCTCTTATATACATTTTTGATTCCTGATTATCCAGCAGTGGACTTGCATCCACTCAGTGAGGAAACCATGCTATGGTGCAGTGTGCCACATACCCTTACCAAGGCCTCTGACATTAACAAGTGCTCCTCTGGCTCCAGTATTGAAATTACAATGGATACATGTGGTACATGATTACAGTAACTTCCTAAGCAATGGAAGGCAACTCCATCTGGAACATTTTGCACTTTTCTTGCTTACTGCCTACACATCTGAGGTACACCATGTGCTTCCCAAATAGGGAAAGACTCCCCTCCCCAAGGTTTATAGTATCAGGCACTCCACAGCACAGTGTGGAACCTTACTCCTGGTTGTACCTCTCCCAAGCACCAAGAAATTATTCAAGCTGCTAAACGAGGACATTTCATTGTGTGATTTCAATTAGGACTATTCAAGATTAGAAACAACAGCACAAGGTATCTTAACTACTGTTAGAACTTATTTTGTAAACACTCTGCTCCTACTTACAAAGGAAGAAGAATCTGGGAGCAACTGGACTAGTTCAGACCAAAAGCCAAGAACAACCAGTTTATTATACCCACTCTACAGCACACACTGATTATCACTTCCAGCAACTTTGAAGTTTGGGATGCCTCTTTCTCAGCAAGAGGTACGTGCTACGAAAGAAAAATGGAAGGTTGGTAAAAGGAAGGTCAGAAAGGAGTGACTGCAAAGAGCAGACATCTCAAAGAAAGAACATGAAAAGAAGACAAGAGAATGAGCATACCAAAAAGAAGCCTTGCTCCTGGTTTGTGCTTTTTCACTGATCCATGCAACTGCCTGCAGTTAAAATGTTATCAACCATGAGAGAGAACTTAAGCTGGTCCGAGGTTGGCCTGGCAAGGTTTGAGCCCCACAGCAAGAGCTAGCCGCAAATACTTGCCGATTAGAGCCTCATGTTAGGAGTGAAGAGTTAGGGCTAGCATCCAGATCATAATGTGCAGTTCCAAGCAATCCACTAACAGCACAACAGCCGTCAGGTCTGCCTGCTGATCTTTCACTCCATAACAGCAAGGAACCAGAAGGGCAGATCAGCCTACCTCACCAAGTGTGGTTTGAATACCCAGTTTTGAAAGGCCTTTGCTCCTTCCTTTAGGTGGTGTCCTGTTGACTCAGACCAGAATAATAATAATAATAATAATAATAATAATAATAATAATAATAATAATAATAATAATAATAATAATAATAATAATAATAATAATAATAATAATAATAATAATAATAATAATAATAATAATAATAATAATAATAATAATAATAATAATAATAAAAGATTCTTGCAATTAAGGATTGCAGGAGTCAACCCGGCCAGTTCATCTGTTGTACCAAGTCATGTCCCAGCAGGATATACATTCAGACAAATGGTTCTGCATTGGCAAGCCATGTATTGAATGCACAACAGTTCCCCCAAAAGGGACAATAAACAACATGAAATAAGAGGCAAAAAGTGGCCTCTGAGCTGTTTGCATCTCAAAATTTACCACTGCACTGACAGGATCCCTCTGCAAGAGGCCAGAGCTACTGTTTGGGCTGAAATGAATCCATCACAGCTGGGAGGGACTCAGGGTTTTCCAGCTTCTTTCAGGGGAGATAAGAGATACAAATGATACTCTGTGTTGGTGCCAGTTGCCAGAGCTGAAACTTGTTTCATACCATAGCAGACACGGTTTTGGACCCCAGATGGTTAACTCCTCTGATATCTAGGAATCTGCTTCTCTTGGGAATAGGAATAAAGGAGTAGTAGAGGTGAAGAGGGCTTATAAGGACCCAGAGAGCCCCTGCTCTCAGGTGCTGAAACTACAGCCAATTGTGACACACCTATTAGCCTTCAGGGTTCTGGACCCCTTTGCTTGAGGCTTTTCAATCTCTGGGTTTATTTCTGATAAGTAAATCCTGACACACAAAAGGTAGAATAATATTTTTAGGCTTATTAAATTGTTCAAATTATAAAGAGTGTGTGGCAAGCTTGAACCACTCTTTAAGCACAGCAATGGCAATGAGAAAAGAAACAATAAGACTAAACCATTTCTGGCTAGAGGCTAACTTACTAAAACTTTAAAGGCAGGCTAACTTGCTTCAGACTCAACTGTGCAACTAACAACACCAAAACTTGCTTCTCTGGTATAGCTCCAGAGCATGACGTTCTTATTCACAGACTCAAGAAGGAAAGTCCATCTCGTGCCAACCAGTCAAAGCAGGGAAACAGCAACCTCTTCTCTCTTACTGATGGAAGAAGAATCCTAATCAGACAGAGAGAGAGCACCATATTTTCAGGCATCCCTACATCAGCCTGTAAGCCTCATTAGCCACTCAGGGAACACTTAGTTAATTGGTGCTGCTAGCATGCGAAAATCAGGGACGGTCCCAAGGATGCTTCGCTTGGAAGCCAAAAGCCCACAGGTGGACATGATTAAAAGCGAGCACATTGTTTTCTATAGCAGGCTGAACAAAAGCCTGCCAGAACTTACAGCCTAAACCCAAATTGATGAAACTAAGCAACATATCGGCCTAAATGAAGAAGAAGGCTGCAGATTTATACCCTGCCCTTCTCTCTGAATCAGAGACTCAGAGCAGCTTACAATCGCCTATATTTTCTCCCCCCACAACAGACACCCTGTGAGGTGAGTGGGGCTGGGAGAGCTCTGACAGAAGCTGCCCTTTCAAGGACAACTCCTGCGAGAGCGATGGCTAACCCAAGGCCATTCCAGCAGCTGTAAGTGGAGGTGTGGGGAATCAAACCCGATTCTCCAAGATAAGAGTCCACACACTTAACCACTACACCAAATGGCATCCATTTCTTACAGGGGCTCATCTTAGATCAGCCACAGCTTTGGCAGAGGTTGTCCTTGAAAGGGCTGTTGCTGTGAAAGTCCTCTCAGCCCCACCCACCTCACAGGGTGTCTGTTGTGGGGGAGGAAGGGAAAGGAGATTGTGAGTCGCTCTGGGACTCTGAGATTCAGAGTGGAGGGCGGGATATAAATCCAATATCATTATATCATCATCATCTGTGATAATATGGACTGGAAGGAAGTGTGACTGTCTGTCCCCTCTACTTGTGCCTTAGGGTCTTTTAGTTGCTTGTAGCTCTGAAACGTTTCCAATCTTCAAGGAGACTTTATAACTGCAAACAATAAAACCCTGTGGAATCTCAGACTAACATTTTTATTGCATCACAAGTTTTAATGGACTACAGCCCACCTTAATACAGAGAATGGCTGACATCATGAATGCAAAAAGTTGTAACAGTGACACCACTGTCAAGAAGTACATCTGCAATGCCAGGTTTTGCATTATCCCTCTTGCCTAAAGGAAAGCACAGCCAAGAATCGAGAATCGCTGCAAGATGAACAAAGCAGCTCGAATGAGAAGAAGCAGTGAATGTGCTAGCCTTGATACAAACGCCATGCTCACCACCAAGAGTATGAAAATGGAGCAGTGGATTTTAAAGAATTTTAAGACTACTGCTCTTTCGACTCAAACACATTATATACCTCTCAAATCAGAGATTATTTCCTTTTGCCATCAAGGAATTACCAACATTCCTTCACTGCTGACTGGTTGATCCATCCATGTGAGCTGTTAAGCTACAGAGGAGTATGCAGTTGGCCCTGCTCTATCAAGTTCGTGGATGACAGGGGTCATTTCAGGCCCAAGTGTCTGGGATGTTTTCCAGTTTAGCTGACATGACTAGCCTTTGCAAGCTGTCAGCAAGGCAGGGGCTATTTTAGCCCATCTGTGCACGTCCAGGGTGTGGTGTCTGGATTCCTTTTAAACCGGGCAAACATCCAGGACTGATTTCTTATTTACTGGAGGTAACTAAGCCACATACTATTACAAGTAACTAGAGAGTCATATTTCACTTTTACCCACACAATACATCTGTGAACTGTACATATTTAAAATGTTTCTTGCAACTCTCCTCTTGGAAGTCAGTCAGATTTACTGTGTCTTTGTAATACTGATCTGTGGTCATGCCTGCTTATATTAAAAAAACTATTTGTAGTTCTCATGCAGCACCTGCAGATACATATAGAAATTCAGAGTAAAATTTCTAAACCAAGGGTCATATCTGGAAAGTCGGTGCTATACAATGAGCTTTACTTCAGGTGTTTCCTGTATCAATACTGACAAGGGTGATTGGGGCTGGAGGGACCTCAAATTTATACAGCCCTGCCTGGTATTAGATTTTTTTCTTCTTCCTGCGGCAGCAGAATGAAAGGGCTGGATGAACACTTTGCCTATGTCTAGACTGGTCAGAGGACACACAAATGGATTTTTAAAAAAGAAAATCTAATTTACATTTCAAGAGGAGAATAACCATTTCAAGTTGAGCTTTGCATGACACTGGAGAGAAACCAACATCATATGTGATGGCCATACTGGCTGTATGAAAGAGACAGACATGTCTTCTATAAAAGAAAACATTGGGTCACTTAAGCATGGGATTTTGTTTTGTAAGCTTTCTGATTTTTAAAACAACTCTTCTTCTGATCCGGGGGTGGCCAAACTTTCTTAACGTAAGAGCCACATAAGAATAAATGCCAGATGGCTGAGAGCCACAAGACATGAACATCAGATGTCTGAGAGCCACAAGACATGAACATCAGACATTTGAAAGGTGCAAGACAGGAAGGAAGAGAGGGAGGGAGGGAAGCAAACAGATGGGGAGATAGAAAGAGCAACTTTAAATGCATTCTCCAAGCTACCAGATGGCTTGGCTTGGAGAAGTGTTTTAAAGAGACAAATGCCTTCTCCTACCTGAGGCAGTGGAGGCTTTAAGAGCCACACAACATATATGGAAGAGCCACACGTGGCTCCCAAGCCACAGTTTGGCCACCCCTGTTCTGATCCATCAGAGAGAACAGAAGAGAAGATGTGGTGTTAATGCTAAGACTATACTACCTCTTAGGTTTGTGCATTCTGTCTTTAAGGAACCGCACACACACCTCTCTAAACTCTTAATTTAGTGCAGTGTGGCTAGCATCACATGCTCACTGGCACTCCAGTGGCCAGTAGAAGAGAGAGAAAAAATAATCGTCATTGGAGACATCAATATCACTTTAGATTTTTCATGGAAGTGATGTCACCTCTTCTCTGACAGCACCCCCTAAGTCTCTTCCCCCCCAACACCCTCTGGTTGCCTGGCTGTCTGGCTCTTCAAAGCACTGTTACCTAATGTGGCACCTGCCCCACATTTCAGGCAGGGATTCAGCTGTCCATCAGAGTACATAACACTGAGCCAAGTTGGATCAATGGTCCAACTCAGTATAAGGTAGATTCTTATCTTCAAACTGTGTTCGTATAGCAAAGAGCTAGAAGGTTTTTTAAAAATTAACACCACTTTACAATGGAAGCTGATTCCAGCATGTGGGCTCCTTGGAAATCAAAGCTATTTATTAAAGCTCCAGGGTGAACTGATTTGAAAAATCAACAGGAATTAAATCACCACAAGAAAAGAAAACCATTGATTAAAACCTAAACTCTCAAATGTACTTCAGATTTCTTAAAGAAGACTGCATATAAATTACTTGATGTAATTATAATATAGCAATTTTGAAGTAAATAGATTTTATATTATCTAGAAGGGTACAATTTTATATGATTTCTTAAACATGGAATAGTTTTACTATTGCAGAATTAACAGTGCACGCAATGCTATTTAATATTTACTCTCAGCTTATGATTTGAGAGTTAGGATGATAGCTGGAAGCTAATTACAGGAACATAACATTGCAGGATAGTAGATTTGTTTGTCTCCTTTGATATCTGCACAAGGATTTTGAGCAAAATCGTCACTCACAGACTATGCACAGAACTAACAGAGGCTAAAGACCAAGCAGAACACACTTGCACACTGTATTGTAACAACTATTTATATGCATATTGTACACAGAGAAAGCTACAGATCAGAAGATACTTGATTTCAGAGGAAGATGTGTGTATTTCGGTATGATAAGTGGGGAAGACAAGACGTTTCGGAGCTATTTATCCCTCAGGCAGGAAGAGACATCTTCCTTCAGTCTATTAAATATTAAAATCCTGGAGCTTGCTATGACGTGCACGTCCTGGACTTTGCAGGCTTGCGTGCCTCAGAAGAAAATGCTCGCTTGCTTTTCCTTTTTTCCTCGCAGAATCTTTTTTTTTTTAATGTAAGGTTGTCTCCAGAGAGAATCTGCTGGGCATCATTCAGCTTTAACTACAATGAAACAGACTGGACATGAACCCTGCTTGTTGTCACACACACTTGTGTGATCCCCCCACCCCCACAGAGTGGGAAGAAGGAATCTTGGTTCAAAATTAACCCCATCTTCTTACCAATGATATGTGAGTGAATATAGGTGCACACCTGAATAAGAACCCCTGCCCAACTGAGACTGTAAAGCAGAATTAATTCCAGTTTAGTGTCCCTGCTGGGGGCGGGCCTTCTGGTTAACCTGTACACATTTGTAGATAGGTGGGAGTTCGTTTCAAACCAGGATTCCTTCATCATGCTCCATGCAGGAAAGCAGTGTCTTGCCAAGGATCACTCAGTGACCCTCAGTTGAAAACTAAATCTCCCACACCCAGAGTAAATATTCTAGTCTTGCAACTGCATTAGCTTTCAACCTATAAAGGCTCTCAAATTTTCAGCTTTGATGCTATCACCTCTCTCATCTCCTAGCGTGGTGTAGTCATTAAGAGAAGCAGACTCTAATCTGGAGAGCCAGAGTTTGAATCCCCACTCCTCCTACCCATCAAGCCTGCTGGGTAACCTTGGGCCAGTCACAGTTCTCTTTGAATTCTCTCAGCCCCACCTACTTCACAAGGTGTCTTGTTGATCAACATGTAGATGCAGTAAAGAAAAAATACCAACTAATGTGCAATGTGGAAGATAACTGTTTCCAGGGTCAGATCTTGGTTTCCAGAATACAAAAGAGAACAATGGAAAAGGCAGGGACAGCCACTGGCTTGCAACCCACTTTCAGAGACTTGGTAACCCACTTCTGAGTCCCGACCCACAAGTTGGGAAACACTGCTGTATACCACCTACCAGCAAAATCTGTGCTAGGGAAGAAGTAAAATAGTAGTATCGGTACACCCCTCTTCACATGCACCACTGAAATAAATTTGAACACAGGGGCTTGTTTCTCTCCCAGGTTACATTAAACTGGGCCCACAAAGAAAATGCATTAGGCCCATAGCTACAGGGAGGGCACCTGGGGTGGGGGGTCCAGGTCCCTCCAAATAAACCCTGTTCCACCCTTTGTGGCTCCTCCTTTGAGTTCCCCATCACTCACCACTGCTGGCTGCTATCGGTCTGACCAAGTATGCTGCCAGATGGCAGTCTTTGCTCCAAAAGGAATGCCAGGGCAAGGGGGAAGAGGGGCCATGGCTGAGTGGCAGAGCCTCCATCCCGGGTTGGGTTTGCCCTCCTTGCAAACTGCAGGGCAGAGAAGCTGGCAGGGGCTGCCTTCAGGAGGGAAGGCTTGCTGGGTGAAGTTGAGGATTGGAGCAACCCACCCCGGTAACCACAGCAAGGGAGGAGGAGCGCAAGAGTGGCACTAAGATGATTCTGATGTGGCCATGCAGAGTGACCTACCTTGCAGAGGTGTGTGGTCAGACAAGTGGCACCTGGAATTTCCTCTCCTCCAGAGAAGACTGGCTTGCACGCCCCTCTTCCTGCACCTCTGCCACCCCCTAGGAACTGACCAGAGGACTCCAACTGTTGAGCACAGGATGTTGCAGAGCTATGGGGAGGGGGTATTGGTCCCTCCAAACATAAAATGTGTCCCTATGCCCCTCCAAACTTTAAATCCTGGCTACAAAGTGCATTCTTTAAGAGCAAAGGTACCAAACCCTTACAGGCACATTACAGCAGCAAGCTCTTTGTACTGTTTTAGCACAAATCATACAGTACTGGCAATATTAATGAGCGAGGAAGAGTCTAGCCACATTAACTACCCACATTCACATAATCATTCAAGAAAGGTGGTCTCTGTTTTGGCTTCTCTCCAGTGAAAGGATCCAAAGCAATCAGAATAGGGAATTGTAATTAAAAATGACGCTTTATTTAAAATTATCCCTGTGCTCTTGCTCTGAAGGGTCCCTCGCCTCCTGCCACACAGAACAGCCCTCTAGTTAAGCACTGAAATTGGAGCAAAATCCCTGTTTTCAAAGAGGGATTGCGATCCCAGATGTACTCCTCTGAGGCAGGCATACCGGCTATCATCTCATATGCTCAAGGAATGAGATGCTGGTGCATGAGAAATCAGAGGCTGCTTGCGGTGATATGTGTATTAAATCAAGGCCCTTATCTTAGACCAGAAGGTACCAGCTGTGACAACTTCCATAAACTGCACTTCACACATTCTACTAACTACACCCATGTCCTGGAATAATTCCATGCAATGAGAAGCCATACAGATTTACCGTATTTTTCGGACCATAAGGCGCTCCGGTCCATAGGACACACCTTCCTCCTGGGGGCGATCCGCTCCCTCCGCCCTCCGATCCCAGCGCTTGCTTTAAGCGTCAGAGCTGAAGCCAGGCAGACAGGCACGAAGGAAGCACCCGCCCCCTCCGCAAACCCAGCACTTCGCGAGCGCCGGCTGTGGAGGGGGCAGTGCTTCCTCCATGCCTGTCTGCCTGGCTTCAGCTCTGACGCTTACAGCAAGCGCCAGGATCGCTCCCTCCGCCCTCCGATCCCAGCGTTTGCTTTAAGCATCAGAGCTGAAGCCAGGCAGACAGGCACGGAGGAAGCACCCGCCCCCTCCACAGCCGGCGCTCACGAAGTGCTGGGTTTGCAGAGGAGGCGGGTGCTTCCTCCGTGCCTGTCTGCCTGGCTTCAGCTCTTATGCTTAAAGCAAGCGCTGGGATCGGAGGGCGGAGGGAGCGATCCCAGCGCTTGCTGGAAGAAGCTGGAGCCAGGCAGGCAGGCGCGGGAAAGCGCCGGGATCAGAGACGGAGGCAGCGAATCGCTCCCCCCCCCCCCCGGAGGAAGGTATGTACCTTCGCTCCATAAGACGCACACACTTTCCCCCCCACTTTTTTTGGGGGGGGGAAGTGTGTCTTATGGTGCGAAAAATACGGTACTTCATCAACACGTAAAGAGCACAGTGAGGTGGATTTTGAAGAAACTCAGCATAAAGATACCCCCACCACCACCACCAAAACAAGGGATTCAAGCCTTCACCCACCATCATGCTGATCTATCATCCCCATTCCTCTTTGGAAGAGCTCCAGCAGGTTTGGAACCCTATAACCATTTTTAGAGCGCCAGTTTGGTGCAGTGGTTAAGTGTGCGGACTCTTATCTGGGAGAACCAGGTTTGATTCCCCACTCCTTCAACTTGCAGCTGCTGGAATGGCTTTGGGTCAGCCACAGCTATCACAGAGCTTGTCCTTGAAAGGGCAGCTTCTGTGAGAGCTCTCTCAGCTCCACCCACCTCATAGGATGTTTGTTGTGGGGGAGGAAGGTAAAGAAGATTGTGAGCCACTCTGAGACTCTGAGTGAAGGGTGGAATATAAATCTAATGTCGTCATCTTCTTCTTCTCACTGAGCAGCCCCCATCTGAAGGACAGGACAGAAATAAACTCAAGGACTTTACAGAGAGTGACAACAAAATATGGTGCAAGTCAATGACTTCAAGGGCTTTTAAAAACAATTACACAAAATTAATAAAAGATGGGCCTATTAAGGGCTACCAGCCATGATGATTAAAACCTTTGTACGAGAAGCAATATGCTTCTGATGGCTAAAAGCTGGGAGAATAGCCATATACTGTTATCTCTATCAGAACATGCTTGTGAACTTCACATGGGGTTCTGGATGCCACTGGTGAAGACACAGGTGGCACTAGACTTTGGGGTCTGATCAAGTAAAGCAGTGTTTATTAATAATTATGCAGGAAACACTGAACTTTCCACAAATGCTCCTTCTTCCTGGAGTTCAGGAGGATGTTCTCACTGGCAGGTGATTCCCCCCATCAGATTTGGAGACAAGGCTAGCTTTTAAGCTTCTTGTGCCCAAAGGTAGGAAAGATGCTCTGCTCAGTTAATTGTCTGCCCCTGGCAGGACAACAGGGTTTGAAAAGAGCTTGTTGCTTTCTAGGCTTTTTCCTGACCTTGCTGGCTTTTCTTACTCGAAGCTGAAAGTTAGCCCTGCCAGAAGGAATCACCCATCAATCAAGTCACCCTCTCCCTCCAAGACAGAATGGCATTTTCTCACCAAGACACCAAGGACATTGTTTTACAAATTAATGTTCTGAAGATACAAGGCTATTGGATAGATCCAAATCAATTACAGTTTTGCTTCAAGCTGCTACATTAAATAAACTGTTGAACAGAGAACATCAACTACAATGCAAAGTGAAATTGTCAAAATGTGACCGCTGCTCACTTAAGAGCTAGTGTGGAGTTAAGGGTAAGCAGTGAAGTGGCTAAGTTTGCAGATGACAATAAATTGTTCAGGATGGTGAGAACCAGAGAGGACTGTGAGGGATCTGTCGAAGCTGGGTGAGTAGGCATCAACATGGCAAATGAGGTTCAACGTTATCAAGTGCAAAGTAATGCACATTGGGGCCAAAAATCCTAACTATAAATACAAGTTGATGGGGTGTGAACTGGCAGAAACTGACCAAGAGAGAGATCTTGGGGTCATGGTAGATCTCACTGAAAATGTCGAGACAGTGTGTGACTGCAATAAAAAACGCCAACACCATGCTGGGAAATTATTAGGAAGGGAATTGAAAACAAATCAGCCAGTATCATAATGCCACTGTATAAATTGATGGTGTGGCCTCATCTTGAATGCTGTGTACAATTCTGGTCACCGTACCTCAAAAAATATATTATAGTATTGGAAAAAGTGCAGAAAAGGGCAACTAGAATGATTAAAGGGTTGGGACACTTTCCCCATGAAGAAAGGTTAAAATGCTTGGGGCTCTTTAGCTTGGAGAAACATCGACTGCAGGGTGACATGATAGAGGTTTACAAGATTATGCACGGGATAGAGAAGGTAGAGGTATTTCTCACAATACAAGAACTCATGGACACTTCATGAAATTGCTGAGCATTCGGGTTAGAACAGATAAAAGGAAGTACTTATTCACCCAAAGGGTGATTAACACATGAAATTCACTGCCACAGCAGCTGCAAGTATAGACAGCTTCAAGAGGGGACTGGATAAACATATGGAGCAGTGGTCCATCAGTGACTATTAGCCACAGCATATTGTTGGAACTCTCTGTCTGGGGCAGTGATGCTGTATTCTTGGTGCTTGGGGAGGCACAGTGGGAGAGCTTCTAGTGTCCTGGCCCCACTGATGGACCTCCTAATGGTGCCTTGTTTTTTCCTTTTTTGGATACTGTGTGACACAGAGTGTTGAGCTAGATGGCCATTGGCCATTGGCCTTAAAATAACCTGCTTTTTCTTCTATGATGAATCCACATAATGTATCTGCTGTTGCTTCCTAAATATGTTTCCAATATATCATTTCAGTGTTAACTTGAGACTATACAATCACTGGAAAAGACGATCATGCTAGGAAAAGCTGAAGGCAGCAGGAAAAGAGGAAGAGCCAACATAAGATGGAGTGACTCAATAAAGGAAGCCACGGCCCTCAGTTTGAAAGACCACATGATGAGTAATCTTTTATATATTCCCCAGTCACCTGCTATCACAAACACCTGCTATCAGCCGCCCTGAGTCCACTTGCGGAGAGGGTGGGATATAAGTCGAACATAATTAATTAATTAATTAATTAATAATTTGCAAATATTAATTTCAAATGTAGCCAGACAACCTGTGGAAAGCTGCTGCATGTAAGGGAAAAAACAACACGCTTAGTTGTTCCTCAAATTTACCCAGGTTAATATACACTGATGCGAAGAGCGGGGAGCACACATAACATCCAGGAAAAATACATTTTAGAATCACATGGCAAGGAATAGGGAGAGAAAGAAATCTAAATGTTCAAGTCTTCCAACCTATTAAGCATATTCAAATAAATCAGGGTGCTCCTTGTTTCCACTTCAAAAGGCTATTTGTATGAGCTTAACTACTTCCTAAAAACACTGTGTCCATATTTTGTCACAGATTTGCTGCCTGTTCCAAAAACAGATACAAATCTAGACTAGTCAAAACAAGCAGAGATCCACAGAAATGCACCTGCTTTGGTATAATAACTTCTAGGACACGCTCTTACACATTATCCCAGTCACATCACATACCTGAACTAATATATACTATGTGAGCACACACACACCTGTATTTGATCATTATCATACACAAACAACAATCACAGCACACAATCTAACAACTGACCAGCACTCTGATAGGGCTGTGTAAATCCATCTCTGCTGAGCTCCTTCCCACCAATGACATCTGGCTCTATTCCTATGTGTGGCACACTGATTTTTTTTAAAAAAAATAAAAAACAAAACTAGCGAACCACTGGAATGTTTATAAACATTCTGTAACACCTTAGCAGTTGAGCTGATCCTCGGGAAGGGGGGGGGGAGTTCATTGCAAGCCAGAGCCCCAATAACCAATACCTATGGAAGATGCCGTAACAGTCATGCTTATTTTTAGTTCCTTGCAAGAGTAACTCTCATAGAAGATGGGAAAGATGAGTCTCCTTACTGGAATGATTTCTGAGGATGAAGTCCAGCAAGATACATTTCAGAATATTCGGGACTTGCCTCCTAGTGATCATCTACCCATTTTGCAGAAACAAGTGAGCAGCAGACCATACTATCTTATTGCTCCGGATTCTCAAGTTCATATGGCTGAACTGAGATGTACATCAGGCACAACATAAACTTGTTACAAGGACATAACAGTAAAGTCATCGTCATTACACAAAAGGTCTTCCTTATGCCAGTAACAAGCATATTCTGAAAGTAACACTTTTCTATCGCAAGCAAGGCAGGGTGAAAGCTCTCTAACAATTTACCCACAACAACTAAAGGCTTATCTTGAATGTCAAATTTTAAAAAGCGCCAAAAGGTGCATAGTTAGTGTGAAGTAAAAGATCTGAGGCTGTCAGCTTTATCTCATGGTTGTAGCTAGTGCCACAGGGGAAATTAAGACATCTGTAAAGATTCTTAAAGACCAGAGAAGATGGACCACTGGATGCTTAATGTGAAGGGTCCTTCCTCTCTGATGTTTGATGGCTGCTTCCAACACTGCTCTGGTCTTTTGAGCTTTTTTCCTTGTGAGGAAGAGACAGTTGGCTGTGGTGGATATGATTACTACAGATGTTGTTTTCTAGGTCAATTATAAGGAGCTTTTCTAAAAGTTTACAAGAAAGCCATAAGCTTGAAGGTAACAAATGGTCTTCTGTATGTTCAAATGGGACTTGGCTTTGGAGCTTGATCTGATCAGCAGATTGTCCAAGCAACTGGGTTTATCAGAATCTTGGAAAAGATTCTCGAGGCAGTGGAGAGTCGAAACAGGAGCGCTCTGAATTGCAGGTGTAGTCTTCCAATGCAGAACCTCAGGAACATTTTGTGAGGGGGAAATACTGGGATGTGGAGATAGGCCTCCATCAGTTCTATCAATGTGAGGAATTCTTCCAGTTGATGGACTTCTCTTATTACCCTGAGAGTTTCCATGCAGATGTGCCTCAGCCTGATGAATTTATTTAAGAACTTGAAATCTAGTATTGCAATCCAACCTCTCTTCTTTTTAGGACCATGAAGAAGACGGGATAAATTCTTCAACCCTTCTCTGCTGGAGGTACAAATTCTATAGCTCAAATGCTGAGCAGGTGCTGGATCGCCCTGAATGTTATGCATTGTTTTGTTCAGTTCTCGTGCATGGAGATTATAAATCAATTTAGATGGGATTCTGGTGAATTCAATGGAGTAGCCTTGTGAAGCTCTCTCTATTGCCCAGGAGTCTTTGTGAGAGTTGATCCAAGTGTTTCAAAAAAGAAGCAGCTATCCTCTCCCACTGGAATGCTTTGCCAGTCACACATTCAGGGGCTTGTCGGCACAGTTCGCTCTGATGGTTTTATTTCCTGGTTGCTTGTTAAATTGAGGGCCGAATGGTCTTCTTTGAAATGTCTGTCTGGAGGATCCCCAGACTAGTCATCTGGTCTCTTGCTCAAATCTGGGTAAGGTGTGCTGCAAATGAAAGGAGTGGCTGCTGAAGGTTCTCCTACTGGAGTGTCTTAGCATCTTGGGCATTGCTTTCTTCTTATCCCTGGTTTCAATCAGGATTGTATTGAGAGCATCACCAAATAGCCTATCACCTTGAAATGGGTAGGCTAAAACAATATTTTTGATCTGCTTGCTATGCCTGTAACTACAATACTCTCCTTGCTCCCGCTGCAGAAGCCATAGCTCTTAAAGAGAAGGTTAAGGCATCCAGAGTGGCATCTGCTGTAAATGCGTTGAGCTTCAGGATTCTGCTGGCCCCTTCTAGTAGTCTTTGATTGTTCTCTGGGAGAAGTTGGATCAGCTTCCAAGTCCAAACTATGGCTGCCCTGGATGCTGTGGCTGATGCCTTACTTGCCATGGTTGTAACCGCATGCATTTTTTTCAAGGCAGCTTCTACTCTCTTGTCCACGTTGTCTCAGACTGATCCGTGGCCATCTTTGGATAGGAGGCCAAACTACTGCAGAGCTAAGACAGAAAGCATCCACCAAAAACTTGCAAAATCTCATTTGCAAAGGCTGGTAATGCATACGATTTTTTTGAAAAAGCTCAGAAACTGCTAATTAGCCATGGGCATAGCCCATTCAACCTTAAGTTGTCTTTCAAAAAATTCAGGAAAGGGAAATACTCTCTCTGATGTAGTATCTAGGAAATAATTCCTTATTCCCTCTGGGTCTGGTTTTGGTATCTGGCCCGGGAGATGCAGGGTGACCCCCCCAAGGGGGACTCTTTGCGATCTAGAGCTGACAGGGTCTTAGCCAGCAAGTATTGGTAGTCCTCAGGCTTAAAACGATGAACAGATTGTTCATGAACATTAATCTCCTCCTCATCTGATAAAAATTCCCCCTTTTCTCCATCTTCCCTACCATTACCTAAAGAGAGCTCGCCCTCCAAGGAGGTCTTCCTATTTCTTTTTCTGTCAAAGGATTGGTTTGGGGCTGCCTTGGATGGCCATTGGGCGCCCTTGTGTAATTGGTAACTTCGGGCCTTGGAGTGGGGGGGTGGAAGGAGTCAGAAGGAGCTCTGCTGGAACCTAAACCTTTTTGGTGGTGAAAGTTAAAAATCTCCTCCCTCATGGTTCATCTTATCATATTCATGAAGTCTGAGGTCCCAGGGCTAGGTACATTACCCATCTGTAGAGACGTGCTGGGTTGTGCCACTGAGATTTGCCCTGAAGGAGATAAATCTGTGCCCATTTATCCTGGGGAGGAGTTGACTTTGGCTTCCCTGGACTCAGCAAAGGGAATCATAAATAGGTGCTTCAAAATGGCTGCCACTGAAAACTGCTGGGTTGAAATGGGCTGTCAATTCCAAGGCAGGTTTCAGCAAGCGGCACACTTTTGCATGCTTCTGAACTGCTGAGATGGCCAGTTCGTCGGAGTTAGCTTGAGCAAGTCAAGAACTAGGCATGCTGGCTCCTGATGTCTCCTGCTCTACGAGGGTTGTACGGGAAGCAGCTGCCTCCCCTTTGGAGAGGAATCTGTCTCTGGACTCCTTAGAAGCCATTAGGAAGACTGTGGCTTCCGCCTGTGAAGTCAGCCCAAAATGACCATCACAGTTTGCTCCCACTGACTTAAGTCTTCCTTGGAAAGGTGGGGGCGGGGAGACTAAGAGGATAAGTTAGGATTGGGAAATAGAGACAATAAGTATTAGGAAAGGAAGAGGAACAGAAGAACTCTATAGGCAAAAATTAGGAGGCTAAGCCTACTAAAGAACTGCTCTCCATGTTGAGGCAGGAACAGAACTTAAGAGGCCAGAGACTCCCACCACAGACAGGAAGAGGAAAAATCTTGTTCCTATGTCCCTGATAGGACAGTGGGAACCACCCACTAAGATGTCCACCACCTCAGAGGTAGAACTAACCTGTTTGGCCAACTGAAAAACAGCTAAAAATAGGGGCTGTCAACCTGTTACAGCTTTGTAATTGATTTCTTCCAACTCTCATTATATTGGAAATAAATTTATATTCTGCAGAGTGTCATAGAGAGTTCCTTCAGAGGGTTCTAAAACAAGAGGGCAGATGCTCTTCACTATGACATCACTTAAAATATAGTAATATACAATAATACAATATTAATAATTTGCCGAAGAAAGCATTTATTAAGAAGTATGTTTAGCATTTTTCAACAGATTTAGGAATATGGAATATTAACTATTACTGTAACACATCAGAAGCAAAGTAACTTCACAGGTAAACATAAAGAAGTTCAAACCCCATCAATATTGCAGAAGATCCAGGTTTTAAAGCCATATTAACACAAACTTGAACTGTTATCTTCAGAAGCTCTCATGACTGCAGGAGAGCCATACTAGTCTCATCTCATTCAGCGAGACAAACTTTGATGGATACAAGCTAAGCTTGTGTACATACAAGCTGCAAAGAAGCATCTTAAGTTTTGTTTTCATCACATTTGACTTAGGTAGATCACCACAGCTAGGGGCCTTCAAGACCTGTTGTCAAGTCTAATGATTTATTGTAGTATAAATGACACTTAAAATGAATGAATCACACTTAAGAAGACAAAAGAATGAATCACACTTAAGAACATAAGAGAAGCCATGTTGGATCAGGCAACAGCCCATTCAGTCCAACACTCTGTGTCACACAGTGGCCAGAAAAACTAGGCACCATCAGGAGGTCCATCAATGGGGCCAGGACACTAGAAGCCCTCCCACTTAGTGTTTAAACCTTAGTATTTAAAACTTGCAATCACTGTAAAAAAATAAGGTAACTTGGACTGTTAAAGAAACTGTTGACACAGTAAGGAAATACACTTATTCTAGCGGTATAATAACAGCCTTACTGTAATCTAGCACCACCAAAACATGGAACAATAAGGGGCTGACTGAAGACTGGCAGTGCCATCCTAAACATTGGAAGGGTGGAATTAGAAGGGTGTAACACTGTTTAGGATTGCACTCTAAACTACTAAGGACACACCCTCTTAATTAAAGGATATGACTTTTCTCCTCCCAGTATTAACCCACTGTGGTGCAAGAGTGGGAAACAAAACGTTGTGCTAACCATCATTGTTCCTTCTACACTTGAGATATGGAGGACATCCTAGATGGACAGGTGATACTGCCCACTGGGACAGGAGGCACAAAGAAGGCACAACTTCTTGTGACCGGTGGTGTGAGACATCATCTGCAGTATTTTTTGCTCCTGTTTCAGTGAGACTGGTCAAGGATAGCCAAGGACTGCCATTTCCCAGTACCCATAAACCAGCTTTTACCTTTAGTAGTCTGGAGGCTCTCTCCCTCTCAATATTTCATGACACTGGTCACCGGAGTCAGAAATCCAGCTTGCTGAATAGGAGAGCCAAAGCTTAATCCACCTTTGGCTCCTACACAACAAAACTTGAAATATATACAGCCAGATGCCATTTTGCCCTCCAACACTGTTACCCAGGGAACACATTCATTCACCACTCCAGAAAACACACCAAAAGCTTTCAACAAACTCTTAGTTGTACTGCCTCTCAAAATATTACTTCACAAGATATGGAGAACTTGGGTAATTATTCTGACAAGACTGCCAAAAGCTATCTGCATTCCCAACTTTTGGGAGAGCAGAAGTTCAGGGATAACAGCAGGTATGTTCGGGCACCAAATATGCCTGAATACTTATCTCCGTGACTAGAAACAAGCACACACAAACAATCACACACAAAAGCAGTAGTTTCTTACAAGCCGGTTGCTCCAGATGCAGTATGCCAGAGTGGAGCTGCCTCCCCATATCATCACCACCTGCTGCTCTGCAGGACTGCTCGAAAAGCAAAGATGAGCTGGCTGCAGCTTATCACAAATCTTTTCCCATCATTTGTTTGTGGTTGGTTTTACAGAACTTTGCTGTTGCAACAGGAGACCTGGCAGCCCACAGTTTCCCCCGCCTACAGATTCTCTGGGCGTGAGATGTTTGCTTTCATGGCCTTCTTTGCTTGCCATGCAAATGAGGAGTTACAATGCTCAACGGGGCCTTTCCTAAGAATATCAGTCTGCCACCGCATTAACCAGCTTTTGAATGGAGGGCCTCTCAAGTGCCCAAATGCGTTGTTACCTATATGAATCATTGCTTCCTCACACACTGTTGTGACAGCTCCATTGGTGGTGGTGGGGGGGGGGGGGAAATCACCCAGTAATCTGAATGCATGAAGCTGCCTTGTACTGAAGGAGACCACTGGTCTATCTAGATCAGCGTTATCCCTTTTGAGCGGCAGCAGCTCTCCAGGGTCTGCGGTAGTGAAAAGGTCTCTCTCAACACCTGCTGTCTGAAAGCCTTTTGCTTTAAACAGGGACTGAACTGCATGCAAAGCATGGACTTGACCAGTGAGCTACAGCCCCTCCTCATGCTCTGGTAAGTAACGCTGGATGACAAGAAAGACTGAGTGGGGGCTGCTACCACCACCACGGAGCCAACAGAGAGGGGAAGGAAAACAAGGTCATCCATGATTGTAAGAAAGGACAATAAAAATAGGCATGAGACTGTCAGAGGAAAAGGACTAGGGGTGACATACAGAGCAAAAGACAACCAACCCCTTTCTGAACAAAGAATTTCAGTCATATCACAGAGGGGCATCTTCCTCATTACTACTCAGCTTAGGTAACTTCCCTACTGGAGAGGTCACCAACTCAGCAGAAAAGAATCAAAGGCTACCAGCAGAGCATGTGAGAACAGAAGAAGACATACTGTGATAAGCTGGTATTTCAATCATCTGTAGTCACAGCAGACTACTCTAGCCTGCCTGATACTTAAGAACCTGGGCTATTTAAAAACAGGCACATAGAGGGCCTACCACCCACTAAACATTAGTAGTTGCCAATCAGGTCAGTGCATTGCCAGGAATGCTCAAGGAAGACCTGAAAGTATAGACAGCAGAGCTTGGAGGCTTCCTCTTTTAAATAGCTTCAGCAGTAAGACACTTAAGGAGCCAAAGAGGTGGTGGAAAGAAAGGAATGCAAGAAAAGAAAAACTAGTCAATACTCCCCTAAGGCAGACTAGCATGCACACAGGCCATCCTCATGCCCTACTCTCAAATTCTGGCATTCCTAATGAGCAGCAGAGTTAGATGGGGTTTTCTGACACTGAGCTTTTTGCTGCTAGTATTTTCAATCTCATCACAGCAAATCAAAAATAAAAAATCAGAGTCTAACAGTATGCTGTTTGCAAAAGGTAATGATCCAACAGCAAACAGACTAATGGCACTATGTTACTTGGCACTAAAATTCACAGAATGGATATGGTTCTCTTGTGAGGCAAAAACTTAACTCTTTTGCATTGAGTGATTCTCATTTCCAAGAGCGGTTAAGGATTTGTTCAGGGTAAAAAACAAGGGAAATTCAAGCAACAATTTTCACTTAAAAAAAAAGTCCTCTTAGTCTCTTTTGTGCTATTTGTGATTAGGTGTCTGAATATAAAGTGCACATGTATTTTTGCTACAGTGCCTTCATCAACGAAAGAACCACCACTTCTGGGCGAGTCACTCACTTCTTGTTTTATGATAATACAGCTGGTGTTAAGAGGTTGACAGTAAACCATGCATTCATATTGCCTACAAAAATTGTTCTCAAGAGCTCTTTTGATGCACGGCCCACTTTTGAAAACTTGCTCTGCCTTTTAGGACCCACTTGCAACATCACTTTGCACTGGAGAAATGTTTCCTCCTTCCCAATCCCAGCATCAAATGCAAGGAGCGTACATCAATAAACAATGGAAACATTTACATTTTATTTTTCATGTTTGGTATTTATAAATGCAAAGCTTTAGTGAGCAACAGGCGGTGTTTTCACAGTCATTTTGCACATTATGCAAAGGCAAATTTGCCACTGAGCTTCCCAAGAGCCACTTCTCCTGCTCATCTTCTTCCACTTCCTCACTCCTGGCCGTGTAATCCATCTACCAGAGAAATGTGACCTTCTTTTGAGTTCAGGACTCACAGTTTGAGAACCGCTGACCTACGACACACACGCAACACCATTTCCATAAGGGACTCCTGATGCATGGCAGGGTTTCCTTCTCTGTGCAAACACCCCAAGGGCAAAGATGAAAGAACTAGAGCCCCACCCCCACCCCAGTACATACCTTAGGGATGCCAGCCTACAGGTGGGACCTGGGGATTCCCTGGAATTACAGCTCACCTCTAGACTACAGATATCAGTTTTCCCTGGATAAAATGGATGCTTTGAAGAGTGGACTCTATGGCACTATACTGCACTGAGCTTCCTACCCTCCCCAGGCTCCACCTTCCAAATCTCCAAAAGTTTCCTAACCCGGATCTGGCAACCCTACCACCCCCAACCCATGGCCAGGGGGACCTTGCAACCTTGCACCACATGCACACTCATATCCTAGCAAAAGTAACAGCTTTTAGCTAAGACAAAGATAATAAAGCCATAACCCACAAATCTACACCCTGTTACAGCTTTTCAATCAAGATGAAACTGCCAGATCAAGGTAGACTGCTTGGGATATACAAAAGATTACCAAAGTTTCTCTTTCCTTTAGGGATATATTGCTTCCCCCCCCCCCCCCCCGCACAATAAATAAGTTCACATCCAGTCTCTTGGCCATGCCAGGCTGAAACAAATGTCAGCCAGATCTGTCATTTGCAGAAAAGGAACTTCTGTTTGGAACAGAACTTCCTTCTATTTGAGGTAGAGGAGAATATCCTGACATATTCTCCCACAATCCCTGGAGGCAGGATATTAGGTCATTTTCTTCCTACCCTGAGGAAAGGCGTACCTCCTCCAGTTCAGAGGCTTTATAAGCTTTCAATAGAAAACCACAAAATGTGCCATCATTCATTGCTGCCAAGTACTGGCAGGACTTAACCTGATTAAACTACGAGACAAGGCCAGAGGGCCAACCACATTTCAGAGAAGAAACAACATTCAACAGTTAACAAGAACAGTGGAGGAAAATTTAAGATAATTAAGATGAAGGCCACTATCCACAAAGCAATCAGATTCCCCTATATCGTGGTGGGTGCGGGATGTCCTCCTCTTGTGGGTGATTCCCAACCCACTTGTAGGGAGGCAGGACTAACTTCAAACTTCCTCTTCCTGTTGGGAGTCACCCCAAGTTAGTTCGGTATTCCTAACAGCAGTAGAACTATAACTAGAACAAGTTACTAATCAAGAACATGAAAAACTTTTAATGAAAAACAGGAAGAGAAAGATAACAATAGCTCCAGCTCAAACAAAAGATAAGATACACATTAAGAAATAAGAATCTTTCTGGGGTTTTTTGTTTTGTTTTGTTTATATAGCGCATTTTGGAAAACGATGATGACTGGGTTGGATCAAGATGGCCTCTTGACCTCAGAGGAGAAGGATCCCTCACAGTAAGTATCCAATGGTCGTTCTCCCTCTGAGGCAGAGGCCATCTTGTGGGACATATAAAAGCAGTTTCCCTAAAATGTGGGAGGTTGTCTATCATCATCTTCCTCCAAAATGTGCTGGAGCACCTTGTGACCAAAGGCAGCATCCGCCGAATCATACATGTTGATTTTATAATGGCGAATGAACGTTGAAATTGACGACCACGTGGCCACCTTACAGACTGCTTCGACTAAAGCTCTGTGCACGAAAGTTGCATTGGTGGCTCCAATGCACACCAAGCAGACCTGATGGAACTGGGATTTTTTGAGCTTTGTAGGCTTCAGCGATACATTGTTTGAGAACCTTGCTGATAGCTGCATTTGACATCTTTTTTCCCATAAGAGGGGGCAAAAGGTTGATGAACAGGGAATCTGTTCTACGAATGCTCAGAGTCTTTTGAATATAGCATTTCAAGGTCCGTCGTACATCTAGGGTGTGCCAGATCCTCTCCTTAGGATGAACAGGATTTGGACAAAACGAGGGCAGGTTGATCTCCTGGGATCTAAGGAAAGTCGTGTTGACCTTGGGGCAAAAGGTCGGATCAGTCCTCAGGATGACTTTCTCCTTATGAAAGATACAGAATTGTTTTCTGTACTGACAATGCCCCCAAGTTTGAGACTCGTCTCGCTGATGTTACTGCGACTAGAAAAACTGTCTTCATACGAAGGAAAACCATGGAGATAGACTTAATAGGTTCAAACGGATGTTTGGTCAGGGCCGTGAGCAGTGTTCAGCCTCCAAGTTGGAAAATGATGAACCTGAGGAGGAAGCAACAGGGCCGCTCCTCTGATGAAATGGGAGATGTGAGGATGGGATAACAAACTGGAGTGATGGTCTTGGGAGAAGACTTAGGAAAGGCCACCTGACGCCATAAGGTTGCTGCCTTAAGGCCTTGAATCCAGACCTCCTGGAGAAACTGTAAGATGGACTTAATCTCTGGACAAAGGGGATCCACTTGCTTTCTCCTACACCAACTGATGAAAGCTTTCCAGGTTGCATTGTAAATTCTCACTGTGGAAGGTCTCCTTGAGTCAAGAATGGTATTGACTACCTGAGAAGAGTATCCCAACCGAAGCAATTTTGCCTTTTTAACTGCCACGCGGTCAAGCTGAGCCACTATGGACGTGGATGGAAGACCGGACCCTGTTGTAACAGATCCTCTGAGATGGGCCATGTCATGGGCTGCTGCGTTGACATCTCCTGCAGTTCTGCAAACCATGGGCAGTGAGGCCAGTGCAGCGCGACCACAATCACCTCTGCTTCCAGATCTTGAATTCTCCTGAGTAGGCGAGGTAGGAGCGGAGTAGGAGCGAAGGCGAAGAGACATCCCTGTGGCCATGGGGCTGTCAGGGCATCCGTATCCTCCACTCGAGGATGGTAAAATCAAGTGAAGAAGCGGGAAAGTTTGTGATTGTATGGAGAAGCAAATGGGTCAACTAAGGGTAGACCAAATCAATCCACTATCAGCTCAAAAACCCTGTCGTTGATCAACCATTCGCCCTGCCGAATCTGTTGACGACTGAGCTAGTTCGCTTCGACGTTGAGGACTCCCCTGATGTGTTACGCCTTGGTGGATTGAAGGTGAACTTGAGCCCATGACAGAAGCTGACAGGCTTCTCTGTGTAGGATGTCTGACCTGGATACCCCTTGGCGATTGATGTAGGCCTTGGCTGTAATGTTGTCTATTCTGACTAGACGTAACAATTCCTGACCTGAGGGTGGAAGTGATGCAAGGCCCGAATTACAGCTCTTGACTCCAGTAAGTTGATGGGTAGCTTGGTCTCCTCCATGGTCCAGAGGCCCTGGGTGAACTGGTCCTGACATATGGCTCCCTAGCCCGTAAGACTGGCATCTTTGAAGACTTGGATCCAATCCTTGATCCAGAAGTGCTTCCGTTTGGAAAGGTTGCTCAGCCTTGTCCACCAATGTAGACTGGTCTTTATTTTCAGAGGCACCCGAAGTTGAAGATCCGACTTCCTGGAAATCTGAAGCTGGTAGGGAAGCAGAAAATTCTGAAGTGGTCGTGCATGAAACCTGCCCCAGTATAATACCTCTAACGTGGCTATCATTGACCCCTGAAGGGAAGCGAGGGACATCAAGGACGACTGTCGACTCCTGATTACCAAGGACGCAGATTTCTTGATTCTTTGCACTTTGTTTGCTGGGAGGAACAGGCATTGCGACCTGGTGTCTATAACCACCCCCAGATGTTGAAGCTTGTAAGTAGGAATCAAGGAACTCTTCTGGGTATTGACCCCAAACCCGAATTTTTGCAAATGTTGAATAGTTTGATCCGTGACCTGAACAGACCTCTCTCTCGAGGAAGCCCTGATAAGTACCGTATGTTGTCCAAATACGGGTGAATAAGGATATTGGTGCCATATGAACTTGGGCATAGCTTTCTTCTTATCCCTGGTCTCTACTAGGATCTTATCCAGGGCTGGACCGAACAATCTCCCCCCCATGGAAAGGATATGCCATCACATGTTCTTAGAGGAGGTGTCTGTAGACCAGGCTCTTAGCCATACGCCTGGCCACTGCTGACGAAGAAATAGCTCTGGAAGCGAACCCCATGGTGTCTAGCGTAGAGTCAGCTAGAAAGGATATGGCCCTTAAGATGCAGTTTGCGCCTCCTGCAGAACGATGATCCTCCTGCGGTAGTCTCCCAATTAGCTTGCGGATCCAGACTATAGCTGCTCTGGCCACCAAGGATCCTGAGGCCTTGAATACCATTGCCGCGGCTTCATGAGTTCTGCGAAGGGCAAAATCGGCTTTATCAGTATTATCCTTCAGGGCCCCATGGCCATCCCTGGACACTAGGCCATAGCTCTCCAGTGCTGGAATTGGTGCATCCACCAAGGGAACCTGCAAAAACTCGTTAGTAAAGGAATAAAGCTGATACATCTTCCTTTGAAAACCTGGGTATTGTTTATTAGCAAGTGGTCTTTTCCACTCTGCTCTCATTTGCCTTTCAAAGTAGGCTGGGAATGGGAAAGCCTTGGCATATGAAGTCTTCTTTGGAAAGAACTCTGTGTCCCCCCTCCTTGTGCTTGACCTTGGACTTGGCCTCCTCCTCCTCAATATTGGGATTGTCATGGAGATCCAGAGCACTGAGGGTTCTGACTAGCAGATATTGTAAGTCCTCCACCTTGAAAAATCTCTGCACTGGCTCTGGGATATCTATATCCAGGTCTTCATCTGAGGAAAATTCACCAGCTTCCCTGTCACTGGGTGTCTGGTGGTCATCTCTAACAGGGGGTCCTTCCCCAGCCCTATCTCTTCCCTGGTCTGGCATGTGCTTCTGGGCTGCCGTGGCCTGGCCCCTCTTTGGGGGGAAGGGGATCTCGAGGAGAATGTGGAGGGGGACCTGCTGGGTCTGGCCCGCTATGTAAGGAACCCATCTCCTCCCACATGTCACACAGCATAATGAGGAAGGAAGATGGGGATGAGGAACTCTTGAGGAAGGAGCATGGGGATGAGATCTCCCAGCTGAGTGCTCTCAAACTGGTCTACTTGTGAGTTGCAAGTAAAATGGCTCATTCCTTCCCCCGCTCTTGCATTGTTGCTGCTAAAATGAGCTCCTGCGGCGCTCATTCCCGGGTCGCTATGCTCACCACCGCCGCTGGCTGGGAAGGAAGACTCTGCTGGGCCCAAAGCTGTCAGTCTGGTCTCGCTCAACGAGCGGCCATTTTTGACACACTCTGCTTGAACGCTGCGAAATTGCAGCCCTGATGGGGAGTCCCGCGCAAGCCTCTGCTGAGTCTTGCCGGCTCCCTTTGAGAGCACTGGTCCAGAGGTGAGGTTCTAGCCCTTCCCCTCTGATAAAAATCCGTTGCCCTCTTCTCTCCGCGGCAGGACTGCTTGCCGCCTTGAACTTCCTCCATGAAAAAAAAGGGCACCAAAAATGACGGTCAGGGAGTCAAAGCCCAAACCCGACTGAAAGAAGGAAAGAAAGATTGAGAAGAGGAAGTCAGGTAACAGAAAAACCAGTCAAAGAATAAAGAGGAACAGTAGCAGTAAGAAGGAAGAAATAAATTGAGAGAAAGGATTTAGAAAACTACTGAGGCTATAGGCACAGTCTGTAACTAGGTGCTCTCCCTACTGAGGCAGGAAAAGAACTGACTTGGGGTGACTCCCAACAGGAAGAGGAAGTTTGAAGTTAGTCCTGCCTCGCCACAAGTGGATTGGGAATCACCCACAAGTCACACCAGGACCTCCTGTCTTCCACCATTCTCTGAAGCGTGCTCAAATTCATGTTAATTACATCAGTAATGCTGTCCAGCCATCTCATCTTTTGCCATCCCCTTCTTCTTTTGCCTTCTGTCTTTCCCAGCATCAGGATCTTCTCCAGTGAGTGCTCCCTTCTCATTTGGTGACCAAAGTATTTGAGCTTCAGCTTCAGCATCTGAACTTCCAGGGAACAGTCAGGGTTGATTTCCCTTAGGACTGACTGGTTTGATCTTCCTGCAGTCCAAGGGACTCTCAAGTCTTCTCCAGCACCACAACTCAAAGGCATCTATTCTTCTGTGCTCGGCCTTCCTTCTGGTCCAACTCTCACAGCCATACATTACTACTGAGAATACCGTTGCTTTGACTATACAGACTTTTGTTGGCAGGGTGATGTCTCTACTTTTTATTATACTGCCCAGGTTCGCCATAGCTGTCCTCCCAAGGAGCAAACGTCTTTTAATTTCATGGCTACAGTCACCATCTGCAGTGATCCTGGATCCCAGAAATGTGAAGTCTGTCACTACTTCCATGTCTTCCCCTTCTATTTGCCAAGGAGTGATGGGGCCAGATGCCATGACCTTAGGTTATCTCTAAAACTGATGCATTGGATTGAAAGGCGGCTGAGGTGGCTGTGCTTCTGGCTGAGTGATTCCTTCTGGAGTTTTAAGCCCTTGAAAAGAGTAGTTCAAAATAATGTATTCTTTCAGCCACCTACTGAGAGACACTTTAGACAACTTTCTGCTCTTGGCTTCTTGATGATAATCTACAAACGGAGCATCTTATTTCCCTGATATAAACCATATGCTGGATGTAAATTTGCAAGGCTTGTCACACATCCAAGTTATGCCAGTTCTTCTCCTATGGTGTGTGATGGACTGGGACAGAAAGATGGGACGCACACCTCCTGAGACCTGAAGGGGCAGGTTATTCTGAAGGCACCAACAGGAAGTGGAAAGATTTGATCCTGCCTCCCTGATGGACAGCTGGAATAACCCCAATGAGATGTCCTCTGCCTCAGAGGGAGAACCAACACATCCTTCTGGAAAATTCAGAAGCCTTTAGTTATAAACAAAGCTCCCAATTCTGATGGCTTTAAGAAGCAGTACCTTAAGCATAACAAACCTGAGTGATACGTCTCACGGGGGCTCAAATTGAGGCCATCAAGCATTTCCTCAGAGGAGCAGCACTTTCCAGCCCACTAGTTGTTAACCATTTTCCTTTAAAAAAAAAATCCTTATGCTCTCTAAGGATATCATCCAGGGACCTGCCAAACAGTTTACCCCCTAAAAAGGTAGTGACCACAGTCCAATTCTTCAGCCTTAATTCCTCTCTGCCACCACAGTGGAGGCCATAGCCTCCTAGGAAAATTTCATAACTGGCATCAGCCATGAGAGCTGCAGCTCTCTCTAGTCCAGAGAGGAAGTCAGTAAGCTTCCTTGAGAAATCTGGAATTCCCCTCAGGAGTCTGCAAAGCCACGTGATAGAGACTCTAGCCATGAGAGAGGGGATGACAAGCTCTAATGGCATAGGTCAGTCTTTCCCATTTGCAGGGTCATGACCCAGTACCTGGCCACGGAAGCCTCACTACCAGGTCACTAGAAAAGCCAAAGCTAGTCCCGCCCCCAGCAAAGCTAGCCCCGCCCCCAGCAAAGCATGACCTCTGTTCTGCTTTCTTCCTTCCCCCGTCTCTCTATCGTGCAGAAAAAAGCTAGCCTTAAAGATTGACAAAGGCTGCAAAGCCTGCTCTCCATTTGGCTTCCTTCCTTCCCCCATCTCTGTTGTGCAGATAAAAGCTAGCCGTGAAGACTGACACAGGTTGCAAAGCCTGCACTCCGTTTGGCTTCCTTCTCCCGTCTCTGTTGTGCAGAGAAAAGCTAGCCTTGAAGACTGACACAGGCTGCAAAGTCTGAGCTCTGTTTGGCTTCCTTCCTTCCCCTGTCTCTGTGTTGTGCAGAAAGGAGCTGGGCTGCCTCTCCTTCTCATTTTTACCAAATGACCCCTGGGCAGAATTGTTGCTGGCTGAGATCATCTGATGGTGAGGAAGGCTTTTTTTTCTTTGCCCCCCCCCCTTCTTTCTTTCTTTCCCTGCAAGTGATGCTCTGTCTGTATTCTTGGTGCTGGGAGGGGAGGGAAGCAACAGTGGGAGGGCTTCTAGTGCCTGGAAGTGACATCACAGGAAAAGGTGGAGTTTTTGGTTCAGTGTACCCCAGAAGTGACATCACTTGGCCCTTGACACCACAAGAAATGACATAATTCCTGTCTTCGCTCCACCCCCAAAGTCTGCTGGCTCCACCTCCAAATTTTAGTGGGTCACAAAGGAGAAGTGTAAAAATAACTGGGCCACGGGAAAGAAAAGTTTGGGAAACTGGCATAGATCATTGTTCCATAAACTCTGCATAAGGCTACCTCACTTTTTTAATCTGTAGAAACTTTTAAGGAGCTCTCCCCTTCTTTAGACAAGGCCATGCCTGGTCTCTGGGGCATCTACCACCAGCTTATCTCTCCTCCAACAAAGTCTATTGAGAGAGAAAGAAACACGAACTAAAGCACTCACAGAAAGAAAAAAATGACCTAAAAGGAGGTATTCCTCTCCTCAACAATGGGAAGAAAATAACTTATTATTCTGCTTCTGGGGATTGTGGGAGAAGGAGTACCCAAATGTCACGATGTCCTCCTCTCCTCAAATGAAAAACTTTGGTACATGTTTTCATTCTTGCCACTACCAAATGCAGCAGTGAGAAGCAAATAGCTCAGGAAAATTAATTAATAAGCAAGATATAGTTAGCCATATTAATCAAGCCTTAACTAGGACACTATATGAAGAGGAAACAGAAAGCTCATTCAAAGGAAGTGAAACAATAAGCAACTACAGGTGCACCTGGAACTGAAACAAGCTGACCCTAGGACAGAGATCCTCCGACATGGCCTCCAGGGGTACGATGGCACTCACTGGAACCCACCAAGTGTTTTCAAAAAGTGGGTGGGGCCTGGGGCTTCAGATTGGCTGTCAACAGCTGCCATTACAATGTGGTTTTATTCTGTCTCCACCTTTCCTTTCCCAGAGGGTTTTTAAAATTTACCCCTCTTATCCCCAGGTGGCCATTTTGTGGTTGTGCCCATCATGTGTCAGAATTCAAAATGTGCCCACAGGCTTGAAAAGGTTAAGACACACACACCCCATCCTAGAAGCTTACCTGCTGAGTGTGAAGGCAAGATGAGTGTACTAAATCAACACCAATACCAAAATTTAATATATAAAATAGTCTCTTATCTCTGAGACACCATTTTATTTGCTTCATTTTTTTCCTTCCAAGGTTTGCTACACAATGATGCAAATGAAAAAATACAAGACAAGAACTGCAGATTTTAGCATATGCATATTCAGAAAGAACGTGAAGAGAAATTATAGTCTAACTGCTTGCTGTTCCTAAAGAGCCACATTAGGCCAGGAATGGGAAAGAGATGGAGAGACGCTGAGGACAATCAGAGAAGGGGAAGGAAGTGCAGATGAAGCCAATCCTCCTGGTGGTATGTTCTTCTCTAGTCCAGAGCTGCCACATTTCCAAACCATCTTCCAACTCTCAGTAGGCCAGAATGGCATTCACCACTAATCGCTGTGCACCCAAAGGAGGAAAACTGGGGAAAGGCCTGGCTGTTCCTGGCCAGATAGGCTTGTTCCAACCTGTCTCATGAAGCAAAATCCTGGGCAAAAGCTTCGGAAACTACTGCTGTGCAAAATCCCCCAGCAAGGAACTCAAATGGTCTCAACTTCCTCTGGTGCCTGTACAGCCATGGCTCTCTGAGCAGACAGCTGACATGCCTCTCCTGGCTGGCTGTGGTGTCTGACAAAGGGATGTGCTGTCACATGGCTTTCTGCCTCCCAGCAATAGGAAAAGCTTTTAGAGAGCCCACTGCCACTCTTTGAAAAGGGAAATCAAAGACTGTGTGTGCGCATGACACTGTGTGTGTGTGTGTGTGCGTGCGTCAGATCCCACTGAGACAAGCTGGGTCAGAAGGAGCAGAGGATATCAGACAGGGAAGCATTTGTAATAATCCTCCACCAGCTGACTCCTTGTGTTTGCAGCTAACTCCTTCCTTCATGATTTAATAGCTTCTCACTTCTCTGCTGCTTCCCTCTCTACTGCAGCACCTGTTGCCGTTTTGCCATGCTCTGGTTATGCATGCTTAGACTGCATACCACACTGCTCTAAATGGACTGGAATTAAAGCCTGTCAAAGCCCCACTTCACACACAAGCCCAACACCACCAAGAGAAATTGTGTTGTTTTGACTCATTCTCATGACTGTCCAAAATTAGGGCTGAAAGTCCGCTGCCCCTGCTGCATATACTGTGGATGACACCAGACCTACTTCACCTGGTTGGTACACACCAGGGGGGAAAATACTGAGATTTATTTGAGCTGATCTGTGTTGTTTAGAGCTAAGCCAGAACTTTCTGGTCATGGTACTAACACTGATTCCAAGGTGCTGAAAACAATATGTTCCTCCCAGAACCAACTGAAAAGCCTCAGTAACCGAAACAGGATTACTCACTAAATGCCACTTGGTCCTTGTTCTACAAAGAAGCACTCTAAGAACCACATCAGATCCAGAAAAGCAAGAAGTATCTCTGTTAAAATACGCAGAAGCATATGGAGAATTCTGCTCATTAACTGTAAATTGGATTTATTCATTTGTAAGGAAGGGGTGGGGGGAGGACAGCTCTAGTTTCTCTTAAACAAATTCTCCAGCTACCCGCAGCAGCCATTCAGAAAGGAACCTGGCATACGGTGGGGTGTGAGGGGGTGTGTGCATGCCAGCAAGGTGCCAGGCAATTTCTCGCAGATGGGTGGGAGAACAGAGCTGGAAAAATACTTCAGATTCTTTGGTGTCAATACCAAATACCTGCAAACCACCATTAAATATGTAGATGCCAGTCCCTGCATGCAACCTCTGCATGTATTCAGATTCCTTGGCACCAACATCACTTTCAGAAGCTGAGCTTTTTTGTATATTTCGAAAGGGAGATGAGAAGAGTTTGCTATCTGGCCAGGTAACTCATGCCTCCTGTACCCCAAGACAGTGGCAGGAAATGGGTGAGGGAAGCCCTGGCCAACATAAACAAAATGGCAGATCACTGATTTCCAGTAGGAAATCATCATCAACTTTTTTCTGTTCTCTTTCAAGTTCTTTCTGGAATAAACTCAGTTACTGTTGCTTTTGCACTGATAAAGCTATCTATACTGGGACTCTGAAACATATCCAAAACACAGCAGGGCAAAATAAAGGAAATCATTACAGAATTCTCCTCTATGACACTGCCTTTGCTTTTTCTAGCAGGTGCTAGAAACCAAACACATCAAATGCAAGTGAAGACCAACTGCGACAGTTTCCAAGAAGCGAAAAACAGTACTTTCTGGACTAGGCTGGAGTGATCTCTTACACGCAGCTAGTGCCAGGTGTACTGCAGAGGCCCCTAGGCAGTCAAAATCTCAGGGCGGGGGGCGCCTCAGATTATCTCAGAGTCGGAACACCCGCCTCCTCTGCCTGCGGCCCCTGCTGCAGCCTGCAGGCACCTTCTCAAAAGCCCCTTTAACAAAGTTGCAGGGGAGAGGCAGAGAGAGGTAAACTTGACAATGCCGCCAGCAACAGCCACACCAGGCAAGTCAGGCAAAGACTGGCTCAATTGCTGGCTGTACACGCAGGCTGGGAGGGCTGCAAACAGGGTGAAAAACAGGAGGGAGCCAGCCCGGGACCCCTAAAGGTGTGGGGGGTCCATAGGCCAATGCCTACTTGGTTCAATTGTTAATCCGGCCCTGCATACAGCACTGCAAACACCACCAGAACATTCACGAGAGAACAGCTCATATGCCGTCATTTACTTTATGCAGTAGAACATTTACTTTATGCAGTAGAACATGCTTCAATGGTGGCCTCATCAAAGCAGATGCTACATGCACTGGCAATATGCCTAGCAAACAAAATCCTGGTCACTGGATTTTAATGGGTGACAGCCACTTCCTCCACACCAACAAAGCAATGAGCAGGGAGACCAAGAATTCAGGACTTCTGTCAAGCATTCCTTTTAAAATATTGGTTTAATTGGTTATACCAGACAGGCACAACTGACTCACCACCTATCCTGGCTATTAGCTACTGGGAACAAAGCCATAAAGATTAGCAGATCACGAGCTTGCACAGTTAATGGGCTTACTTACGTCCAGAGCAGGCCCTAAAGCCATCTCATTTACCAAAAGTGCAGTGCACTTTCAGGAAAACCACACTCAGCTCGACCTTTCAAAAGTCCGACCCTGACACCAGAGAGAAGTCAGTGATGTTGCCAGAAAGCATTAATGATAAAGGGCCACGCCACCTTAATTTGTTAGCTAATGTCTAACCGTGCAGAAACACGGCATATCACAAAGCTTTCTTTTAAAATTAAACCCCAATGAATGACGGTTTAGCAACCTTAAAATTTATTTGAAATGTTTCACATTTTGCCATTCTTCCCGGGGAGCCCAAAGAGGCTCACAAGAAGAATATTCAGCAACACAACCCTATAAGTCAATGTTCTTAAAAAAAAATACTGACCACCAGAACTACTAAGATGCAACAAATTTGTGTACATTTTCAAAAATGAGTCGATGCAACAAAACAACAACAATGGGTCACAGAGCAACTAAAAATGCTAATCCTGAGTGCTCTTTTTGGGTTGATCGTTACATTTTGATTTGTATGCTAGTATCTGAAGACTATAAACCCTGCTGAATCAAACTAGTGGTCCACCTAGTCCAGCTTCCTGTCTCACACAGCCAACCAGTTCCTCTAGAAGGCCAACAACAAGGCATAGAAGCCGAGACCTTCCCTTGATTTTGTCTCCTGGCTCTGGGATTTAGAGAATTAGTGCTTCTGAATGTAGAGGTTCCTTTTAGTCACCATGGCTAGTAGCCATGGATAGACCTACCCTCCATGAATCGATCTAATCTCATTATAGTTTACTTTGTTAGCTGCCTTGAGTCTAAGAAGATAAATCAGAATAGACATACTATAAACACATACATACACAAGCAAAATAGAAAACAGAACTGGCAGAAGCAAAAACCACATCCCAATTCATTAAAAGAGAGTTGGGTTTTTTTTTTAAAAATCTCTTAGTCTGATGCTGAAATACAGATAATGATGAAGGTGCTAGATGCAGAGAGAGCAGGAAAGCCTTCCAAAGTTCTGGAGGGTACTGAAAAGGCCCTGCTTTTCACAGCTACCTGCCTCATTTCAAAAGGTCGGGAAGAGGGACACAAAGAAGACTGAGGCAAAGACCGCAGTGCCTGGACAGAACTACATAATACTTCCTCATGAGATACGAGGGGGCCACTGTATACCTGCAGATCTTATTTATCTCGTAGTATTTCCTGCTTCCATTTTTTGTCACAAGATGGGACCCAAGGCAGGTCCAAGGCCTGTTCGTTCAGAGGTGAAAGGGGGCACATTATTGTTGAATGCAAGACAGCTGTACTGAATCATTCACTGAGTCAGGGATGTTGACACAGAAGAGAAAAAGAGCTTAATGTTGCCAAGGAAAAGGCCCAACAACTGAGTAGCCAATAAATCCCTGGGCCTTTGAGCCAGGTTCCCTTCTAGCTGCGACTTGCGTGTGATAAAAAGTTTAAAGAGGGGTCTGTTAGCTGATGGCTTAAAGGGATTTAAGAGAATGATTAGACTTAGCTTTGATGCTGGAAGTAGTGTGAGCAAAGCCTGATAAGGGCCCATACATTAGGAAGGAGGCAGCAAAGACGAAAGTGCAAAATTAAACAGGAGCCCAGTGGCACCTTAAAAGCCACACAAAATTTATTCTGGCATCAGCTTGAGCCAGAGCTCACTTCATCAGATGCATGAAGTGTCCATACGTAACGGGTAACTATAAACAGCAGAAAAAGGGAGGTGGGGAGATGTCACCAGGAGAGAACCAAGCACAAGTGCAGAATCTGGCAAAAGGAAGGCATCATGGCTTATATAAGTTATGCAGGAATTTTGAAAAATACCAACCGTGATGGTCAAGGAAGCCTATTAGGCCAACGGCAGGAACCGTTCCCAGGTTATCATAGAGCATTAGTAGCAGCAACGCATTATACAAAGAGTAAAAGGCATGTTCCCAGTCCCAAGATACTGGCACCTAGAGATCACACAGTAAACGTACAAGGAAAATGGCACTTAGGGATGTGTGCAATAGTTATTCAACACAAGGAACCCAAAGCTGCCTGGGGAGACTGCTAAGAGGCAGGGTACAGAACAAAAAAACACCATTAAACAAAACAAGCAAGGACACAATGGCAGAAGAGCAAATGAGTACAAGGTGCCAATACTTATCTTTAAGCTTCATTTTTTTCTTTATTAAAATATATATATACAAAATAACATACAACATCTGGACAGTCACCAAAATGACATTTTTATATCTGATGGTCATCTGCAAATAAACCAGAGGTCTGTTTAAAAAGCAATGTATATAGATACAGTGCATTTTTGGAAGTATATCTTTTCCAGTTATGTATTGAACTACCATAGTTCAACTAATTTCATGGTGGAATTATTTACTTTAGTATAATTAACTCTAGCTGAGATTTTGCTCATGATAAAGTAGTCGCAGAGTCAAGCTGGCCATTGCTTGATTGTGGGTATTTGCTTATCTCCTTTAAACTTCATAATGATTCAGGACCAGCATCCCTTAAGGACCGTCATTCACATGAACCTGTCCGATCTCTGCTGTCATCATCAGAGGTTTTGTTTGGGGTGGCAACCTGAGAATGGACTTTCTCAGCTGTGGCACTGAAATTAGGGAGACTTGTTACTCCCTTCTATCACTGTCTTCTGCCAGCAGCTGAAGTCTTTGTGTTGTTCAGCGTTTCACCTGTGAACAGTGTTCCCTCTAAGCTGAGTTAGCATGAGCTAGCTCACAGATTTTTAGCCTCCAGCTCACACATTTTTTTCTTAGCTCAGGAAGGATGACCCCAGAGTACAATAATTTATGCAGTAGCTCACAT
The DNA here is from genome assembly GCF_032191835.1 of Heteronotia binoei. Lineage (NCBI taxonomy): Eukaryota > Metazoa > Chordata > Lepidosauria > Squamata > Gekkonidae > Heteronotia > Heteronotia binoei. Next base: position 29,814,951 of record NC_083241.1, read on the forward strand.
CTTTAATGCCAATAGCTCACAACTTTAATACCAGTAGCTCACAAAGTAGAATTTTTGCTCACAAGACTCTGAGGCTTAGAGGGAACATTGCCTGTGAACCTCCTTTGGGTTTATGTATATAAAGATTTAAGTTTTGCTTAATTGTGTGTGTGCGCACATTTTAAAATTTAACGTTTTGGCTGTTGGCTGCCTTGAAGACCCTGGACTGGATGGAAAGGAAGCATTAAAATGTTTTAAATTACAGGATAAACCTGGACTGGAAGGGGGCAGTGTTCCCTTGACCCTTTTTATGCATCCCAAATCTCCTTTCCAAGATGGCTGAACACCAGGGTTCCCAGAGTCCATGGTGGCATGGCGTGTACAGACTTCTGTTTGATGTAAAAATCTAGGATCTATTATGTTCCTATAACAACTTTCCTGGGGGAACTAATGCAAAAGCTTCTACGTAGCGAGGTCACATTCAAGCAGCGGAAGCATTAATTAGCATCACTGACCACAGTGGACTATGCAGCCCAACAAATTCAGGGGACCAAAAGAAAGAAGAAAACCAAACTGACCAACAGTCTAATCTAGTGGTGTTCATCCTTCCCTAGGAAGCAGAAATTCCTGACCAAGCAGCTGATCTATAAACCACTGATATATACACACCTTCTGATTTTAGTACCATGGCAACAGCTTCTTAATTGCTTTATACTGAAAGCTGCTGGATATTGGGTTGACTGAAACCTACATGCCCCCTCTTGACTGGGGTGGGAGAAAGAGAACTCAAATGACAGGGCGTCTATGCATATAAGAATGACCTTCTCCTAACAGTCCCATAAGAATCCTTGATTGCTTAAGACCCCTGGATGTATTATACTAAAAGTATTTCTCATCCACAGGAGAGCATGCATGATGCAATCCATGAATCACTATACGCAGGCTACTTTGCCCTTTAGTATTAAGACTTTTACAATGGGGGATGAATGATTTATCAAGTAATCGGACTGGTTAATACTGCCCGGCCTAGTGCAAAGAAATGCAAGTAGTGCCGGAGACAGGGTACCAGAAGGAACAAAAGGCTGCCTTTCTCAGCACCGCCACACACATTCTTGCTGCAGGGAGATGATAATGGGTGGTTCAGGCCCTGCCAACTGATAACACAGTGACATGGAGATTGGTTGCTACATCCTGCAGATTAGTGGGTGAGAGCCGAGCATGAGTACGGCTGAGGAAACCACAGAAGAATGGGCTTGCCAACAGCCACTTGGCCTATTTGGTATGGGGGAGGGTGTTTTTTTTTTAAATGGCTCAGCGCCTGTCATGAACTTCATCAGCTTTCACACCAGCGCTGAACTCATGGGAGAAATCCACACCATGGCCTGTTTTGGTCCTGCGAGGATTAATACAAACAGTACCTATGATTGACCAAAGTCAATGCATCTTCTTCTGTTTTAACTCCTAATCAATATTAGCTGCATTATGGAAGAACTAAGGAATAGGGCTTTGGTCAGACCTTCTGAATTCCCGGGGGGGGGGGGGGGGTGTTACGAAGGTAAAATGAAACCCCTACAGGAAACCCCTCCCTGGAAGTGGTGTCATCCAGATGCAGATCCTCCTTGCAAGGGACTCATTACTAACAGAAAACAAGCCTTATCTTGGAATAGTAAATGGATACAAGCAAATACTGTTCTCATCACTGTGAAGTGGGGGGGGGGGGAATTCAGAAAATGTTGCAACTTAAAGGAATTCTGCAGATGATAAATAAAGCTGTTTGCTTTGCCCCCCCATTTGTATTTCAGGAACCAAAGGCCTCCATCTCGGCTATAAATTTCCTGTGCTGCCCACTTACATGTATTTGGGGTTCAAGCTTTCAGCAGCTTTCATATTTTTTTTATTCACATGCATCTTGATGCAGAATAATAAACTGTCTTAGTATGCTTGACAACTCCCTGAAAACAGGTACCTGGGTTCTCTTATTGTGCGACACCTCCAGGAAAACCAGAGACCCATGCTGCTAGGAAGAAGCCTGCTTTGATTTCTACGATGAAATGGACTAAAAAACACACCCTTCAGTCTTTCACATTAAGGAAGATCAACCTATATGATAATGCTGATTACCTTATGTGTCTATCTGTCAATTTTGTTTTACCTGATAAAGCTTTTTCTTCTTTAAAAACACCATCCAAACGTTGGGGAATTCTGAAATCCAGAAAAATATTATGTATGTTCTACACAGAAACAGAAAATACATGTCAGGAGGCTGACGGTGAATGCTGAAATCTCACAGGCTAAAACAGAAGGATGATGCAGCCTCTCTCAACCCCCCTCCCCCTAAATCACTCTCACAGTATCTCTAAAAACAGGAAGGTGGCAAGATTCCCACTGAGAAAAGGGGAGGGCGGAATTTTCAGGAATCACTCTAACCTGAGATCTGTGTTTCATTCTAGGAAAAACAAATAATTTCCCCCATTAGCAACGAACCAGCTGTTGAAAGCTTCACTGGGCACTTAAGAAGCCTTCTGCCAATAATCATAAATCTATCATTAAAACACCATTATAGTCCAATTCCAGTACAGATCAATTTGCTTCTAGAAATTCTTGGCCTCAGAACAAGAACATCCAACAGCAGCTACACTAACCTTTCCTGCTCTATTCCAGCCGGATTTTCCAACAAATCTCACACAAAGAGCACACTTATTTCAGTCCACACATGTTCACAGTTCCCTTGAACAGATCTGACAGGAGCTCCCTCCCCCCACAACAGCCTCTGCTCTTACAGTAATCCACAGAGACACTGAAGAATTTCTCCCACACTAATTTTTCAGATGTTGTGCTCTGAGAAAATGCACTCTAATTGTTCAGGTTTTATATTCTGGCATCACCTCATTTCAAGCATCAGTTCTACAGAAATACCAGTGGTGTCAAGGCTATACATTCATGGGGATTAGCTTATGTGCACATTTTTGTATGTAATCACACATGCCAGCATTGCAGAGGTCAATTGACAAGCAATGGATGCACCTGCAATGGCAGCATTGTGATTCTCTCTCCCACCACCTGTGCCATCCAATGTACTACAGGTAATGGAAACAAAGGAACATGGCACTGCCAAGGTAGGATACATCATTTCACAGCTGGTCAGCTTAATCCATCTTGCACCTTTTCATTCCATCCTTCCAAAAGAAAAAAAAGCTGCTCAACTGTCCCACTTCCTTTAGCCACTGCAGGAGGAGGACAGGGAGAGTCTCAGCCTCAAATTCCTACTAGCATGCTCTCAAAAGCTACTCACCAGTTGCAAACAGTGATGGATTTTAAGAATCTTGCAGCAGCTGACTGTATACAGGTAGCCATTTGAATATTTCTCCGGTTAATGCAGTTCAACTTGATTGCGTTTTCTGACTCATACATGAACCTCTAGAAAAACGTGCCCCTGCCAAAGCCATCACTGCTCATGGACAAAGCTAGAAACACAGGAGACGTTGTTGGCATCGGAATACATCCTGCCACAGAATTAGGCTGCGTTCAGATGCTGCAACAAACCTCTGTTTGTGATGGACACAAGCATGGCTTGTTTGCTGCGCTGGCATGCTCCCTCCCTCCTCTCCTGAGGAAAGCGATTGAACGCTTCTTGATTTGTGAAGCCATCAACCAAATTCCAGTCCATCATGATGTTTCAGTGCAGGCACTGCAGTTTCTTCCACCCCCACCCTCCCACCACCAAGAATTCCAGTTTGTGAGGCAGAAATGAACTCCAATTTGTCTCCATGCCTGGAAAACTGCCATTTGACTGGAGGCTTCCCAAGCCATGAAGTTTTCAACTATGCTCCTCACATTTGGGGGGGGGGGGGGGGGAGAAAAGGAGTACATGAAAATGGTCAGGAAACCACATTCATGCCCACCATGAACAAGCACAGGTTTGTCATAACATCTTGCGCATAGGTTCCTTTCAAGGACAAGAAAGTCCAAGAGTTACCTAAACATGAGAAAAGCCTGTCCATGCTATTCTCTAAAATTGTGCTTGCCAGAGTTTTAACCAAAACTTCCAAAGCAGTACATTTGATGTGTCAACAAAGGACTGCTGAAACAAGAACAGAGAAGACTGCCTGTCTTCAAAATGATAAATACAAGAGAGGTCCCCATACATATTTGTTAATAGTGGGATATACAGCAAAGTTTTCATAAACCATTTTGCGGGTCCAAAAACATCTCCTGCAGAGCGATAATGCTTCAACGGCCAACCATACAGTGATGACCAACTGCCAGTGTCTGAAGATCTCAATTTTAAAAACCAAACAACAAACCCATCTCCCTCATATTCTGGAGCTCTCTTCACCTTCTAGCACTCAAAAGCAAGAACAGTAATCTAGCCAGCTGAAGAACAAAATCTGAGTCCAGTGCCACCTTCAAGATCAAGAAAGTTTTATTCAAGCTGTGAGCTTTCGCGTGCAGGCACACTTCCTCAGACGTATCTTAAAGCTGCCACTGGACTCAAAATCTGTTCTACTACTTCAGACCAACATGGCTGCCCACCTGGATCTAGCCGACTGAAGTTTGCCAGCAGTCTGTCGTCCAACTGAAAAAGGTAACAAAAGGCAAAGAGTTTTTAGGATGGAAGGGAACCTGAAGGCCATCTTCCGTAATGGGCCAAACTGAGAGAAAATATTTTCATACTCATTCCTACTGCTAGGAAGCCTAGCCCATGATGAGACATGTGCAAAATTGACCACTAAGGAGGTGCTTACTGAAATCCTCCTATAACTCTACCACAAGGGCCATTTTCTGCAGGCCAAGAGGCAGCTGAAGGGCTGAGCAGCCCCAGATGCCACACCAACTGCTGCAACCACAAGACTATCAACTGCTGCTTTCATTCTTCATAGCCAAAACATGAAGCAAAATGGGCGTTATCTAGGAGCGCTGGTGAACACGATTGTCATCAGGGCAGCACTGCCTTCATTACCAAATCCTCTTGCAATTACCAGATAGTGAACACTGATGGTTATCATTCTAGGTGAAAGGACAAAACCTCACGTCCTGAGGCAAGCAAACTGGCCCCAAACACAATCAGCATTCAAGCTGGGCCTTGAACGCTTGCCTAAGCATACTGGTCAAAGCTCTGGTAAAAACAGCCCTCCCGTCACAGCCCATAAAAATCTGTGATAAGCATCTACATAGTCGTTTTCCCATGCCTCAGCATCCAATCTGTGCATTCTGGAGAGACAGTGTCATCTGCATCTGCAGGAGGATTACTGAAAAAGAGGCCAGGTTTTTAATTAAGTATTAGAATTCCTCCTGGTCTCATCAAGATGGAAAGGTACAGATTTCTGAAGCTCTCCCACCCCCCTCCCCAAGAAACCTGCACAGCGTAGAAGATTAATAGCCACTTCTGAAGGGGCCATAAATACTGAATACATAAATGCTTCCTGTGCCTTCATGTGCTAATACTAAGAAAGGTCTTCCTGCTAGAAAACATGAGAACAGCAAACAGTACTCTAAGCCCTCCAAACTTGTTCTCCAGATCAGCCTGTCTCCCCAGAGAGGAGGAGAGACTTTGCCGACCCACATGCCAGCTCTTATTTACGAGTTTGCTACCACCTCAAAGAGTCAATTGGCTCCCTGCCCATCCTCTCCCTCTCAAGATCTTTTCAGACTTCAAAATGGAGCTTTCCAGGCCTTCCAACAAGAATGCTTCTAGCCCAGCCTCTCATTTTTCTCAAGGTAATTGCCTGGCCCTTGCTGTGTAACTCTGACACTCACTAAGCTGCCTTGCCCTTTCTCCCTCATGCAGATTTACTTGGCAGGCTGTGGGGGGGGGGGGGGGGGGAGGGCAGGGCTGCAAATGCACAACTTAACTGCATAGAAAGTACCCTGCACTCTGGCCACAAAAGCAAGTAAAGCCTACAGCATTTCCAGCACGGGAAAACAGAGGAATCTAACACAGCACAAATTTGGAAAGCATTTTAGCGGAGCTTTTTCCATGAGCTCTTACCCAAGGGCAGAACATACGTTCCCAATAAAAAATAATTCCCCTTGCTGTAAATTTCAAAGAGAGACCCTTTCTGTCCCACCCAACACTGGAGACACGCTGGAGCAATTTACACACCTTGCCAGCAACTTTCCCACCTGAGCTGTCTTACCTGTGAAAGGAGGCCTCTTATAAACAAGACAGCCAGCTCATTCTGAAGCAAACAACTTCCATCTGCTGAACAGATGTGAGGAGATGATCCCCTGGAACAAAGAACAGCAGAACCCAACCACGTGCTATGTGGTTCAGGCAAGCTGCTGCTCTCATTCTGATTTTGTCATTAAAGGGGCAGTCGGCAAAAAGTAAAATGCAAGTCTTCTCTCCAGTGGTCCCAGGTGTATACCACATAGCAATCCTGACAAAGCTAAGCAGTTCTGGGTCTGGATGGTTCTTAGGTGGGAGAATGCCCTGGAAAGACTGGGAAATAGCCATAGAGAAGGATGTGGATACATGAAATAGACAGCTAAGAATGGGATACTTTTAACAGTACATGGAAGAGAGACTAAAGGGGTTTTTGGAAGTTTTAAAGGATGGGTAGTTCCTGGAACTGGCATTTTGCTTCAGCCTGGAGGACAGAACAAAGCAGGAGGATAGGGATGCTGGAAAGCGGTTCTTAGGGTAAATGACAAAAGATTGACAGTGACTTTGCATGTGCAAAAGGCCTAGGTTGAATCCATGCAGAGCCGTAGCCAGGATTTCATGTTTGGTGGGGCTCACAGCAGAATTTGTTGTTTGGAGGGGGGGGGGCACCCAGTTTGGTGGCCCTGAGCTCTCGGCACTGTAAGCTGCCTTTAGTTCCACAAGCTAACCCCACCCCCTTTGCTCTGCATGCAGTGCTAAGGAAAGGGAGAGGAGAAACCGAAAAGACCAGCAGCAATTATACTACTTGTTCAGAGTAGCAGTGAGCAAACGGGACAGACTGGGGGCCCTCCAATGGAGAGACAATACAGTTGGAAGAGGGGTTGAAAGGATGGGACTTCCCCCGGGCCCCACTGTAGCTGCAGGCCCGAATCCATGGCATCTTTAACTCTTATGATCTGGCGTAAATTATACAAAGTTAAACACGTGACTGAATACTTTAGTTCTCAAATTTACAGCCAGATATATGGCAATCAGGCCCCTTACAGCAACTTACAACAGATTTCAATAAAATCTACATTAAATGCTTTGGAAGGTTTGTAAACGTGTCTATTCATACGGCTGCAATTCTTTCAATCAGATTTACTTTCCTGCAGATACGCTCAGGGTCAGGTTTGAAAGGCCCAAATTTGGATCAAGGTGCACAGATCTTATCTTAAAAGTGCACCCATTTCCATATTTTTCTGTCTTGATATAATGTCCAGACCCATCCCTATGTAAAGGCTTGACTACACATGTCAAAAGCTGCATGTCTTAGCTAAGCCTGAATTCCAAACCTACAAAGTACTACCCTCAAACAGCTTGCTTACTTGCTACTTTTTTCTCCTGGAACCCTACCAAAATCTGCTTAATCGTCACATCAGAAATATTTCTATTGCCTTTTTTGAGACTTGGTTTGAGTTTGACTCCAATTCATGCCTGTTTTTACTTATCCGTTCCAGATGCTGCCCCTTCAATCTTTCAGCTGGAAAAAAAAATCAAGCTTTATCTCAAGCATTTCCCCATCACTGTGCCTGGTACACCTCAAGAGGAACAACAATAGAAAGTCATAATGTTATGAACATACGAAGTTGCGTTGTACTGAATCAGACCCTCGGTGCATCAAAGTCAGTATTGTCTACTCAGACTGGCAGCGGCTCTCCGGGGTCCCAAGCTGAGGTTTTTCATACCTATTTGCCTGGACCCTTTAGTTGGAGATGCCAGGGATTGAACCTGGGACCTTCTGCTTACCAAGCAGATGCTCTACCACTGAGCCACCGTCCCTCCCCTAAATGTTCCTGATATGGATCCTTGTGCCACAGAGAGTAAGCTAATTCACAGGTCTCACCACCTGAGGTGGCAGAGTTATGCCACTCTTGACCTCACTCAGCATATACACCCCAGTTGATCATTCCTGTTCCCCAGGAATACAAAGCTATGCATATAAACAGGTTACCACACATTGGCAAAGGAAACCTGGCCTCACTTCCCCTCTTTAATCCTCTCTGTTGCCTTGCCTTCATGACTCTGCTCCCACATTAACTGACAGGTATAGCCATTTTCTCTTTCGAGTCAGCCAACAGAGGCATAGCCACAGATGAGATCCCAAGCCGCCACCCACAATGACTCCAAAGAAATAAAATGGAAGGCAGAGCAGCACAGCTCCTTACCAACCTTGCCTAAAGAATAAGGTTCTCCTTCTTTGAAGCGGGAGCAGAGCCTATCACTTCACAGTCATAAGTATGTCCTCCAAATATGCAACTAAACATTTTAAATCTCACCTTATCCTTTCATACAAATGATGAATTGTAAATGTCAAATCCCTGTGAGATGGCAGAACATCTCCTCCAAGAGCAGGGGTGTGTGGGCCTGCCAGTCATTCTTTACCTGGCCACTTGTGATGAGTAATGATTGTCCTCAGGTAAGGACCTAAGCTTTGAGGATAAAGCTGCCTAGATGCTCTCATTTCCCCTTTTCCTTTTCAAAAGCAACTGCCTCTTAAAGATTAAAAGCCATTCAGAGAGCTAAGGGCTCGCCTTGAAAGATTTAAAACAGGGATGTGCATGGAGCTCTCTCTTTCTCTCTACCACATTAAAAGCCTGCTTCCAGGCTAAAAGACACACTCTTTCTATGCACAACGAATGAGCCCAGTGTGGGTTGCCTCCCTTCTTGCTGCCAAGACCTGGAATTGAAAAGGGAGAGGCAGAGGACTTCTGCTCTGAATGCATGGCAGCCTTTCTTCCTTTGCAGTCCTGGACTTCTAGGCATGCAAGAGAAGATTTAGCCAGTGCTACAAGGGTGGAGGAGCAACGTGTGAGGCAAATGCAGGAGAGGTGGGTGACAGTGTTCCCTCTAAGCTAAGTTAGCGTGAGCTAGCTTACAGATTTTTAAGCCTCCAGCTCAAAGATTTTTGTCTTAGCTCAGGAAGGATGATCCCAGAACATCATAATTTATGCAGCAGCTCACAACTTTCGTGCCAGTAGCTCACAAAGTAGAATTCTTGCTCACAAGACTCTGCAGCTTAGAGGGAACATTGGTGGGTGACCATCCTCAAAAATCCCACCCTTCGTTCTCACACAACCAGAATAGCCAGACACATTTCGGACTCCCTTTCAAGCTAGGCTCTAGGTTCAGATGTTGCTCCAGTGGAGCAAAATACCTTCCTTTCCATGTCAAAATGTAGATAACATATCCTCACTGGCACTGCACTTGATGGAGCCTTCTCCTGCTATCATGGAAAAGAACACAGATCAGAAAACAAAGGCTCCCTATCAGAACAGCAGAGTAGCACTCTCTCTTAGGGCAGAGCTGCTTATGTCATGTTCTTCACATTGCCTCCCTGCTCAGAAACCCAACAGCTTGCCAGAGCCTTTCATCTGCACCAGCTAGCTTTTACAAATTCTCTGCTTTTGCTGCCAATCCAACTGTGATCCCAGTACTGGCCCAATTCCCAGATAAGGAAAAGGGCACAAATTTTCCCCTCCATCTACTGACATATCAAGCTCTTCTTCAACCTCCTTCTACCTCCTATTGGCAAACAGACTTTGGGAGGGGGAAGCAAGGAAAAGAACAAAAGCCATCTGGCTAGGAGTATTTAGATGCCTTATATCATCAGTGCAACGACTTCAGAAGGCAAGATGCAGATGGGCACAGAATCAGATTAACCAGCCTGGAAAGCATAAAAAAAGACAAGTGATGCTATCTTGCTGAGAGGGATCTCAAATCACCTCCAAAGGAAATTGCATCTTGAGTCGTAGGAGAAGAAACAGGCATCACTGAACAGGGCTGTACGGTTCCATTTGAAGATGAAAAGAAGTAGCACTACCCACTGGAGGAAGTGGCTGGCAACAGTTGAACTGCATGCAAAACAGAAATATTAAATAGGTTTCACACACTGACGCACACTGCTGCGCACCCCCCCCTACTCAATGAGTCTGATGCTGGGAGAGGGGGCGGGCGGGAAGGAAGGAATTTCTTCATGGTCCTCAATTTTAACCAACCTCCAGAGGCAACTGCAGTCAAATCTTGCAATTAATAAGCAGCATACGTGTGCATGCATACGCACACACTTCTCTCTCTGGGAGCCAAATGTCAATGGTTTACAGCAAGGAAGCCCAACTTCCTCCTTTGTAACTCTTGACACTCTGGCAGTGTGCCATGCTTTTGCCTTGCTCTTGCAACTGATAGCTCAGTGCAGAGGGTCAGAGGACGGTAAGGAAATGATCGCTCTGGTTTGCAAGTCCCCCTAAAGGCAGCCCCACTGGTAGCTCCAGGGGCAGCTTCTTTGAACTTGGTTCAGAGAGGCAGACCACAGCGGAAGAAGCTGAGACATAGCAGCAGCTGGAAAGCTCTCATAAGGAGGCATATTTCCCCAGCGCTTCCAGCATTGTCTTAAGGAATTGTACCTCCTTTCAAGGCAAAGCAAGAAATCAGAACAAGCAATAACCTTGATAAAGTAACCAGTGTCTGGGCTCCATGAATTCAGTCCCACTTCCTAAACTGATTTCATGAGGCACATGTATTTAGTACAAGCATGGTTTGTCCTTCCATAAACAATTATAAAAGCAACAAAAATTGTTTTCTTTGGCAGTTTTTAATGTGCAACATACACGCACGTAAGGGCACAACTAGAACTGTAGTCTTGCACATAAACACCATCCCTTCTACAATACACTTCAGCATGCACCTCTCATCCTGGAAGTGAGGGGATGCTCTGAAGCCTGAGTTTTGGGGGAGTGCAAATGGTCACGTGCTTGCATACAAGAACAAGTGAGGAAGATGCTCACGCTCCTGTGCACTGAAACACTCTGTCGACCTGACAAACCCCTCCCTTCAATATTTGGACCCCTCTTTGATGTAACACCCATGGACTGCTATAGACGCTTCTTCACCTCAGAGGAGCAGCAATTACTCCCTGGTGAGCTGCCAGGCAACAAAATGCACCTGCCTGCCCTCCAGCCATTCTCTGCACCAGGCAGCACTACAGCAACTGCACCTGTGGCTCTCAGCCTTTAGTCTTTCTTAAGGATAAAGGAGACAGGCTTGAGTGTAGTTGCCATATCTCTGTGTCCTTTGTTTCCTTGGATTAGGGAATAAATACAGCAAGCCAGAAGACCAATTTAAATAACCAAGGGGGGAGGGGGGCCAACCTAAAGTGCTGCTTTAAATTAAACTACCTATTGGTACTTCATATACCAAACAATTATCCATACTAATTGTTTAATTTAACCCTAAAACACACTACTTTGCAACTAATTAGATCACTTACATTATCCTGGAATATATACATTCCACAATTTTACAGATACTTACTAATTTTTTTTTAATTACGTACTGATCTAAATGAACAACTTTGCTGCTGGTGTATAATATTTCATATGGAATGCCACATGTTTTATTAAATTAAATAACCTTAAATGTTAATGTTTCACATCTATAACAATGCCCCAAACCCTCTAGGGAGCCCTTAAAACTTTTAAAAATTAGCAAAACAATAATAGCTAACCATACAAAAATGTGCTTATTGTAGCTTTTATTTATTACCTACTGTGCTTCTATCCCATCTTTCTTCCGTACAGGCTGTCCCCAGGAGACTTTCCATCAAGCTGCTGACCAGGACGGTATTGCTGATCTTCAGCATAGCCGCTGTATCACCTGCCTTCCAACTGTACCCTGAGGCTCTCTGTGTCTTTACGCCATCTCCATGCTACAGACAGCTACGATTCCAGAACTCTTCTCAATCAAGGGCCAGAAAATACTGAGCAATTTATTTTCATAAAATAACTAGAAAATACAGCTTGCAAATATTCCAAACAACATAAACAGCAGTTAGGGTGTTAGAGTGTAAAAACCAGGAGCATACCTGATCACCTAGGCGGGCAGAGGACATGACCCTGTTAGTGATCCAGAGTACAGCACCTCCCAGAGTTGGATACTAGTATCTGTAATGACTTGTTAATTCCCGGCCCTTTGCATTGTTACGGGTTTGGTACTGGAGTAGCACAAAAAGTCATCTACTCTCAGCTGTTAGGCTCTTATATATATATATAAATATCTGACTTGAAAAAGGATATTTTCCCTATCATGATTCTATATTTACACATAAAAGCAGTATTTAACTCAAGTATATTTGATAGAGGGCCACCGTTAGTCTTCAGTTTGTGGTAGCTTTAAACAGGCATGTATTCATATTTAATTTTAACCCAGCTACTCCTAAAGAGAAATGTGCAATATTTTTTAAACCTTATTTTAAAAAAAAACAACAACAAATTGTTACTACTCACTGTGACAGCAATACAATGGAGCTGTGAGTGCTTGGCCTCACCATTAAGGCCAAGGCAGGAGGCGGAGGGGGAGGAGAACAAGAATGGCATAGATGCTGTCACAAGGAGTTGCCAAGAATTTTGGTCTGGTCCTCATTTATCATTTGCTTGGCTACGAAATCAGTTTCCAGTAAAAGTCTGCACTACTGCCACAGCCATCTTCACTACTATGGCAGCTCCCTGGCATTCATCAGTGGAAAGCAGGCACAGTGATCACACAGGACTGGCGTTGGCAATGCTCCTGCTCAGTCTGGCTTTCTGCCCTAGCCACAGAAGCAGGTGGCTGGCTGATCAAGGAGGGAGGGATCGATGACTGCAGAAATTGCTCTAGGGATGAAGTGCCATTCTTGTTGCCCCCCATCTCAGCTCTCCCACAAAGAAGAACTCTTGCCTTAAGGCTCCCATCCTTCCTATGACCACCTTCATAACCTGTTCTGCAGAACAGGGGGAGGAGAGAAAAGCATTGGGGAGTGAGTGAAGAAAAAGGGCGAACTGCTTTCCCTCAAACCACCCACAAGGCTGAATTAACTGGCCTTCTCACAGCCAATTTGACATTTGAAAGTACTTTCAATGGTCTAAAGAACTCTTAAGGATTCCAGTGCTCCAAGGACTAGTGGACAAGGACAAGAAGCAAAACAGGAGATAGTACAAATTTCTCAGACTCATAAACACTACAGAACAAATGCAGAAGGCGGCAGCCTGTAGAGCACCCACCTGCTTCCACTGGCCTTTCTAAGGCTTCAGGAGGCAGAGTAATAGAATCATAAAGTTGAAAGGGACATCCAGGGTCATCTAGTCCAACCTCCTGGACAATGCAGGAAACTCACAAATATCTCCCCCAACACCCTCAGTGACACCAGCTTCACACCCAGAAGTTGGCACACACACCCCCCCCGCCAAAAAAAAAAAACCCTCCAGGATCCCTGGCAAACTGGCCTGGAGAAAAATTGCTGTCGGATGTGGGAGCGACCAGCATTTTCCTGGGCATGTAAGGGGTCATAAGAACTATGCATGGATGCAACCCTTTCTGCCCTCCTTCTCATGATCTGCCTAAGTTCACAGAATCAGCATTGCTATCAGATGGCCATCTAGTCTCTATTTAAAAACCTCCAAAGGAGAGTACAGCACCTCCCAAGGAAGCCTGTTTTACCAAGGAACCACTCTGTCAAGAAGTTCTTCCTAATGTTTAGTCAAAAACTTTTGATTAATTTCAACTTGCTGGTTCTGGTCCGACCTTCTGGGGCAACAGGAGAGAGCCTCTGTTTCACAAGGCATGCAAGTGATTCTTCGGCAGGCTCAAGACTGTCTGGACCACTTTTTCACTAACACGTGGTCACTCCTACACAAGGAAGATGCTTGTGATCCAATGGTCATGACATCATTCCCTTCAGGAGCCAGAAGATATGCTATTTCCTCAACATAAATGCTTCCAGTTGTTCTGCAAGCTGAGGCATACCTATTCTGCTCTATTATATATATCCTGGAAGCAGGAACATGTTAACCACACAATCACTGAAAATTCTGGCAGTGCAAACAGCCGAGTATTTGAGCTGGACAACAATGTGCCTTTGACTTAGGATCTCTCTCTGTCGCAATTATTATCTGACCAGGCCTATAACAGGTTGCAGAATCAATAGCAGTCCATGAAAAGGTTTCTCAAGTCCCTCCTGGAGTAGCACTGTCTCAGTTTCTCATCCCGATGGGTGTGCCCCCCACCCCAACCAACATAAAACTGGACCAAGAATTGAACAGAGGGAAGCAGTTTTATTGTTGTGCACTTATCTGGCACCAAGACAGGCAAACAAGCACAGAATGCTGACGATGGACGGATGGAGCTGGTTGTCTGCACCTCCCACTCCTGCAGGCACTACAGTAGCTACTGCCACACAGCAAGAACCTGCCATTTATGCGCCATTATCAGAGAAAGCAGCTCCACAGTCTGAGCACCAGCTGCTCAACTAGTCTCCAAGTAGATAGAAGAAAAAAAGATGCAGGACTATGCAACAGAAGCCAGCCAGGTCCCTTCCTACAAGGCAGTTTTTCCTCTCCAAGCTCCCGATGACCCCCAAAAGGGCAGTTCCCAGGCGAAGTGCACAAAACATCCTGGGCTCCAGGCAGGGAGTCTGTAGAGGACAAATCTGTGGACAGAAGGGGTGCGGCACGTAACACTTGCTGAATTTTCTGATTCTCCCCTGTAAATCACACCCCAGGACTCCTCTTCCACAAATGGTTCTATTCTTGCCTCAAAAATTTATTGTGGGGAAGTCCTAACCTCGATAGCTCAGGCAAGCCCATTCTTGTCAGATCTCAGAAGCGAAGCAGTGAGACCTCCAAGGAATACCAGGGCCGGGACGCAGAGGCAGGGAAATATTAAGCTATCTCTCTGAAACATTCTAGGCCCCACTAGGGGTTGCCAGAAGTCACCATGCCTTCCAAGCACAGAAGTACACACACACAAATACTAAAAGTCCGTCTGGTGTAGTGGTTAAGAGCAGGAACTCTAATCTGGGAGAACCAGGGTTTGATTCCCCACTCCTCCATATGCAGCTGCTGGGTGACCCTGGGTCAGCGACATTTCTCACAGAGCTGTCTTTCAACAGCAGTTCTCTCAGAGCTCTCTCAGCCCCACCTACCTCACCGGGTGTCTGATGTGGGGAGAGGAAGGGAAGGTGATTATAAGCTGCTCTGAGACTCAGTGAAGGGCGGGGTATAAATCTTAATATCTTTTCTTCTTCTAAAATACCCAACACTACAGTTGGACATAAATCCATCTGTTGTTGAAGATGACAATCCAGTTGTACCTTGCTGGGGAAATATATGTACCAACAGGGGCCAATACAAGGTCCTATTCTGGCTAGAGAATCCTGTACAAAGTAGATCATTAATAGTACCTACATGGTTTCCTTTTTCATCTAGCCAATTAGTTTGCTCCACAGTTTAAATGTCTGTAGCCAGTGCTATACATATAGATTTTGAAATGCCATCATGCTCTTGCTATTCTTAGTCTCCAGAGAGTAACAATGGGTAGACTCTTCCCTGCTTTCTCCATGTCAATATTGCAGCCCATTTCCTAAGGACCTTCTTACACCGAAGCACACGAACCCAAAATCAAAGCAAAAAAAGTGAATGGGCTGACACCTCAACCCCCCACTACTTTTTCCTAAGCAAAGTTACACCCTTCCAAGTCCACTGGAATCAATGTGCTTTATACAGCAACATGAAAGAAGTCAACCATCTGTCTGTCCCCACCCAGCTCAGGTACTTTGTTCCATTTGCTTTTCTGAAAGGACCATAATCCATTAGATTTCTCATTTCAAACCTCTTTCTGTTCTCTAAATCTGCCAGATCCCCTCAGAAAAATCATGCCTGAGACAACAATCAAAGGAAATACAGAGCAAGGCTGATACCAAGTCTGACTCTCTTGATGCAAACCCATATGTGAACTACGCTTCCCTCTCAGCAGTGTCTTCTGTTTGCACCATTCTTTCAGGAACCATGTTCCCCAACCCTTCAGGTGAATGGCGTCCAGGACAAATGAGGGCAAATGGCGTCCAGGACAAATGAGGTCACCTTGTGACCTGAGCAGCTTTTTAATACAATATTTCTCCAGCCAGTGTTTTCGTATGACAGGTTTGCTTTTGCTGCCCTTTTCCTCATTCTTTTCATGGCACCGTGATAGCTGGTGCTGATCACTAGATGTTATAGGTTAGATGACAGCAGGTTTTCATCTGAGCCAGGATTTTGCCAAGAACACTTGAAAAGGTCTAGGATCTTTTGCTAAGGAAGCAGCCATTTTCCAGTTCTTGCAGATATCATATTTTCCACATATTGCTGCTTCCGTTCTTCAAAGTTCCATTACTGTACAGTTGCCTCACTATAAAAGATAACTGGGTGCCATGTTTAATTAGGCCCAGCTAATCACTATTAAGCTCCAGAAACTGGATCAGGGTCCAGAATCTAGATGCCACATATTGCTCATTTGTGAGGGCTATTTTTATCTGTACATGCTGGCTGGCTGGTCAGAGAAAGGAGAGAGAGAACACCCCAGCTCCTGTTTCTGCAAGTAATGGATGATCTACTTGAAAGCAAATGCAAAGAAATGCAAAGACATCTGACAGGAAACAATTTTAAGACTGGTTCGAGGAAGAACCTCTTCTTTCAGACACCCTTAACACTGTCACAGCCCCCTTCTATATACAATGCTAGGTAGATTACCCACTTAAATTTAACACAGCCCAAAATGTCACTGTCCACAGAATGAAAACCAAAGAGGACAAATAGATTCCCTTATGCATTCTAACAGACAAGTACCCTGGAAATGCAGAGATTACCATTATTAAACTCTGCACACTTGAACAGGAATGCATCTCTATTTTGCAAGCTTCTCTTGCCTTCAGAATCCATCTGATGAACCTTGACAGTGCTTCAGAGAAAAACTGAACTGCATTCTAAAAGCATAAGCAAGGCTTCAAGTCCCCTTCGTAAAGCGAAAGCAAACATTCAAAAACCCTGCCAGATTCCACTCCACATACCATAACGATCAAGTTGTGTATTTTCCATTCTGTGTGAAGTATGCAGATGCATGTCACTTTCTTGCCACACTGGCAACCAAGGGTTACAGTACTTTTTAGTTTTAGTTTGTATCTCCAGAATGAGGCTTCCTTGTTTCATATGAGCCAATGAATCCTTTGCAAAGGTCAGAAGAGGCATTTACTCATCTGTCTCCAGGGCACATCCATTTATACTTTGATCCTGGAAGTAACAGCAATAAACCTGGTAAGAGCATCATCAGCACTAGAGATCTGACCCAATGACAGTGTTTAGTTCGAACATCCATCATCAGTGGTCACACCTGCAGTTACAACCTGAAAAACTCCAAAATAGAGAAACCACTGTGAGACCATAACAGGGGGGGAGGGTGTTGACATTCTCCTAGTCCCATCAGTGCTCACCTGTCGAGAAGGATATGTCTAGCATGGCACCTGTTCCTTATTTCAGAGAACAGTTCCTTCAACAGTATTAATAGAAGATTCATGGACAAGAAAGATGAGCAACAACAAGCAACTGTAATATGTTACAAGGACAAAAATATTTTAACAAAACACTGCTAAAGTTCTGAGACGCATAATACGTCAATCTCTTTCATTATATACCTCATTACAAGCACTTGAGTATGAACAGGTGCTGTATCACAGGTGTGCTGGAAAGATGCAGTGGAGCCTGGTTTGACACTGTGATGTCAACCAAGCTGCTTTATCTGCTCACGCCTTCTGGGTTTTTTTTCTCAGCCAAAGGGATTCAATATCCTCCAAACCACCAAATAGGATGACAAGCTGCTGTCACAAAGCAGACAAATATCCCTACGGTCCTACAATGCATAGAAACCCTACAACAAATGTGACAGGGAAGTCACACATCAATATGGAGAGCAAGTAGCAGGTTGCAAATGACAGAAGCAAGAGCAGAATTTTTTAGTTCTCAGAAGTAGCATAAAAGCAGAAGGAGATTTGGGGCTGCGTTCCCATCAGTTACCAGGCTCTTCTTTAAGCAGACAAAAGTTCCAGGGAGTTTTGGACTTCATCAGATCAACTCCAGCTGTCCCTAGGTGCTCCCCCAGATCTTGGAGAGATTCCAGCAATGAGATCTCTTATTTGTTTCCTGTTATGCTCAGCTGCAGGCCAGTTCCTCCAGCTGTTGCCCAGCACTCTGTTGGCACAGTACAGCTAAACCAGAACAAGTGCAAGCTGGACCACTGTTCCACTGCATTTTCCCAGGGCAGTAGCAGCATGACCAAACTTACTGGATATGGAATAAGGAAAATGTCTTCCCCTTCTGCTTTAAAAAAACCAAAAAACACCTGGTAAACCCAACTAAAACAAAAGCCCCAAGAGTCAAATTAGACATTAGCCATAAAAATAAAAGGAATATCATGTAAGACGTCTAGACCGGTTAATCAAAAGGGCTTTAGTGTACCAAATCTTATTTGCACAGCATCAAAAAGAATGCCGTGTTGTTGTTTTTTTAATGAAGAGGAAATGCTTCTAAGGGCTGCTTCACACAAGCCAAGTTTCCTATACATATATAAACCTCCATGTAACAAAGTACATATGCACACAGAGACATGTTTCAAACACTCATGTCTGTTTTTGGATATATGCATACTGTGGGAACCTGGCCAACCACAGGTTCTCTACGTGCATGTGTTATGAGAGTCATCCTGTGTGGGTTAAATACAGGTTTTAACGTTAAAAAATTATCCTTACCTGAAGTCCAAACTATGAGGTACTATTTGGCAGCTACTAAGCATGCCTTCAAAGGAGACACACTGAGAGAGAGACAGAAAAATGTAAGGGATATGGTATCGACACCAAAACAAAACAGTAAAAAAAAATGTTGCTCATCAGACTGATGAACAAGGACCCAGGCATTATGGTATAGAATTAGGACTGCCAGCTCCAGATTGGGAAATACCTGGAGATTTTGGGGGTGGAGCCAGAGGAGAGCAGTTTGGGGATGGGAGAGACTTCAGGAGGCTAGAATGCGATTCAGTCCACCTTCCAAATTTCTCCTTGTGAACTGATCTGTTGCCTGGGGATCAGTTGTAACCTCAAGAGATCTTCAGGCACCACCTGAAGGTTGTCAGCCCTACACACAACAGAAAACTGTAATGCCAGATGTTGTGTCTTATATATGATGTATTCCAGGTCAACCTGCTGCTGAGAGGCCAAAGTCCCAAACAGGGCATGGTTCTCAAAAAGATAAAAATCAACACCACCTTCCAGCCATCTTCCATAGGAGATTCAAGCATCAGACTCTGTCTGAAAATGTTCTTTTCCGCCAGTCCTTCTAACACTGGTGCACCCACCAACCTAGTCCCAGTGAAACTGCAACTTCTACTCCCAGTCAGCAACCAAACCAATCATAGGTTATGCAGCAATGCATCTGCCAAGGTGCAACAAGGCACAATGGGCAAGGGGGGGGGGGGGGGGTAATCTCCCAGCACCACCCGAACCAGGCCCAAGTGCCAGCCCAGTCTTACCTTCTCCGATTTCACCTTCTTGAGCTGCCGGCACTCGCTGTCGCCATCTTCCAGCTCTGATTTAACTCCCAAAGGGTTGAGTGCAGATCCCGTGTCAATAGCTATACTCCCAAGCTGCTCGGCAGCGGGCTCTGATCCTTGGCCCCCGTCATACTGTCCAACCCTGACAGCCAAGGCAAGAGGCTGAAGTACACCAGGCTCCTTTTCTGCTGGAGCACCTGCACCCTCAGTCCTTTCCTTCTTACTCTTGGACGAACCACCCTCCTTGTCTTTCTTTGAACTGGCCACGCTGCGAGAAGCCTTGGCCGATTTCTCTGAGCCCTTTGGGCCAACAGCGGCCGCCAGGCCACCAGAGTTCACACCATCCCCAGGGCGCCCCTGAACCTCTTTCTTGCCGCTGGTCCCTTCACTTGCAGTGAACAGAGAGGATCCCGGGGCGGCTTTGCCACTGTCCTTGCCACTTTTGCTCCGCTTGGATTTGGATTTGCCTTCCTTGCTCTGTGGACCCGGCACCGGGGTCACAAACTTGATGTTCTCTGGCAGAGTGGCCACAGCATTTGGCGCTGGAAGCCCCACTTCCTTGGAGCCCGACATTTCCAATTTCTGCTGGTCCTTCTCCAAATCCGCGTCCAGGTCAATGATCAGATTACCTACTCCAATGTCCCATTCATCCCCACTGTCATATGTCTCGACTGGGTTCGCATCTACTCCTTTCCCTCCGGAAGCTCCACTGCTCAAGGACATCTTAGAGTTAACGACCCACCTCAAGGTTCAAGGCTCTTTTCTGCTCCCTCAGCCTTTTGGGGTATGAAGTAGCAGCTTCAGCTATGTTCTCAAACCTCCAATGATCATGGTGCGGCCAGGCGACAGCATCGTTGCTGAAAGGAAAAGCAAGAACATAGATTACACCATGGTTATGCGGAAATCCATGACAAGAATGGAATGCACAAACATTATTTATTTATACCCCACCATTCTCCTGTAGAACTCGAGGTGGTACACACCCTTGAGGAGTTCCAAGCAGTCTCCAACCCAGGCACTGACTACACCTGGACCTACCTAACTTCAACATGATTGTTTTATCTTGTGCCTTCAGGACTCAGAAGGATGCATACAGATCAGCTGAACACATACTTGTTTGCTTCACAGGCTTGCACCCATACGGCATTTACCAACATCGCAGGGCCTACGTTCCAATGCCTTGTGGTTAAACGTGGCCACAAGCAGGGAGCAGTGGTAACTCTGCAGATGTATCTGAGCTCAGCACCATTCTGAACACCAAAATTCTTTCCATGATTAAACCACAATGCCAAAGTTCAAATTCAAACTACACACACAGAAGTACAATTATTTCCACCTCCAGGCTGACTAGTCAAGAGAAACCCAAACTGGCATGTACAGTCTGTCGGCAAGCAAAGTAAAAAGAACGAAGCAGAGATGCACACATGGGCTGCATCTAAAGACCAAAACACATCAGCAGTAATGGAGGAGAGCTGCTCCCACTGCACTATCCTCCGCCGATTATTAAGAGACCAAAAACATGATCTTCATGAACCCTCTTATATGCTGGAGATTTCCCTGGAGGCTATGAAGTAGCAAGTCAAAGTCACCTCACAAGATAAGTATGTGGCAATTACATTTACAAGAGGTAATTAGCACATGAAACAGCATTCCCCTTAGCCAGCCAAGCCCCAGCCAAGGGTGGCTGCAGCCAGCTTCTACTGACAAACCCACTGCCGCCCCTCCAGCTGTGGCTCCTCTATAAGTGTTACTGTCCTCTGCTTCTCCCTGTGGAGCACTGGAGGCAGATGATCTGTGTCATCGTCTTATTGATGGGAAGCGCTAAAAGCTAGCAGCCCTCTGTCTTTTCCCTTACAGAAATCTTTCCTTTTGCCCGTCTTTTCCCTTAAGGAAATCTTTCCTTTTGCAAACCCAAAAGACAAACAGCAGTGTGTGTATCCAGAGATAGGAACGCTGTAAAATGCTGGGGATTCATTCACGCGGTGGACTGCAGTGGCCAGACTCTTTTTTCCCATCCATTCCCTACAGACACCTCCGCCCGCTATGTGTTGCTAACAATCCCTCCCTCCACCCATCCTCACAGGTCATTATGAAGATTCTGAATCTGTGAGCCAAGGGCTTGGCAGGTGAGCAGGAAATAAAATACACGACTTCTCATCTTACTGGCAGAGAAAGTGCAAAAATCAGGAGGTGACATGCAGCTGCAGAGTTGGTAACAGATTTCAAAAGCTGCAGTCTCTTCCCCTCCCAGCATTAACCATAGCAGCTTAGTGCTACCTACTTGCCCTGGAAAGATTTGGCTGCCTGACTTGTTAAGAGATACTGTCATGAGCAACCTCCCCTCCTTACACGGACTAGTATGGAGGAAGATCAGAGCCA
Organism: Heteronotia binoei; assembly: GCF_032191835.1. Classification (NCBI taxonomy): domain Eukaryota; kingdom Metazoa; phylum Chordata; class Lepidosauria; order Squamata; family Gekkonidae; genus Heteronotia; species Heteronotia binoei. The sequence goes on from NC_083241.1 coordinate 29,836,834, forward strand.
TATAATGACTGATAACTTATTTCTCTTTGTCACGATTACAACCAGGAAGGATATCAGAGGCAAACAAAGTAAACCTGAGCACACAGGTTATGAGAGCTTCAGCAACCTCACAAAATTCATTTTTCCTGAAGGGAACAAGACAGGGACTGTAGAGGACAACAGTACAATTTTGCCATATACAAAGAGACTCTAGTTTTTGCTGGTCAATGCTCAGATATAGGCCAAGCTCGTCCTCATCAGCATACTAATAACTACTGTTAAATATTCTGTGAACACTTTAACAAGGGTTTAGGGTAGTCACTAGCTCCCTCCTTTGATACGTTTGAGAAACCTATGAAATATTCTAGTTCCAGAAGGCAATGTTCCATATTGACAAAAGGAAATGAGCCCTGTGAGGAACTATTGTAGCATAACTGCAAGTCATTCTGAATAACGGCTGTTAATTCCCTTTGGCTTTCCAAAGCCTGGACTTTGGTCTTTGCTATAAAGCAGGATTAAAGAGTTGGTTCTGTAGTTGTCTGGAGGTGTGGTGTTTCACAGATGCTGAAATACAGGCTTTCAGCCATGCTTGAGCACACAGATACCAGCATTCATGAATTTACAAAACTAATTTTGGGGGAGGGGGGGCAGAAAAACTTTCCTGCCAAACAAATGCATACAAATTCAACGGGGGGGGGGGGAACCAACATTTTGCAATCAAAGTCCAAGTTGGTATTTATCAGAGGTTTAATAACTACTTTCACGACTGTGTCTTATTTATAAACAAAGGTGCAATATACAATTATACTCTTTAAACCAGGGTTTGAATTCCTTAACCTAAACCACCTGAAAATTATAGTCTAGGTCACCAACCAGTTTGATAACAGAAACGTGTACTTAAATTATCTAATATGGTAACATCTTAATCTGAATACTTAAACTGAAAGTCTCTCAGCTTTTCTTCATACAAATTAAGGAGGCAGGCTGCATTTAAGTGGTGCCCTCCCACGCTCACTTCAACAGGTACAAACCAGCCCAACCTACTAACAGTACCAAGTACCAAAGGTTAAACTGTAATAAAGTAAAAGGCAGAATCCCAAGGGTTCCAGATGCATAGAGAAGCACATAAAGCTGCCCCACAGAAACCAGTATAGTCCTTCCCTCTCCTGCTCAGCTGGCTCCACTCTGGGCCATGGCTTTGAAGGTTTCTTCTACGCTAGGTCTCCATGCACACCTTCAAACAGAGCATTTTTCCATGTGTTGTCTGTGGCAGAACATTGGCCTCACATGCAGAAGGGTTCCATGTTCAACCCCCAGTCAGGCAATAGTAGTTGATGTGAAAACCTCAGCCTGAAACCCTAGAGAGCCACCACCAATCAGAGTAGGTAATATTAACTGATCAAACAATGATATTTACTTAGGATAAGGCAGCTTCACAGGTCCCATGAGTTACTGGATGCTTCTGAAGGAGACACACAAGGCTGCCTTTTGAGTGCATGAACCACTTGTGATGCCATGTGTTCAGCAACCCGGTGGAAAACTATGCAGATACAATCTAGCAGGAGAAGACACAACTACACTATCTTCTACAGGCAACTCTGCATGCTGGTCTGCCACAGCGATCAAGTATTGCCAATTGTTCATCTATTTTATTGTCCCATGATGCCAAGAAGGCTGCTGTGTAGGTGGCAGCCGTACCTGTTTTTGTTATTTCATTACGGTGCCACCTGTTAGCAAGAGCAAGAGAGAGAGCTGCTAGTCCTTAGCAGTGCAATCATCTGGAGCAAACCTAGCACCATAGCAACTGGCCATCTACCTTAATTGCAGACATTTTCAAACAGGAAAAACAGGCAGACTCCCATCTTAGCATGACTGTCTTAAATAAAAACATGACACTCCTCCCACAATAGTTGCTATTGCTGCATTACATGTTGTTGAAGTTATAGCCTTATTACAGTATATCAGCGTAAAATCCAAGGGGAAAGAAGATTTATATCTTATTTCTCTTTCCAGTGGGGACCCAAATGGGCTCACAATGTTTTACCCCTTCTCCATTTTATCATAACAATCCTGTGATAGGTTCAGCTGAGAATCACAACTAGCCCAAGGTCACCCAGCAAGCTTCATAGCAGAATGGTGATTCAAACCTGGGCCTCCAAGCACTGTTACAATAATTACCCTTTGTAATTTCCCAGTAACACAGTAAATAAGCTTGTATTTGTTATTCATGTTTATATAAAAACCTGCTCATGCCTAAAGTGTCATTTGCTTCTGTTATTCTAATGAAGTTACAGTGCAACCCTCACCAGAGCCACACCCCCTTCTAAGGACACAGTCAATTGGCTTAGGGTGTAACTCTGTTTAGGACTGCAAATGCTTTCTAAATATACTTGAACCATCTTTGACAAGAGTTGGTCAAGTGGCCAACTCTAACCTATAGAGCCAGCAGAACTGCCCCACCAGTGTTGCTTTTAAATTTCTGCTATAATTCTCCAGCAACTGCTTGTATGGGTGTATATAAATAAGATGCTCTCAGCCATAAATATCACCAAGAGCTAGTCATAAGCTGCTTGCAATGCTGCTCGTTTTGAAATGCATGCATTTCTCAACTCAAGTTTCATCCCTATTTAACTCCCCAATTCTCCATGCCTGTAACATATAATGAAATTTACTCACTTTCGTCCTTTGCTACCATTTATCTCTCTGTTCTCCCACACTGTTAAATATGGCAACAAAGCAATTCACATAAACATCAAGACATAAATCCACGATATCAATCTCTCTTTGGTGTAGCCAGTTTGATGTTATAGTTAAGAGTGGTGGACTCTAATCTAGAGAGCCAGGTTTGATTCCACACTCCTCCTCCACATGTAGCCAGCTGGTGACCTTGGGGCAGTCACAGTTCTCTCAGAACTTTTCTCTCAAAAGCAGATCTTGAAAGAGCTCTCTCAGCCTCACCTACCTCACAGGGTATTTGTTGTGGGAAGAGGAAGGGAAGGAGACTGTAAACTGCTCTGAGACTCCGAGTGAAGGGTGGGGTATAAATCCAATCTCTTCTCTCTTCTCTTCTCTTAACCTAAAGGTATGTTGCAAGCAAGATGGAGGACTGTTTGACTACTGTAAAATGCAAAACATTTCTAGACTATCTTTCTACTCAAATAAAGTTCCCATGGCTACAAGCCATGGTGACTAAATGGTGCCTCCATATACAAAGGCAGAAAACTTCTGCATAATAGCGCTGGGATACAGCACAGGGGAGGGCCTCAGCCTCTGCTCTGTTTCTTTGGCACTCCAAGCAACTGGCTGGCTGCTGTGAAACAGGATACCAGACTAGATGGACCACTGATCTGATTCCAAAAATCTCTTGTTATGTTCTACAACTAAAGAGGGACATCAGACTCCACAGGCAAGAAAACAACATTCAATGTACAAAACAAATAATTCACAAATAAATCCTACCCAATTGTGATTTACATTTCTTTACAATATTTGCTTTACACCAGGGCCCAGCTGTATGAGTCAGTATGGTGACCTAAGAGTGACACAAACCGTACATGCAGTCACCTTCCTAGTAAATTCAAGAGTTCAACTTTTGTATACTACAAGTCCCAGCGCGCAGTTCTGTTAAAAATTATAACAAACTGAGCACAGCATGCTGGGACACGCAGTAAATTCAAACCAGGTCCCCACATGGGAAACTTCGATAAACAGTTGAAACAACCTATTCAGTCCTCAAGTTCTTGGCATGCTGCCCTTCTGAACCATACACTAGAGTGGAGAAGTAAAGGCACCTGGAAACCAGGACAGTATTAAAATCACATGTCAGGAAAACCCAATCCAAGGGCAAAGATCTTTCTCCACTTCTACCCTGCCACACAGAATCCACCCATTATACAACCAAAAGCACATGCATTCACTTGTCTAGCTGGAGAGCAGCCAATGAGGAATTTCTAAGAGAAATCCTGGAACAGAAATACTGAAGGAAGAAGACAGCTTCTCACTTGGGAACGCTACACACATGCAGTGCCAGACATAAATCATCCAGCTCCATTAAGGGCTACAACCTCTATAAACCATGTCTATGTTCTGAGAAGGAGCCCCTCATTAGAGACCGCATCTGAAAGTTCACTTTGAACTAGCAGCCCCTATCAAAATACCACTAACAAATCTCATCAGGCAGTGCTTTAAAAAGCCCTGGCAAGCAGATCAGCTTGCAGCCAAGAAGCCAGGGCTCTTTGTGCCTTGACACACGCCTGCTGCTCCAAGCCTAACCACAACAGCCTGCATTACTTTTGACCTTTTGCAGTGAAACGCAACGCAGAGAAAACCTAATCAAGAATGATTTGACACTCAAAGGTGAATCGATTCCACTGGCAGTTTAGGCAGCATATAAACAGAATGTCTCCTACCCGTGCGTTCAGATCGGCAGAGCTCTGGGATTAGTCTCTGGTTGCTTCCAGACATGACTGACTGCAATTTTCACCCTGATTAACTTTCAGGAATGCCTGTGCTGAGGAGCAGTGGAAAAATCTCCCGAACTAGGCGGTCTGCTCTAGCTAGGCAACGGCTGCTCTGCAGCATGGCAAAGCTGAAAGGATTTCTGATAACCGCTTGGCTTTACTGGGATCAGTCCGAGACCGCAAGCGTGCCCTCTGGCTCCGAGCAGCCCTTGGGAAGATAAGTCAGGAACAATCACAACAACTGGAGCAGAACAGAACAAGCTCGGAGCAGCAATGTCCACGGCACAGAGCAGACCCCTGCCTAGAAGAAGCGCAGGACTGCTGTTTGTGAGCTCTGTTTAACCCCATTCAGTCCCTTTAGAGCCCTTTTTTTTTCCAGAGGCCGGCATGGAAACACGAGCAGCTGCTCCTCCCGCCTTCTTTTCCTGGCAGCCAGCCCACAGCTTTCCTCTATACAGGATCCTTTTTTGTTTCCTTTTACGACTAAAGAAACTCAGGGGGATGCATCTTGCTTTGCAGAGAAAACTGCAGCGCTCTTAGCTCTTCGCACTACAGAGCAGGGCTCTCTCCAGCTGCTTTGTTTAGCTTGGATTAAAAAAAAAAAAAAAGCTACTCCCATGTCTTTTTGTAGCTCTCTCCCTCTCTCCAGTGATGAAAACAATGTTGAATGAAAGCCAGCTGGCAGCCAGAAGAGGAGACGGGAGGAGAAGTCAGCACAAAGGAGCTTCCTAACTCCCTGCTTTCATTTCAAGGGATTGTCCATGGGGGTGGGAAATCTCTGCTTCTCCTTACCCTAGCAGATCCTCCCGTTTTTCTCACCATCCAAATAGGGAAGATCTTCTCAAGGCATAGAGCCTGAAATGCTGCAATATGCAGCCAGGCTTACAAACAAATGGCTGAATATCTAAAAGCAGAACTGGGCAAGAGGTTACCAGGACTTATCTGTTATTTTTCTTCTGGTCTAATAAATGAAACAGACCTTGGGTAAAGTCTGCCCAGCTAAGAGAGGACCGGAACTTATGCAGGAAACAATGGCTACACAGCTGGAACAAAACAGAGCCAGCTATCGCCTTCAATATGGAAGCACACCAAACAAAGACTACAGGTCCCAGCATGCTGTGTAATCACAGGAGAGAAAATTCTTAGTGGAAATCTTCAGGTTCAGAAGGCTGTACCCTAGAACTGAGAAGTCTCACGGGCTGCATCCAGACCACTGATAATCTACAGATGAAGGTCATTACATGAGGACACTGCTTTTCACCCACAGGACAATTAACATCTCAAAAAGGCAAACATAAAATGAGCAGAAAATATTTTACAGTACCCATTGCTTTTTAAAAAAACTTAGAGGAGTTTGTTTCTTAGCTAATTTCTATGCTTCTTTTCATATTTTAGCGATCTATTAAAAAAAACCCACCTAGCAAACATTTTTAATAATAGGTAAAAGTTGTAACTTCATAACTACTGCTAATGAAAAACATTTGTTTGTATCCACATACCACTGCAAATAGTTGAAAGCACCAGTTAAATTCAGAAAAGGTATTTTAAAATCATCTGAAAAACTAGAAGTGCTCTGATCTGGATAACCCAGGCTAGCCAGATCTCATCAGAACTTGGAAGCTAAGCACGGTTGGCCTACCCAGTATATGGATGGCAGACCTCCACTGAATACCAGCGTCACAATGCAGAGGTAGGCAACAGCAAACCCTCCCAAACATCTCTTGCTTTGAAAACTCTACAGAATTTTCATAAATCAACTGTGACCTAACACCACTTTATACCACCACCATCTCCCCCCGCCCCCTCATTCAAATTTATTAATCGCCAATATATGCCTAAGTGTTCTGGCGCTTGTGCCTGGAAAAAATATTTCAAAACCTAGCCAGCCAACAAGCAGCATTACATTTTTCAGTGTCAGCAACACTGTTATGCAACAGTCCTAACAAAATAAAATAACATAAAATTTCTACTCATTGGAATCACACTGTTTGCAAACGGAAACATGGAATGTTTCCAGCCTTGCTTGTGCCTATATTTTTCTTAAACTTAAGTGACTCTTCCCTTCTCTACTCTTTTAAACATCCTTGTTTCATCACTGTAGAGAACTACCTCACTTTCTTCTAACCTTTCTGTTCAGCTGAACAGGTCTCCCATCAAGACTCCTACGGGAGGTTTCTGTGTTCCTCCATGCTAATGCTGGTGCTTACCTTTTAACACCCTAGAATTGCTTGGGAGTGAGGTGCCTAACTCCCTTCCTTCCATACTTTCCTGCTCATCAGTTAAAACCCTCCCTGCAAGCCTTCCTCTCTTTGCTCTGACCTGCAGAAGAAAGGTAGATGGCAACCAGAGATTTCCACCCCCCCACCCCGTGACAGCATATTGTCCTTGGACTGCTCTAGCCCTTGAAGCTTCCCTGGTGCCTACCTTCCACTCCTTTTGGTCCCAAGCTTTTAACTCAAGGGGTTTCACGGGTGTTTTTATGGTCTGCTTGTAGCCTGAGGGCTGTTTTATGACTTATAGGTTTTTAGGCTGGCATTTGGTGCTGGTTTTATGGACATGCTTGGTTTGTTATGTTTTGTTATTGATCATTTGCTTGCTGTAGTTCTTATGGTTTGTTGCATTGTTTTACTTTGCATGCTGCCTTCGGCAAGTCTCTGGAGAAATGGCACGTATGTTTTTAAACATCAGTAACCAGGCTCTGTTCTGTAGTTGCTGAAATCTGAATTTAGCCCTTATGAACATACACAATCAAAACGGAATACTCCATACAAACGGATCTCTATTAAACTGTATGACACTTCTAGCTGTAATCATTCTCCCTCTTCTTCTCATTATCTAAATGAACTCCATGAGCATGGTAACGCTCCATCCAATCAGCTGTCCTTGAGGGAGTCCAATCTTGGCATTACAAGCTGAAAGGCAGAAACACGTTCCTCTTCCCACTCCTTTATTCCACAGCTCATTCTCTCTTAACTCTGCCATCAACTTCAAGCTTTATATGCAATTTATTTCCTTTTTTTAAAAAAATGTTGCCCATCAGAGATTATAGAACAGTTCCACTCTGGATTTCTCTACAACTAGGTCTCTAAATATATATGTGACATATATATTTAATCTTTCTTATATTGCATTTGGTGCTTGCACAACTTAGTTTGTGACAAAACTAAGTTAAATGATGCTTAACAATCTGAGATTACTCAAGTCTACATTCACCAGAATTTAAAGCAAATTTTAATTAATTTGTATCCCTCAATGGGGTTGCCAGGTCTGTGTTGGAAAATACCTGGAGATTTTGGGGGTGGATCTGGGAGGGGAGGGGAGGGAGGGAAGAGGCCTCGGCAAGATACAATGCCTTCAAGGCAGCCATTTTCTCCAGGGGAGTTGATCTCTGCAAGCTGTGTATCAGTTGTAAAAGCAGGAAATCTCCAGGCCCCACCTGGAGGCTGGCAACCCTAATATGGGGGCCCAAAGCAGCTTACAGCATTCTTCTCTGCTCCATTTTATCCTCACAACAACCCTGTGAGACAGGTTAGGCTGAGAGAGTGTGACTGGCCCAATGTCATTCAGCAAGCTCCTACGGGACAATACAATTATGATTACACATCACTGTAGCTAATACAAAATAAACACCATGGCAAAAAAAAAATCCTATGAAGGGGAAACAAGAACGATAGATAGAATATTTGCATTAAATATTGTAGTAACCTCCAAAGTGAATGCCATGATGTATCAAGGATTGTCATGAATACCAAAAAATACAGAGCTGTGTGATACAGCAACGCAGTGACGTTCACCAACAGTACTGCCATATTTTTCAATAAGTTCTGAAACTTGCTCAGGATGACCCTCACTCTTCCATGACTTACGGTACCTCAAGAGTCTTGGTAGGAAACCTTTTTAAAAATAAAATTCTACTAACCCTGTACAAAGACGAACAGCTGAGGCAGATGGGAAGAAACTGAAAATAGCTGACGTTGTTGATACCCCATATATATTGTCCATGAGATGTCTATTGATCTTCTGGGTGGCTTCATTTGCCAAGTCAAGTCTGCTGAGGAATATGCCTCTTTCAAATTGGTTTAACTCTGTAATCCCACTGCCTGAGCTCTTTCGAACAAAAGATGCCAGTCAGCACTTTGCATTGCACGGTTAAGAGCTTCATCTTCCCAATCCCCTGCCACTTCAATAAGTGCTTGACGACAGCTGGGCCGTGCGCAGATGGAACGGAATTGATCCAATCCGCCCCCCCCCCCTCGCTAAATTGCACAGAATGTGAAATCTAGGAAGTTATCCTGCTCTTCCAAAAATAATCCAGTTTTTAGTTCATACGCCAGGCAAAAAGGAACCAATCCGTGACTGGGTCTGATGTGACTTGCATGTCTGCCCCTTTTTCTAAGTGGCAAATACCAGTGCCAAGAGCGCAATGCCAACTCAGCATTACAATGAAGGGCTGCACAGCAGACATCTCTGTCAGGAATCTTGATAGCATAAATAGCTTTCACTGCACCTTTTCTTAGAACATTAAGCAATATGATCCATAACCACAACTGCTCTGCGTGCAAGCAAGGAAGGGCTTAGAGCTTGGCCATTCAGGCCATACACTAAAACACACTCAGACTACCCAGTGTGCAAAGCATAAGTGAACAGGGGTAGCACAGCCCTTATCTGTGGAAGGCCAGAGAAGCAGCCTCCAAGATGAGGACTCAAAGCTGTAGCCAAGTTGTTGGCAGTCATGCTATATCCATCACAAAATGCAAACCCCAGGGTAACATTAGCTGTGCTGTACAAGATAGCAGTACTCACAGGTTACTATCTGGAAACATATGAAAAGTTCATCCTGGACCTATCTGCATTCTAATTATTATTGTGGCTCAAAGCATTCCATGAGCACAGAATTATGAAGCCCATCCCCAAAAGTACTCATAATCTTCAATAAATCCTGCTCCTGTAAATCCTAGACTGGATGCGATTTAGCAAGCCTCTGCTATCTAGCTTCTTGGGAAAGCTGCTCTACAAAATGTATTGTGACCATCCGGGCTTTAAGACGTAGGACTTGCTTCATGATTTATGTCATCTCCCATGGCTGAAGTAAAAAGGGGAGCGGGAGTGGGGGGAGAGAAAGAAGCTGCTGGAAATTATCTCAGCTAACTGTAATTTTAGTATTCTGGGTGGCAACTTGTGCAGTTGTAGGATTTGAAGCTATATGCCTGTTCCACACCAATGAGCACCCAGGGAAAAGCAATTATTACGGGGAACAGCTTTTTTTTTTTTTAACAAGTCCAACTTCAAAGCACCCTTGGCAAAGGCAAGCTAAATGAATGAATCAATCCAAATCAGCCATGTGGGCAACGCCAATAACCAAAGCCAGCAGACAGCAGAGAGTAAGTTCAGTGCAGGCAGCTGTAGAAGGAGAGCCCCAGACTGCCTGGGGAGTGACCTCTGTACTGACCTCACAGCCTGGCTTTTCAAACAGGTCACTGCAGGCTGTCTGCTTTACAGGCTTGGCTTGTTCACTTCTTCCTGGGTGTCACTGCCGTTGGACAGTGGAGAGGCCTGACCGAAGGTCTCCTGGGGGAGATCACAAATGGGACAGCTCTGGAAGGCTCACCGCCTTCAGCAGACACACACCCACAAAATGACCAAACTCTGAATCCGAAGGGTTTGTTGCTTTATTGGATAATGGCCTGAGCTCTGCTCGTTCAATAACTAATTAAGTGAGGCATGCTGAAACTAGATGGGGTTTTGTATGCCACAGCAAAACGCTTACCTGCCCTTTGCCATTTTTCTTCTGCTGCCATGTGCATGCCTGGATGCTGGGATGGAATGGCTTACGTTACCACTTTCGCCCCGGAGCAGCAGATCTGCCCTACCATGCAGCACTGAACAACTCTCTAATCTGGACTCAACAATGTCTAGAGGCAGGGATCATGCAGTTCTCTCTCAACTGGCTTAAAAGACTACATGGCTGCTTCACACCTTCCTCGTTTATCAAACATGGTAGCTTATTTGTATGGCTGAGGGGGGAAAACATATCCTTGATGAGCAGAGTGGCACAATTACCTCCCCTTACTTAAGATACAGGCTCCAGATTCATGTGCTCCTCTGCCCTTCTTCCAACCCATCAAGAGTTGCTCTCTCCCCTAGAAGTGCTTCTAAATCAAGATGTCTAAGTAGGGTCACAGGACCATAACGAACTTTGAAATACTTCCCCCCCCCAAAAAAAAACCTCAAATTGTAAAATGCAACATGTACATTTTAAAAGAAGGCAACACAGAACTATTAACATTTAAAGAGTAGGGGACAAAAAAACCTAAATTGGTGGTTCTGCAATTAAAGGACAAAAGAAGCTTTTAATATCCACGTATGTTTGCTTTTGTAAAAATGGAAAAGAAAGGAGCTCAACAGCTGTACTCATATGCTGTTGCTGACAGCAACCGTAACATCTGTGGAACAGCATCATCGTTATAAATACTGCAAACAGAACCAGGTGCTTACTCGCATAAATATACCCATGTAGAGATCAGGGACATCCTCTTGTGTTGCACAAAGGGCTAAAAACTGCTAGCTGTGCTGGGAGAAATGGGAAAGGCTCTTGTTCTTGTTGACCGAGTATGCTCAGTTTTTCTGGAAAACAGGCAGCAGGAAAGCATCTTCAGCATCCCCTTTTGGGTATGCATGCCATCTTCAACAGGTGCCCATAGCACCCTGCTGCACGCGCTCTCTCACAGAATAATTCTACATCATCAAATGTGCAGTTATGTATACCAGTAATACCCTGCCCCCGCCCCAGTGTGACTAACCTGCCTCTTGCTTTCGCAGTTATCACCAGGAGGAAGTTTATACTGCCAAAACACCTCTATCAGCAGGGAATTCCACCTGTACTATTTGACCACTTGCAACAACAGAAGGATTCTCACTCATCTAAATGATCCATGGGAAGTGTGTCCCTGGTGATCTGAGGGGGGAAAAGAGAAAGGAAGGATGAATTATTCAAAAGGGGCTTTTGCTGTTGTACAGGTTAAATCTGTTGCTGTCGGTTAGGTTTTTATCTGCACTGTTGTCAGAAAACCAGCATAGCTAATAGGGGCCTGGGAATATTAATAGGGATTCTGTTTATCTAAAATGAAAAATTCAAAAGTGGCAGAGCTGCCTCGTCACAACAGAGCAAAATAAGACAGTATAGAATTCTGATTCGGGGCCATTAGAGATTCACGGTGACACTCAAAACCAAACATGCATCTCCTTTCCCTACCATAAAGGGCCAGCTCAAAATGCTTCCTTGCATGAGAGACACTGCAGAATAAAATAAAACCAAATCCTATTAGAAGGTCATCTACAAGCAAACTTTGTATTAAAATTAAACATTAGCTTGAATTTGAAGATGACCAGAGAGTTACAAGGGGAGACCTGCAGGAAACTTCCACTCCTAGAGGCATTCCCCTTCTCTCCCCTCCTGCCAATTCAACCAGGCCCACCTCCCCCCCAGCAGCGGCTCACTGAGCACCTGGAAAAGCAGGCCCAGCAGCAGTGGTGGCAAGGCTTGCATCTCAGCCCATAGCAAGGAAGGAGGTGGCAGGGAGAGCCAGAGGAGCGCCACTTTGCCTCAGGCTGCCAGGTGAGGGGATGGGGGAGTGCCATTGCAGCTTGGAGGATGGCCCAGCTTGACTGAGGCACCTTCTTCCCTTGCCAGGTGAAGGCCCAGCCCCCCACTGGGTCGCACCAAGGGAAGGAAGGCTGGTTCCTGGGAAGGCTCCTGCTGCGGCAACTTAAAACACAGCTCCAGTAGCCGCCCTTGCATTCTCGCTGGCATAGGTAGACATGGCCTTGTTGTTCCCAGCCTCGCCAGCTTGGGGAAGTCTGAAGACAGTCAAGTAAGTTGCACTGTCTGCGCATGTGCAGACAACACTTTTTACTTGGGGGGCGATTTAAAGCCTCCAATGTATTCCTTTCAGTTTTCAGATTTTTCTGCACAGCTTGGGAGTGCTCCAAGTGTGCAGAAAAATCTTTTCTCCATGATCAGCAGATTTAGATATCCACACAGAAAGGCCATGTTGGGAATTAGACAGAGATTTTTTGTTGTTGCTACTATTCCTGTGAACACACAGGTTTTCAAGAACAATCATAGGCTGCACTAGAATTACTCCAGGTTTAAACAGCAAGCAAAGACAGCTGAAGTCATCACTGCAAGTCAAAGCATATTCATGACCAGCCTCTTCCAGGGGATTTAGGATGAAACGTATTATTCACAGCACATTCACGTAAGGTCTGCAAGTGAAATGTTAACAGGCTTCCAAACCCGCATACATTTTGAAGACAGATAAAGTTCATGAAGGTTAATAAGAAACACGGAAAAGAAGGGATCTCTGCGTTAGCAAATGTTGCACTAGATACCTAATCCATATCTTAGATTGCATCCTTCATTATTTTTGTGAATGCATTCTTTCATCCTTCCCTATTTGTAGTCCACAAGTCCACCATGTATCAGAAAGAAAGTGGGAACCTTAAGCTGACTAGAAGGTCTCCAGAAGACCTGTGTCTAGCTAACATCTCCCCCACCCCCAAACCCTTATTTTTCCCATCCCAGTCAAAATCTCCAAATGCTGCTGAAGTCCAAATACTGCACTCAAATAATATCACCTAAATTAAATACATACGCATCATTGTACAAGCTAATCCCGAAAGGAGGAATACAAATTTTATTCACGCAACACTGTCCAAAACTTGTCACCCTAAAACACTGTCCTAAAACTGGTACTGGTTGCCAAATGTAAAGAAAGAGACACTGAAACAGACCTTCAGAATAGCAGAAATTTTAATCCAAGAAAAAATAAACTGTGACTCATATCTGCCCACCTTGCGGCAGTGCGCCACATTAGGTTATGTCCAAGTGATACTCCCACCAGTTCCAAAGGTAGATTTCTAAAAGGGGTCAAACAAGCTTCACACTTTTAAATGGCTACTATTGAAGCTGACTAAGTTAAAAATGTTTAGAGGTATTTAGGTTAAAATTAAAATGTATATTTATACTTCCATTTGCACTTTTCAGTTTCTGATTTTTCTTGAGGAACGCCGCCTTTTTATTTATTTTCGTAGATTTCACTTTATTTATTTATATCACTATGCACTTTCTCCATGTCAAAGGAAAATCTTCATGCATTCAAGAATTTTAACTGAAGTTACTGGAAAAGGCAATAGCTGTTCAGCTCACCAATCCTAAACCTCAAGTACAAGACCAGCCAAAACATAACCCACAAAGCTGACTGGGTCTTTTAACTGCACAGTTTTTTTAGATACACAAAAAAAACCTGTCTGCTAAACCTTCTGGGATCTCCCTTCCTTCCTTCAACAACTCTCAGCCCATCCCTTCACAACCGTCAGAGGAAAAAGCAGTTGGCAGGCAATGCCCTCCAGAACAAACATTGCCCTAAAATCCAGTCACACTTCCTAGTACGAATCAACACTGACTGCAAGGATGGATTGTTTCCCGATGAACCTTCCTCTTCTCTTCATGAGAGAAATGCTGACAACCCAACTACAAAACACACAGAGAAAAGCCAAAGTGTTGCTCCTAAAGAAGGCGGCCAGGGGAAAGGCAGGTGATTTTCAAGTGATCTTTCAGCCCCACAATTCCCACACCCAGGTGCCTTTTCTTTTAGTCTTAACACCAACACCTAGAACCTCCTTCGTGGCCTGAAAATTTTGTTTGTTTTTTTTTAATCTGCTGACACAAGGCCACCAACTTATATTGGCCCCACCAACATGTGCCATATATATATACACATACATACATTATTTTATACATATATATATACACACACACACACACATATATATATATATATATATATAGTGTATAATATTATACACACACGCATATATATACATATATCGTGCTTATTTCAGAAGCTCCATAATAGACCCTAACAGACACCCAACAAAAGTTCCACTTGAAAAATATTATTTGCAAATTAAACAACTTTCTCTGTGCAACTTCTATCAAGGTAATACTTGAGAACAGACTGTCCTAAGCATGTGAAAACACATTAGCAAATCTTGTCCAACAGCAGTCAGTTCTGTTCATTATTATAATTTTAAAAACCATTCTTTGGTAAACTACAAGAGATTAAAGTGCATGTGTCAAGCCTTGGGGCACTTCTGTGGTCACTTCTGATCCTAAGAGGAATTCAAGAAGAGCTCAGAAAACATCTGGCCCGGTCCTTCAGTGAACTGCCAAGACACGAAAAGTACCTTTCCACAATGTGCGGACAATAATGGAGAAAGGAGAAGAAGAAAAGTTACATGGCTCCCTGTGTTCCAAAAGGTTTCCAACAAAGCATCCTCCACTACATCCAAGCAGTCACCTGACTTCAACCCCAGACCCCTGTACCACCACCCCTGCCAAATGAGAACTCAAATTAGAAGCCTGCATTTGAGCATACTACTATTGTTCTTCAATGAGTACAGGAAACAGATCCAACTCAAACTATCACCTGCTTCTGCATGGGTCCCGGGAAAGCCAGCCTTCGTCTTTACTGGGTATTCATGTGATAAGCCCCAAACTGCTTATGACATCAGATGGGGACCTTAAAAGAAATACACTGTTCATCACTTCCAACAGCAACTCATCTAAAACCCTAAAAAAGACAATGACCAATTTTGCACTAGGCTTTTAATCCTGGTTTAGCCCTGTCCGCAAGGTGATATTCTACACTAAAATCATAGAGCTGGTTTCTCTGATTCTAGTGTAGAATGTCAGTTTGGGGACAGAGTTAAACAAGGATTAAAGGTCTAGTGCGAAACTGGTCAATGTTTACAAGAGACCTTTCAGTATCCAGCCAGGCAGCTTGCTTTTGCTGCTGTTACTCCCAAGGTCAAGAAAGAATCTATCAAACATGCCCATGACACAGTATTAAGAGACCCAGCTTTATCCCAATTATACACAGGTTTAAGGCTACATAAGCACAACATGAAAAGTGACAAGAAACATTCTCAACATGGCCGCCTGGTGACTGCTGACACAGAAGCACATGGCAATAGATTCCAAACACCAGATAAATGACCACAGAGAAACATGGATGCATTTTCAAGCTTTACACCTTCAAAATATCAGCCTGTGACACCAACCAAACCATGTCCCAAATTAACATGGGTTATATTTACTCAAAATCTCAGAGCTCAAACATAAAATTTATGAAGTTTTGACACCAACATGTAACCCGTAACATCTTTCTCTAAATTAGAGGCTTAGACAACAGCTAATGAAATTTTTATTTTCTTTTTTCAATAAAATTCCAAAAGCAATCCTGGAAATTAAAAGGCTAGTGTGTCTGATATGAGCTCTGGGCATGCTGGTTAAAACCAGGTGTAAGATGTTGAGGAACAGACACCATTCAATACTACAACCTCAAAAACTTTAACAAATATTTTTGGTATACACTAATAATGATGAAGGAGCTGATACACAAAGAAAAGAAAAGAAACAAGCATCTGAGAAAGCTTTTTCAAGGGCATGGTCAAAGAAGTACACTCTTTCAAGGGAACCTGAAAGTTTGTCACAAAGCAATGCGATAGGTTCTAATAAAAGGTATTAAGCAGCTGATTTTACATGATGTGATATGGCTGCCTAGATTACCAGTAGGGAGGGAACAGGTTCTTATATACACAGTCAAAACCACATACAACTCAAATGAGCAATATAAAGATCTGGCCAGCAATTTCATATGTACAACTTGAGAGCACAGGCCTTGTTGAAGATCATCATGGTTACTCTTTCACTATATATTGTGGCAGCTAAAGGCTGTGAGCACAATGTGCACAGGTTCGGAAAATCCTTAGCACAGCACACAAAATATAAATCAGGTTTAAGAAATGTTTCTAACATAATATAGCTACTACTCTAAGGAAGAGAATTTGGAATGAATGCATTTGTGCATAGTAATCATTCCAAAAAGTATAAATCTCAAATACAGACATTGGCAAATGTTAATGCACCATAAGGACAAAACTCAAGAGCATCCAGGGAAAATACCCCAGAACATTTCAACCTGCCTGTACATTTCTTCTTATAGATACTGATAAGCAGCTTTCTCATCTCACCATACAGGGCACTGCTGTAGAATGCAGATTCATATTTGCACTAGAACATGCACAGATCTGTCCTCTTCTATTCTGGAAGTAGGCAGTCTTCAGATGAAGAAGAAGCAAGGCTGATATGATATGAAGCAGCAGAAAACCCGAAAACACACATGGGTTTGAAGGCCGTGTTTTCGGTTTCATTTATGCATGATTTATGTAATAAGGTTAACTCATTGAGGACAGTGCTTGTGATTTTATACAGTTCATATAGATATCGAAATCAGAAGCATTTCATTCCACAGGAGTATGGCCAACTTGTCCAATGTCCAAGATTACTAATCAGACTTCCAGTAGCATACAGGTTATGTATACACATACCTACTTTCATCTCCCATGCTGAGTAAGGCATGCTTATGATATCAGTCACTGAACAGAAGCAACCTGAACAACTAGTATCCACATGGAAACAGTACCTACCACAACTTGACAGATATCCTCCCTACCTACAACATCTGGCTAGATGAACAGACTTTAGACAGGTTCAGGTACACACGCACATCAGCAGATGACAGTATAATCAAATGGTGGTATGCACATGTGAAAGCATCATCACAGACTTTTATCTCAAGCACATCATTGGAAATACAATACTTTGCAATGAAGTTGATTCCTATGCTCAAATTTACACATCACATTAACCCCAAGGCAACAGTTCCAACATGTGTCAAAGTCACAACAGTCACTATGTACAGTGCCCAAGGAAAGGAACCAGAGCCCAAAACAAGCAATGATACACACAAACCAGAATCCAACCAGGCAATGATACACACAAGAAATTATTCCTCAAGCATTAAAAAAACCAAGCCATAGATGCTGTGGGAGGGACAAAATTCTGGGGGGCCAAATCACCCTTACAGCCCTCTTGAGCTAGACAACTCATGTGTTTTTTAAACTCTTTTTAAACTCACAATACAGGGTGGTACAATCTAGTAAGAATTTCAGCAGGTCAATCAAACATAGCAAGAAGTGGCTAACACCCAGTGTATTATTTGCATTATAGTCATAGGTTTTACATAACTTCCACAAAGTCTAAAGTATCATTTCCTATTAACATATATTATTATATGAATATATAACTCATATTATTAATTTTCAGGTGACGTTTGGGTTTGGATCTGAGTGATGTGATGCAAGAGGGGGGAACCCAGAAAGACTCCTCTGCCTGGGACCTCTCAGAATTCCAGTGGCTGGACTAGGATTTGGGGTGCAAATCCCTGCTTGCCTTAAGACTTTACTGAGTGACCTTGGGCCAGTCATTCTCTCCCAATCTTACTTGCTTCTCAAGGTTGAAGCGAAGATTAACAAAGAACCACATATCCTCCCTTAGCTTTTTGAATGAAAAGGGGGATTTTTAAAAGCACTCAAATAAAATGGACATTAAAAAGTGTGAACCACAGCATTAGCACCTCTGTGTAAATCCACAACATGAACTTAAGCTGCCCCTTTGCGAAAGTCTTGCACAAACAGGAAGCTGCCTTCTACCTAGCCAGACCCTGGGTCAATCAAGGTCAGCACTGCCTACTCCAATGGGTAACATCTCTCCAGGGTCTCTCAGGTAAAGCTGTGCCCTACCACCTGCAGCCTGCAGCCCAACTAGATGCTCTACCAATGAACAAGGATTTCAGGCAGCAGTCTTTGCCCATCATTTACTCTTTCAACTGGAGATGCCGGGGATTGAATCCAAAGGGGCTCTACTGCAGAGCTACACTGTGGCAACAACCCCCCTGAAGCTGTCTTCTACTAAATCAGCCCTTTGGTCCTTCTAGGTCAGTCTCATCTGCTCTGGCTAACCTCCCATCAAGCTCCCCCGTCACTGGCAGTCTTCAAGCAATGGCTGGACAAACACTTGTCAGGGATGCTATAGTCTGATTCTGCATTGAGCAGGGGGTGGATTAGATGGCCTGCATGGCCCCTTTCAACATCTCCATAATTCTATGACTCCCCGACCCTTTGGGCTGGAGACTAACCCTTCTGGGTGCCAAAACAGGTGCTCTACCAGGCAGCCAGGCTCGCAGGTGTATGGGCTACCTTTCCCCCAACCAGCCACCCCCGCCTCCAGACGACCCTGCATTCCACGGGCCCAAGGGCAACCCCAGGCAACCCAGTGTCATCCTGCATTGTGTGTACAGTGTACGCACGTTCCCATGTCCTGTTAGGAGAGAGGCAGCCATGCAGAGAGAAACAATCGCTGGCATGCAGCCCTTCTCTCTCCCCCTCCAGAGGGGCCCTCGCATGCCTGGCAGCAGCGGCTGTAAGGAGAATCCGGGCAAGCATGGCACGCAGGCCCATAGCTACAGTGGGGCCCAGGCCACTCCATTCAACCTCCTCTTCCATCTGTACGGCCCCTCCATTGGAGGGCCTCCAATCTGCCCCCTTTGCTCACTGCCACTTGCCGCCACTCTGAACAAGTGCAGCATTGCTGCTGTAGGGGCTTTAGATTGGCACATGGAGGGGGGGGAAGAAACCCCCAATCTGCCCCCCTTTGCTCACTGCCACTCTGAACAAGTGCAGCACTGCTGCTGTAGGGGCTTTAGATTGGCACATGGAGGGGGGGGGGAAGGAACCCCCAATCTGCCCCCTTTGCTCACTGCCACTTGCCGCCACTCTCAACAAGTGCAGCATTGCTGCTGTAGGAGCTTTAGATTGGCACATGGAGAAGGGGGAAGAAACCCCCAATCTGCCCCCTTTGCTCACTGCCACTTGCCACCACTCTGAACAAGTGCAGCATTGCTGCTGTAGGGGCACATGGAGTGGGGGGGAAGAAACCCCCAATCTGCCCCCTTTGCTCACTGCCACTTGCCACCACTCTGAACAAGTGCAGCATTGCTGCTGTAGGGGCACATGGAGTGGGGGGGAAGAAACCCCCAATCTGCCCCCTTTGCTCACTGCCACTTGCCGCCACTCTGAACAAGTGTAGGGGCTTTAGATTGGCGGGGGGGGGGGTGTGGAGAGGAAACCTACTTGCAGCTGGATCCCCCTGGAAGGTTTACTGAGTTAGACAAATGTGGAGCTGTTGCTTTACTTGAAAAGCAGAGAAAGTGTTCAGGGCCAAACTGGGTGGCCCATCCCAAAAAAAAAAACAAAAAATGCTGCTGCTGCTGCGGGCCCCACCAAACATGAAATCCTGGCAACGGCCCGGGGCTTTTGTGCGCGCGTGGGAACCCACTTACCTGCCTCAACCGCAGAAGGGGCGCGGGGGGGGGGGGGGTTGGGGGAGGGGAAGCCAAAGACCACGATCTTTTGGGAAGGGGCGGGGGAAGCAGCCCCTCCTCCTCCCCCTCCCGCAGGTCCTGGGGGGGGGAAGCGGCTCCCTCCCTCACAGGGACTCTCCGCGGTCCCCTCGGCCTGACAGGCTCCAGCCGCCCGCCATGAGGAGCCCAGCCCGGGCAGCACCACCACGACTACCCCCTCCCCCACACACACGCGGAGCCCGCCTCGGCCGGACTTACCCTCCGGTTCCGGCCGGTGCCGGGCGCGCCTCTCAGCCATCGACGCCGTTTCCCTCCATGGAGCCGCCGCCGCCGCTGGCTAAGGGCCTGGCCCGACGGCCGCCAACAACCCCGCCGCAGCCGCCGCCGCCGCCATTCTCCTCAGCTGCCGTCGCCTGAGGTGAGGTGAGAGGAGGGGGGGGGGCGTGTGGGGGAAGGGAGGTCCCTCCTCGCGCCGCCTGCCTTCGGCAAAGCTCGACTCTGTTCGGCCCTGCCCGCCCGAGCCTCCCGCTCCCTCCCTGCGCGCGGCCACCCCGGAGAAGGGGACGCAGAGCAGGCGCAAAGCCCCGGATCGGAGGCGAGGAAGAAAACGCGGAGCGAGGATCGAGCGGGAGGGGGAAACCCGGGAGAGGGGAACAGAAGGGAAAACCCGGAGCGCGGATTTTGAGAGGATTTGTGGGGAAGAGAGGGGAAAGGGCGGGTGGCGCAGCGGATGCAGGGAGGGCCAAAGTGTAGCAGGGCAATAAAAGAGGAGGTGCAGGGTTTTATTCCTGCGTCGGCTTTCGCGAGCCAGGGCACATGGGAAACTAGGTCATTGAGTGTTATAGAACTGGAGAAAGGGATTAATAGAATTGCCAGAGCAGAGTTGGAAGGTTTGGGGGTGGAGCCTGGGGAGGGCGGGGTTTGGAGAGGGGAGGGGCTTCAGCGGATATAACACTATGGAATCCACCCTCTAAAGCAGTCATTTTCTCCAGGGGAACTGATCTTGGTGGCCTGGAAATCAGTTGTAATAAAGGGAGATCTCCAGGTGCCACCAGGAGGTTGGCAAACCTTGGAGATCACTTGAGACTGACTTGACCCTTTGATGTACATCGTTTATAGCCTTCTTTTCTCTCTGGGACTCAAGGTGGATGACACAGAGTGAGTCAATACAATTGACGAATGGGGCTTTCAGTAAACCATGCAGTAGGATTCTGTTGGTAGAAGTCTAAAAACAGAACTGAAGCAAAGTCTAAGTCTTGACATGACACATTAATGTGATGCAAAATTCCATATCAGAATCACAGCTTTAACAGGTTATACAAAGTAGGATAGATGACAATCCCTAATAATTTTTTCCAGGGCTTTTTTTGAGCAGAAACACATAGGGACACAGTTTGGGCTGGCTTGGCATCTGGGATGTAGCCTAATATGCAAATAAGTTCCCGCTGGGCTTTTTCTACAAAAAAAGCCCTGTGTGAAACCATGGTGATGTCAGGGATGCGGCCTAATATGCAAATAGGGATTCCTGTTTGGCTTCCCCTACCAAAAAAAAGCCCTGATTTTTTTCCAGGTAACTCTATGAATCATTTAGTCTGCTGACTATGGAGAAGCTGAACAGCAGATTGGCATACAACATAATGAAGATGTTTTAACAGATGCAAACAGGAATAACAAGTTAAGTCTATAAGGTCAACATTGTTTAGATTTAATTCCGGGGGGGAAACAGTGGAGCAAATAAATATGTCAAAATTGGTGATAGAAGTATAAATCCATCCTTCTTAAATGTGGAGTGCTTAGAGTAATTAGAGTAAAACATCATGATGCAATGTCACCCCAGAGTCGGAAATGACTGGTGCTTGCACAGGAAACAACTGGTGCTTTCCCCTTTACCTTTAATTGTCCGAAACCTTAAGTAAAATTTGTTGGACTTAAAGGTGCCACTGGACTCAAACTTTGTTCTATGGCTGCTTCTCAGGAAGATGATTCCAGTGGCACTTGAGAGATGAACAACATTTTATCCCAGGTAAACTTTCAGGGTCCTGACCTGAATAGCCCAAGCCAGCCAATCTCATCAGATCTCAGAAGCTCTGCCGGGTCGACCCTGGTTCATACTTGGATGGGAGACCACCAAGGAAGTCCAGGGTTACTATGCAGAGGCAGGCGATGGCAAACCACCTCTGAACGTCTCTTGCCTTCAAAACCTTACAAGGGCAGATCTCACATCATCCCTCGGAACAGCTGTAGCAAACCTAGAATCCTCAATTCATGCCTCTGACTTTGTCTGCTGCCCCGTTCACCTGTTTAATTTCCCGCCTCCTGTTTTCCAGCCATTGCCCGACACACTCCTCTGCATCTGAGGAAGGGAGCTGTGACTCGGAATAAATTAGGCAAGTCTCTGAAGTGCCACAGGACTCTTATTTGATTGTTGCTTCTTTGCGGCATCTGGATCGAGGCGGCGTGGCAGTGCTGATGTTGTTAGATCTGTCGGCTGCGTTTGATACGGTTGACCATCAGTTACTGACCCGCCGCCTAGCCGACAGAGGGGTTAGGGGGTCGGCCCTACAGTGGCTTTCCTCCTTCCTCAAGGGACGGGGACAAAGGGTGGCAATCGGGGGTGAGCTGTCCCAGCGGCGCACACTAGATTGTGGGGTGCCGCAGGGAGCAGTTCTCTCCCCAATGTTATTTAACATCTACATGCGCTCCCTTGCCCAGATTGCCCGGAGGTATGGGCTTGGGTGCCATCAATATGCAGATGACACCCAGAGAATCTCGACCTGGCATTGCAGGCTGTGGCAGGTTGGCTTAGGCTGAGTGGGTTGAAGCTGAACCCGACAAAGACAGAGGTCCTTTGCATGGGTCACGGCGCTCTGGGAGGAGAAATTCCTCTCCCGGTCTTTGACGGTGCGCCGAGTCAGGAGCTTGGGAGTTCTACTGGAGCCTTCATTATCAATGGAGGCCCAGATAGCAGCCACTGCCAAGTTGGCGTTTTTTCATCTGAAGCGGGCAAGGCAGTTGGCCCCCTTCCTAGAGCGTCGGGACCTAGCAACAGTGATCCATGCAACGGTCACCTCAAGGTTGGATTACTGTAATGCCCTCTACATGGGGCTGCCTCTGTGCTGAACCCGGAAGCTGCAGCTGGTGCAGAACACGGCGGCTAGGCTGTTATTAGGGCTCCCGAAATGGGAGTACATACAGCCAGGGCTACGCGGACTGCACTGGCTGCCAGTTGTATACCGGGTTCGCTACAAAGTGCTGGTTATTACCTTTAAAGCCCTATATGGTCGAGGACCTGCCTACCTGAAGGACCGTCTCTCCCCATAAGAACCCCAGAGAGCACTGAGGTCAGGGGGGAAGAACTAACTGACTATCCCCGGGCTGAAGGAGGCAAAATTAAAGAATACTCGTACATGGGCCTTCTCCATTGCAGCTCCACACCTATGGAACCAGCTCCAGAAGAAGTGCGGGCCCTGCGGAGCCTTGAACAGTTCCGCAGGGCCTGCAAGACCTTCCTCTTTAGGATGGCCTTTACCTGACTGAATGACTGATGGACTCGTCTTAAGTGATTCCGCCATCATACATACTTGCATCTAATAGAATAGCGCCAGAAATGTTAATGTTAAATTGGAATGTTTTAAGTTGAATGTTGATTTCAAATTGTTGTATAATTCATTGTACAGACTGATTATGTTGTAAGCTGCCCTGAGCCTGCTTCGGCGAGGAGGGCAGGATATAAATAAAATGTTGTTGTTGTTATTGTGCAAAAGGACGGAGAAGCAGCACTGGCCAAAATATCCAAGCTGGAAAATGTGCTGGAAAATGGGGTCCTAGCAAACAAGGAAGGATGGGATCACAAAGGGAGAAGCCATGACAGGTCAGGCCAGTGGTCCATCCAGTCCAACATTCCATGTCACACAATGGCCAAAACCCAGGGGCCGTCATGCGGTTCACCATAAGAG